>NC_051246.2:76712385-77339885 GCF_015237465.2 Chelonia mydas
AATTTGACTGAATTACATGGGGAACTTTGAATACGATGACCAATACCTTTGACTGTGACCTGTATTCAAATGAAAGCCTATCCTGAAAGCTGAGCCTTTGGGTGATATGATCTCAGCATCATCTGTTCATGACCAGTTAGGCTAATGTGCTCTGAACCATTGGACCTTTTTATAGGTTGTTTCATTCTTGGGTACAATGCACTACAATGGTCAAGTGTGAAGATCACAGCTAAGTGGATGAAAATAAGAACAGCCATACTGGGTCAGACCAATGGTCCAACTAGCCCAGTATCCTGTCTTCCAACAGTGGCCAATGTCCTATGCTTCAGAGGGAATGAACATTTTTATCGAGTGATCTATCTCCTGTCACCCAGCCCCAGCATCTGGCAGTCAGACGCTTAAGAACACCCAGAGCCAGGGGCGCCGGAACAGGGGGGCCCTTCTACTTTTCACCACGGGCTTGGGCCCCTGCCCCTCTGCTTCCTCCCCGCCCAAAGGCTCTGGTCCCCGGCCAGGCTGGAAGCGGAGCCCGGCCCAGGGAGCCTGGGCAGCTGTGGAGAGCCACAGACGCTCACCTGTCTGGGATGGAGGGACCCGAGAGCAGTCCCAGACCCATGTTCCTGCCCCCCACCTGGGGAAGATGGAGGGTCCATGGCTTCCCACATCTGCCCAGGTGGTTCCTACTATGGCCTGGCTCTGGCTCTTCGTCCCTGCTGCCAGGCTAGAAGCCAGAGCCACATAGGCAGTTGTGGGGAGTCACAGGTCCTCCACTTGCCCTGGCTGGAGGGTCTTGGGGAGCAGGGACATAGACCAGGGGCTGCTCGTAGGCCCCCCAACTCTTGCTTCAGCTCCCAGCTTGTCTGGGGGACATGGCCTCGGGGGAAGAGGAGGGGCAGGGCCAGGGTCACAAAGGGGGCAGGGCCTTGTACTCCCCCCACACACACTTTTAGGCTGAATCTGTCACCCTGCCCAGAGCATGTAGAATCATAGCATATCAGGGTTGGAAGGGACCTCAGGAGGTCATCTAGTCCAACCCCCTGCTCAAAGCAAGACCGATCCCCAATTAAATCATCCCAGACAGGGTTTTGTCAAGCCTGACCTTAAAAACTTCTAAGGAAGGAGATTCCACCACCTCCCTAGGTAACGCATTCCAGTGTTTCACCACCCTCCTAGTGAAAAAGTTTTTCCTAATATCCAACCTAAATCTCCCCCACTGCAACTTGAGACCATTACTCCTTGTTCTGTCATCTGCTACCACTGAGAATAGTCTAGAGCCATCCTCTTTGGAATCCCCTTTCAGGTAATTAAAAGCAGCTATCAAATCCCCCCTCATTCTTCTCTTCTGAAGACTAAACATTCCCAGTTCCCTCAGCCTCTCCTCATAAGTCATGTGTTCCAGTCCCCTAATCATTTTTGTTGCCCTCCACTGGACTCTTTCCAATTTTTCCACATCCTTCTTGTAGAGTGGGGCCCAAAACTGGACACAGTACTCCAGATGAGGCCTCACCAATATCGAATAGAGGGGAACGATCACGTTCCTCGATCTGCTGGCAATGCCCCTACCTATACATCCCAAAATGCCATTGGCCTTCTTGGCAACAAGGGCACACTGTTGACTCATATTCAACTTCTCGTCCACTGTAACCCCTACGTCCTTTTCTGCAGAAAAAGTTTTGGCCTTCGGAAAATCCCTGGCAATGAATTCCACACATTGATGCTGAATTGTGTGAAGTAGTACTTGCTTTTGTTTGTTTTAAGCCTGCTGCCTATTAATGTCATTGGGTGACCCGTGGTGGTTCTGTTATGTGAAGGGGTAAATAACACTTACTTTCTCCACAGTATTCATGATTTTATAGACCTCTACCATATTCTCACCCCCGCACCCCCCCCCCCCGTTTAGTTATCTATTTTCCAAGTTGAACAGTCCCAGTCTTTTTAATCTCTCCTCATATGGAAGCATGGGTGGCTGGTGAATGCACCCTTGGGGGAGGCTAGCCCCCTGCCCTTCCCCCTCTGCCTGAGGCCCTGCCTCTTCTGCTCCTCCGCCAGAGCCCAGAGCGCACACACCCCCACCCATGGCCACTGCCCCCCCACCCCCATGTACCCCAGCCCCAGCACTGGGCGGACGGCCCAAAGCGCCCCCGGCCCCAGCGTGGTCTCAGTGCTGGGCAGGAGGTGTGGCCAGAGCGCCCCACAGCTGAGCGGGCAGGCGATGCTGCTGGAGCGCCCCTGGCCTCAGTGCCAGGAGGACGGGTGGCATGGTCTTGCACACCACGGCACCCAGCCTGCCTGCCTCAGCCTCTCAGTGATAGAAGGGAGCAGCAGGCAGGAGCGGGGCCTGGTGGGCGGGCCCACACTAGGCTGTTTCCGTGTATGGAATCTATTCCCTATCCCTAATCATTTGTGTTGCCCTTCTCTGTATGTTTTCCAATTTTAATATATTTTTTTGAGGTGTAGTGACCAGAACTGCACACAGTATACTATGGATCTATATAGTGGCATTATGATATTTTCTGTTTTATTATCTATCCCTTTCCTAATGGTTCCTAACATTGTTAGCTTTTTTAACTACCACTGCACATTGAGCAGATGTTTTCAGAGAACTATGCACAATGACTCCAAGATTTCTGTCTTTAATGGAAACAGCTAATTTAGACCCCGCCGTTTTGTATGTATATTTGGGTATCTGTGTTTTCCAATGTGCATTACTTGCACTTATAAACATTGAATTTCATCTGCCATTTCGTTGCCTAGTCACCCAATTTTTTTTATCTCTTTGTAACTCTTCACAATCTGCTTTGAACTTAACTATCTTGAGTAATTTTTTATCCTCTGCAAACTTTACCACCTTGCTGTTTACCCCTTTTTTTCCCTACATCATTTATGAATATTTTGAAAAGCACTGGTCCTAGTACAGATCCATGGGGGACCCAGCTATTTACCTCTCTCCATTGTGAAAAATGACTACTTATTCCTACCCTTTGTTTCCTATCTTTTAACCAGCTACTGATCCATGAGAGAACCTTCCTTCTTATCCCGTGGCTGCTTAATTTGTTTAAAAGCCTTTGGAGAGTGACCTAGTCAAAGGCTTTCTGAAAGTCCAACTACACTCTACCTACTTGATCACCCTTGTCCACATATTTGTTGACCCCCTTAAAGAATTCTAATAGATGGATGAGGCATGATTTCCCTTTACAAAAGCTGTGTTGACTCTTTCCCAACAAATCATGTTCATCTATGTGTCTGATAATTCCGTTTTTTACTATAGTGTCAACCAATTTGCCTGGTACTGAAGGTAGGCTTACTGATCTATAATTGCCAGGATCACCTCTGGAGCCTTTTTTAAAAATTGATGTTACATTAGATATCTTCCAGTCATCTAGTACAGAGGCTGATTTAAGTGATAGGTTACGTACCACAGTTGGTAGTTCTGAGATTTTGTGTCTGAGTTTCATTAGAACTCTTGACTACCATCTGGTCCTAGTGACTTATTACTGTTTAATTTTTCAATTTTGTTCCAAAAACCTCTTCTAGCATCACTTCAGTCTGGGACAATTTCTCATATTTGTCACCTAAAAAGAATGGCTCAGGTGTGGGAATCTCCTTTACATTCTCTGCAGTGAAGACTGATGCAAATAATTCATTTAGCTTCTCCACAACTGCCTTTTCTTTCTAGAGTACTCAGTTAGCACTTCGATTGTCCATCTGCCCCACTGATTGTTTGGCAGGTTTCCTGCTTCTGTTGTAAGTTTTTTTGTGTCTTTTGCTAGCTGCTCTTCAAATTCTTTTTTGGCCTGCCCAATGATGCTTTTACACTGGACTTGCCAGAATTTGTTCCTATCTATTTTCCTCAGTAGTATTTGACCTCCAATTTTTAAAGGATGCCTTTTTGCCTCTCACTGCCTCTTGTACTCTATTTAGCCAGAGTGGCATTTTTTGGTCCTCTTACTATTTTTTTTTTTCCATTTAGGTTGAATACGTTTAGTTTGAGCCTCTGTTATGATGTTTTTTAAAAGTTTCCATGCAGCTTGCAGGTATTCCACTCTTGTGACTATTTCTTTACATTTCCTTTGAACAAACACACACACACACAATTTAATTATATTACAGTTGTCATTACCAAGCGGCTCAGCTATATTCACTTCTTGTGCCACTTAGGAATAAATCAAGAATTGCTTCTCCCCCTGTGGGCTCCAGGACTAGCTGCTCCAAGAAGCAGTCATTTAGGGTGTCAAGAAACTTTACCTCTGCATCCCATCCTGAGCTTACCTGTACGTAGTCAATATGGGGATAGTTGAAACCCCCCATTATTATTGAGTTTTCTATTTTGATAGCCTCTCTAATCTCTCTGAGTGTTTAATAATCACCATCGCTATCCTGCTCTGGTGGTCAGTTGTATATTCCTACTGCTTTGCTCTTATTATTCAAGCACGGAATTTTTATCCATAGAGATTCTATGGTATACTTTGATTCAGTTAAGATTTTTACTCTATGCTTTCTTTCACATATAGTGCCATTCCGCATGACCTACTCTGACATATAGAGATTGCCAACTTTCCAATTTCTGAAAACTGGAACCCCTGCTGCACCTCTTTCCCCGCCGCAACGTCCCACCCTCTGCCCTACCTCTTCCCCCCCAGCCCCAAAGCCCCACCTTGTTCCACCTCTGTCCTAAAGATCCTATCCTGGGTTCTGCCTCTTCCCTCAAGGCCCTTCCCCTGCTCACCTCTTCCCCTCCCCCCATCACTGACTGTTCCACCCCCCTCATCTCCAGCATGAGCAGCCCCAAGGGACTTGCAAACCCCAGCTCCAGCAGGCTACCTGGGAGTGCAGGTCAGAAAAATTCCAGCGCCTGCACGGGAACAGCCAGGCAGCCCTACTGGCGAGCTAGATGTGGCTTTCCTGCACAGCAGCCTTCCACCTCCCCCTGTGCTACTTACCCAGTGGCCCCCTTCCCTGTCCGCTCAAGCCCTCCCCAACCTCGAGCTGCCTGAGAGCACAGCAGGGGGAATCACTGGCTGGCGGGGCAGCTTGCATTCCTTTCCTCCTGGAGAGCATTCCATGTCTGCTGAGAGCCCCGTACCTCAGTCGCTCTGGGACACCCACCAGTCTGACCTCTATTGCAGCACTGCAAACCATGCTCCTCAAAGGGGCCACCCAAGCCAGTGCATGCGGGCTGCTGTGGGAACCGCCTCTTCAGGGCCGGGCAACAGGTTTCCACTTCCCTCCCGCACTGCCCACAATAACTGTACTTTTGGTGTCCTGTCAATACATCTGACTGGACACTGCCAGGTCCCCTTTTCGACTGGACTTTCCGGTCAAAAACCAGACACCTGGCAACCCTACTGTAACAGGTCCCTCCTTGCCCTGCCTCTGTTCTGGTCTACAAACTACACAGAGACCCTTGTGCTGGTCCAACATCCTGTGCAGATATTTAGAAATAAGGTTGCCAACTTTCTACTCGCACAAAACTGAACACCCCTGCCCCACCACTTCTCCGAGGCCTCGCCCCCACTCTCTCTATCCCCCCTCCCTCTGTTGCTCGCTCTCCCCACACTCGCTCGCTCATTTTCACAGGGCTGGGACGGGGGGTTGGGATGCAGGAGGGGATGAGGGTTCCAGCTGGGGGTGTGGGCTTGGGTGGGGCCAGGGATGAGGGGTTTGGAGTGCAGGCGGGGGCTCTGGGCTGCGGGGTGGAACTTTTCCATGTCATGTGCTGTGAAACTTGTGTTTGGGACAAAGGAAGTACCAGCCAGATGGCAAAAGAATATAAAAGGTGGCTGCATCTTCCCCATGTCTTCATTCCTGCTTCCTACTGTTGGAGTAACTTCTAAAAACGAAGCTCTGAACAAAGGACTGAATTACCCATCCAAGCTGTGGATGTGTTCCAGAGGGACTTTCACGCCAGCAAATTCACCAGAACTGCTAAGAATCTGATATATGGACTTTGAAATCTCTGTATGTATTTGATTGCTTTACCATTTAACAACTCTCTTTTTTTTTTCTTTATAAATCTTTAGTTTTAGGTGCTAAAGGATTGGCTGGCAGCATGGTATTTTTGGGTGAGATCGAAACCGATATTGGCCTGGTAATGTGGCTGGCCCTTTGGGGTCAGAAGAACATTTAGTATAGTGAGCAGAGTTTTTAAATAACATCTCACTGTGCTGGACCTGCATGCTAATTAGGAGGCAGAGAACTGGAATGCAATAAGGGGACTGTGTGATTTCTTTTTTAGCTTCTTGTTAACCAGCGTAGGGGATCAGGAGCACAGTTTGTGACTGGTTGGTGAGTCAAACTGTAGTGTTAACCACCAGTTCTGGGAGAATCTGCTCTCCTTTTTGCAGCCTGCCCTGACCTTAGCATTTCCAGTGAAGGCTGCCCTAGCCACTCCAAATCACGCACACTGGATTAGATAAAACTATAAAAACAAGTTTATTAACTACAAAGAGAAATTTTAAGTGAACATAAGTAATGAGGCATGAAACTCAGAAATGGTTACAAGAAAAATAAAGATAAAATGCAACTGGTGCCTAACTTAAGAAACTATGTTAAATTCAAAGCACAAGATTTTCTCACCACATGCTCTCAAGAGTCTTACTCACCAAACTTCTTAGCCCAGGACCCCTTCTTCTGTTGGCTGCTTCCTTTGTCCCTTCTTGTACAGTGAATCGATGGACAGAGAGAGAGGGAGGAGAATGGGTGCCTTGGGGTATCTTCACCTTCTTTTTATAGTCCTGTCCCCCATTTTGGGAAGCATTTCCAGCTGGGAGCAAGGCAACAGGCAATCTGTGTGGCAGGGAACTCCATGCTGTTTCTTTGCTAAGATATAGATTTTTTGCCTCTGCCCCCTTTTCTGTGGAAGAGTGGCCACTTAGCAAGTAATGGCCCATCAGCCTTGATTACACCTGGCTGAGGCATTAGCTTGCCCTTTGCCTCTGAGGAATTGGTTTGGCCTCTCCTCAGCCTTCTCTCAAAATGTACTTTTAGTCATGATGTCAGCTTATGTTTATAACTTCACTTATAACACTGCTACGTGCGTTTTGCCATGATAATACTGATCAGCAAACTGTGAGGTATTTAAATGACATCTCAGAATGCATACTTTCTACAAAGATTATTACAATAGTGTGCAGGGTGTGGACATAGGTACATCTGTCACAAATACCAGGACCTCAAGTTCACCCATCTTAGTATTTAGACTTCTTGCATTTGTATACAAGCGCTTATAAATTTGTCAATATTTAGTTTTCTGCCTTCATGCAATGTAATTGAATGGGACTGTTTCTCTTCAGCTCCTGCCTGTACTTTATCAACTTATATGCTCTCCTCTTTACTAGGGTATAGAGAATCCCTGTTAATAGATTCTCCCCTAAGGGAGGTGTATGTCCAAACCATGTGTTCTTCTGCACCTGTAGGTTTTTACCAGCCCTTAGTTTAAACACTCCTCTATGACCTTTTTAATTTGACATGCCAGCAATCTGGTTCCATTTTGGTTTAGGTAGAGCCCATCCTTCCTCTATAGGCTCCTCCTTTCCCAAAAGGTTCCCCAATTCCTAAAGCCCTCCTCCCCTACCCCATTGTCTCATCCATGCATTGAGACTCTGCACTTCTGCCTGTCTGTCTGGCCCTGTGCATGGAACTGGAAGCATTTCAAAGAATGCTACCATGGAGGTCCCGACTTCAATCTCTTACCTAGCAGCCTAAATTTGGCCACCAGGACCTTTCTCTTACCTTTTCCATGTCATCGGCATCTACATGTACTATTACCACCGACTCCTCCCTAGCACTACACATAAGCCTATCTAGATGTCTTGAGAGATCCACAACCTTTCACCTGGCAGATGGTTTACCATACGGTTCTCCTAGTCATCACAAACCTATCTATCTATATTTCTAATACTCAAACTCCACCTTCCTATTATCTGTCTCTTCCTGATAACTGGGGTCTCCTCTCCTGGAGGGATATCCTCAGTGCAAGAGGATACCATGACATCATCTGGAAGGAGGGTACCAACTACAGGATCATTTCCCTCCTATCCAGTTCGATGTTCTCCTTCCCTGAGACTTTCCTCCTCCTCAACAGTACAAAGGCCGTCATACTGGGGATGGAACTACTCTACTGTGTCCCAAAAGTCTTGCATATGTACCTCTCTGTCTCCCTTAGCACCTTCAGTTTAGCTGCTCTGGTCTCAAGAGCCCGTACTTGCTCTCTGAGGGCCATGAGCTGCTTGCACCGAATGCACTAACATGTCACATGACCACAAGGCAGGTAAACATACGTGCTACATTCAGTGCAGTAAACTGGATAGCCCCCACTCTGCTGCTGGACTTCTGCCTGTGTTAATTTTACTGTTGCAGATTTTTTGTTTTGTTTTTTGTGTGGGAGGTGCTTGGCCTAAGGTTAGAGAATGTTAGGTATTTGCTGGGTCTCTCGTTCCCCCTCTAAACTCCCTTGCAAAACTCCCGTTTGCTACTCCTGTTCTCTAACTCGTGGGGTCACTTTGGAGCTGGCTTTTTTTAAACCCATTTCTGCCTGAGTAGCCCTACCCCCTGGTAAAGGGCTCCGAAAGGGATCAAAGCCTCATTAAGGAGCTCTCAGCCTTGCCTAGCAAGCCCCGAAGACCAACCTATAAACTTCAGTCAAGCAGGCACATGGAAAGCAGCAAGCACACGACAAACAGACAACAAACTCATTGTGGCTTAGTTCAAACCTGATTGGGCAGGTGGGGAGAGAGGGTGTGCAGTGAACTGGTCAGAGTCTTGTGCTGTTGTCCAAAGTGCCTAGCCCAGCGTCTACAGTTTTCTGAGTTGGGAAAATTTTATTCAGCGTGCATAAAGCTTTCAGTGCAAACCATTTTGCAATTTCAGTGTCTCCCTAGTGTCCAGATTTCTTCCCCCATGTCCTCAGGGCTTCTCTGCAGAAAATGTGCCTTTCACCAGGGCACAAAACATTTAAATCAAAACAATATCTGTCAGTCTTTAGTAAAGACTATTTTCATGTAAGGTTTCTATCCCCAGTTGTTTTAGTTACAGAACTAGTCACAAAATGTTGCAAGGTATATTTATTTAATGGAGGAAACTGTTTTTTCCCCTCTTGCTAAATATGTTTAAACTGTTTTTGCTAAAATAGGTAGTGACCAAGCTTGAAAAATCTCAGCCCAATCACTGACAGTTTTGAAAAGTGGTAAGTGACTGACAACAGGGATGTAGAATGGAAATGTATATGCATCCTAAACTTAGGGTGTAGAGATATGGTTATGGAAGATTGTCATTGGAGATGTACCCTCAAAAGGGACTGTGTTGTGAGTGTAGGAATTTGGAGATATGCCCTGGAGGCAGGGGTTGGGAACACTGTATGGCTGTGTGCAGCAGTTCACCAGAGAAATGCTCCAGTTTGTTTTATGGAAGTTTTATTCCTTTCTTGTTCACTGGTTTAGTTATTTAATGAAGTCCAAGATCGTAACAGAGGGGATTCTGCTGCTTCTGCTATCACAAATTATTCTTGACTTATTCTTGTCCAACAGAGAAAAATTCTGAATATTTAATATAATTTATAACTTCTTTTTTCTCTGTTTGGGGTATGTCCTAATATTAGGCAAAATACAGCATCATTCTATAGTGAAATTAAGCAGAAGACACTGCTGAAGCCATTCCTGGCTATTGTATGTCTGTATCCGGTAGTTGACTCTGTTCTTAATTTGATAGCAAATTGTTTTCTCTGCTCAACACAACATAATTTCCCATAAGTGATCAACCGCACACCAGGAATTTTGCTGCTTTCTATCTGTTGAGTATTACTGGGCACAAGAACTACAGTTCAGAGCAGGTTTTTTTCAGTTTGTGATACAGAGAATTAAGACACAGCTACTGAATAGTTAAAGCATTAACTCAGGAAGTTAAACCCTTGAATGCATGTTAAATAAATACTGTCATAGCTAAAAAATTTCTAATAAAATGAAATCTAATACAGCTTGATTGCCATAGAAAAGCAATTGCTTAACTCTTAGAATTAAAGTGAATCCACAAAATTCAGTATAACATAAAAGACATTTTCAGTTTCATTAAGCTATCCCACATTTATATAGCAAAACATTTCTCAGGGAGCATGTTCTGTGTAAACAAGATTGTGAAAATTACTTTGCACCCGCTAGTCATGAAATGTGTCATGTCTGCAGTGTACTTGATCTCCAGAGAATTTGGTACCTTGGGGCAAATAAGAATTCTAATGTCACCGTTTAGAGGGGAAAAAAAAAAAGCTATAATATTCTGCTTCATTCCTTCACTGGATAAAATTGCTATGCTTTGGTAATTAATTGATTGACTAATACATTCTAACTAGTTTTCACAAAACCAAATTTATTTTTGTCAAAGCCTTTTTGATGTGCATTTCTTGTTTCATTTTATTCCTTTCTGCTTTATGGCAAACCCTTGACTTGATGTCTATACGACTAGAATACTATTGCATTTGGAATTCTCTCAGACACTATGATAGATTGGGCTATTGTGCTCATTAGATCATTTCCCATCCCTTTGTTTTCCAAAACACATATTATGGAGTATGACATATGCCTCCTCCATTATATTATTATACAAAAACTATACTGGTATAAGGTCTGCAACCACGAGAGGAGGATTTATTCAGTTGAATATTCCCATTGAAGTTAATGAGACTATTTTACTGAATAAGGGTTTGCAAGATCAGGACATAAAATGAATAGACAGTCAACCTCCCATTCTGGTGACCCAGAAGCCAATCCAAAACACTTTAATTTGAGAATCTCCATCCTTAGAGGTTTTTAAGGCCTGGCTTGACAAAGCCCTGCCTGGGATGATTTAGTTGGGGTTGGTCCTGCTTTGAGCAGGGGGTTGGACTAGATGACCTCCTGAGGTCCCTTCCAACCCTGATATTCTATGATTCTGTGAGAAGAAGTATGAGATCTTTCAGAAATACTGATGTTATTTTAGAGCTTGTCAAGATTACATTTGAACTGGATCAGAGCTAACACATTGTTTGCTTTTAATGTTAAGTACTATGACTTTGAGTCTGGAAAGGCATCTGCATTAGTCCGTGGTGGGCTTCTGCATGTTTGAATACCTATGCAGCATCTGAGCCGAGGACAGTACACTCTTCTTTCCTCTTTTGCATTATACAGTACCATGTCAGTTACACTGTTATGAAACGTAAGAGATGCAATTTGAATATTGTTTATCACTAATGTTTTGTAGGAAAAAGCATTTGTCTTTAGAATATATTGTATAAAGGATGGCAAAGTTATTTGCAAATCTTATCTAGACAGAGAATGTTAATTAACTTCAGGTAGCTCTTATAAGCAACTTTCTACTTGAAATCTAAATCTGTGCGTTCTCTGCTTAATACAGCGTTATTTAACACAATCTGATTTAAACTAACCTCTGATACTACATGCAGATTCATAAAAATAAGTCCAATCATTCCAGTTCTTTCACTCAGGATGATGCAAAATTTTCATTCTCAGGTTGGTGTTTTGTACCTGTTCGTTTCCTTCCGTGTCTCAGCATTTAACTTTACAATTTTTAAAATATTTTTATTTCCATCTCAAGAGTGCATAACTCAACAGACTTGAAAATGCAAAATGCTTGTATTTAAAATATGCTAATAATTTTTCTAATTGCCAATGTTTACATTAGGTTTGACTCTGAATAACTTTATTTGGTTTCAGAGTAGCAGCCGTGTTAGTCTGTATTCGCAAAAAGAAAAGGAGTACTAGTGGCACCTTAGAGACTAACCAACTTATTTGAGCATAAGCTTTCGTGAGCTACAGCTCACTTCATCGGAATGCATGTGAGCTGTAGTTCACGAAAGCTTATGCTCAAATAAGGAATGCATCCGATGAAGTGAGCTGTAGCTCACGAAAGCTTATGCTCAAATAAGGAATGCATCCGATGAAGTGAGCTGTAGCTCATGAAAGCTTATGCTCAAATAAAGAAATGCATCCGATGAAGTGAGCTGTAGCTCACGAAAGCTTATGCTCAAATAAATTGGTTAGTCTCTAAGGTGCCACTAGTACTCCTTTTCTTTTTATTTGGTTGAAACTACTGCAGGGTTTTGCTATCTAATTACTAATTATTCAGTGAAAAAGAATTGTTACAGCTCTGAAAACCTATGTATGCACTTGGTAAAAATAAATGACTACATAACATAAAATATTCACATTTCTTATCTGTAGTTTTTAAAATATCATAGTGAAAAGTATGTTAACATCAGGGAGAACAAGACTTGTTTTCATTGTACATATTGGGTATTGGGATACCATTCGAGAAAGGTGCTTTATTAAATATATAAACACATAATTATCATCTAAGATACACTGAAGGTATCTAAAACACCTTGACTCATCATATATATTTGGTTTTAAGCCCAGCAAATCCAGGTTACAATCTGGTCCTGTAATAGCGCTGTCTAGAACCTGAATGTCTTAACACAATTGGGTCAGGTATGCAGAAAGTCTTTCAGTTAGGTGAATTAAGTACATTACCATTAGTATGTTTCCATTTTGGTAATCTAATTAGAATTTCTATCTTTGGCTATAAGAGTCTTATTTTGAGTCTTAGTTGTGATAGTGAGCAGGGCTCATTAATCAATCAAAATCACATGCTAGTAATAATATGTGTGTTTGTGTCTGACTATAACTCCATTGTAGAAGACTACATACATTTGGTCTCTCCTGTTCATGAGACTTAATTTCAAAGTCTATTAATGTGAAAAACTGTAGTTGATTGTTCTTTTATATATGGAGTCAGGCAGTATGCATATTTAATCTAAACATGTGTGTAATGCAAAAGGAAAAGGAGAATAGGATCCATTTTATTTGTTACAGGTATTTTTACATTCTGAACATGAGCTGCTACATTACAACAAAATATTATGATATTAGTTTTTTGTTTTATATCTAGTGTATCCTGAACACTAGAATTTCAATTGAAAAATGTAGAAGAATATTGTTTAATATTCATGTAATGCTTTGAGAACTGAAGTCTAAATATTTTTAAAACATACTTTTTTAAAAAAGTAAAAAAATAAATTTAGTAACTGTGACAGTTTTAAATAACTCATGAAACAAGGAAACTCAGTTGTGGAACTCCATCCTCAGTAATTACTGCAGTGGTTCATGTCAGAACTACCCTCCTTCTGTCGGTGTTGCGCATCCTCACCAGGAGCGCTTCCATTGACTTAAGAGGGGTAGTGTGGGGGGCTGAGAGTTCAGGCTCTCAGCTCTGTGCACAGTTTCCCACTGGGAGCCCAGCTCCCTCCACCATTGCCCTCAGCTCCCCATTCCCTGCTGAGAGCCTGGGTGGGAGCGGCTTTCTTGTGAATTTCTCGGCTCCAGCGTGTAAGTAACCTGCAGTGTCTACGGGAACACTCCATAGCCTTAACTGCACCAACATAATCTCTGTGCCTCTCGTGGAAGTAGAGTTATGTCGGTGTAGTAGGGCACTTACATTGGTAAGCTGCCTTACATTGACCTAACTCTTTAGCGTAGAACAGGCCTTAGTTGTACCTATATATGATACATTGCTTTCAGTACACAGCTCTCCAAATAGGTACAAATAGAAACGGGCATTAAGTAGAGTTTCCTCCTAATCTATAGGGTCAAAATATTCAAGCATGGACATTTAAAATTAGGCAGTTAATAAATATTTTTATCATCTAAATAAGTGGCGTGGTTTTCAGAGAGATGGAATGTTCACAGTTCCCAAGTTCAAAGTGACTTCATTACTAGTTAAAAGTGTGCATGATTTTTGAAAATCAGGCCACTTATTTAGGTATGTAAATATGGATTTAGGTTCCTAACTTTAGTCATCTGAGTTAAAAATGTTCTCTCTCTTGATATAGTGGTTATACAGTTGGAGGTTCTACAGTTTTTAGACACTAGGTTGCACTCATTTAGGAAAGGTAGATTCTCTTTCACTTCTCTTTGAAATATGATTTATTTTATATAGTCAAGCTGCAGCTAACTGTGAAGCTTGATGGGGTCTTTTTTTTTAAACTATTGAGCAGACAACAGCTGCTATCCCCTAAATGGTTCCTAGCTGTGAAGAGATCTCTGTTAAATCATACTCTTATCGATCATCGAAGATGTGGACTTTATTATTGTTAGCTGTATTTGTGGAAGGAACCAGACAATGCACTTGCTTTGTGACTGTAGTTAAATCCTCAGCATCTTTATGCAATATTTTAATGTTAATGTAAGAAGGAAGGCAGTAGATGGAGAATAAAATTAGATATATTAAAATGTTTGGATTTTACTGTTGCTACATTCGTTTCTCTGAAAACAATCAAAATTTAATGGCCATCTATGAAAACTCCTGACTGTTTCTCACTGTAAGTGGATTGACTTATTGGAGCCTGTATCAGATAAATCTATATTTATGCACTTGAATAAGCAGATTTTGGATGTGTAAGTCCACAAACCCTTGTTCTAAATCTTTACCTTCCACAAAATTGAAGATTTTTTCTGGCCGTTATGGTCAACCGTAATCCTTGGCTCCATGTGTCCATGCAATTAGATTCCGTACGTGAAATTAGCTGCTGAGGCATGTGTGACACTATGCCCCATATTCTTCATAGAAATATGCTTATGATATGAATATGGCATTACTAAGATGTATGTTGTTGCAAGATGGTCATGTGAGATATTGGAAGGTTAGGATTTGCTGAATGTGATAATCCTATTTGTATGCATGTATTATTTCTGCATCTGAAGTTAGGAATATTAACTATGTATCAATTACAAAAGTGTCTGCACCTGGGGAACACCCACCAGACTAAATGCAATTAGTCTGGCTGGTTAGTCAATGAACCATCAGGGAGAACAATGGGATTTTGGAAATGTTAATCTTCACCTTCCTGAGAAGCTTCTTGGGATGCTGCTTTGACACTGCAGGGTCATGTGATCATGTCACCTGGTACCGGACCCTATCTTGGCCTCCTCGTATATTTCCAGTAATAGGGGGGTGGGACTCAAACTGGGAAACAAAGGATTCCTGCCATATATAAATCCTATTTAAGGCAGGGAAGTGAGTTACTCAGAGCTCCTTCTTTATTGAATCCCCGCCCAGGATGACTGTGGAGAATATCTAAGAAACAAGGACTGGGGGCGGGGGGGTGAAGAGCTGAGCCTGGGCTGGAAAAGGTGTCTGGCCTGTGAAAGGAATGCCTAAAACAACATTTAGGGTAAGAAATTACTACGTGTAACCAGTTTCTTTAATGTATTAAACTTAGTTTGCGTGTTTGCTTTATCGCTCAGGGATCTGCTTTGATCTGTTTGCTATCCCGTATAATCAGTTAAAATCTTTCCTTTGTAGTTAATAACTTGTTTTGTTTTCTTAAACCAGTTTGTGCAATTCATAACTGGGGGGAAAAAAAGCTGTGAATATCTTCCTCTACATTGAGGAAGGGGGGTGATTTTACGAGCTTACACTGTACAGATTTCTGGCAGCTCAAAACAATACAATTTTAGGTTTACACTCCAGAGGGGGGTGTGCACTTGAGTGCTGGGCAATTCCTGAGCTGAGTCTTCCTACGCAGAGCTGATGTCAGTGTCTGTCTTCTGCAACTGTGGTGTGTCCCTATCTGTATGTGTGGCTGGAGGAAGGCTTGAGGGTCCTGGCTCAGCAGAATAAGGGTGAGGGATCCAGGCTATGTGGAACGGTGCAGGCTCAGTGGTAACCCCAGTATATCAAAGGGGCACCCTGGAGTGGGGGGGCAACCCATCACAGCATGGTAGGCCAAATTTATGCCAGGAGCAAATTTTATATCTAATTTATAAATGTCTTATTTTTTAAACAAACCTAACGTTGGATAACTTAATATCTGCAACACATATGGTGATGGTTTTAATAAAATTAGACTGGCTTTGGACTTGAAGGCGAGAAATTGTGTACACTGTAGGCTAAGCATTAGCTTTCTTGGCAAGAAAATTAAATTCAATCACATTTCACTTAATTACACTAAACTGCAGTATCTTAGGATAAAACCTCTTCATTGGATTAGACATTCACCTTTTCTGAAAATGTTAACCTTCTTGCTGGCCACCACACTGATGCTTGCTTGCCATTTAATTAGATGTTGCATCAATTATTTGAATTATCATCATATTCTGATTTAAATGCATTTTATATAGATTTGGGTATTGCTCCGGTGTTGTCCTGAAGTTACTGAAAACTTAGTACTTAGTAGCTCTGACAATCAGGATATTTATTTAGGTGCCTAAATATGGATTTAAGTTTAACTTCATGCAACCAAGTTTGCAAATGTCGGCCTCAGTGTTTCACGTTAAGAAGATGTCAAAAATTAAATTAAATTTTAAATTTAATTTTAAAATTAAATTAAATTAGTTACATGTACAGTCATAAGTCATCTGCAAAATGATGATGTATAGCAGCAAACTGTTAACAAAGTTTGTTTAGCATGCATATTTCCATCAGAAATTTGTGGAGATTGTTGTGCAGTGTATGCGTGTGCATGCACACCTATGGTAAAGTTACAAGAAAAGGCAGACTGTGTGTGTCTATATACATTATTCAAAATGTTCATGCTTTGAAGGATTCACTCACTTTGTTAGATTTATTGCTTTTGCCGTTTGAAGGATGGGAATAGGAACCATTGTACACTGAAAATCACAGTAAGCTAACAGAAAAAGAATACTACCTGTACTACTGTACATGTTTAGGACTAGATCTGTGGCAAAATTACAGTAATTGCTTTGACAATAGAAGTATTATAACTTTGTTTTATATATATATTATGTATATTTTTGCCTTGTTCCACGGAACATGTCACTGTGGATTAAAAACCATCTATTTATACTTTTTAAGCCATTTTGGTTTTAAGGACTAGTGTATGTTGGTACAACATTGGACAAAGTCATCTTTGCCTAAGTGCCATGGGGACTTGGGGGGGGGTGTCCCTAATTATACTCAGTAGAGTTCTCATTGATGTGGATAATTCTTTTCTTTTTGTTAAAATCTTGTAGGTATTCCAGCAGAGACTGCTTTGAAGGATGGCTTCACTGAACAACCAACTAATGTAGATGTCACAAACAGAGATGAAGATGTCTGGGTTTTGGGTTGCAGGTTGGGACAATCTGTGCCATTTGCAGATTATAATGAGGGAGAAAGAGTCAACAGAAATATATTGCATCTGAGCCTCGACCTGAATGTAAGTAGTTCTCTGAAAGACAGGGTAGGTGCATACTGGTTTTTGACCAACAGGCACTTATTGAGCGCATTAGTTTTTTATTACAAATAGGTTCCAAATGATCTAAAACAAACTTCTTATTTTAGGCTGGAGTATGACTTCCAGTTAGCTGCAAGGCCATTGAGTTTTCAGGAAATGCAAATACTCCTCCAAGGGAGGAGGGGAAGACAGGGAGAGAGCATGCGCATTTGCTAGGTTGAAATATATAACAAAATTACGGTAATTTTTTTGTTAAAACCTTTTCTAGCAGCTATTCATTACTGATTCAGTATGTGGTAATGCTTGAAACAAAACAATGTGTAACAGTGACATCTATTGACAGAGATACTAGAATTGATTTAGAATAATTCAGTCTATTATATCACTGAACTTGAGCTCATCTGGTACTTTATCTTTGAACTGTTTTTAATTGTAGCTTTTTGTCCATCTCACCCTCACTTAATTTGTTAAAATAACTATTTTGACTGTTGATGTGCTACTGTGATAGTACATACATAAATTACATCTCACACTAGCGTTTTTGGAATATTCTTTAGATAATTTCTTGAAATGAAAAACAACTAGGATGGAATGGATTGGTTTTGGTCCTTGTCTGCTTCTACTACTGCAAATGGATGCTGCAACAGGGAGAAGTCAATCCATGGTTCAAAAATTGCACATGCATATAAAGCCTTCATATACAGTAGAGGATATTTCAAATTAAAATTAATTGACCACAGTAATTTGAATTAATATGGGAAATCTGACATTAGTAAAGTAGTTTGTTTTCATCTTTTCTTAATCTTGCATCACCTTTTTTGTTAACAAACAAACAAACAAATTTCTCTCTTTAGAGAGCTCGTTAGCCACTCTATAAAAGTTTGATTTCCCTCTGTTGCTGTCAAGGAAAAAAGAAGTGTTCATGCAACTATTTCCAAAAGACTCTCAATCTAAGTGATTATCCCCTAAAGTGTGGTGATGGTCACCATAGTGAACGTCAAAACAGCATCTTTTTTAAACAACAGATCCAGTCCCTGTGTGCACTGCAAGTCTTACATGCTTTAGTTACTGAATAAATATAGTTTTTTTTTATTCTGTTAGTCCTGAGCAGGCAAAGTAGCTATGGGAAATTGAGATGGATTCTGCTCTGTCTTGAGTATCAAAAGCAAAATGCAAAATCTTTATTTGTTTTGATGAATCAGAAGATCTCATCTTTACCTTCAGATCACAGTTTGAGTTTGCAGGGTTTTCAGTTACACAGACTTGTGACTTGTGAAGTAATTGTGTCTGATGTAGAAAATATTGAAAACAATTAAACATGGAACCCCACCCTGCCATTTACTCAGTGTCATATCTCAGAGTAAAAAGACACTTAAAACAGGTGCCAACATGTACCTTACTGGTGAGAAATACTTCTCAGTGCATTACTTCTGCCTCTAAGAAATACTGCCTCAGTGCATTACTTCTGCTCTTATTTCCATTTCGCTTCTCTTTGTAGGGACTCAATTCCATAGTGTCTGGGTTTTTATAAAAAAAAGGTTTATAAAGTACAGAATCATGGAAATGTAAGGCTGAAACAGATCTCAAGCAGTCGTCGTGTCCAGACCCCTGTGCTGAGGCAGGACCAAGTAAACCTAAAACATCCCTGGCAGGTGTCTGTCCAACCTGTTTTTAAAAACCTCTAGAGTTGGAGATTCCACAACCTCCTTTGGAAGCCTGAAGTTCTTAATTATCATTATAATTAGAAAGGTTTCCTAATAATTAACCTAAATCTCTCTCACTGTAGATAAAGCCCATTACTTCTTGCCCTTCCTTCAGTGTACGTGGAGAACAATTGATCAAAGTTCTCAATATATTTAACATATTTGAGGACTGCTATCATGTCCCCCCTCAGTCTTCTTTTCTCAAGACTAACATTCCCAGTTTTTTTAAAATATCCTCTTAAGTCTGGCTTTCTAACCCTTTTCTCATTTTTGTTGCTCTCCTTTGGACTCCCTCAAATATGTCCACATCTTTCCTAAAGTGTGGCTTCCAGAACTGGACAAAGTACTCCAACTGAGGCCTCAACAGTGCTGAGTAGAGCAGGACAGTTACCTCCCGTGTTATACATACAACAGTCCTGTCAACACCCAGAATCATATTTACTTTTTTTTTCAAGCTGCATCACATTGTTGACACATATTCAATTTGTGATCCACGATAACCCCTAAATCCTATTTAGCAGTACTACCACCTACCCAGCTAGTGCCCATTTTGCAGTTGTGCCTTTTATTTTTCCTTCCTAAATGAAGTACTTTGCATTTAACTTTATTGAATTTCATCTTGTTGTATTCAGAACAATTTTCCAATTTGTCAAGGTCATTTTGAATTCTAATCCTGTCCTTCAAAGTGCTTGCAACCCCTCTCTGATTGGTTTCATCTGTAAGTTTTATAAGCATACTCTACACTCCATTATCCATGTCATTAATGAAAATATTGAACAGAATATTGACTAACCCCTATGAGCCCCAACTAGATATGCCTTCTCAGTTGAACAGCAATCCATTGATATCTATCCTTTAGGTACGGTCTTTCAACCAGTTTGGACACTCACCTTATAATAATTTCATCTAGATCACATTTCCTTGCTTATGAAAATGTCATGTGGGACTGTATCAAAATCCTTACGAAAATCAAGATATATCACATCTACTGCTTCCCCAATCCAGTAGTCCAGTAACCCTGTCAAAGAAGGAAATTGGATTTTCTTCCCATGGGACCCTACCTACCAGTTCTGAGTTAATCTTCTTTTTTGAAGTCCATTGTCCTTATTCTGCTGCTCTCACCCCTTCCTTTTCTCAGAATCATAAAATCATCATTTCATGATCACTTGCACCCAAATTGTCTTCCACCAGATTTGCTACCAATTGTTCTCTGTTGGTCAAAATCAAACCTAAAGTGGTTGTCCTCCTGGCGGCTACTTCACTTTCTTAAATGTTAGCACTTATACAATAACTCATAAGTATAGCTCACTAATCAGTGGGAGCTGAGGTCACTCACAGCCCTAAAATCCTAAAAACCTAATTATTCTTGGTATGGTCAGCACCTTATGGGTGCTTTGTTCCAGTAATGAATTGCCTTTTTTTAATGCATCCCCTGTACAAATGTAAGTGTTAATCAGACTGCTGGTTAGCTATGTATTGACTTCTGAAGAAAAAGACATTCAGGAACTTTACTGCCCCTGTTATGTGTGTGTTTTGCCTCTTTTAAGTGAAAGATAAATGTTAATAGCTAGTGTTTTCACAAGTAGGCACTTACTGTTCTTTCACTCTTTTCCCCATTGAACTCATTTACTCCCTTTTTCTTATATTATGATTTATTTGTATTGTGGGAGCATCTAGAGGTTCAACTAAGATTAGGGCTCTAGAGTGCTAGGTAGAATAAGAAAAATTCCCTGCCCTGGAGAGTTTACAGTCTAAAAAGAAAAGACCAACAAAAGGTGGGATAGGGAAGAGAAGCACATAGAGAGGAAATGAAGTTCATGCAACATAGTAGAGCAGCAACTAGAATCCAAGTCTGCTTGGTCCCAATCTGGTGTCCAATTCACTAGTCCATTCTGCCTCTCACCATTGCTCTAATCCAGGGGTCAGCAACCTTCGGCACGCGGCCCATCAGGGTAATCCGCTGGCGGGCCGCGACACATTTTGCTTGTGTTGACCATCTGCAGGCACGGCCCACAGTGGCCATGGTTCGCCATTCTCGGCCAGTGGGAGCTGCAGGGGGCCATGCCTGCGGACGGTCAACGTAAACAAAATGTCTCACGGCCTGCCAGCGGATTACCCGAATGGACCGCATGCTGAAGGTTGCTTACCCCTGCTTTAACCTGTATTCCATTTTGTGTTTGTGTACCTTTCATAATAATTTTTAGCACGTCCCAAACATTAACTAATCTTGTCAACATCATTGTGTGGCATGGTCGTATTATCCTAATTTTACAAATGGAGAAATTAAAGTAGGAGGATGAAATGATTTGACTAAACCACAGATGATCTGTGTCAGTGCCCAGATTAGTACGCAGGAGTAATGAAGATTTAACTCAATAGCCTCTCATGCTGTTGAGTTCCCCTTGTGGCCAGATCGATCTCTCAGTAGAACTACAGTGTTGACTCAGCTTCAGGCAGCCATCGTGCATTCCCTGGCTCCCTAGACATCTTTGAGGAGCAGTGGGCACTATCTGGGGTTCTCTGCTTAGTGTCCCCCTCAGGCTTCCTGCTTATGACCCTGTGACCTGCACTCCTGTCCCTGTTCATCATTAGTTGTACCCCAAACTCGCTTGATCCATGGGTTCAGTAGCTCCTCCCCTTTAGGCTGGGGGAGGGACCTTCAGATCTGGATGGGCTTGTGCCTGCCCACCCCCAGGACTTCAATAGGTACAGGCAGCCATCTGGTGGTCCTAACAACATCAGTACCTACACAGTTATAAATTAATCCCGGGGTCCTATATAGTTGAGACCTACAGCTGTTGATTGGCTAGCTCTGAGTGGCTGCATAAGGGAATGGAAAGAGAATAATTTCTAATTTATTTATAGGAAAAATTCTTGATAAGCTTTTCAACTCTAACCATTTATTTACAATATCAATGTTTTTTTAATCAAACATAAAAACTGAGATTACTCTGACACTTACAAACTTCCAAAAATTGAGGGGCTGCAGGCTGTCATTGAACAGAGGATAAAACCTTAAAAGCACTAAGTCCAACAGCAGTCCAAACAAGGATGTAAACTACATTATTCCAGTGCTATTCTAATTGTCTACTATTGCTCTAGAAAGGCAGCAAAAATAAATATTAACTTTTATAGCTTTCACTAAGACTTCTGTTAACAAATGGATCTTCAGTGTCGTCATCCCATTTCCCATGCTCCTTTGTTCCTATGTTTGCCTCACTGCTGCAACCTTGAAATGTCTCTCATCATCTGGGATATACTTGGAATCATATACTGTGTGGATCCAGGGTTGTGAGCTCAGTCTCTCTCTCTCTCTGCCTCTTTTTTTTAAACCATGACTCTTGACCTAGCAAACAATCATTTATATCTGTTAAAGTATGCGGATGGACATAACTCTGTTCTGGGTTAAGGGCTGAGTAAATGACTCAGCAAGAGGCTATTTTGATCCTCCCAACTAAAGAACACCCAGTTAAGATGAAATTGGTCCCTGTGTTGTGTAACATATTTGACTTTAATTCCTGCTCTTTAAGGATATGACGCAGAAGTGCAAGCAGTTTGGCTGGTAGCTCTTTCAGGGTGAGGTTACTTTTGTAGTTCCTAATCATTTGCATAGGAATGGTGCACTTTGTCCAGATCCCATTATGTGGTTTATCTAGCACTCTGTGTGTGTGTGTGACTCCTTCACACCTTTTGTTAAATCTCACAGTTGGGATTTGAGCCAAATACATAACTTCTTTTTTGAGATACACTGCTGAAATCATTGATCTGTAAATGTTTAATGACCTATGTAGTTTTTAGTTTAATGACCTAATTGGTAAACAGAAAGTAAGAATTATTGTATTTACCTGTGTAGTAGCACAGGGGTACAGATTTCATTAGGACCACTAGCCATCACATTCTCACCAATCTGCTTTAAGGGTAGTTTTTGTTTTAGGGACCCCAAATTCCTTCATAAATTTATGTACTACTGTGGTGGAGGCTGTCTACGCACCACATTCGTTCCTTCTGAAAACTGTGGAAGAGGCCTGACGTGTTAGAAATTGAAAGTAATCTAGGGTAAAATCCATTACAGGGTAACTGTAAATTTCTCAAAAACAAGCATTTATAAAACCAGAAAAATTAGAGTTAAGATTAAAATTAAAACAAATCTAAGGTATGGAAATGCTCAGAAAAGACAACTTAGTTCTGCCCTGTAGTGATATCTAAGGAGCAGCGAGAAAGGGAGGCAAAGTCTTTAAAAATCAGTTTAATCTATTCTGGGATTATGAACACTAAAATCCTTCATCATAATCATATCATTATGACATGAGTTCACTACTCACATATGAGTCCTCAAAGAATTTTTTTTCCAGTTGGTGACTAAGGCAGAAAATGAATTGGTCTGTGTGTGCAGTTTGCTATAACCATTTAAACGCTTTTGTTTTGAGTGTTGGATTATTTGAGTCTACCGCACATGTGCATTCTATCTTCCTGGATAATTGATGTGATAGGCTACAGTCATCCCCACAATCCTTGGTGGTTTTTGTCAGCAAGCTAGAATGCAGAACTTCAGCCTTTTGTTGTATCTGACTGCTGAGCCCTTGTCTAAGCAGAAGAGAACACACAACCAGCATCATCCTTTTTTATTTTGGTGGTAAACAAATCAAAAAGGCATTGCTATGGAAATCATTATTTTCTGATGATGGCTTGCCCTCTGTAGAACAAGTAATTGACCTCTAATTGTGTAATCATTTTCAAGAGATGATTCAAACACTTCTCCTTCCAAATCCCCATGCATTGGAGCCACATTGAAATTCCTCCTTAGCTTCCTGTATAGTATTACCATATGGTTGTAGACTAGCCTGTGTGTTCATGTCCATCCCATTAATCTGTGGTTCTGGTAACAGAAAGGATCTGGGAATGTCACCTGAACTGTTTCTGACAGAAAGTCTAGGACCCTGGTTTAAATCCCTGAGGGGAAGGGTTATTTTCTTTGTGTCTTTTCTTATGTGTTTTAAGACTCTCCCCAGGGAAGGCATTATGTACTTCAAGAATTCTGTCCCTGAGAGGGTAATGGGAGGGGTGTGTAACTTCCATCTGTGATTTAAATGTAGGTCACAAAGGATGTGGATTATTAAATGTACTTTCAGTTGTCATGAATGTTTTTTCTGTGGTATAATTAGTATGTCAACTCCTTCTGGTTCTGAAAGTTGCTACCCTGATTTCAAGAGCTTTTTTTGAAGCATTAGGGAGCTGAAGATAGGTCAGGGCAGAACCGGGTGGCAGGATTTGTAAATTGCCATAACCTGTTCTTCTTAGAGAAACTGTAGCTATTTATAGAGGGGTACTGAGAAACATGCACCCTTTGAGTCCAGGGTCAGTAGCGAGTTCTGCTAGAGGATGTTTCGCAGGAGATTGATTCCCTCAGTGTTAAAACTCCTGTATGTCAACTCAATCCCATTCATTTCTCACTGCATGATGGTATCTTTGGTTTATTTATACACACCACACACACTAGTTATGTTTTACTCAGAAACACCTTATCCAATAGATAGGAGTGCTTGTTTTTTTACCAGTGATTCTGTCTCCTTGTTTGAGGCGACTGTCTGATTTTGAAACCTGAATGGATTGTGGAAGTTTTGTATGAGGCCAGGGATGGGTAAACTGAGTAGCCTGTAGGTTGTGTGGTAACCTTGAATTGGTTGTAGAGTACCTGGGTCTTGGGATATTTTTCCCAGTAGTGGATACAAAGTTGGGCTCCTTCCCTCAGGCTGAGGTCCTGATAGCTTTGGGATAGGGAGATTGTTTTCCTGATAATGTGCTTCAGGAAGTGAAAAAGGCAAATTGTAAACAGTGTTGTTTGCTAGGTACCTTTCTCTAGAAGAGCAGCTGCTTCTGTAGGGATTGGATCTGGCTCATCACAAGGTATTGCCACTTGTGCAATACACTATTTCACCCCCTTTTTTCACTGCTCCAATTCTGACAGCTGGACACAAAGTCTTTATTGTATAAGTCTACAATTTATCTGGAATACATATTAACCATAGGTCATAAAACCTCCTTATCTTCACTGCAAATGAGTGCTGTCACTGCTACTGGGCTAATTGCACCTTGATCTGTACCTGCTGTCCTTGATTGTACCCTCGCAGGTGACAAGCCTTTCTACCTTCACCTTTCTTGGGGTGGAATCATGTGATTCTCCCCCTTCAGACTGGGCCTTGGGTTGCAGTCCCCTAGTACTAACTGTGATTACTTTAGCAGGCCCAAGTTATAGTCAGTATCTGCAGTTCTGCTCCTCAGAAGCTATTTCCAATGGCACCGAGTGACCAAGCAGCCTTCTTAAATAAACAATATGTTGCTTTGCAAAGCATTTCAGAGAAAGAGATCTTAAAACTATAAATAATGCCTACTGTTCAGCTGTCTTCCCTAAAACTTACCATCCCCTGGAAGCTTGGGTGGGCCTCAGCTCCTTCAGATACTCTCACAGGACTTGCCTCTGTGCCCACGTCTGTTCCTGCAGGAACTGCTCACTCACTCAACTCCGCCCTCCCTCTCTCCAAAAAATCTTTTTAACCATTTAAAGAAAAGGAGTACTTGTGGCACCTTAGAGACTAACCAATTTATTTGAGCATAAGCTTTCGTGAGCTACAGCTCACTTCACACTACATCGGATGCATTCAGTGGAATGCATCCGATGAAGTGGGCTGTAGCTCACGAAAGCTTATGCTCAAATAAATTGGTTAGTCTCTAAGGTGCCACAAGTACTCCTTTTCTTTTTGCGGATACAGACTAACACGGCTGCTACTCTGAAACCTGTCAATTTAACCATTTAGTTTTCCTTTGATCCCCAGGCTGCCAGCCATGGCAAAACAGCTGTGTAACTTTGGGCTGGAGCCTGGAAGTAACGTCTTCATTGTTAATAGCTCAGCCCTTGCTTTGTACTCACCCCAAAGTGTTTCTTGGGAGGCTACTTACCAAGATCTATTGTGTTGCCTTCCTGCTTGTTTTTCCATCAGCCTCCTATTAAACTAAACCAATACATTCATACAGGAAAACCCAATAACCCAGTATAGACATACAGTGACTATCTCAATAATCAGACCACATAAAGTATTTATCACATTATTGCAGATCAGTCAATATTCCTAGATTACATAGTATTTGCAGCAGACATGGAAGTGCTATTTAATATTAATACAAGGATAATAGTCTGGTACAATATGGATGTGTGAGCTTGGTTTGAATAGGGCAGCTTGAAATAGTTTATGGGCCAGACTCGTAGCAAGGAATCCATCAGACCAATTATTTTAAAAGGCCTTGTCTACACTACAGAGTTTTTGTCGACAAAAGTTATGTCGACACTCAAAAAGCGCTATAACAAAAATCAGTATTGCATGTTCACACTCGCTCCCTCTGTCGGCAGAGCACATCCGCAGTTGGGGCACTATCATCAACAGTGTGAGCAATGCACTGTGGGTACCTAACCTAGAGATCCTAGAGGTACCTGTCCTGGAGATCCTATCCTAGAGACCGGTTTCAGAGTAGCAGCCATGTTAGTCTGTATCCGCAAAAAGAAAAGGACTACTTGTGGCACCTTAGAGACTAACAAATTTATTTAAGCATAAGCTTTCGTGAGCTACAGCTCACTTCATCGGATGCATGTAGTGGAAAATACAGTGGGGAGATTTTATATACACAGAGAACTTGAAACAGTGTGTGTTACCATATACACTGTAACAAGAGTGATCAGGTAAGCTGAGCTATTACCAGCAGGAGAGCGGTGGGGGGGAGGGGAAGACCTTTTGTAGTGATAATCAAGGTGGGCCATTTCCAGCAGTTGACAAGAATGTGTGAGGAACAGTAGGGGGGGAAATAAACATGGGGGAAATAGTTTTACTTTATGTAATGATACATCCACTCCCAGTCTTTATTCAACCCTAAGTTAATTGTATCCAGTTTGCAAATTAATTCCAATTCAGCAGTCTCTCGTTGGAGTCTGTTTTTGAAGTTTTTTTGTTGAAGAATTGCCACTTTTAGGTCTGTAATCGAGTGACCAAAGAGATTGAAGTGTTCTCCGACTGGTTTTTGAGTGTTATAATTCTTGACGTCTGATTTGTGTCCATTTATTCTTTTACGTAGAGACTGTTCAGTTTGGCCAATGTACATGGCAGAGGGGCATTGCTGGTACATCATGGCATATATCATATTGGTAGATGTGCAGGTGAACGAGCCTCTGATAGTGTGGCTGATGTGATTAGGCCCTATGATGGTGTCCCCTGAATAGATATGTGGGCACAGTTGGCAACGGGCTTTGTTGCAAGGATAGGTTCCTGGGTTAGTGGTTTTGTTGTGTGGTATGTGGTTGCTGGTAGGTATTTGCTTCAGGTTGGGGGGCTGTCTGTAAGCAAGGACTGGCCTGTCTCCCAAGATCTGTGAGAGTGATGGGTCGTCCTTCAGGATAGGTTGTAGATCCTTGATGATGCGCTGGAGAGGTTTTAGTTGGGGGCTGAAGGTGATGGCTAGTGGCGTTCTGTTATTTTCTTTGTTTGTTTTATCCTAGACACCTTTCCTAGAGTTTCCTAGTGATCTTTCTGGAGGATTCCCATGAGATCTTGCCGTGCATCAACACCCTATTCTGCCATATTGATTAGCTGCACAGGGAAATGTCCAGCTCACAGAAACACAGCCAGCCTTGTATATTTCTATACCCTGAATCCACCTCCGCACTACACAAGTCACAGCCACTTATCAGGCATCTTCCCTCCTGCTTCTTGCTCGCTGGAGAGGAACTGCTGAGATTGACTAGACACCTCCGGAGTGGTGAACAGTTCCTGGCTGCCTACCCCACCGGGCAACCCCGCCAGGAGCTCCACTTTGTCGTCTAACTCCACCTCTTCATTAATGACTTCGTGCTCCGGGTTAGGTTCTCTTTCCGCTGCCCCAAAGTATCCATGGGGCTCTTGGTGGTGGAGGTGGGGTAACCACCAAGGATAGTGTCCAGCTCCTTATTGAACCAGCAGGTTTTAGGCATAGCACCGAGTGACAGTTTTCCTCCCCTCGTCTTATGGTACACCTGCCTCAGCTCCTTTATCTTCACTCTGCACTGCAGCGTGTCCCGATCATAGCCCTTTTCACACAAGCCTCGAGAAATCTGCCCATAGGTATCCCAATTCCTATGACTCATATGCAGCTGGGACTGCACAGCCTCCTCTCCCCATATACTGAGCAGATCCAGCAGCTCTGCAGTGGTCCAAGCGGGAGAGCGTTTGCATCACCTGGGAAGATGCAATGAGACCTCTCCACACTGAGCCATCAGGAAATAGAATTTCAAAAATTTCAGGGGCTTCTAAGCAGGGATGGGGGCAGATGGTTGTTTACCTGGCTGCAGGGCAGTGGTGTTTAAACCGCTGACCAGAGCAGTCAGGATGGGCATTGTGGGACACATCCTGGAGGCCAATTAAAGCCATAAAATCAAGCATGGTGACTGCACTGGCACTTTGTCGACAAAAAACCTTATCACTCTTGTTGGGGTGGTTTTATTTTGTTGCCAAAACAGGGCATTTTTGCCACCAAAAGTCGCATTGCAGTTTGTATGCATCGACTGTTTTGTCAACAAAAGCTGCCTTTTGTCAACAAAACTCTGTAGTGTAGACAAGGCCAAAGAAACCCACGGTGATTGGTATGAGTTACTGTGCCTTCCACTGAATGCATCCGATGAAGTGAGCTGTAGCTCACGAAAGCTTATGCTCAAATAAATTGGTTAGTCTCTAAGGTGCCACAAGTACTCCTTTTCTTTTTGCGAATACAGACTAACACGGCTGCTACTCTGAAATTAGTCTCTAAGGTGTCACAAGTCCTCCTTTTCAAGAAGAAAAGCACAACCATGGCAATAGGAACAGCAGAAAAAATGGGAGTCTAGGCAAAATGAAGCATTAGGAAAACATAAAAAAAAACAAGACTGTGTCCTGGGTCTTGACATAGAATCATAGAATATCAGGGTTGGAAGGGACCTCAGGAGGTCTAGTCCAACCCCCTGTTCAAAGCAGGACCAATCCCCAATTTTTGCCCCAGATCCCTAAATGGCCCCCTCAAGGATTGAACTCACAACCCTGGGTTTAGCAGGCCAATGCTCAAACCACTGAGCTATCCCTACAAATTGGTGTAAATTTACACGCTGTGGGCTGGAGTCTCTGGTCCATTAAATTCACTTCACGCTGCTTACGTAGCACAAAGTGAATTTAAAATGCTCAGAGATTTGCACTAAAGAATTCCTATGTAAGGGGAATCTCCACCAGTGCTAAACTGGCAGAGGTTGCTCCTTTGCCACCTGCACCAGCATGTTCTCCCCAGCACAAGGGGCCCACAGGGAGGTTGTGGCAGAGCCTCTGGCAGCCCCATTCTCTGCTGGTGTGGGACTTTATGCCAGTGGCTTAAGTTAAAACTGCCCCTGCAGCATTAATTTACACCAGGGCTGGGTGTAGGGGTGCCAATTTTCTAATCACACCAAACCAAATACCCTGACCCCGCCCCCTTCACCGAGGCTCTGCCCCGCCCCACCCCTTCCCAAGGCCTCACCCCCGCTCACTGCATCCCCTCTCCCTCTGTCACTCACTCTCCCCCACCATTACTCATTTGCTCATTTTCAGCAGGCTGGGGCAGGGGTTGGATTTGGGGTTCAGGCTCCAGCTGGGGGGTGCAGGCTCTGGGATGGGGCCAGAAATGAGGGGTTCAGGGTGCAGGAGGGGGCTCCAGTCTGGGGCAAGGGGTTGGGGTGTGGGAGGGGATACCCGCTCTGGGCTGGGGGTGTGGGCTCCAGGGTGGGGCCAGAAATGAGGGGTTCAGGGTGCAGGAGGGAGCTCTGAGTTGAGGGAGGGGGTGAGGGCTCTGGTCCGGAGGTGTGGGCTCTCTGTTGGGGCAGAGGGTTGGGGTGCGCGCTCCAGCTGGGTGTGGAGCCAGGGATGAGGGGCTTGGTACAGGAGGGGGCACAGTGAAGAAACAAAACCAAACTTTTAAAGAATCCTTTAAAGTTTTAAAGAACATATGAGGTGATGGACAATAGGAGAGACAGACTATATTGTTTCCCTTTAAGTCACAAAAGAAGGTAAGGCATTTGGAATGGTTCCCACCTATTGCGTGTGTGTGTATGCATGCAAATATATAATTCAGAAAGTGTGTATGCCTGAGATAAGTCCTTAACATCACAACTTGATGTTAGGGAGGCTTTGTTTCTGAGCTGAGTAAAAGTCAGAAGTGTAATCAACTTTTTTTTTTTTTTTTAGATCTTATGAACTTTATTACTTTGTCATTTTACATTTTCAAAAATAACTTTTCCCTAATTATTTTCATGCTTTCTTAATTTTTTGAAATATTTAGGCATGAAGTTAAATATAATAAATTGATAGTGCACTTTCTCAGTGCATAGGACACAGAAGTGGGCATTGTCTATTTCAATAACCAGCCTTGTAGTTACATTTTTTCTAAACTTTGGCATACCAGTGGTATATTATCTGCAAATGGCTTTTCTTCAGAAGAAGCTAATATCACAGAAATGAATGGTGGAAATTAACCTCATGATTAGCTACATGCTGTAATCTTCACCACTACGTGAGTTATGGATCATTGTATTAGAAACATTAGCACATTAACCACTGTGTCATCCATAATAGGTGAATGGGTGGTCTCACATTTAACAAGTCTCTTAATGGTGCAGGAAGAAGTAGACAAGGAAATTGGGAATTTCTCGTGTATTTGCAATTTTTGCAGTTTCTTAAATTGAAAAGGGAATAAAAATGAACCTTACTCTTAATGTGAGAGAACTTTTGCAGATTGCATGCATGAGCTTTATTTATATGTTACAAATAAAAAAGTTTCCCTTGGAAATGCTGAGGTTTACAAACTTGTAGCTTTCATTCCCAAACAGTGAAATTACCTTAGAGAGCCCCTTACATATATAGCGTTATGTAGGCAATATAGAGGAAATTATTGAACTGAAATGTCTCTGCAGAAGGTATTGTACTTTGAAATAATAAAAAAGTAACACAACTCCTGTTCTCTACACTCTAATTGCTCACTTCTGAGCTTTCACTGTTTACTCTGCCTACCCTTTCAGCTTTTTGTCATTGGGTGTGGTGAATGGTCGATAAGTACCTGTTTATAGTTCACAGAAATAGCCCTGGAGAGTTAAACCAGTAGTAATATGAAACCAGTCTTCTTGGTGGGTGTGTGTGTGAGGTTTTTGTTTTTTTTTTTAAACTGGCCCTGGAGCCTGAAATCTGCATTCCAGATGAAACCTGCAGCAAAGCGGAAGGAGAGAGCTTGATATTTTTTATTCAGTTTCAAGGGTACTACGTCTAGATACTGTAGCTGGTTGAGAATTCAGAACAGTCCAGAAGATCAACGAAGGTTTTTTTTGTTTGTTTGGTAGAGATTTTTGAAGTATTGCTTTGTGTGGATTTGTAATTTTACAGAGTTTTTTTGTGTGGTTGCATTTGCTAAAGGCGGTCTTAGACAAAGTGGAAAAGGTTACATGAAAGAAGCTTTCAGGAGTTTTCGGCAGACAGACGTTCACAACCCATAAGGAAGTAGGAAACTAATGCGATTCGTTCTGTTCAACAGGCTTTTTCATTTATACAGTTGCTCTTCACTTTTAACAAGTAGGATTGTGTAGCCAGTAGGATTGCAGGAATTGGGGCAGTGATCATTGGTCCGGTTTTCAACTGAGAGTACAATGCTGGCAGATTTTCGCTGACAAAAAGCCTTTTGTGTAAAGGAACAAGTAACGAAGCTGCCAAGAACTTTGAATACTGTATGTCAAGATGCAGAGCCTTCTTGTTTCTCTTGGACTGGAGTTGTAAAATTTGACAGACGCTTTCAGTCCATACTACAGCACTAGAAACAGGAAAGGAGGGATAGTGTGACCTTGGGGAGACCGGCTTTCCTTATGATACAAAAAGAAGAGCTCCCATTGCATTTCCTGTTGTAAGTTAATAGACTGAATGGGTGTAATAAACAATTGTGTAGAAGGTAACTAACAGTAATAACAAAAGTAAAAGCTATATTGTGGTTTGCCCAACATGGAAGCAAATAACACTTCACCTGGCAGCAATGAGCTTTTAGATCTAGGGCATGCAACAGAGACTGAACGCAGCCAGCCTTTCTTCACTGCATTTTCTATGAAAGCACTTTTTGGATTTACTACTAAGTTGGAACCAGCAACTTTGAAAAAACAAGCAGTACTTAAGGCATTTCGAACTTTTGATGCTGATACAAATACCCAAGCTGCCAACCAAGACAAGGGTGGTGGTGGTCATGATGATCCAGAAGTACATCATGTGCTTCCCAAAATACAGCAGGCTGACCCGGAGGCCGGCAGCCAGGCTGACCCAGAGGCCAGCGGGCAGGCTGACCTGAATATGGAGCTAGCTGAACAGAATGAACCACCTCTTCCTCATTTAGAGTCTGTACAGCCTCCTTTGTCTGAATGTGACAGAGATGACAAGGATGCCATTTTTGTACAAAGTACTTTGGCTTATACAACAAGTGATACAGTATCGGACAATGAGAGTACAGACATAGACAGTGATGGAGACAAAACAAACAAATCTGTGTTAACTATTGTGGCTTTGTCTGATGAGTCTTTAGAGAATAACAACCAGGATAAGGAAGAATTGGAATCAGAAGGGTCCAGTGAAAGTAATGCCACTGTGGAGAGAGATAAAACTGAGTCAAGCTCACCAATTTCTCAGCAGCTTCCAACACAGCTGAATGGTGATCTGGAATGTAGCTCAGCTAGAGAAGACAAAATGTTAGCAGACGAACACTGCATTGGCCCACCTTCTCTAGAAGAAAATCCTCAAGAGCCTATGAGTGGAGAAGAACAAGCATCTTCAGCAAACGGCACTAATAACACATCCTCCCCAAAATCAGCCGTAGGTGAAAAGACCTTTCAGCTACCTGCTTTCTTTAGTGGATTGCGTGTGCGAAAAAAAGGTCTAGCTGCAGAGGATGGAGAGACTATCACAGAAATTAAACCAAAGGACAGTGAGTTGGCTCTGCTTAAATTAAAACAGCCTGTTAAGAAATCTAATATTACATCAGACATACTCACTAAAAAGAAACCAGCTGAGCCTAAAACAAGTCCTACTTTGCTGGAACAGCTCTCTCAGCTGTTAAACATTGAGGTCCCTAAAAATGAAGATAAAGCCAAAGATTCAGGTGAGGACACTAGTGAGACTGAGACCAGTGATGAAGGCCAGGAGAGCAAAGCCACCAATAGAACAGAGCCCCTGTCCCCTGCTGAAGAAACAAAACCAAGCCCAGCTGAGTCGGCATTAGATGCATTTAAAGCTTTGTTTACGCGGCCTCCAAAAAAGGAGATGACTGTTGATACTTCAGAGCTGGAAGCCATAAAACGCAAAATGAGAAATGAAAAGGAGTTGCTGAAAGCAGTATTTGAGAGATCAAAATCAAAGCCTGGGAATGGAGCATCTGACCTGAAATCTGTAGGTTTGAGTTACTTTTACATTCTAAGGGCTCGAGGTAAATAAATGGATATAAAATAATTTCTGCTGATAAAATGATTGGTGTGAACTAAAATAACTAAAGTCAAAATTTCAAGCGTGGCTTCTGATTTTTGGGAGCCTTAAGTTTTGGCTTCCCAACTTGAGACACCTTTAATCTTTTCACAAGTGCTGGACAACCCGAGTTCTGAATGAAGTCAGTGAGAACTATAGATGAAAACTTTTGAAAACAAGGCCAAAGATGTCTCACGTTGGGAATCCAAAAAATTTGAGTCCCCCAACTTGTGTGTCTAATTTAAAAAATGTGGCTGCAAATCAATTGCTTTCCTTTCATTGAATGTGGGTGCTCTCTGAATCAAAGTTAAATTACAAGTATTTACTGTAAATATCTTTAATTATCCTAATAGAGAGTTAATACTGAAATTCACTCTTTATTCTTATTGTAAATATTACACTTCATATCATATACCTAGACTTCAAGAAAACCTAAAGAGAGTTATCAGAGATCAGTGTCAGCCTCAACTCTACGCTGTCTTTATTTTTAATGGCTTTTCTTTCTAAAAGTAATTTTTGTTTTGTTTTTTAAAATCCTCTTAGAAAGAATTGTATTATGACAGGTGATGCAACAGACAATAAGTTGTATATAATTTTCTGGGTGACTTGTCCAAGAGAGGGGCCTTAAAAGGTATCCTCTCTGTCAAATGTCTATACACCTAAACTCTGATCTTACAAATACTTCCACATGTTCAGCTGTACACAGGACAGTTGTCCCACTGAAATCAGTGGAACTATTTATCTGTTTAAAGTTAAGCATGTTCCTGTATGTTTATGGGATTGGAGCCTCTGTCAATATGGTGTTTTGGATATGTGTATTTTTAAGTGAAAAAAGGCAATAAAACCCCCACAAAACTCTCCCACATTGAGAGTCTGAATAAACCAATATAAATTCATAGTAAGGACCTGAACTTAAATGCAAATACATAAATTTAAAAGCCCCTTTGAGTTAAATGAGCAGAAAAAGGACACATCCTTTAACAATTACGAGATGTGCGCAGATGTAATTAATTCATAAAACTGTTTTCATTGACTACAGTAGGATTGCATGTTTGAGTAAGGGTTGTGGGGTTGGGTCCTAAATCTGAAGCTGGATAACCTAGAATTTGTTTGCCTGTACTCCAAGTTTTGAGTTTCCATTCGCGTGCGTGCGTGCGTGTGTGTGTGTGTATGTATGTGTTTTTAAAAAAAACCTCTAAGAACTTCTCCTGGGTAGACTGAGACCTTGTAGACACAATATCAGCTTACAGTAAATTTCCTGTGGTGGGGAAAATGTAGATGCTGGCAGGGCATTTGTTTCTCATGTGTAGCAGTGACACTAGTGAGCACTACTATAATTCACCTGCAACAAAACCATGTTTGGCTCTTCCAACTTGAGCTATAGATACAGAATAAATATGAAAATTCCTGACGCCGTATTAGCCTCCTTGGTTCACAACAGGCAGGCAGCTTCTCAGAGCTACTTTGTTTTATTTAAATTAAAATGCTGCATGTAACATGCTAGTAAGCTTTGTGATGTTTCCCCCCACCCCCAAAGCAGTTGTTCTTACACTCTTTTCCTCCTTTCTTCATCCTCACTGACTGAATTCCATTATAATGGATTGGAATCAAACTGATAATCATCCTGGCTCTAATTTTATAATGCAAATGAGCTCCAGTTATGGACGGCCATTGCTTTAAATGCACAAGTTTAGTTAAACACAGTATTTACCATTTTTGGAATGGATTAATATTGCAACATTTTAATCTTCTCTTTTTCATATTTTTAATAGCCTGACCTAAATCCCTCAGAGCAAGATGACAAAACTCCAGGGAAACTCCAGGCTGTCTGGCCTCCACCTGAAATCAACGAGGGAAAAGAAAAAGTGGGGTTGAAGTACACTGAAGCAGGTAAAACAAAAAGGTGAAAGACTTGCAGAAATGGACTGTTGTAATGTTTCAAGTGTTGGGTTTGTGAAATATAAAAATATAATGATTATTTTCTTATTCTAAAAAGCTGACAGCATATTATGTTTTTCTCACCATGGCACTAGTTACCATGACCTGGTAGGTAGGTAATTTGAAACTCTCTGTGGATTTGGATGCCATCTGAAGAAATTATAACCTTTTGAAACTTCTTAGGAAAAAAAAATTGCATTGTTTTCTGATACGCTAGGCCAAACATATATCTGGTGCAACTCTGTTTAAATTAGTGGAGGGATCAAGATGGTCTAATATGTCAGAATTACTAGAGATTCCTTCTTTTGGGGTTAGAACAGATTTTGGGTATTGAATCTGCCAGATTCTAGTCTGATTTGCTGATTCTCTTTAGGTACCATTACACTTATGTTTTTACATTCAGAGTAGAAGTAGGAGTATTAACGTGTTTAATTTTGTTACCTTCTTTGCATAGGCACATAGGAGTAGCTGTATCCAATCAGATCACTGGTCCATCTAGTTTGGTATTTTGTGTGTAACAGATCCCAGTACTAGATGCTTCAGCAGAAGGCATGAGAAACCCAATGCTGGACGTTTCTGGAATAGTCTACCTGTAGGAAAATGTTTCATCCTAGCCCATATCAGCTAGTTGTTGGCTTGTGCCCTGAGCATGAGGGTTCATAGACCTTAAAAATGTGTTTATTGTATCCAAGTGTAACTCTGGCTGTTCTCATTATTCATACATTGTGGGATTTTTCTAAAGCACCTAAATGAAAGGCAATGGGATTTGTGTTCGTAATTCACCTAGTTACTTTTGAAAAATTTATCCATAAATGATTTAGTAGGATTAAAAAAGGATTACATTCTTGGCCTTTATGCTATATTCTGGCAATAAATTCTGCAGTTTAATTGCCTGTGTCTTGTATTGGGTTTAAATGTGTTGTCTTTTAGTTTCAATTAAGGCCTACCTGCTCTTGTATTACTAGAGAGGGTAAATGGGAGTAATGGATTTACTTTTCATATATGATTCATTATCTTGTTTATTTCTATTGTGTCCCTTCTTATGTGTCTGGATTCTAAACTACATATTCTCACTCCTTTCACTGTCTCCTTGACTCATAACTTTTTCACTCCCTCCTGAACCCCTACTATTTCTGAACGATGACTCATAGGTAAGAGAATAATACTAGTTAAATGATGTTCAGTGTCAAAATAGTACTGTTAACATATAAAGTAAATAAATTGTTTAAGTATTTTGTAGTAGGAAAAGAGGGAGGGTTATTAGAGGGGAGAACTGAGAACTAGCACCCTAGGTTTTTTTCTGTCTCTGCAATTGACTCGCTATGAATTTGGGCTAGTAATTTAACCTCTCTCTCTACTTTAGCTTACTGCTTTATAAAATGGATGTAACACGAGGAGTATCTTCCGCACAGGGGTGTTCAGAAAGTTAACTACATTTGTTTTTTCAGCACTGACAGGAACACCGCTCTTAACTCATCTGACCCACCATACTTCTACATACTGAATTGGGTCACTTATATTGTAGCTAATCAGTCGGAAAACTCAGAGAGATCCCTAAGTGAACAGTACAATATATGTGCAAAGTACAGTATTTCAGCTTTTGACAGGACTTCCACTGTTTCCTTTTTTTCTGAAACTTCTATTTGTTTTTTAAAAGTACTACATATGGAGTATTTAATATTCCTAACATAAAAAGTGAAAAAAGGGCTTTCCTATCTTTTTTTTCCTACTTCCTAGATGTCTAAAGTGAAATATAATCTGTCATAGCAAAAGGGGAACAAGCTTTCAATAAACAAAAGCTCCATATTGTACTAGTAATGAGATGAACTAGTTCATGCTTTACTGGGATGTGAATAGGAAGGGGGGGATTCACTTAGATCCCACATATATTGTTGTTTGTTACTGAGACGTTGTGGATGGCAGTGTCATCAACATGCTGATGGTATTCTAAGCCTTATTTTTATAGAGCCCAAATTCTACAGTCCCTTTATTCACCCAGTGTCTGGCAGAGATAGGGATGTTGATGGAAAAAAAAACTGCTGGTGATTCAATTGTGATGAAACACAAGTGATGCTTTTACAGGAGTTGGGTGAAGGCTGTGTCTGTAACATCTGTTGAGGATGTATAGTAGATTTGTGCCTAAATGGTTAGCAGCCTCTTGATTCTTTTGGCTCCATAATTATTCCTGGATGCCCAGAGAGCAGTGGCAGCTTGAAGTGAAACTGTATGACTGGCTAGGACACTGCAAGTGAAAACCTCAAATCAGCCATGTTGCCTGTTTGAAAACCCTAATGCACTTTGCTTATGACTACCCCTGAAGCTCATCTGCAAGCTCCTGGAAGAGCAGAATGCTACTTGTCCCAAGTGTGGTGTCTTCTGCACAAGTATCAATCTGCGTGGTGCAGACCTGCTTTAAATATACACAGCCTGTACCCAAGTCTTCACTGATTTCCTGTTAGCTTTCAAGTGCAATGTAAGGGGGTAGTGTTTATCTTTAAGTCCAGAGTAGTGTGGGACTCCATTATTTGATAGAGCGTTTCTCAGAAGATAACTCATTCCAACAGTTAAAACCAGATGGAAAGCTCTTGTTTTCAGAACCTACGTTTAAACACTGTCTATTGGCAGTAGGGTGACCAGATGTCCCGATTTTATAGGGACAGTCCGGATTTTGGGGTCTTTTTCTTATATAGGCTCCTATTACCCCCTTTCCCCGTCCTGATTTTTCACATTTGCTGTCTGGTCACCCTAATTGGCAGGAATCTCTCAGATATTGCTTCTCCTCCCCTGATTTTTTTGGAACATGCTCCTTTTAGTCACAGTCGGTCACAACTCGAGTCTAGCACAATTTTAAAATCACTTATTTTGTTTAGCATTTGATCAGTAGTTTGTTTTGCACTTGTTCTGCATTTTAATCTCTGCAAATAAAGCGCCCAGCTGCCACAGCAATAGAAGCTGGGAAGAATGCAGAGAGCTTAGTTATATGATTATTCTTTGCACATGCATAGTTTACCTATGAAGTAAAAGAGTTTTCAGTACATAATACCCCTGTGTTTGAAGAATTTGTCATCAGCAAGACACACAAGGGAAAAAACTACAGATCTGATGATCCCTATTAAAAATGCTTATTTAGTAAATATAGGTCTAGTAGTCACCTGAAGCTGGAACAACTTGTCCTATTTCTTAAACAAAGTGGAAAAAAGAGTAATAAGAAAAAAAGGACTTAATTGGTATTCATATTGGAGACAATTTTGGAATGAATCAGACTGAAATATAAATCCATTTACCTTTCATAGCTATTCTTAACAACTTTTTTAGTTAATTCTTTTGTTTATATTTTTAAACAAGGTTCTGCTCCCTCAGCCTGTCTTTCCATCATACTTGATTCTGCAGTGAAGTCATGCTGTCTCTATGGCACCACAATTTCTATGGCAACAGACTCTGATGCTATAAACAGAATTTTGGTTTCTTTGTAGGAAAGAGAAACCAGGCTCTGCAGGATAGCTCCCTTATTGAAACATAGGTGTTTTAAATGATAGCAAAGGAAATACCAAATAATGCCAGATGCTTTCTCTACAGTTTCTGAAGTATGAAAACCTCTTTCAGCTGTGCTGTGGATTGCCACTACGGGATCCTCCTTCAGCACATTTTAAACCAAATGAGAGGCTTGTATACTAGAGCGATGTATGTAGTAGTCTGAGCGTAGGTGAGAGCCACAAACTCATGAGCTCTAATCGTGGCTTTTACACAGGCTTCCTTCATGGGAAAATTATTTACCCTGTCTGCCTCATTCTTCCTCTGTAAAATGGAGATAATACTTAAATGCTTTTATAAGGGTAGAGGTAAAGTAGTCTGAAGAGGAAAATATTTGTAAGTGAAGGAATTATTATTCGTAATTTTTTCTAAATGAGTAAGGAATAATACTACGTAGGTGGCCTATATCTCTCAGAACTTATATTTGCCAGCTAGCCAACAGTAGCCAGATTCTTTAGGGATCTCTTCAGGCAAAAAGAGAGGAGGTGAATACTCCACTTGGAGCCTGTCCTTTTTAACAACCAGCTGGATGCTGGAGTATAAATGAATCTATTTCACTTTGTGTTCTTACTTGCCAACACTTGATATTCTCACGGGTTTCATGAGGACGTATTTTTTCAAGCAGCAAAATCTCATCATTTTACTTTCATTATTGCTAGCTGTTTAGAGTAGAAATGGTGGAATCTGACCCTCAAGGGGAAATGTCACCATGAAGAAAGTGATCATATTTTACATATGAGCTTCCTACTTTCTGTGCCTGGATGGGGAGTTAGAGTTGTCACTGCAGAGATCTGGCTTAATTAACTTCAGGCAAACCCACAAAGCATTCTGTATTTTAATGAAAGCCTGATGTGATTTCCTGCCCCCCTTCAAAGCTCTACATAATTGTATTTATTCTTCCGTGTCAAGCTTTTACATAATCAATAATAATACTAATAGTATTTAAGTATTATTTGTATTGTACTAGTGCCTAGGAACCTCATTCATGGACTGGGACCCCTAGCAGAGTGTCTGACTTGTATCAACTTTTTTTATTTTAAAACCTTTGTGATGACATTTTCTGGTATAAATATTGTGTACGCTTTATTACTGGTTTGATAATAGAGTACTTACTATAGGTTTGCATTGGCCATATCTTAGCAATTAAAGGATTTCATGGAAGAAACCATATTTTACTGCTGAGATGCAAAAATAGAATTTAGAAAGCCTGTTCTTCTGGGATTTCAATTATGACCTGTGATGCACATTGTTTTGGCAGATAATAGTTCAAGGAGATTCTGGCTGGCAGATTTTTCTGGCTCTTGACTTTGTAATGTTTATAGAAATTCAGGATATGTTTAAGTATTATTGCCTACAAAAGGCTATTGGAAACTATCACATAAAGAGATTTTGCCATGTGATGGGTTATTCATTTGAGAAACATGATGCAGAAAAGGGAACATTTTAGTGTGTCCTAGTAATATAGTTATTATTCCATTATTTGTGGCAGGATCCGATTTACTCAGAGCAGGTCTACACTAGAAGCGCTACATCAGTGCACCTGCGCTGCTGAAGCGCGTCCGGTGAAGACACTATGCCAACGGGAGAGCGCTTTCCCATTAGCTTCCATCTCTTGTGGAGGTGGATTAGTTATGCTATGTCAGTGGGAAAGCATCTTCTGCTGACATAGCAGTGATATAGACAGCGCTTAGGCCACTGTAACTTGCGTTGCTCGAGGGATGTCTTTTTCACACCCCTGAGAGATGTAAGTTAGATCAACTTAAGTGGTAGTGTAGACATGACCTCAGAGTTACTTGAATTCATTTGATCTTAAGAGTTGTTATTTAGACATAGTATTAAAATCTATTATAGAGTTAACAGTTTATTAATGAATAGAAAGCATTAAGTAGGAATATGTTAGGAAAAAATGATAAATTAACTCCCCTATTATGTGCATATGGACTGAAGTTGGAGTTTTTGTGATTGATGGTAACTGCCAATTTGACTCCAGTTCATTTGGTGATCGAAGTAGGAGTTTTAAATTGTTTTACTATATTATTTGTCACAAATGTTATAATATAACAGATGTGTTCCAACTTGGTATGATTTAACATACTTCGGCAAGTTGCATTAGATTTCTGTTGGGAAACTGATGTTTTTATTACAAACCAGCTTGCCACTTGTGACTAGTGCAGCCATTTTAAATTTATACCTTCCAAATATCACTCATCTGGAATGACTGTCACATCTTTGCTCATAATGTCAGAATCTCATTCATGTCAACTGAAATGCAACTAATAATAAGGATGGTGGGCAGTGAGCAAAGTTTCCCCTTTATCTTTTCCTCCTGACTACAAGAGGCTACTCCCGGGGCTTGTGAGTAGGCAGCCAGTTCCGTTCTTTATTCTCTTCTATATGGGTTCTTAAACAACGCTCATCTCTCATGACTGTAGTATCAGAGGACTTGTCATGTGAACTAAGACCACTTTACTCCTGAATGAAAATGTCCACCAGAGGGTTTAATGTGCATTAACTTATGTGCATTGACTTCATATCTTTAGTTGATTTGCCTTAACTTTTCTGTGTCACCATGTAGATGTGCCCTGAGCGCCTTCCAGTAGTGCATTAAGCAATACTGATTATAGATCTATGTGTTTTAAGTCAAAGTTTATACAGTACTGCAGTGCGAACTACGGAAGTGTGAATTGCAGAGCATACCAAAGTGTTGCAATCTAACTGCTCTGTATGGACGCTGCTGGAATGAACCAAAGGTTCCTAGTTTGCATTAACATAGTCCTGTTTGAAAGACGATTACAATAATACGAACAAGGTACCTTTTAGTTTGTGCCAGCAACGTTCTTCACACAGATTGCAATACTTTGGTGTGCTCTGCAATTCACCAGTGGAAAGGAAGCCAGTATCTAAAAGCAGTTCTACATAGCAGAAATAGAATAATCACTTTAGGTTTTGGCTCCAGGATTCTGGTGCCAAAACAGATGAGACCATTTGACTTAATAGTAAAATCCATGGGTTTAATGAAATTTACTCTCTTGTATCAGATTTTATTCTGTGGTCTTACACACCATGTGTGTTCAACTTCTGTCAGAACCAGCCTGTGAACATGTGTGACTTAAAAATGAGCCTAAATTAAAATCCTGGATCAGAACAACCTCAAACATTGTAGAATTTTGGATCTAGATTTAGATCAGAGTTTTGGGCCTCATCTGGTTTCATCTCCTCCCATATGATAAAAACACATGCTCTTACCAGTATGGGATCCATTTTATTTTACATAAGAAGGTATTGCATAAATATGATGTTAAATCTTCCAGCTGTTCCAGGCTCTCAGGAACCTTAGAATGTGTACTTATTCTGTATGTGTGTAGTCTGCGATTAAGTGTATTGAAAAAATAATTTATGTGGACAAACAAGTATCTTCTTTTTATTTAATCTTTTGCTGGGTGGAATGGGTGGGAAGAATTTGTAATGCTTAGAAGAAATTCCTTATTAACTTTGCTCCTCCTGTTTGTTGGTTGGGTGGCATTTATTTGCTGTATCGTAGTATTGGAACCTTGCCACTGTAACAGGATAATTGCACACTGTATCATGTGATCCAGTCACATAATGATTTTTCCGTAAACATGGAGTAGGGAGGATATTTACTGGCACATAAATCAGGCTGCAGGTGCCCAACAGCAATATTTCTATTGCTGCCTTCCTGGCAGGACAAAAGTGACAGGTGACGTTATTAATGTCTGTCATCCAGTAAATGAGCTGTAGCTTTAGCCTTACCTGTGACAAGAGAAGAAAGATCAATCAGATAGCTACTCAGGTGATTACTACTAAAAGTGCTGTATGTTGCTTTGCAGTCAGAGGGAATGGAAGCTGGGTTCTTTCTTTATGCAGAAGAGACACCAAGACTTCGCATGTTTTCCTTTGTAAAGCCCAAACACTTGTAGGAATCATTTTATTTTATTGAAATGTTTGGCCTCCATTATTTAGGGCATTCATTTTCTGTTAATATATATTTACTGTAACAATTTAGCGATGGTCAAATTTTGATTAGAGGGTGATCCCAATAATTAAATTTTATTTAGACCACCCGGAATATCCAGATCTCAGTATTTGCCTGTTCAAAGCCCCTGATCTGTACCCCCTGTCCTTCAGATTATCCCCTAACCTTATTTTCTGGGAGGGACTCTCCCCAGTGACTTGCAAACTACCTCCCTCCACCACCCACACTTTCATTATCCCAGAATCTTCTGTTTTGAAACCTTAGGGTCTAGGGTGACTTTGTAGGTCTCCCTTCCCCCGCACTAATCTGAGAAAGATCTGGTAGTGGTGGAAGGGAGCGTAAGGCTGCCCATTCTCTGCTCTGAAACGAGGGAGAGCAAGAAATTGTGTTAAGCTGCTAGTGGGTAGCTGACTTGTGGGGCCTTGGGTAGTTTGGGGACTAAAGAGCAATGAAGACTAAAGGGTAACAATGGAGGAGTTGGAAACCAAGTATGTCGGGAAGGGGAGGGGAATCTTTGGGGAAGAGACTGAAGATAGGTGAAAGACCACACAGGATGAAGAGGGAAATCAATTGGGGAAAATGGAGAAATGCAGTGAAAGATGGGAAAAAAACTAATAGAGTGAGCAGAAGTAAGAAATGGAAAAGAAAGAGAGGGCAAAACCAGATATGTGCAGCTTTCCTCATAGAATATCAGGGTTGGAAGGGACCTCAAGAGGTCATCTAGTCCAGCTCCCTGCTCAAAGCAGGACCAATCCCCAACTAAATCATCCCAGACAGGGCTTTGTCAAGCTGGGCCTTAAAAACCTCTAAGGAAGGAGATTCCACCACCTCCCTAAGTAACCCATTCCAGTGCTTCACCACCCTCCTAGTGAAAATGTTTTTCCTAATATCCAACCTAGACCTCCCCCACCGAAACTTGAAACCATTACTCCCTGTTCTGTCAAGGTTAAGGTTAAGTACATTTCATGTTAATTCTGATTTTCATTCAATGGGTGACTCTCAAGCTGTGATAATTATATGGGTGCTTATTTGTGTTTGGTGTATGAATGCACAAGTTTCTCTGCAATGTAGGAATTCCTTATTCCAGGGAACTATTACTCTAGACCTGAATTGACTATGCCATTTGTACCAAGAGAGTTTCAAATATTCACTGTGATAGCCAAATACTATCAAAAATCAGTTCTCACTTCCTTTATTTTGTCCCCAAAGTTCAAACTAGGGATGTTTTTGGAAAAAAAAAATCTAATTACATGGAATTACTGCAGCCTGTTTAAGAACATTTCTAATTTTATAAAACGTCTAATAATTTAAATGATGCAGTTAAAAGCCTACAAAAATTGTATGTATCTATTTTTCTGTTTCATTCAGCTTCCTCATGAAAGTAGACTAACTGGATTCACCTTTGTTATTGTTAATTTTAGCTTGCTGGTTCTAGTGTAGCAGCACAGCAATTCAAGATTTGCATTGCAAGCACTACAGTAAAATGTTTAAATACAAAACTCTTTTAAGTGGCGCTTTAAAAAATAATGGAAACATTATAAGACTATAAAAATGTTGCTCGGGCATGCAGGTGTGAAATCAGGAAGTTTCACACCTGGAGTTGCAGCTAGAAAGAGATGTTACGAGTAACAAGAAGGGTTTCTTCAGGTATGTTAGCAACAAGAAGAAAGTCAAGTAAAATGTGGGCCCCTTACTGAATGAGGGAGGCAACCTAGTGACAGAGGATGTGGAAAAAGCTAATGTACTCAATGCTTTTTTTGCCTCTGTCCTCATGAACAAGGTCAGCTCCCAGACTACTGCACTGGGCAGCACAGCATGGGGAGGAGGTGACCTGCCCTCTGTGGAGAAAGAAGTGGTTCGGGACTATTTAGAAAAGCTGGACGAGCACAAGTCCATGGGGCCGGATGCACTGCATCCGAGAGTGCTAAAGGAGTTGGCGGATGTGATTGCAGAGCCATTGGCCATTATCTTTGAAAACTCATGGCAATCGGGGGAAGTCCCGGACTACTGGAAAAAGGCTAATGTAGTGCCCATCTTTAAAAAAGGGAAGAAGGAGGATCCTGGGAACTACAGGCCAGTCAGCCTCACCTCAGTCCCTGGAAAAATCATGGAGCAGGTCCTCAAGGAATCAATCCTGAAGCACTTAGAGGAGAGGAAAGTGATCAGGAACAGTCAGCATGGATTCACCAAGGGCAAGTCATGCCTGACTAATCTAATTGCCTTCTATGATGAGATAACTGGCTCTGTGGATGAGGGGAAAGCAGTGGACATGTTATTCTTTGACTTTAGCAAAGCTTTTGACACGGTCTCCCACAGTATTCTTGCCAGCAAGTTAAAGAAGTATGAGCTGGATGAATTGACTGTAAGGTGGATAGAAAGTTGGCTAGATTGTCGGGCTCAACGGGTAGTGATCAACGGCTCCATGTCTAGTTGGCAGCCGGTATCAAGTGGAGTGCCCCAAGGGTTGGTCCTCGGGCCGGTTTTGTTCAATATCTTCATTAATGATCTGGAGGATGGTGTGGATTGCACCCTCAGCAAGTTTGCAGATGACACTAAACTGGGAGGAGAGGTAGATATGCTGGAGGCTAGGGATAGGATACAGAGGGACCTAGACAAATTAGAGGATTGGGCCAAAAGAAATCTGATGAGGTTCAACAAGGACAAGTGCAGAGTCCTGCACTTAGGACGGAAGAATCCCATGCACCGCTACAGACTAGGGACTGAATGGCTAGGCAGCAGTTCTGCAGAAAAGGACCTAGGGGTTACAGTGGACGAGAAGCTGGATACGAGTCGACAGTGTGCCCCTGTTGCCAAGAAGGCCAACGGCATTTTGGGCTGTATAAGTAGGGGCATTGCCAGCAGATGGAGGGATGTGATCGTTCCCCTCTATTTGACATTGGTGAGGCCTCATCTGGAGTACTGTGTCCAGTTTTGGGCCTCACACTACAAGAAGGATGTGGAAAAATTGGAAAGAGTCCAGCGGAGGGCAACAAAAATGATTAGGGGACTGGAACACGTGACTTATGAGGAGAGGCTGAGGGAACTGGGATTGTTTAGTCTGCGGAAGAGAAGAATGAGGGGGGATTTGATAGCTGCTTTCAATTACCTGAAAAGGGGTTCCAAAGAGGATGGATTTAGACTGTTCTCAGTGGTAGCAGATGACAGAACAAGGAGTAATGGTCTCAAGTTGCAGTGGGGGAGGTTTAGGTTGGATATTGGAAAAACTTTTTCACTATAGGAGGGTGGTGAAACACTGGAATGCGTTACCTAGGGAGGTGGTGGAATCTCCTTCCTTAGAAATTTTTAAGGTCAGGCTTGACAAAGCCCTGTCTGGGATGATTTAGTTGGGGATTGGTCCTGCTTTGAGCAGGGGATTGGGCTACATGACCTCCTGAGGTCCCTTCCAACCCTGATATTCTATGATTCTACTGATCACAGTTTTTATGAGCCTTTAATATTGAGCTTAAATTGACTGGATGTTTTAAAAAATGCATATAAGGCATTTTTTTTTGTTAAAATGCCATATTTTCCTAAATTCTCACCTTAATTCTAGGTATATTTAAATTCCTTTTAATTATATTTTTAATTTAAATGTCTATACAAGCTAGAATATTTTTAATTCCTGAATATAACATTTTCCGACAGTTACTTTAGCCTGAGTTTGCTGGGCAGAATGTTAGAGCGTTCCTTATTCAAACAGTGGGAGTTTTGATTGAAAAAGGATGCAGGATCATGCCCGTGGATCTAAGTTATACCCACATATAGTTATGCAGCAATGTGGGAGGATGTACTGGTGGCACCTAGCGGCTGAAACAGAAAATTGCTTGGGAAAGTAATGGAGGAGGAAATGTAGAGAAGTTCTTCAGAAAAAAGATAAGAAAGTTGAGAATAGTGGGGCTGGTGATGAATATGGGCAAGCAAATCAAGAAAGTGCCCTGTTCAGAACTGCAATGAATCAGTATCATTAGGAGTGAGTGGAGAATCGGTACTGTAGGATGTGCTACATCAGAGGAATGGTAGGTTGCTCATTAGTTATTAAACTTTTTCTGGTACGTTTGTTCTCCAGCAGTTAACTTTTTTTTTATTTTAGCCTTATTTTTCAGATACTCCTCTATACTCTGTTTAATAGTTGAGATTTTTTTTTTTTTTTTTTTACAATAATGAAGCCGCTACACTTTACAGTTCTTCATTATGAATTTTACTACTTATGATTTTAGCTTTCAGTTAATTTCAGAGAACTCCTAATTTCTTATTTGATGTTTGGAGAAGCAAGCCCTTATGTTTGGAAGGTGGTCTGAAGATCTCTGCGGGAAACTTCTTAACTAAACTTTTATATCAATCAGGTTCACTGGGAAGAAGTAGGCGTGGCCTTACTTTTAGCTGTATTTCGGGGCTATGCTGCAACTGAGTGAGCTCATCATTGCTCAGGTTACGCTGATTCAGGAAAATAGCCCGTGCTTCGGTGCTGTCCTGAATTGGGGTCTAACTCTCTGCTCTTCCTGCTGCCCCATTCCCAAAGGAAATCTCAAACAAAACCACCTGATTCACTGTAGAGCCCAAAACGACTAGCACCATCATCCTGCGCGTGCACAATCCCTCTTTTCCCCATTTTGCAGAGTGCTGAGTTTTCAGTTAAGTTGCAAACTTGTCTTTTAGGGCAGCGTGTGAAGCTCATCTGTTTACCCAGGAATGGGTAAGGAGAAGAAAGGAGGGCTATAGAGGTGGAGGAAGCTGTTGCTTTGGTTTGATATGGTTCTTTTAACTTTTGTAAGTGCACTTAGAGCTTGTCAAAGTTAATTTTTATGGGTAAAATTAAATGTTCTTTGTCTTTGTCTAGGTTGGTATTAGTGGCACCATATTATGCACATATTTTGTTTAAGGCAACATCCTGGAATGTGCATTCTGTGGTGACTAATACCTGTTTAATGCTTATGCTTTTTACTCACACTAATGTGAACTCTTTACTGTACAAGGAATTTTGCTATGTATCACGTACCAAAGGTAGAAGGGTGTGTATTGTATTTAGCAAAACAATTGTGTGCATTGTTCCTTATACAAATATTTTTTCCTGTTGGTATGACAATAAATTTCATGTGCTAAGCCGTTGTGTAAAGTATGTGTAGTGTCCAATGAAAATTAGTCATCTTTCATGTTACTGGGTATGTTACACATTAGAGAGAGATTCTTGCTGTAGTATGTACTGTCTGGAAAACTGAAGTCTGTGCTTATACTTCTGTTATCGCTTGTAATGTTGCATATGCTTCAATTTTATCAGACACTAACACACCTAATACACTGATTAGGGGGATTTTTTTCCTGCAAGTTCCACACTAAATTTTCACCCTGGCTTGTAGACAAGATATACGAGCATAGCCACTTCATCAGTGAAAACATCACTTTTATTTATTTGCTTGTTTATAAAAACAAAATCTTCATCCCCATCTGTGGCTTCAGATCAAGTTATATGGGGTAGAAATCTGTGAGGAAAAATTCTGAGCATAATTTCTGGGATGAGTTAGATTCCTTGTTCTGTTAAGCAAGTTGACTGAGTTTCATGGTAAGTGGTTAATTTAATTACCTTGGCACTTGTCATGTCCACGTGAAAACCTTAAAGAGGTGGGTGGGTAAGACAGATGCTTTAATCATTCTACAGCATGCATGTATATAAGTATATAATATCTTGTGTTGTGACTTTTGTAGGAATGCTTGCAGGTTTGTTTTATAAGTGGGCGTTTCCATACCTGAGCTGTCGTTAACTGAATCACATATGGTGTTACCCTGAAAACAGAATTAGGGTACCCTCAGAATAGCTCACCTATCGCCCCCTCCTGGGCTTACCTAAGATTCCCTCAAAAACAGATTAATTTAAATATCTCCTAAAAGGTTTTCCCTTAAAACAGGCTACCTGTTCACCTATCTGTTCTCCTATGGTATGGATCTCCAGGGTAGCTAAAGAAATTCCCGGAGGACACAGATGCAGCCTTCTGATAAATGCTATTGATTGACACAAGCAGTATTCTTTTCCAAAACAAGGCATCTTTTTATTTGTATAAAAAATAATCCATAATACAGTCGTAATCTAAAAACACACATCCCTTCAGCAATTTAAAGAGCACCGCAACTGCAATGACATACAGCTGAGATGATTCTAAGTGGTTGCACCCTGTTACAGATGACTAGTCTGTCACAGGCTGCTGACACAGTCCCTAAATGCTTTAAATCTTATACATTTCTTTCATTATCAACACATACACATTCTAAAACTATCCTGTAATTATAACTGACAAACTTACGCTATCTGCTGACACAGGACTCCTTCTGGTGCTACTGCTGCTTGCTGCTGCTGCTGCTTTCTCGCTTGCTTCTTCAGGTCTCCTCTGATCTGCTCTTTTCCGGTCCATTCTCCTCAGCTCCATCTGCACTGTCAGCACCTCAGCTCTGACTTTCTTGGCTGCCCACTGACACACTGCCTTTTAGACAGTCCTGTCAGAGCTTTCCAGACACTTTTTATAGTGTTTTTTCTTTTACTACACATTCCATCTTCATTCATTTTTTTCTTTTGCTACTACACATTCATTCACATGGTCACCGCTGCTGTTCATCTCAGAGTGTTATGATCTGCTGGATCCCTGCTAACTTGGTTTTTCCCGCCAATTTTATATTCAGTGCTATGTGACCTGCAGCTTCTATCTAATGGTGGAGTTACTCTTCCTTATTTATATTGGAAGCCAGAATTACAAAATGGAGCCTGGGGACTTCAAAATGGAGTTTCTCTGGTATCAGTGTGGAATTCAAGGGTTCTAAAAATGTACTTATGACTTAACTTTTAGCAGAGATGGTAATCTTTAATAGCAGTTAACAATCGAGACACAATTTTTCCTGATAATAGTGTAGATGGGTTTGCAGTAGTGAATAGTGACAATGATGAGTAATGAAGCCTTTAGAACTACTGCTGTTTGACATGAGAATCACCGAGGACTATATCTGATATATGTAATGAATATGAAAATATAAATATATTGTTTGAGGCTAAAATGCACTCTCGCTTATGCTTTTGTCTCTAGCGCACCTAAAACTTTACAAGGAGGGACCACCAGGTGGGTAGAGAGTGTATGTTGTTGTCTATGTGTGTCTAGTCTTTGGTTTCTCTCGTTTCCTTAAAGGCAGTGAGTACCTAGTTTATGATTTTTTCATAATGGAAAGATTTATAAACAGCATGTATTCAGGGCCTATCAAATTAACCAGGCCCCTTGTCATGCTGCAGCATAATGGGAAAATATTTCCAGAATTCTAACCTGAGTTTTATGGTGATCACTAAACCAATTCAGTTTAATCTAGCATGTCCCAGTTACAAGTGTCCCATTAAAATAAGTAGCATTGGATTAATCTCTCTCATTTGAGTACCTATCTCAAAAGGTTCTGTGTCTGAGTGACAAATCTTGCAATACTAAAATGTTGGGGCTCCCATGAACAGCATGACAACAGAGTACTGTCACATTTTTTGTATCCCATGGAACACATTGCTCCTAATTCAGAACAAGAATTTATTTAGCTCTGAGAAGGAAATACTGGCAATACCTCACCCATTTCAAAGCTGTGTGAAGGCAATTAGATACCAATATATAAATTCCTAGCAGAGTTATTCATGAATCAGTGGAGAAGTGTCTGGAAGCAAAAGCAGATTTTAATTGTGCTGTAAGGAAATGAAAGAAACCACTTAACCTATTAATACATAATTATTTCTACTACACTTATCATTTGAGCAAAGCTTCTGTCAATTAATTTTAGAGAAGCCTCTTGTACACTGAGGAAATTGCAGTACAAATCCAAGTAACAATGGTAGTCTAGTGACTCATGCATCAAATATGAGCACCTCTGATATTTTGTAATGTTCTACAGTACTGAGTGATATAGAAATGGCAAGAAATAAAAATATTTTAAACAAAGGCAAAATTATCTGTGGCAGAGAATAAATTCTCTCTGCAAATTTGGCATTGGAAGAATTGCTGAAGGTTTCTGATTATAATTGCAGAAAACTATTGCTCTATAGCTTAATTTGTGTTGATTAAGATTGACTTTCTCCTAGCAACATTTTTTTTAACTTTGCTGCAGGAATCCTTAAAAACAAAACCCCTTTTGCTTCTAACATCTAACTTCAAAATGTTTAGTCCAGAATATAAATATGGTCCTTTGTCTCTTTAAAACTAACCAACCTAAAATCTTTGTTATTTTAAAAATTGCTTTCTTTGCTTACATGGTAATATTTTTTAATAATGTATTTAAAAGAACCACCCACACTCTGTCCTTTTTGAAGTTATTGCAGTTGTAAGTTGGAGATATTAAGTGAAACTTTGTGTCAAAAATACATTTAATACCTTTGAGGTGCAATGACCCTTGACATACTGTTGATGCATTTCTAATCCTTCTTGGCCCCCTGTAATATGGATTGAACTCAAGCTGCTTGAAATCTGTTTTGTGTTGTCCTATTCTCATTTTCTGGAATTTGTAAAAGTAAATTTGTAAAATACTATCAGAAAACACTAAAAAAATTAAAGCACTAGTTGTTATGTGTTTAAATACTAATAAGGGACCTGCTCTGTGCAAGCTTGAAAGCTTGTCTCTTTCACCAACAGAAGTTGATCCAATAAAAGACATTACCTCACCCACCTTGTGTTTCTAATATCCTGGGCATGAGCAGTGCATATAAGAGGTTGGGGGAGGTTAAGCATCTTCCCAAAAGGCTGCCCATGCAGGGGGGGCAAATACCACAGATGCAGTGTGGGTCACCTCCCCTTGAAGTTGCGCTGACTTTGGAGCGCCAGAAGAGAAGCTCCCTGGAAGTGGAGGGGCCACCAGTGCCCAGACCGTGGCTCTGCCCCAAGGGCCCAACCCTGTTCGGCCTCTTCCCCTGAGGTATGACCCACTCACTCCTCTTTCCCATGGAGAGAAGAGGGCGGCAGGTAGGGGCAGGCCTCAGGGGAAGACATGGAGAGGAGCGGGACAGGGGGGTCTCAGGGAAGAGAGAGAGGGTGCTGTGGGGGTGGGAAGAGGCAGAGCAAGGGCGGGGCCTCAAGGGAAGAGGCAGAGTGGGGGCGGAGCCTCAGGGGCAGAGTCTCAGTCCAGGCATTGGTGGCCTCCTCACTCCTAGGGAACTTCCAGTGCTCGCGTGTAAGCCTCCCCAAACAGAAGACTCATGTGCTGCCTGGGATCTTGGTATTCAACATAGCTACACCAATCCTGCATATACTAATAGTCTAACAAATTAAAAAAACCCAGAACTATCATCAAATCAGTACGATAGATTCTGAATACCCTGCAACCCCTTTAGAACTTGCTTTTTGGTTTGCTTGCAAGTGTTGCTCTCCTCTTCTTTCATCTAGCCTGGTTCTGGTCGTCTAATTTTAAAAATAATATAATAGAAGAAGAAAAACTGTGATGTCTAAAAATGAGCAATTACAAATTTATTAAAAATCTGCATCTTTCCCTTTGTCGTCCTTGTCATGCTGTCTGGAGTGGCTCATGACCTTGAGTGCCAGCCTCAGGGCAGTGTGTCAAGAAACAGGACATACAGCCAGTTTGGGGTTTATGTTATATCATTAGATTTCATCAACCAAGTAACACATGTAAACTCCTAACGCACTAAAATAGCCTTAACATGGAGTCACAGACAGTCCCCTTGGTCACTCCAGTCTATCTTGCTACCTATGCCTGCCTTTTGATAGGTGGTCCCTTACACCAAAAATCACAACAATATTCAGGTAACTCCCAGTCCCAAAGGTCAATTGTACCTTAGATCTCTTACCAAAGACAACACTTGTAGCCAATCCTGTACTAAACTCAGTCAAGATTTGTTAGGAAAAAGAAATGAGTTATTTACAAGGTTAAAGGTGGTAAACACACACACAAATGAGTTACAGTCTTATGTTTGAAAAGGTAATAGACACTGCTGTCGTATGCAAGTGCTATATGTCCATTCGGGCTAACCTAAAATAACCAGTTAGGGATCCCCTGCTTATGCTTAGAAATTTTGCTCTCTCCAAGTTCCAAGCAGCATAGTGATAATTTTTCTTGACAGGGATTTTTATCCCCTTCCCCCAGAGCTCAGCTGATGGGATGAGGGTTTGTGCATGTCTCCAGTTCATAGGAGGGGCGGGGAGCAACCAGCAAAGTCTTTTTTCCATTCCACAGTGGCTTGTCTGATGTCTATAGGCCGCCTTTGTTGGGGAGGAGATGACACCTCTTGTGGTAAATTAGTATTTCACACTTGGTAATGCTTCTCCCCTGACTCTGGCATTTTGCAGTTTTAGCAAACACTTAAATATTACCTTAAACATGACATACAGAGATTACAAGTAAAACATGCAGCATCCCACAAGAATTTCATAAAGTTTGAACACTAAACACATTCTCATAACTCTAATATCTATTTTAACTATATTAACACACAGGAGAGCCAGGCTGCTTTCCAGCTATGCATTTTTCAGTCTTTAGTGAGGCGTGGGGGTCTTGGCATGGGCTATCACCTGGTCTGCCAGCATCACAATCCCTTTACTGGTAAGCCCCTGGGAAATGGGCTTCTCTTTGTCTTTGAAGTGCCATGTATACCTAATATACTGTACAAATAATTCATTATGCATCTTTTTTAAAGTCATTCTGCACATGGCTGTTGAAGGTGCTATCCACAACAGGAGCATTTCTTCTCTCAACCCATTTTCATCATAGATAGTGCTTTCTCTTCTTCAAACACTAGATATCTGACATGTATACCTGATATTTTCTTTATTTGTTTAAAAGTGTGTAAGCCTTTTGTTGATCAGCCACCCATTGCCCATTCTGATTGCCCATTTCTGTTTTTTAAATTACACTTTAACTCTCTAGCTTGTTTTTCAGTTTGTCAGAGCACAGAGCCAACTTTCTGTATGTAATTCATGCTCTTTACAATTTTTTTTGTAAATCCTATTTCTTTTTTGCCACCTATTTCTTTTAGATGTCAATACCATGTTTTGACTGGCACGACTTGAATGTTTTCCTGTTTTCTAAAGTGTGTGTGTCTGTAAAAAATATATATAAGCATCTAATTTCCTTGCTTTTGGATTCATTTGTCTGCTTCCTGTTTTTTTTGTCTTTATTTATCATTATCTCTATGTTCAGTACTGCAAACTCCAAGCATTCAAAAATCATGAGTCAAAATACTGAAATTGACTTAAAATCATGAGATTTTTTTTAAATACTACATTTGCGATTTTGCCTTCTGGATTTTCAGCCCTTTTAGTTCATGTTTATAAGCTTTTTCTTTGCATTCTCGTGGATTCGAAATACTTTACAGGAAAATCTCAGCTGTTTTTTTTTTTTTAAATATAATCACGACTCCAGCACGTGGGGCTTTAAAAAAAATACTGAATATTACAAGACTCACAAAAAAAACTCATGCGAGTTGTGAACACTGCTTTTTACACATGTAAGAATAATACATCAGGATTTCCATTAAGGAAAGGAGGCTGGCTCACTTAATCACTCCATAAGTTCTTGGTTTGTTCCTGAAATCCTGGCTCAAGAGACATTGATATGATATGAAATCACATGTGCCTGGAATACTTGAGTCACTTTGCTTCCACTTTTAAGATTCATGGCTATGCTTCCTCTTTGAAACTCCTCCTCTGTAGTACTTTGAGCATTTTGATAAATCAGAATAGGGCACTCCTCCAGGCCTTCCATTCAATTTGATTGGATTCAGTAGTCTCTTAAGAAATTCAGGGATTTCCCCTAATTTAGCAGGTCATGAAGAAATATGGAACAATCCAGTAAACTTTGGGAGTCTCAAAATATCAGTTTGTCTAGAAAGTGGTGCCACCAGGAGGAAACCGATTACAAGATCTTCTGATCATGACCCGAACAAAATTTTTGTACATTGTATAAAACTTCTAATTTAAAAATCCATTGAAACATCTAACAAATATTAAAACTAGTATAAAAAAGTAACTGAATTCCAAGGCTTACCTAAAACACATACATTCAAACACCCAGTCTTACATTTAAAAAAACAAAAAAACAAAAAAAACAGTATCACTTCTAATCTCAGGGCAAGCAAGCTGGCAAATACCGTAGTACTTAATTTCTCCTTTATTTTCTGCAGGCCCAATAGAAACAAAAATAGCTGTTAAAAATCCTTTTCTCTGTAAAAGTATTTTTCTTTGCAGTGGCAGAGATAATGGGGGTCAAGCCCCTTTAAAAAGGCACCACACATACACCTAAGCATATTATGCAAGTGACAAAAGGAAGTGTACAACACACATTTTTACATGGGACTGGAAAGTGAGTCTCTCTCATTTATCTGGCAGCAGTAGCAGCAGCTCCTGTCCAGTGGGGCTGGGCCTAACTCCCTACTCTGGGTGATGTAACATTTCACATGAGGTCACGTGGTGCTGTGATCCTGTGCACCATGTCACAATGCTACTCACTCAAATTTGGTCTCTGTCATGATGGAGGGGCAGCTGGGCCAAACCTGGGTGGTGCGGCGACTCTGTGCACCAGGTTGTAATCCTGGGAATGGGGAACCAGGCCCAGTCCAGTGGGACAGGAACTGTCACTCTAGAGTGAGTGTGGGTGGACTCACTCTCCAGCCCACCACGAATGACCCATCACTCCCCTGCTTTAAAACTCGCTTCTGCCACTGTTTTTCTCTATCTGAATACAGACTTGGGGTTTAAATCCTCACAAGACCCCATGACTTGAGTAGTGGTCAGATGTTGTTCTTCAAAATTATATTCTTAATGATCTTCTTGTATTTTCTCCCTCATACTGGTCTAATTTCTTCTTAAAACCATGGTTGTCTTTCATGCTCATGACACGTATGTTTGACTGGAGTCCCTTGATGACTTAGGTCTTTACACTTCAGGTATTAGAGTGAAGACAAGTTGAATTCGTTTTTATATGAATTAATGTACTTTCTCTCTTATTACCCAAAAGTGGTAATAAGAGAGAATAAAGTGGTTTCATACTTTTTTTAGTGTCATGAATGCTTTTTTAAAAAATAGTAACTGAAATATAGCATACTACTCCTCGTGCAGGAGGCTGGAAGAGGGGGAGCAGGGGGCTGGAGGGCTGAGTAGGGGAGGAGAAAGGGAAGCCGGAGCTGGAAGCTTGGGGGCTTAGACAGCTAAGGAGGGGAGGAGAGGGAATAGCAGGAGGCTAGAGGGCTGAGGGGACAGCAAGGAGCTGGGAAGCAGGAGGGAATGGTGTTTAATAAAAAAAGCCAAAATGCAGTTGGTGGGTTGCCTTAGTAAAAAGTTTGGGAACCACTGGACTAACTGACCTCTTAAGGTCCCTTCTGGCCCTACATTTCTATGATTCTATGAAAATTCAATTTATTATACGTAGAAGAGAATTGTAATTACAGCTGGTTGAAACTTGGAATTTCTGGTTCATGAGAAAATTTGACATTTCAAAATTTGGTTTTGGTCCAAATTGGAATGAAAACAAATATTTTTGAAATTTCCTGTGAATTGGAATGTCTGAAAAAAATTGGTTTTGGAATATTTGAGGCATTTGGAATTCCAGAATTTTGTAGTCAGCCCTGCACTTTTAGACATTTAAGTAAGTAATATAGATAAGACATAAGTATTGATTAAGGCTGGAACACAAGTAGAAGAACCAGAAGGCCTGAGGCCTGCCAAAGAAGTTAGCTTAGCCAAACTAATCAAGTCCTAAATTGTAGGTTCACATGAGTAAGTAACTGGTAAATGACCTTTATTCACAAGATGTGGTGTTGTTGTAAGCAATTGTGTTAAGAACTGGTGGTTGAAGAAAGAAACCACAAAACTTGAACTGTTGATATTTTAAGAGATTCCTGAGAAAGATGTACAGAAAATTGATGTAAATGATTAATTAACCTATAGAACCTGGGGACCCCAATGTAAGTGGGGTGTGGAAGTTCAGATAAGGAAAAGGGAATGAATGGACTGATCACGAATATGTATAAGATACAATGGCTTGCACCATAACACATTTTAAAACCTGTTACCTGGCCTGTGTGCCATAGGATACACTGGAACATGCTAGACTGATGTCCACCTGTTGATAGTCTCATCTACTTTGGGGTTCCCTGCAAGAGAAAAGGAAGGAATGCAAGTGCTGGACATTCAGTATTATCCTCCTCTCCTTTGCTTTATTGCAGTGTTGGTTTGCTTTGTTCATAAGATTGTTAATAAAGGTAAAGGTAATCAGAGTAAGTTGTTTCTCGTGTGCTCATTGGGTTTTCCCATTCTGATAACAATCTCAGTATTGTAGCTGATCCAGAAGCCAGACCCTCTGACCACGGCATGCTAATAGCTAGCCTATAGTTAAAATCTAACTATTAAATCAGGTTACAATTTCTTTTCACATTTTATCCCCCCCCCCCATTTATTACATTTGTATTATTTTACATTATTTCATAAAATGTCAGTAATAGCCATGCAGTATAGTATTTGGTAACATGTCAGTAGTAGCAAGCTTTGTGTAGCTCATAAGCTTGTCTCTTTCACCAGCAGAAGTTGGTCCAACAACAGATATTGCTTCGCCCACCTTGTTTCTAATATCCTGGGACCAACATGGCTACATCAACACTGCAAACAAAAGTGAGCAGATAGCTAATTTTATTTTTAGTTCACATTTACTTAACCAGTTTTTCAGAAGCTGGAAAAAGTAGGCTACAGTGAGGCTTATTCATTGGCTGTGAAATTTAAATGTGATTTCATCACTTGTGCTTGGCAGTCCTGCTTGCAAAGATACAGGGACTGGTGAACCTATTCCTTGTTTTTTCCCCCGCCATCCTAAGCATCATTGTCATTATGGTAATGATGAGAAACTAGATTTTTTTTCTCCCCTAAATGGTAACTTTCATGATTTGCACAACTTGTCTTTGGCTACTATATGTGGCAGAATAGTGGACTAAATAGATTTTTTCAGTATGGCAATTCCTATAAAGAAACCCCTGATGTTATGATACTTGCTATAGCAACAACAGTTTATTACCATTGACTTCATGAAATGTCAAGTTGCACAATAAAAAGAAGACTAAGAATATTACAGTTTTCCAAATGAGCAATAGATAAAATCTCTGCAGTTCCCCTGGGTTGAAATATGGGGCTTTTCAGAGCAAAGAAAAACTGTGCTAGAGACAGTCAAATTAATAGAACCCATGATCAGAATCTGTTGTTGGAGCTGAATGTGTGCTGTGTGGGAGTGTCACGGGGTCACTCACCACATTGGCGCCTCCTGCTGGGTGTTTTGGGAATTAGCTCAGTGCCAGCGGGTGCACCCTCAAGTGATGGTTGCTCTCTCATCCTCACCTCCGCCTGCAAACCCATTACGGCTCCTTTCTGGCTCAGCATCTGCTTCGTGGCACAGCCTTCTGGCCATGTCACCATCCGGTTCACCATCTTCCGGGGGACTCCTCCAACAAGAGTCCAGGCACTCCTCGCAGCGGCTTGGCAGTCCACAGCCACCTGGTCCTTCAGCGGCTAATGGGCAGGGAGGGGAGGAAGGACAGGCCTGTCCACTACTCCAGGCCCCGGCCCAGTGACCCTGCAAACAGCAGCTTCCTTCTGCCTCCTCCTTCCAGCTCATTATCTCTATTCCCTGGGCCACTTCCCCACAGCCTCACTTCCTTCTGCTCCTGCCTCTGGCTTGAGCTCCTTTGCCAGGTTCTTTCCAGGGCCTTGAGTCTGTAAGTCCTGGCAGCCCATCAGGGGAGCCCTCTAGGAAGCCAGTCTTCTCCCTACAGCTGACTCCTCCACTTTGGTCTGCAACTTCCTTTTATATAGGCAGGCTGGGCCCTGATTGGTTGTTTGTCTGCAGCCGCCCTAATTGGATGTTTCTCTGCAGCCACTCCCTTGGCTGCCTGCTGCTCAGCCTACCTAGGCTGGTTTTAACCCTCTCAGGGCCGGTGCGGGGCAGGCGCCCCGTCACAATGAGGTCATACTCTTTCCTATTGTCTTTCCTTATAACATATAAATCCTAAATTGCCAGCTCTTATCCTCTTTGCGTCCGCAGATGCTGAGAGTGCCTGCCACCTGACTTTTTTCTTGCTCTCACTACCCTACACTGCTTTGGTGTTGCAGCCTCCTAGTACATATGTAAAACTCCATGCATTCACATACAACTTGTATCAACAGTGCACTGGTGTTTACATCACTATTGTGGTTGCACTTTTTTCTGAGCAACATCTAAGTACTGTTGCATTTTGCTCTGTATCCCTCTGAGCCAGTATGGACAGAAAATTTAAGCTTTGCAGCTGCATGAGTCCAGTTACTCCTTGCCATTGGAATCCTACAAGTCTCCTCCCTTCTCACCTTCCTTAGTGATAATTTTGACAACTCAGACCCCTGGTTCTCTGTGAAGGACTCTTTCGTCAATGGGCTAAAATGGCTCACAGTGAATAGTCCCAAATTAGACTGCCCTTGTGATAAATAGCTAAGGAGAAGACTGAATCACTTGTTTACTGTCTGTGTCACACAGCACAGTACAAATTATTATATTCAGTCTTGGGTCTTATCTGTTGGGTTTCGTTTTCACTGTACCATCTTAGACCTACAGATATTAATGTTTGCTTAAGGAGGAGGTAAAACACACTTGCTAGGTGTCAACTCCTATTAAATAGATTATTTTTACAATATTTAAATTAACCGATGAGGAATATTTCATTTTATATCTATTCTTATTACAGAATTAAGCATCTACTTTAAACAGCACTCTCCATTATTACCCATCAGGAATATTTGTATTTTAGATACTTCCTTTCTAGTTTGGCTGGAATAAACATTACATTGGTCAGTAAGTTGATTTGCTACAGTATATCTGTTTATAGCATGCTAGAAAGTATATTAGATATACATTACAGTATGTTGATTTACAACACACTGTATATAAGAAATTCAAAGACTTGGACGCTTGCTTCTACCAGAGGTGATATGTTTAAGCAGAAGATTGGGTGCACTATTTCTTAGAGTCGTAGAGTTTAAGAGCAGAAGGGGCCACTAGATCATCTGCTATTGCTCCAAGCTTCAAAATTTTTTGGAATAAGGTAACTTAAAAAAATAATCTTATAACTAAAAGTTTTAGCATTCCAAGCTATTGAAATTATTCTGGAGTTTGCCAATCCAAAGAGTTGATGTAAGAGGCAAGAAATTAACAAGACTGCTACTCCCAAATGGTAAATAATATTCTGCCTCTTAAATAAAATACATGGTTTAAAAACCAACCCAAGCCATTTTCTCAGACTGGTCTTTTTTTCTTGACTTTATTTTGGCATGTTCAAGATCCCTGAGATACTGGAACCTTAGAATATTAATCTATATGCTACCCCTACAGAAATGTTAATTTACTTCTGCGTCAGAAAGTGTTTGGAGAATTCTTGTTTGGTAGCTGTAGAGGAGTTAGCCAATCTGGAAACAGGCAGCAACTAAGGAGCTGAGGATTTGTATATTATGTACAAACTGGTTAGGATTCCTATTTGGTTTTGTATTCCTTATTTTTCGTATGGTTTACATTGTTTACTGGATGAGTTATGTACTTAGACATTAAATCTGGTGAATTTCATGTTTATGATGGGTTTAAGGGAAGAGAGATATTGAGGAGATGACATTATAAGTTGTTTTTGCCTGTCCTTGTTATTTTGTCTCATATTTTTCTCATTTTACCAACCAAATAAATGTAGTAATTTCTCCTTTTGATCTTTTATATCAGTCCAGATGCTATGGTTTAGCTCCTTCTAGCTGGCAAAAATAGTTAAAACAATTTAAACAAGATCTACACATAAGATGCTTCCTGGCTCACAGACTTCAACTGTTTCTGTCTCCAGCTGGTAGAAAACCAAGTATCCTTTCCCTCTCCCTAAAGAAACAATTAAAAGAAAGGCACACACAGTCAGACTCCTCTGCCCCAAAGAAAGAGAGAATTTGTTTTTTTGTTGGTTGTTGTTGCTCTAGTTCTCTGTACTAGGCACCATATAAACCCCTAAGATAGCGAAACTTGTCAGTTAAATTTTGGCCTTAGTTTTTTTTGTTGTCCAATAAAAAATGTTGAATTTTGTTGAATGACTTCTGTAGTTTGATCACAGCTATTCCCAAGAGAAAGATACAGCACATATTCTATAGCCATCTGCTAATTTAAGTCTCTTTCCAGGGCAAATGAAGTACCTCAAAGGGAAATGCTTCTCTTAAACATGTTCAGTCTGGTCTGTGCTCATCACTCATTGCAGTTGTGGTCTCTGATTCTCCCCTACTGAGTCAACAGGAATTGTATCAGAGAGCAGGAGCAGAGCCATGTTCCATTGGCTGAATATGTTTAACTGTAGGGAGAGAGGAGGAGAGTAGCTTTAGTTGCCAAATGTGCTGCTGCTTCCTTAGTGCCATATGAAGGACTGACTACCTCTGGGCCCTCGGTCTCACTGGCAACAAGCTTTCTTTAGAGAATGTGAGCAAGTGCCAACTGTGATTTATGAATGTAAGCACTAACAGTTACTCCACTTACTAAACACAACAAATAGTCAGCTTTTGTAGTCTGGTTTGCTTATTAAAAGAAAGAGCTCTACCAAGCATGTAATCAATGTAGCTAATATTATCCTAGAATGCTTTCATGTCAGGAGACAGAAGACTGTTTCAGTTCTTTAATTATGTTTTCAAAGCTAAAATGCAAGTATATTTTCATGACTAAGCAGTTATGTGTTGACAAGCCCATCTTCCCCTGAAATTCAAGCTTAATTTTATGCAGACCCATATGGCTTTCTTTCCATTTCATTACTCAGAACTGTGAATTGTATTAATTAGAGTCCTATTTGTTGGAATCATGATGAGTTTAAGGATATACAAATTTATTTTTACCGATTGCGCCATACGCAAATAACAATCAAATCCATATTATTGTATGAAATCTTTTCATGTGTGGTCTGTGATTTGCAGTTACAATTTTTTAAAAGATATAATAAAATCTTAGTCTAACAAAATATTAAAAAGAGTCTTACAAAATATTAATTGCACCCTCAGCAAGTTCGCAGATGACACTAAGCTGCGGGGGTGGTGGGGGGGTGAGGTAGATATGCTGGAGGGTAAGGATAGGGTCCAGAGTGACCTAGACAAATTGGAAGATTGGGCCAAAAGAAATCTGATGAGGTTCAACAAGGACAAGTGCAGAGTCCTGCACGTAGGAAGGAAGAATTCCATGCACCACTATAGGCTGTGGACCGACTGGCTAAGCAGCAGTTCTGCAGAAAAAGACCTGGGGATTACAGTGGATGAGAAGCTGGATATGAGTCAGCAGTGTGCCCTTGTTGCCAAGAAGGCCAACGGCATATTGGGCTGTATTACTAGGAGCATTGCCAGCCGATCAAGGGAAGTGATTATTCCCCTCTATTTAGCACTGGTGAGGCCACACCTGGAGTATTGCATCCAGTTTTGGTCCCCCCACTACAGAAGGGATGTGGACAAATTGGAGAGAGTCCAGCAGAGGGCAACGAAAATGATTAGGGGGCTGGGGCACATGATTTACGAGGAGAGGCTGAGGGAACTGGGATTATTTAGTCTACAGAAGAGAAGAAGAGTGAAGGTAGCTTTGATAGCAGCCTTCAGCACCTGAAGGGGGGTTCCAAAGAGGGTGGAGCTAGGTTCTCAGTGGTGGCAGATGACAGAACACGAAGCAATGGTCTCAAGTTGCAGTGTGGGAGGTCTAATTTGGATATCAGGAAACACTATTTTACTAGGAGGCATTAAAGACATTAAGAGATGGAAAATCTCTCTCTTCCCTGGGTAGGCTGTTCCAGTGTTAATTACTCACACTGTTAAAAAAAATTTTCCCTCATTTTTAATTTGAAATTGTCTGGCTTTAACTTCCAGCCATTGGTTCTTGTTGTGCTGCCTTTCTCTGATATATTAAAAAGCACTTTGATGCCTAGTATTTCTTCTCCATCAAGGCACTTATACATCATAAGCAAGTCACCTCTCAATCTTCTTTTTGATAAGCTTTAAGGCTTTTAAGTCCCTCGCTGTAAGGCATTTTTCCAGGCCTCAAATCACTTGGCTTTTTTCTGTACCTTGTCCAATTAGTCGATATGTAGATGTTATCAGCTTTAAAATTGAATACAGTTCAGTGCAAGATTTGAATACTAAATGTAGATATTCCTTCAAAACTTTTTGTGTGTGGTAGAAGCATGCTATCAACTCCGCTTTTTACCTCAAAAACCAAATCCCAAGTTTCTTCCCGTTACCTCAATTTGAAATACATTCCCACTCCACCCATACACTTTACTCCTCTCCCTGTGTGAGAGCTATTTGTATTATCCTCTGTCATCACTAACACCATTGTCAGTATGGCCATGTGTATCTCCTGATCCTGGAAACATTTTCTTTGTCATCTTTGTAGCAGGCCTACTCTTCAGAAGCCTCTACCTATGTTTTTGGCATGGAAGCACGGTATGAAATGGCATTGTGTCTAGAGTGTCATGTTTTCATAGACAGAGGCTTTTTTTGACTTTTATGTCATTAATCTGAATCGCTTCTTTATTTTTTTACAGAGTACCATGCTGCAATTTTGCAATTAAAGAGGGAAAACAAGGAAGAAGTTGAAAACTTAAAGGTACATCTTTTTAATGATGCTGATTTGTTATAGAAGTGATTTTTTGTTCTTTAAATCTTGTGCAAGTTGCAGATTTAAGTAATCCAGTATGTGGTTTATGTTCTGATATTAAACATATTTTTGGTTTTCTCTCTAAAAGTAAGTTTTCAGCTGATGGGCAGCTCAATTAAAGTTAGTTTACTTAAAATCCATATATGCAGTCACAAATCACTTTTAAAGGGATTTAGCATTTTTTCAAATGTTTCTTTTGTAATCTTGCTGATTGTATCACTCCTGCAGGGCACAGGGCAAATTCAGCCCTCTGACTCATCAGCACTGTAATTTGTAAACTCATTTAGTATATTAAAACTCCAAGACTTAACTCATTGCTTTTTCATTTAAGTAGTAGCATGGATTTCTTGTAAAGTGCAATTATTCTCCAAAAAGTGCCCATAGGAATTGCATTTGTGGGGTTCTGTGTCTGTGATTCCATATTTTACTACCTTTATGAGTAAAAGAATGTTTGTTTTCCTAAATGCCACCTCTGAAAACCCGGTCTGGTTTCTGACTGTTAGAGCTAGAAAGATCACAGTTCAACATAAATCGAAAAAGTTCTACGATCTGAATTTAATTAACTATCCTGTGGATGGGATATGAACTCATCAGAATCGAGCCCACTCTTCCGAAACAATGTTGGCTCTGCAGTGCTAACTGAAGTACAAAGTAGCAAAAGCATATTTTTGTCCCAAAAGCAAGCAGATGTGGTTGAATGTATAGCACAGGAGCAGATTTGTTGAATAAGAAGCTGGTGCCAGTTTTAAACACTTTGAATTATCTTCTGGTCAAACTATCTAGCACTTTTCTAGCACTGCACAGCGAATTAGGTGCAATACCTGCACCATGGTACCACAGTACGTTTTTCAGTGTGTAAGTCACAAATTACAAACACATGCAGCGTTTCCATTGTCAACATTAAGGCAAATGGAATTGAAGACAGCAGGTAGAAAAAGTCTGAGCCTGGTGACATGAAAGGCAACATGTTTGCAGAAGCTTTACTAATAGATTCCACTTGTTGGGTGTCCTCCAGTGCTAAATGTTGTATTTTTTCCCTCTGTTACCCCACACACACTGACTCTTCTTGTGCTGGTATAATTTTTTCAGTTTTCATCATTTTTCTTGCGTCTATAGTATGAAATCTTGCCCCACTGAAAAGTCAATGAGAAATTTGCCATTGACTCCAATGGGACCACGATTTTATTCATATTGTTTGGTTTTTGAATTTTCTTCAAAATTCCTTGAAATGTATCAGTCTTGGTTTTTAATGCTGAAGACTTAGAATTTATTGATTTCTGTTTTTAAAAAGCATGTACTCAATAGCTGTAGATTAATCAATCAGATTATCCTGTCATATAAAAATTTTCAATATAACAATATAAAAACAAGTCCAATTAGCCTAATTTCATAACAAAATCTGGTCATCCAGCTGAACTCCTGTTGAGTGTTGAGTTCCAAGGAATTTTATCTCCCAAATTACTAAAAATTTGTAGTCTAGAGAAACAAAAAAATGGGAGGCCAAATCTTAATTGTGTGTTTTAATGCCAACTCATAGAATTGTAGGACTGTAAGGGATCTCGAAAGGTCATCTAGTCCAGTCTCCTGCATCCCTTACAGGTGTTTGTCTAACCTGCTCTTAAAAGTCTCCAATGATGGAGATTCCCAAACCTCCCTAGGCAATCACAGCACAGGGATGTGATTCCCAATATTTTAGTCACATTGCGTTCTTGACATCCTTTAGGTGACGCTATGCTTAAAGATAAGGAAAAGCCTCACAATTATTAACCATGACTATTGGAAAAGAAGAAGATTGTCACAGTTACCAGGCTAACAGCACCACCTGTAGGGCCGGCCTTAAGGGTGGGCCACCCAGGCATCCACCTAGGGTGCCATGGTCAGGGGGGCAGCAATGCAGAGGTGTGTGTTGCCAGTGTAGTGTCAGAAAGTGCTCCTGGCTGGCTGGGGAGCGCTGCAAAGTTGCAGAGGTGATGCATCGGGGGGTGGGGGGCACCCAGATTTCTCTCTGCTTCTTCCTGGCAAAGGAATTTTTTTGTGGGGGAAGCAGTTATGCAGAGATACTGCTCATTCCCCCATTACTCTGCATCTCCCTAGGGGAGACTGTAAGGTGGGCGTGAGGAACAACGCCGGCCTCCCAGCATACAGGTCACTTTCCCCACCTGTGCTGTGCTGTCAGGCAAGCATCAGGAGCTGCTGCTCTCCTGCCTGCCCCTTACACAGCCCAGGTGGGGAAAGTGACTTGGAGAAAGGGAGCCCTGATGTTGCACCTCACTCCCAACCCCACACTCCCCAAGGGGACCGGAGGAGCAGTGTTCAAGGGGGGGAGTGAGCAGCAATGCCAGCCACTCCATGCATCCAGATCGTTTTCCACACATGGATGCAGGAGGGGGATGTAGGGGTTAAGGGTGAAGGGGGCACAATGCAGGCATTGGGGACACAGGAGGGGGCAGGCATTAGGAGCACAGGAGGTGGAGAGCGCAGGGATTAGGGGTGCAGGGAGCGTAGGGGTTGGGGCGAAGGGGGAGTGAGGAGCTTCTGGAGCCCACAGGGACCAGGGGCAATGGGGGACACCTGTGGGGACCAGGGGCACTGGGGGAGTGCCGTGCCCACGGGGGCCAGGAGCGCCAAAATACAAGTTTGCCCATGGTGCCATTTTCCTTAAGACCTGGCCCTGCTGACCTCTCCTGGTCTCTTTGAATGCATCCCTTCCAGGTCTCGGTCCTCAAGCCATCACCTTTGTTGGGGTGGAATCCCACATGATTCTCCCACTCTCAGACCAGGCCTTGGGCTGCCGTCCCCCTGTACTAACCATCATTACTAGGCTTGCCAACTTTGTAATATTTAAAAACTGGACACTCCAACAGGAGGGCCGGAACCTCTCTTTACCCGCCCCTTCCTACAGGTTTCACCCCAGCCCTGACTCTTCCTCCGAGGCCCCACTCCTGCCCCAGCCTCTTCCTCCTGAGGCCCCGCTCTGTTCACTTCTCTTTCCTCCTGCCCCCATTGCTCGCTGCGCTTCCCCTCTCTCTCCCCAACCTCTGCCTGGGTCGGGAGGCACTTGCCTGGGAAGCTGGGGCTGGGAGCTGCAGATGCCCAGTGCAGGTAGGAGGTGGCCCTGGCTAAGTAGGGGCTGGCACAGGTGATGATTCAGCACCTCCCCCGCCCGCAGTAACCGGATTTTGGGTGTCCAGTCAATAGATCTGACTGGACTTTCCAGTCGAAAACTGGGCATCTGGCTACCCTAGTCGTTATCTCAGCAGGCCTGATGTATGTTCAGTACCTGCAGTTCTGTTCCCTCTGGGAGCTATGGACAGTGGTATCCACTGACAAGACAGCCTTCTTAAAACCACTTACTGTTGATTTAGAACCAAATAATTTCAGAGAAAATTTACTTTAAAACAGTCTATACATGTGGCTTTCCTTCCTAAGACTTATCTTCCCCATGAACCTGGAAAGGTCCTTACTGTTTCAGATGCTTTTGAGGGACGTTGTCATAAATATAAAGGGAAGGGTAAACACCTTTAAAATCCCTCCTGGCCAGAGGAAAAACCTTTCACCTGTAAATGGTTAAGAAGCTAGGATAACCTCACTGGCACCTGACCAAAATTACCAATGAGGAGACAAGATACTTTCAAAGCTGGAGTGGGGGAGAAACAAAGGGTCTCTCTGTCCGTGTGATGGTTTTGCCGGGGACAGAACAGGAATGGAGTCTTAGAACTTAGTAAGTAATCTAGCTAGATATGTGTTAGATTCTCTTTTGTTTAAATGGCTGATAAAATAAGCTGTGCTGGAGGGAATGTATATTCCTGTTTTTGTGTCTTTTTGTAACTTAAGGTTTTGCCTAGAGGGATTCTCTATGTTTTGAATCTGATTACCCTGTAAGGTATTTACCATCCTGATTTTACAGAGGTGATTTTTTTACTTTTTTTCTTCAATTAAAATTCTTCTTTTAAGAACCTGATTGCTTTTTCATTGTTCTTAAGATCCAAGGGTTTAGGTCTGTGTTCACCTATGCAAATTGGTGAGGATTTTTATCAAGCCTTCCCCAGGAAAGGGGGTGTAGGGTTTGGGGAGGATTTTGGGGAGAAGGACGTTTCCAAGTGAGCTCTTTCCCTGTTATATATTTGTTAGACGCTTGGTGGTGGCAGCGATAAAGTCCAAGGGCAAAAGGTAAAATAGTTTGTACCTTGGGGAAGTTTTAACCTAAGCTGGTAAAAATAAGCTTAGGGGGTTTTCATGCAGATCCCCACATCTGTACTCTAGAGTTCAGAGTGGGGAAGGAACCTTGACAAACGTGTATCTGTGTTCCATGTCAGTCTGTTTCCCCAGTACTAGCTCTCTCGTGACTCACCCCTTTCTCTCTCTTCAAAGAGTCTCTTTAGATGTTTAGTGTCCCTTTGATTCCTGCGCTGCCAACCTTGGCAAAACAGCTGGGTAAGTTTGAGCTGGAGGCTGGAAGTAGCATTTTCATTTCAAAAGGATCAGCCATTTTCTTATTATTGTCCCCAGGTGTGTGTTGGGAGGCTACTTAGCTAGAGGTGAATGAGGAACACACAGACCATGTGGCATGGGGGCAAGAATGGGGGGCTTTGGTATGGGGAAGGGGAAACATATTCCGGAGACCAAAGGGGTAGTGTTAAATTCTCACCTCTGCAACCATGAAGACAGTAGTAGTGGAGGAGCCAGGGATACAGACAAAACTATACTATGAATCAAGTGACTCTTGTGGTAATCATCAGTAGCAATGATTGTGAAGGCAAACTCCCACTAGAAGTGCATGGAAGGACCCACAGTTATTTTGTATTTTTCAAAATAGAAATAGTCAAAATGTGGTGGGGAGGAAGATGAGGGTCCATATCCCTATTTTCTCCCTGAGACATAATTGGTTTATTTCTAGGAAGTGAACCACATAAAAATTTGTACAGAAGTCTAGAGAGCTACAGCAGCACCAATACTAGGTTACCCTGGAGAACGTAGATCAGGACTCCTGTAAAGCAAATTTGGAGTCAGTAGTAGCTTATGATGATCTTTCAATACTGTGATTTGGGGAATCCAAGCACACTTTATGAATTCTGTTTGATACTGGGACTCCGTGTGTGTCTGTGTCAGACTCTATTTGAATGTGGGGCTTCTTGTCTTTTCTGTTGTCTTTTTGCCTCCGTATTGGACTGAAATTCTAAGAGGTGGTGATACAGGGCTGACAATGGTGAGCCATTAATCTAAATAGTTCCCCTTCAAATGGGAGCACCTTAGGATGTGGAATAGTTGAAGTCTAGGGAAAACCAGTTTTGTCCAGCTTTTCTGTGGGAGGTTCTAGAGCAGTGGAATTTCCCCGGAGACAGAACAAAGAAAGGCTGAGAGATTGGGACAGGGACTCACAAACAGGAAGCTGGGGCATGACAGGGGAAGAGAGGGGCCTGCTTTCATAATAGGGGGATCCTTCTTAACTGCAGTTTGAGCTGAGAAAGACAGAAACTGGTTTCAGTGCATAGGAGAGAGACAGATTCCATGATCTGAAGTAGAAGCTATGTGCAGGAGGGAAGATCCTGGGCTTCTTATAGGACTCTGGCCGGTGCTCAAAGAAAGCTCGAGATAGTGAGGCAGGGAAAGGCATGTAGGTGTGTTAATCGCCTTGTTTAGAACTGCATATTCATTATGCTAACTAAAGAGTGTTTGGTTTTTGGGAACCCTCACCAAATCTGTATATGTGTCTACCTCACGGTCATGTATCCCTGAAGACGAGGTTGAAGCTGTGGGAAAGGGTATGCTTAAACCACTGGGGAGACTTAGAGATCATCACTGGTCTTGGGGGGCGGAGCGCAGCACTAACACAGAGCTCCATTTCCATGAGGAGGTAACAGTCAGCTAGTGCCCAGGAAATGTCCCAAAGATACAAACGGGAGAGACAGTACCTCAAAGAAAGCTTTAAGAGCACATGTCCCAGTCTGTGAGATCCAAACCACAGTCTGATGAATGTCCAGCCAGGGCGAGCTCTACCAGGGTTGTGTGTGACAGCTATACTTAATTCATCACGTAAAAAATATGGCTAGATGATACTACTTTATTGATAGACAGTGTCTGGTAACCCTACACGTTCCATATGGAAAGAAATGCTGACATGTTAATTACAGAGACAAAGTGGGTGAGGTAATATCTTTTATTGGACCAACTTCTGCTGTTGAGAGAGACAAGTTTGAAGCCACACAGAGCTCTTCTTCAGATCTGGGAAAGGTACTCCGAACATCACATGATGCTAAATGCAAGGTGGAACATATTGTTTGAACACACCTGGGAATCTCACACAGGAAAATGATCAAAGACAAAAACACCCTATCACCCATGTCTGAACACTTTTCACGAAGTGATCACTCTATATCTGACCTATCAGTCCTCATCCTCAAAGGAAATCTGCACAACACTTTCAAAAGAGAAACCTGAGCGATTAAATTCATAACTCTGCTAGACACTAAAAATCATGGATTGAACAGAAACACTGGACTTATGGTTTATTACAACAATTTGTAACCCAAGAACCCCCTCTTTTTGTTCTACGACTGCAGAGGTGTTAATGGGCCAGTCTACCTTGAATGGTTCCTTGCAATATAGAATCATAGAATATCAGGGTTGGAAGGGACCTCAGGAGGTCATCTAGTCCAACCCCCTGCTCAAAGCAGGACCAATCCCCAATTAAATCATCCCAGCCAGGGCTTTGTCAAGCGTGACCTTAAAAAATTCTAAGGAAGGAGATTCTACCACCTCCCTAGGTAACACATTCCAGTGTTTCACCACCCTCCTAGTGAAAAAGTTTTTCCTAATATCCAACCTAAACCTCCCCCACTGCAACTTGAGACCATTACTCCTTGTCCTGTCCTCTTCTACCACTGAGAATAGTCTAGAATCATCCTCTCTGGAACGACCTCTCAGGTAGTTGAAAGCAGCTATCAAATCCCCCCTCATTCTTCTCTTCTGCAGACTAAACAATCCCAGTTCCCTCAGCCTCTCCTCATAAGTCATGTGTTCCAGACCCCTAATCATTTTTGTTGCCCTTCGCTGGACTCTCTCCAATTTATTCACATCCTTCTTGTAGTGTGGGGCCCAAAACTGGACACAGTACTCCAGATGAGGCCTCACCAATGTAGAATAGAGGGGAACGACCACGTCCCTCGATCTGCTCGCTATGCCCCTACTTATACATCCCAAAATGCCACTGGCCTTCTTGGCAACAAGGGCACACTGCTGACTCATATCCAGCTTCTCGTCCACAGTCACCCCTAGGTCCTTTTCTGCAGAACTGCTGCCGAGCCATTCGGTCCCTAGTCTGTAGCGGTGCATTGGGTTCTTCCGTCCTAAGTGTAGGACCCTGCACTTATCCTTATTGAACCTCATCAGATTTCTTTTGGCCGAATCCTCCAATTTGTCTAGGTCCCTCTGTATCCTATCCCTGCCCTCCAGCGTATCTACCACTCCTCCTAGTTTAGTATCATCCTCAGATTTGCTGAGAGTGCAATCCACACCATCCTCCAGATCATTTATGAAGATATTGAACAAAACCGGCCCCAGGACTGACTCCTGGGGCACTCCACTTGACACCGGCTGCCAACTAGACATGGAGCCATTGATCACTACCCGTTGAGCCCGACAATCTAGCCAACTTTCTACCCACCTTATAGTGCATTCATCCAGCCCATACTTCTTTAACTTGCTGACAAGAATACTGTGGGAGACCGTGTCAAAAGCTTTGCTAAAGTCAAGAAACAATACATCCACTGCTTTCCCTTCATCCACAGAACCAGTAATCTCATCATAGAAGGCGATTAGATTAGTCAGGCATGACCTTCCCTTGGTGAATCCATGCTGACTGTTCCTGATCACTTTCCTCTCAGGTAGGTGCTTCAGGATTGATTCTTTGAGGACCTGCTCCATGATTTTTCCAGGGACTGAGGTGAGGCTGACTGGCCTGTAGTTCCCAGGATCCTCCTTCTTCCCTTTTTTAAAGATTGGCACTACATTAGTCTTTTTCCAGTCATCCGGGACTTCCCCCGTTCGCCACGAGTTTTCAAAGATAATGGCCAATGGCTCTGCAATCACATCCGCCAGTTCCTTTAGCACTCTCGGATGCAACTCGTCTGGCCCCATGGACTTGTGCACGCCCAGCTTTTCTAAATAGTCCCTAACCACCTCTTTCTCCACAGAGGGTTGGCCATCTACTCCCCATGCTGTGATGCCCAGCGCAGCAGTCTGGGAGCTGACCTTGTTAGTGAAGACAGAGGCAAAAAAAGCATTGAGTACATTAGCTTTTTCCACATCCTCTGTCACTAGGTTGCCTCCCTCATTCAGTAAGGGGCCCACACTTTCCTTGGCTTTCTTCTTGTTGCCAACATACATGAAGAAACCCTTCTTGTTACTCTTGACATCTCTTGCTAGCTGCAGCTCCAGGTGCGATTTGGCCCTCCTGATTTCATTCCTACATGCCCGAGCAATATTTTTATACTCTTCCCTGGTCATATGTCCAACCTTCCACTTCTTGTAAGCTTCTTTTTTATGTTTAAGATCCGCTAGAATTTCATCGTTAAGCCAAGCTGGTCGCCTGCCATATTTACTATTCTTTCGACACATCAGGATGGTTTGTCCCTGTAACCTCAACAGGGATTCCTTGAAATACAACCAGCTCTCCTGGACTCCTTTCCCCTTCATGTTAGTCCCCCAGGGGATCCTACCCATCCGTTCCCAGAGGGAGTCGAAGTCTGCTTTCCTGAAGTCCAGGGTCCGTATCCTGCTGCTCTCCTGTCTTCCCTGTGTGCTAACTACTTCATAATATGTGCTAACTACTTATGCTAAACCATCTGTTCCACCTTGCCTGTTGCTGTGATGCTCAGAGTACCATGCCACAAGAGGAGCTGTTAATTGGTTTCCATTAAAAACATTAATTTTGGACTTTTTTGTTTTCCATGAAAATAAATTTGAAAGAAATTGAGGGGCTACTGGATTCCTGAACTGTAAAGTTCAGAAACATTTTTTTCATTAATTTGCTATTCTCAAACTTTGTGTGATAAAAACTTAAGTCTCTTGTTAAAAGAAGCAATTAAGGTAGTTTGTATTTTTTTCCCATGACTGATCAACTAATGTTAATTCATTAACTGCTGAGATTGGAATATGAATGTTTTGTCAAAGTATAATAGATAACATAAAGGGTTGCATATGATCTTCAGTTTAGAGGAAGGAAAATGTGCATGCATTATTTGCAAGCTCGTGCCTAGATATGATTCAACTATCAGTTATGATGATGCCAGAAAAACCGACCATTATCCATTTAAAATGCATAAATACAACTTAAAGTTAGTTTAAATGCAAAAGTTTTCTGCACATGATCTGTGGAAATTGGTGGGAACTGATACTGCCATTGTGGTGGTTTCCCACAAGATGTATTATATTCATACATTTTCTCATATGGTATACATTTGTTTGGTGATGTCTTTATTTTGATGCTTGACAGCTTTAGTTCATAATATTTTAGTTATGAAAAAGTCTGTAGGAATGTTTCACTGGGCTGTGAGGTAGTGAAAATGAAGTTCAATGTCTTTAGCGTGATACTTCAAACTCACAAAAATAATAGGCGTGTTTAAAATGTGCAAAAAATAATTTAAAGCAGGCTTTTGGAAGTTGGCTTTACAATATGTTTGTGAGGATGTTGTGCAAAGTGCTAGTCTGTCTAGTCATAAGATTGAAAAATACTATAATTCTTCATTTAATGTTACTGCCTTGATTGATAATTAAAAGTATTAGATATATTTACTGCACCTGAAGGTTGTAGGCTGAATAGTCTTGCGTTTGTGCTTTCAGTAGTGAGTTCCTTGTTGCATTAAAATGTCACACCTTACAAATGCCATCCATGCTTTATCTACATTTTGTCAGAGCTCTTTACATTTCTGGGACATGATATAGCATATAATTCATGTGGAATGCCATATGAAGAATTCTTAAATGACGCAGGAACATTTAGGCTAAAAACATTTTTTACCTGCTGGTTGTAAAGTTTGCAGTTACTGCAATCTCATTTGGCAATGTACCATCTTCATAGGCCAGTTTTAGGGAATATATGAACAGAGGTAGTATATATTAAATATGATTGCTGCATATCTTATTTTACAGTGGGCTAAATTTTTTGAGATATTCAGAACATCACTATGCTAACATATTTGGAAAATCACAATTATCACTCCTGAGTTCCATTTCTTACCATTTCTCATTTGAGAAGTTGACTAAATCGTATTTCCTTTGCCATTTGGCCACTGGTAGATGGCTTCCATACTGCCTTCCTAATGTTGAGACCCTTTTAAAATACATATTTTGTTACGTGCCTCCACTATTTTTATCTTTCATATTAAAGGAACTCATTCTGTTGACTGAGGGCTTGGCTACACTTGCAAGTTAGAGCACATTAAAGCAGCCCCGGGCGCCCTAGCTCAATACCCATCCACACTAGCAAAGGCATGTAGAGCGCTCTGACTCCACGGCTAGAGCACTCCAGGTACTCCACCTCGGTGAGAAGATTAACGCTTGCTGCGTCTTGGCTGAAACGCCCGGGAGTCAGTGTGAACGAGGTGTTGCATTACTGCGCTCTGATCAGCCTCCGGAAACGTCCCATAATCCCCTTAAGTCAAGTGGCCACTCTTCCCATTGTTTTGGAATCGCTGCAGGAATTCGGATATGCCCTTTGAAAGCTCTGTTTCTGACAGCCGGCTGCTCATCTGGTCCAAGACAAAGCAACCATTACTGTGGAATGCTGAGTGTGTGTGTGTGTGTGTGTGTGTGTGTGTGTGTGTGTGTGTGAGTGAGAGAGAGAGAGCGCGAGAGAGGCAGGGGGGAGGAGGGGGGTCTGCTGCTGTCTGAACTTACAAGACAGCATGCTGACATGCTCTCAGCCCCCCCAAAACCTACTCTCTCCCCCACATACACACATCACACTCCCTGTCACACTTCCCCCCCCCCCCCCCCCCCCCGATTTGAAAAGCATGTTGCAGCCACTTGCATGCTGGGATAGCTACGACAATGCACTGCTCTCTGTGGCCATTGCAAGAGCTGCTAATGAGGCCACACCAGTGCTCTTGTAGCTGTCAGTGTAGATAGATTGCAGCGCTTTCCCTACTGTGCTCTACGAAGGCTGGTTTAACTGAAAGCGCTCTACATCTGCAAGTGTAGCCATGCCCTAAGCTACAGCATCAGCACTGCAGCTGCACCACTGGAGTGCTTCAGTGTAAACAGGTTTCAGAGTAACAGCCGTGTTAGTCTGTATTCGCAAAAAGAAAAGGAGTACTTGTGGCACCTTAGAGACTAACCAATTTATTTGCGCATAAGCTTTTGTGAGCTTATGCTCAAATTGGTTAGTCTCTAAGGTGCCACAAGTACTCCTTTTCTTTCAGTGTAAACACTCACTCCAGCAACGGAGGGGTTCTCCCATTGCTGTGTTTAATTCATCTCCCCAGGATGTGATAGGTAGGTCTATGGAAGAATCCTTCCATTGACCTAGCAGTGTCTGCACCAGACGTTAAGACGACATAGCTATGTTGCTCAGGGGTGTGTATGTTTCACACCCCTGAGAGACTTAGGTAGGCTGGTGTAAGTTTTCAATGTAGACCAGCCCTAAGTCTCTTCACAGACATTGCATTACCTTTAATTATGCTTGGGACTGCAAAATTTAAAGTATTAACAGCAAAGGAACTTGTTGTGCCCTGGACTAATGCACTAATTTAGGCCAGATCCTGGCCAGCACCCTTTCCTGGCCACCCACTAGGATGGCTGTGAGGGGAATCCAGGATTCTGGATCCCCAGGATGTTTCAGGCTCCTCCTGGAGTCTGAACAGAGTCCAGCCATTGCCCCAGCCTTGGGGTGTCTCGGCATACTCTGAAACCTCTCAGGGCACAGATTTTCTGTCTGGCATCCCCCTGATTGTCAGAACTCACCGTCCAGCTGCCTAAGCCCTCTGGATGCAACACTGATTCATTAGATTCCCTGATCCTTAAACAGACCCCTTTACCAGAACTCCACCGACCCAAAAGGTGTGAGTTTAACTGTCTCAGGGCATGCAGCACTTGTGAAGCAGTCAACACTCATTCAACACTTTGTACAGTCTAACATCTTTATGCTCTTTATAGTAACCATGTAAAGCACAAGAGAGTACAGATCATACACAACAATAAAACATCCTAAACAGTGTCCCTCACTAGCTCATCCTTCCCTTGGGAGTCCTCCACCCCTCCCACACCCCTTGCCTACCCTACCCCTGCAGCTGCCTCCCTCATCTTAGTCTGATGCAAAATGGCTCTCTCTCCCCAGTTTTCCCCCCATCCCTCCAATCCCGAGTTCCTTTACAGACTTCTGCTGAGGTCACCTGCTTCTTTTCTGCTCCTGGTAACTTTCTGTGACTTTCACCACAACCACCCTCCCACCTCCCCTTCAGATAAAAGGAGGAAGTGTCTTCTCCCACTTAGAGTGTAAACCCATTGTCCCAAGGTGTTTTACTTTGAATGGATCGTTGAGTGCTGATCACTCACCATTGTCTCTGGCCTCGCAGAGACATGACACAACCCTGCTAACTCATGGGCAGGGGGGGGACTCACATACGTATGAGCTTTCTCTGACACAGAAGTTGCATGATACAATTTAATCAAATTATCCGCGATTCGGAAGTGTTACAGGCAGCATCCGCAATTTGTCACAATGCCTGTATGCTCTTAGACTACGTCTACGCTCTGAGGTAGGGGGGTGAATTGCCCTGCTCATGTACACACACAGGTGCTAGGGCTTATTGAACTAGCATGTGTATGAAGAGCAGTGTAGCCACGGTAGCACGGGCAGTGCAGCCACAGCTTGCCTATGTCAAGTACAAACCCACCTGAAACGGGTGGGTATGTACTCGGCACATGCCTCCACTGCTGCTACCTGTGCTACCACAGCTACTCTGCTGTTTATACTGCGCTAGCTGATGAGAGCTAGCTGGAGCAAGTATGTGTATGCAAGCAAGGGGATCGCATCCCTAGCTCATGGTGCAGAATTAGCTGTAGTTTCTCTTGGCTTTTTATAATTTGTAGGATGGAATTTTTTATAAGATTAAAGGAGGATTACTACAGGTTTATTAAAAAAAACCTATCAAGTATTATATTGAAGAAATGTAGGCTACGGCTAAGTTTTAATATAACAGTTTGTTGCATTTTACTTCGGCATGGGACAGTGTGTTGGTAGCATCTCTGTCAACTAAGGTAAACACAAGACTTAGATGTGTTTTTGACAGCCAGAGCATTGAGACACCCCACAAACAGACATGTCATATTTCTCTCTCTGCAGCTACTCTTTGCAAACTGATCCAGAGACCAGAACTTCATAGGGGCTGTGAAGAAAGTTGCTCATCATGCCACCCCTACCATAGATTAGGGGTGAGATCCCTACTCCCATTCCTGCCCCTGTACTTCAGGTAAAAAGGCTTAGAGCATTGTAAAGGGGCCAACAAAAAAGCCAGCTGTGGGCAGGGGTGGATCCCAACAATGCAGGAACCAAGGAAGACAGCTATAAGGTTGCCCTTCAAGGATCCCAACAAAGCCATTGCAGAGACGGCATGCTGAGGGAAGGGAAGAGGTACCGTCACATACTGCTGTAGAGATTCTAGGCAGTGCTGCAGCCTGTGGGGTGTCCCAGGGAGGCTGCCGTAGTTTAGACATCCTAAACATAAACCCTAAACATAGGGTTGTCTGATTTATGCCAGGGGCCTCTCCAGCCCATGGAGTGGCCAAGGATCAGGAAAGGTGCAAAGGGGGCTTAATCACCATAGGCCTTTTTCCCCTTGGGCTGTGAGTTCTGTGCTACATCTGTGTAATAGTGTATGTCTTCACTGAAAAGCTAGCCCTGGATCTTATGCAGGTTCTAGCCCAAACCCCTCTACTGTCCATGCAAAAATCTTTTACCTGGGTTTGGAGATGCTTTAAGACTGGGGCTAGCTGACACTGGGCTAGATATTAAAGGTCAGGCCCTGCTTTTACGTGGCTGGAACCTGCCCAATTTGGATTAAGGGTGCAGGCTAAATTATTCAAGTACTTACAGTACTCTAGTGCTGTTCCCACCGTCCACTGAAAGGCAGACAAGTTCTCTGGCAATTGACTCGATTGGGAAAGAATCTTAGAACATCTCAACACAAAAAAGTGTGGATTATGCCCCCATCCCAGACACATATGGGCTAGTGGAGAAACAGTGAGAGCACAGTAATGTGGGTTTGGATTTGCAGAGGGGAAGCTCGCCCGGTTAGGCTGACCTGGGTGCTGATCCCCTGGGCTAACTCTGCTGTGAAGACATACCCATAGAGCCCACAGCACATTATCTTACTGTAGGAATTCATAGACAGTGATTATATGGGTGTTTAGTTTACACTAGGCACGGCCAGTTCATTCACAGGAGAAGAGGGGAAGATAAAAGAAGAAAACTTTTCTGATCAGACATGTATGACAATCAGTTATTTTATGTTATCTTTTATATTCTTTGGAATTTCCTGGCCTGTGTAAAGGAAAATCCTGTTGTGTTCCCATTGTTTAAGAATTATTATTGTCTGCTTCATTTTCTGTAGTCTATGGGAAGGAAGAACCAGGTTTTAATGAGAGCATTCTTCACACCATCCATTCAACAGGATGGGTGGTGTTTCAAAGATGATCATCACTACAGTGAATATATCAAACTTTAGTAGTTTGAGTCATAGAAAATAGTAGGACCCTCATGATGCATTGATGGGTGAAGTTTCCTATACCTAATTTACTTTGGTAAGTCCAAACCTGGAAGCGCAGTACTTTTAGTGATAACGTTTTGAAATTAATTCTCAGAGTAAGTGAACATAGGCACTCATCATAGTTTATTGGATTATTATTGAATCTGTACCTCTAAATTAGTTTTCTAAGGTTAAGTTCAACTGAAATGTGCACATGAAATTTTACTGTTCATTTAGTGACTTTACAGTCCTTACTTATGTAAATGTCAAATAACCTCCTAGTTGTAACGATTAGCACATTTTCAACATTTCATCTTTTATTTAAAAACGATATAGAATTTTTTTCACCACAGCAGCTATTAGTATACTATTCCCACTCTATATTATTGAAATGTATTTCCTATTGCCTCCACTAGAGGTCAGCTAAACCTTCTTTCAGAAAAAATCATAGCATAGCATAGCATAGAACATCCTTTTTAATGTATAGTACTGACATTTCATTCTAAAATGTGAAGGTTTATTACAGTATGTACAAAATGTTTTTTGGGGCAGGGACTGTTTGGAAAGCATCAAGCCGATGTTCAGTTCTACCACAATTTAAATTAAAAATAACACAGTTATTGAGATTTGGTGCTAATGTTTTAGTAATAGTACTGATTTGTATTTTAGGGTGACTAAGCCTAGAGATTTTAGCATAAAAACAAAACAAAAACACAAAAAAATCCACTCCTGCCCCTCCAAATCAACCATAAAATAAAAATTATATTATGAAGGCTAAATTCTGAGGCAGGAAAATAACTCCTTCCATCCAACATATGAAAAACCCTGACTAGCAATATATTAAATGTAAATTAAAAAGTAAGAGATTATGTAAATGTAATATAAATTATTGCATTTCTGCGTTGTGCTTTTTTAACACTACTGTCCAGTGTAATAATACAAGTTTTGGTACAGTACAGTTTTGTAATTACAGTACATTTGTGAAGATGGGCAACAAAATCTGAATCTGAACTTCATCTCTCTCTCTTATCCCAGCTATTTGCTCAAATGTAGAAAGAAATTTCTCTCCTAAATCAGTTGCACAGGAGGTAACTCGGGTTTTGGAAGATTTAAATTTAATTAGCTTAAATTAAGTACCTTTCAGTTCAACAATAAAAAAAAATCACTCCAAATGAGGGTAGGGCATTGGAGTCGGACTCAGAAGACCTGGGTTCAATTCTCGGCTCTGCCACTGGTTTGCTGGGTGACTTCCCTCTGTGTGTCTCAAGTTACACAAATGTAAAATGGAGATAAGAATTCTGACATCCTCTGTGAAGTGCTTTGAATACCTATGGATGAAAAGTGTAATATAAAAACAAGATGGTATTACCATTATGATTAAATTATCATATCTGGTATCCTTGGAGGTAACTTTTTTTCTTCTTCTTTTCTCTTCTGTCCCCTTTCAGCAGTAGCTCTTGTTTAGATTGCTTATGAATCTTTTATTTATATATAATTGAATTTAATTTATTAGTTGAATTGCTGCTTTTGGGTAGGATATTGAACTTCCTGGCACATTTCATGCAGTTGAACAAATAACAGATTTTTTTTCAGTTTTTTCATGCTGAAATGAACACTGGACCTTCAAAATTTGTTTCAGGTTGAACAAAATACTTTGTAAGACCCAAAATGATTTCTTGTTTTTGAGGGGTTGGGGGTTAACCTTTTAAAAATCTTTTAAAAACAAATCTAGCTAATTTTTTAAATGAAAAGTCCAAAATTTCATATCAATTATTCTGAAAATAACTGACTTTTACATTTTTTTTGAATATTCATGAATAGTTTTGGTTGTCCCAATACTACATTTTCAGCAAATTTACTATTGGACTGAAAAAAATTGGCCTTCTCTAATATTTTGTATGTTTTGAGTGAACAGACATCATAATATTGAAGTGAGTAGTTTGCCTGAGGAGTTATCTTCTCCATTGCTAGTATTTCGCAGGTTTTCTGGAATCACTTAAAGATGCTCCAAATATGTTGAGTTTCCCATTGTCTTCCTTTTGTGATCCTTGCAGCAAGCAAGAGAACATGCAATCGTGCACATTTCAGAAAATTTTCACATTCCAAATTGGGCTGAAAAGTTGAAATCTCAATTTTTTGCAAACCAGTGTTAGTTTTGATTAAGGATTTTTCACTATTTTAATATTAGCCAGTGGTATTTTTGATTGATCCTGCACATACCAGTCTAGTATTCTTTAAACTGTAGCAGCTAGGTAGTATGAGGGCAGGTTAGGTAACACTAGCCCCTTTCCGTTTTTTGCCTAAGTTAGAAAGCAGCATGGACAATAGGATAAAGTAATGGGGTCTATTTGCAACTTGGTTGTTTAACCTCTGTGTGGTAATGGATAAGACATTTCATCTCAGTTTCACCATCTGTAAAATAGGAATAATGATAATTACCAGGGCCGGCTCTAGGATTTTTGCCACCCCAAGCAAAAAAATGTTTCGCCGCCCCTGCTTTTTTTTCGCGCCACCCCCACCCCCAACTCCGCCCCTTCTCGACCCCTTCCCCAAATCCCCGGCCCCGCCTCCTCCCCCGGGTGTGCCGCATTTCCTGCCCACCCCATTGCTTCCTGCGGTTCCTCCCCTGCAACTCCCCGCCCTAGCTCACTTCTGCTCCACCTGCTCCCCTGAACACGCTGCCGCTCCGCTTCTCCCCCCTCCCTCTCAGGCGAGGGAGAGGCAGCGCATTCAGGGGAGCAGGCGGAGCAGAGGTAAGCGGGGGGGGGGGGGAGCGCAGGAAGTAACGGGAGGGAGGGTAGAGGAACCGTTCCCCGCCCCAGCTCACCTCCACTCCACCACCGCCGCCTCCCCCGAGCACACTGCCGCTTGGCTTCTCCTCCCTCCCTCCCAGGCTTGCCGCGTGAGCTGTTTTGCGCGTGCAAGCCTGGGGCGGGGGGGGGGGGAGGAGAAGTGGAGCGGCGGTGGCGCGCTCAGGGGAGCAGGCGGAGGCGGAGTGGAGGTGAGCTGGGGCGGCAGGGGCACATTGGGTGACATGGCCGGTGCTGGAATGCCACCCCAAGCACCTGCTTGTTTTGCTGGTGCCTAGAGCCGGCCCTGATGATTACCTTCCTTTGAAGTGATTTGAGGTTTACGGATGAAAAGTACTATTTAAGAGCATGGTGGTGGTGGCTTTATTCAGTTTTAGCTTTTGTTTGAGCCAAATAAAATGCAGGATTTGCCTTTTTAGGAGATCAAATTGATATTGGTACATAGACTGGAAAAGCTTGAAAAAAAATAACTTGGTAATCTGGAAAGGTTGTTTATTTTCAAGTTATTGACCTGATCTATCCCACTAAACATTCATCTGTTTCCATGGCTAGATATTATTCTGTATTAATTTGACCATTATAGAGTTTCTAACTACTACCAGATAGCTGAGTCTTGACCTTTGAAAGGGAAAAGATCCCTTAACATCCAAAATTCAGAGCTGGACAGGTTCAGCACAGCACTTTCAACATTACTTTAGTTCAGTTTAGTTCATTTGATTTAGTTTAGTATTTTACGTTTTATTTTCTGCAGTCTTTAAACATGTTGGGCAAAGAAACTATTGGCATGCTGATGAAGATCAGCATCACCCAGATATCATGTAATTTTGTTTAAATCCACCAGGGAATATCCAGTGATAGGACTATCTCCAGTTGGCGTAGTAGAATAAGGATCACCATCATGTCTGCTAAGAAATCAAATCCATGTAGCCCTATACTTTGCAATTCCATTTTATTTGAAGCCATTAATGAACCATGTGGATATATAGTTTATATATACACTTGGCAAACTCGTTCCACCAGCCTATTTTATTTATAAGACTTATGACTAGGAAAGGACATTACAACCAGTCAAAACTCTTCTTCATCTCCAGAGAATGGGGAAGGAATGGAATTATCATATACAAGACCGAATGGGTTATGTGTAGCTGTCTCCAAAGGTTATTGGCACCTTGCTTGTTATGGATAAAACTAACCTGGTCTTTATTGACAAAATTAGGGAGGATTTGTTCTAACCTCCGTGCAAAGGCCAAGAGAGTGCTTTATAATATCACTAGAAAGGGCACGGAAATGAGGCAAAGCTTTATATATTTTTGTTCTTTATTGGATGACAGAAAATGTGGCTGTCCTTCTAATGTCTAGGATTTACCCATGCTCTTGTACATAGAATGTTTTATTAAATATAGTGCCGGGATATATTAAAATGTATTAGAGTATGTGGCTGGAAAGTCAATGGGCTCCAAAGTAGATCTGGGTAAAATATTTTTGGCAAATTGTTTATTTGCCAAAGACACAGTTTCAGTCTACCCAGAATTCACACAAATTAACTAACCAGTTTCAGCATGAAAACGTTTTTCTGGCCAGATTCACAAAACAGGAGGAGGAGGTGTCATAAATATAAAGGGAAGGGTACCCACCTTTCTGTATACAGAACTATAAAATCCCTCCTGGCCAGAGGCAAAACCCTTTCACCTGTAAAGGGTTAAGAAGCTAGGATAACCTCGCTGGCACCTGACCAAAATGACCAATGAGGAGACAAGTTACTTTCAAAGCTGGGGGGGGAACACACAAAGGGTCTGTCTGTCTGTGTGATACTTTTGCCAGGACCATGTCAGGAATGCTCTTCAGAACTTCTGTTAAGTTAGTAAGTAATCTAGCTAGAAATGCGTTAGATTTTTCTTTTGTTTAATGTCTGGTAAAATAGCTGTGCTGAATGGAATGTACATTCCTGTTTTTGTGTCTTTTTGTAACTTAAGGTTTTGCCTAGAGGGATTCTCTGTTTTGAATCTGATTACCCTGTAAGGTAGTTACCATCCTGATTTTACAGAGGTGATTCTTTTACTTTTTCTTTAATTAAAATTCTTCTTTTAAGATCCTGATTGCTTTTTCATTGTTCTTAAGATCCAAGGGTTTGGGTCTGTGTTCACCTGTACAAATTGGTGAGGATTTTTATCAAGCCTTCCCCAGGAAAGGGGGTGTAGGGCTTGGGGGGATATTTTGCGGGGAAGACGTCTCCAAGTGGGCTCTTTCCCTGTTCTTTGTTTAACACGCTTGGTGGTGGCAGCCTAGGGTTCAAGGACAAGGCAAAGTTTGTACCTTGAGGAAGTTTTTAACCTAAGCTGGTAAGAATAAGCTTAGGGGGTCTTTCATGCAGGTCCCCACATCTGTACCCTAGAGTTCAGAGTGGGGAAGGAACCTTGACAGGACATGATGGTACCTCCCACCATAAAACTTTTAGGGAACTTATCTGGGATGTGAGAGACCTCGGTTTGAATCCTTGCTTTGTAGCAGGGATTTGAATGTATGGCCCCTCTCCCAGGTGAGTTCACTAACCACCAGGTTGCAGGCTATTCCAGGGTGGGTATTCCTCAGTCTTTCCTGTTGAAGTGGTTAATATTTAAATATTCATTGAAGTATGGATTTGAATTTGAGTCTCCTACCTGAGGCTCCTAAGTCACTTAGATGTGCTTGAAAATGTTTCCCTTTATCTGACTATTCGGTGATATGTTCAGGATACCTAAAGTAAATTATGGCAAAACCATGTTACTTCAAAAATAAGTAATTATGGTAAACGTCACAGCAAATATCAGACTTGGTAATTTTTTTTTATAAAGTGAATTTAGTACTTAATTATTCATGAAAGATTCCAGATTCATAGCCTTCCACACCAGAGTCTCTCTCTCTCTCCCCAAAACTGGTTTAGCACAGACAGTAGTAATGTAAAGTCCCCATCTCTCTTCTATGCAGCTCTGTGAATGTGACCTAGCCATATTCTGGGGTTCAACTCACACATCCATTCAGTCCTTGACCTTTGAGACTGAAGCCTACTCTGCAGTGTGTTGGTGGTTGTTTTTATGCTATGGACATCTAAATAGGTATTTAACTGATAGCTCAGTGTTGTAAAAATAATTGTTAATTTATGAGTGGAATAATAAAGTGAAATGTTTGCATATGTAGTATTACAGTTTATTATGCTGTGAAATAATTATGCTGCTCTATGATGATCTCCCTCAATTCATCAATTGAGTCTTTTTACAAATCTCTTTCATGATCTTCACGCTGATATACGTATACATATATATATTTTTTAAAAGCCTGAAGAAAATCCATTTGCCTACCCGTTGCATGTTTTTGTTGCTCTTCATATACAGTTGGAAGCTGCTATTTATGTCTTTTACTTTGTTTTAAAACTTATAATGAAGATTGTGGGGGGCTGATGATGAGAACAATTGAAAGTTGCTGCCTGCCAAAATACTCAACAGCAATGCCCTTTTAGAAATGAACTATATATTGTCTGTTGGTAGCATGGTTTTACAGTGCTTCCCCATGCTGAGAGCTTTGCTTTCTAATCTTTACAAGGGGAAATTCAAAAGTAATGTCACTAGCTGCTTGGTGTGTTCCTCGCTGAGTTTTCATGGGACCCAGCATGCAGAAATTTAAGAAAACCTATATCATGTATGCTTCTGTCTGCTGAAGCAGAACTGCATCCAAAAGCAGCAGCCAAGGTCAGCAAGGGTTTATTAGTCAATCTTTCCTAATGAGCTGTTCAGCCTTCTCAGAATTACCATGTGTTGTTACTGATGAAGGTCTCCCAGCTTGTGGTTAATCATAAATGCTACTCCCGCCTGTCTTTAAACGTTTCAGTCATCTGTATGCAGTTCTCAAGTTCATGGTTTCATCAACATACACACTTTGCATATGCTTATGGATTTTCTTACTATCTACACTTTCCTTTTAAAGGAGTTTTTGCAATGTGCTGTTTATACTACGCTTCCATAGAACCTATTTGCATTATCCCTGATGGTGGCAGCACAACAGATGTCTGAAAGACAAAAAGTACACAAAGGTTTGAAATGGAGATCTTGAAAATATCAAAGCTCTATAACTGTGTTAAGCTCATGAAACTATACAAAAAGGCTTATATTTCAGTTTAACTACTTGTGAAGCACCATGTATATTTAAAAAGCTCATTCTAGGAGCAAAAGACTTTCTGAAATTTAAGATTTTTATCCTTAAAATAAATAAATATACCCAGCCACTATAGAAACCACTATTCATCAGGGAAATATTTGCACAGGTGGCTCTGGGAAACAGGGAATAGAAGGATAGGAGGTGTATTGGCAGAGAATAAGAAAAGTAGCACAAAACCGTTTTTTTTTGTGTGTGTGTTTGTTTTTGTGAGGGATGGCTAGGAAGCACATTGGCAGAGGGGCTCCCAGGAATTCCTTGTTAGAGTTCTGCCTTCAAATTGAAGGGAACTTTGGGATGATTTTCTTAACGTTGAATGAGTTAATCTGTCCCTCTCGCCCTTTTTATTTTATCCTCCAGAATTCCTTGGGATGCTGGTAAACTTTCCCTTCCAGAGATGACTTCTTCCTGTGGTTATTAGATTTTTTTTTTCTGGGTGCACTCTGATCCATTTAAATCTCAGGTATTTTCAAAAAAATATCCTGGGGAAAGACAATTTGTGTTAATCCTCTTGCCCCATCGCCTCAGATTACATAAATTGAACGTTGTCCTCCTACCAGCACACTCTGCATATTTTTCAGCATCAAACTTTTCCATCAAGTGCCCTTAAGAGAAGATTATTTGGTTTTATGATTTTGAGAAAATATTTTTATTTAAATGAGAAAACAGACACATTCCCCACTCCCCTCTTCTCTTTTGTTGCAGATTCACTTCACATACACAAGGGTATTAACAGACTAGTTGAGGGAAATTTTGTGGGAATCGTTTGTTAAAAATATGGGTAACAGATCTCTAAGGGAAAAAAACGCAGAATGGATTAAGCTTGAGAGCCCAAAGCATCTTTATTAGTGAGGTTCGTGGCAGGAAGATCAGGTGAGAAGTTTGAAAAGAAGACATGGGTGAAGGCAGGGTCATTTGCATTTAAAAAAGGCAAATTCACATTGCACATATTCAAATTGTGCTCTGTAATCAAATCTTAGAAGATAGTTCAAGAGGTCATCTCAAACTCCATCTGATCTAATGCATACATTAAATAGGACTTTTTACATGGATTCTTCTGCAAAGTTTTAACAAGATTTTTCTTACTGTCAGAAAGATTTTCCTAATATCCAAGTTGAATTTTTCCTTTATTAAAATAAATGTGTTTCTTGTTTTACGGCTAATGTCTAATATAAACAGCTGTTTCCTATCCCCCTACAATATTTCCCTAATATTTTTGTCTCTGCTGGTTTGCTGTAGGAACACGTCACATATTCAATTCCTTTTAACTTATGGGTGCTGACCAGACTGTGAATATGAGGTTCCCCCCAGAGCAACTGAGCATGTACCATCCCCACAGAGCAAATAAAGATCCTTCCTTCAGCTTTGGCTTATAGCGGTGAAGCTGGACTTTCCTTTTATTGTCCTATTATTTTACTGGCCTTTTACTGACTACTCTGGGCTGGGGATGAGGGCCAGGCAACAGAACTGAGAGCAGGACCCTGTTTCTCCTGTGCTCTCGGGGACTTCTCTTCTGGTGCCCAGGAAATGTGGAGGAGGAGCCACCTGATTCAAATGAATTGGGGACAGGAGATGGACCTGGAGTTTAGAGGTGAGGTCGGGGGCATAGATTAGGATGGAGAGACTGGGGCAGGAAACTGGGACTGAGGAAATGGACTTGAGGGAATTGAGGGGGAAGACTGGGAGCTGTGGGGTGGGAACTGACTGGGCATTATGTTAGTCTTTAATTAATTATCACATACTATTTAATTTAAAATAGTGTTATAATACACACAAGGGGGGGGCAAATTAAGGTTGCAGAGGCAACCTTAATTCTGGCATTTTCTATCTTTTGAGTGCCTGGTGTTGAGTCCTTAATATCCTTTTAATGTAATTTTTTAAAGTCAGTTTTATTGCAAAGAACATGTATAACTTTAAAAGCAGATATAGCATAGCTAATGTATAATGAACATTTGTTTAAAATAGATGTGTTTTACAGAGGTAATTTCACCATTGTAATAGTGTTTCAGTATTAACTTACTTTCTGCTTATCAAAGTGGACAGTGCAAAGTTCATGAGCTGCTTGCATGATTAGTGTTCTGGTATCGCTCCTTGCCATGGAACTCATAGAGGAAACATCTTGATGCTATTAGAAAGCAGAGTAGTTATTAAATATAGTGTTGGCATTTCTTCTGTAAACCAAGCATATTAGGCTGATTTGGTTAGTCTTGAAAAACTGTGGTATTCTTTAACCCTAAAATTTAAGATAATAGGAGGTTCCTGAGGACTCGCTGATAAGGTAAGGCACAAGATTCCAGAAGGTTGACCTGCAGAAGGTTTACAGGATCCTCTAACATACTTTGACATGTTTATAGGAGAAATTGCTGTTTGGAGAGTGTTTTTTTTCTTTGGAATGGCAACAGCTTTACAATAAATGGAGCTGAGGGGAGAAGGATCAAGATTTTGTTTTATTCAGTGGATTGTGTGTAACGTGGTGAATGTCGTAGTGCTTGTTCTTTTCACTGTAACTGCAAGTGTCATAAAATTTGAAAAAAGTTTACAAAAAAAATTTGGTGAAACAAGATAATATGCACACTTTAGGTTGAAAGGAAGCATCTTTTCATTCAAGAGATCTATTCTCTTTTGCATGTTCATGTTCCTCCCCAAACCACTTGTTGGAGATACCGTACCTGCACGCATCAAGTTGATACTTAGACCTCTAGGCCAAGTTTTTCAAACCTGGGTGTTTGAAGTAAAGTTGAAACCTCTGTATACCTTTTGCATACCTGGGTGCCACCAAAACAAACAAACGAGAAGAAAAACATACACTACCCTAGCTCTGCTCAAAATCAAGTACTTTATTTAGGTACTTGGGGCGGGGGCTAAGTTTAGTTATCAAAATCTGAAAATGTTGCCCCTAGAAAATAGAAAACATCCTTTCTGAACACAAAGATCTTTCCCATAGAGCTATGATAGTCATAAGCTATCTGTGTAGTTGATGTTGGGGGAGTTTCTGAACTGCCATTATTTGGCTGGTTTGACAAATCTACATCCTTTATCAATATTTGCTTCCATTTCATCTCGCTTTCATCTCACTGCAAAGAACTTATCAAAAGACTTGCTACACCCCAAAGTTGAATATGTAGTTAAGATTTTTTTTAGCTATTCCAGTTACATTAATCTCCATACCCTGATAGAGAGATATAGTATATAGGATATTCATAGATATTTGCGGCAAAAGAAAGCCATGCTATAAAAAAGGGCACAAAATGCCAAATAAGAGAAATTTTACACTAGATCTAGTTTACAAAAGATTGTGTTTCTAAAAATGTAGAGATATTTTATTTTAAAATTGCTGTTTATCTTGAATAAATATTAACGATTATTTAGTGCAGGCCTACAATTGAATTAACTGAATGAAATGTGAAGGCTTTGGGATGTGGCCTACTTCTTACTAAGCTGGAGCATTTTGACTCAAAATTTAACTTGATATGTAGAACTGCTGTGTTTTTAACAGACTGATTTGTCCATATATTTCACTTTGCAGATCATTATTCATTATTATGTGTTGTCTTATGAAAGTGACAAATGGTAAAATATATAATTTTCTTTTGTTCATACTATTTTTTTTGTATGTTCTACTTACTCAAGAGAACATTGGTTTAAACCGAACAGAACATACTACACTAGCATTACTTTCCTGTGCAATGCCAATGTTTTGTTATAATGGCCTAATCTTGAAGTCTGATTGCCATCAACTAGTTCAAAAATTACTTTTTTGTACTGTGAAACCATGGAGATAGTGCACCAGAGAAAGAAAAGAGAGGAAAAACAAGGTTGCAATACAATTTTGGCAGCATCAACCACACTAATAAAATCAAATCCAATGTTGTTTTATGAGCCTGAATTTATGTGACTGCACAGGATCAAAGGATTTGTATCCCACTGGACTACGAGGTCTATAGTTCACAGCAAAAAAACTCATCAAAAAGAACATTTTAGTAGTAAGGCATTTCATTTTAATCAGCCACAGCAATAAAAGAGCTGTTAGGTGTCCAAAAACATTCTCCAAGATCAGAGACAACTTACTCTCTAGTACAATCAGTTTATTTATTGGATCCATACAGCGTCTCTAGTTTGACCATGCCACTGAACCTTCTCTCTCAACTTGTTTCAGTCATTTCTTTTTTATCTTTTCAAATTTTATGCACCAAGTATATCAGAAATTAGTAACATTAATGACGCATGGTATCTCCCTGAAAATTATTAGCTAGTATGACTTTGTCAAGTAACCTTGGTTGAAACAGCACTCAGAGGATCAGTTAAAACAGAGGTGAAAATACTGGTCAATTTAAAAAAAAAATTGGGTATTGTGTTTAACCTTTTCTCCCTGGATATAATCATTAGAGCAATGTCAAAAACATAAGGAAACAGTAATCCAAGTTGTGTTTGGTTTGTCAAAGGAGGGGAAGTGAAAATGATGGTTGTGGAGATGAAGTGGAAAATATTTAGTGCTACCTTAATATACTGAAAGAATAATAGGAATTTCTCTAATAGAAAAGGCTCTTGTCACAATTGGCAGTCCTTAAACTCTGTTTGTTAACTGTTTAAGGCCCCGATGCTGCAAAGCATTGAATGTTCATGCTCAACATTAAGTGTGTACTTGCATGCTTTGCTGAGGTGGGGCCTAAAGGGCGAATTTTTAACTATTAAAAATCAACGACTGAACCATATATCATAGTAATTCTTGCCACTTTCATGTATTGATTCCTCTATGATGAATTGCCCCATCTCTTTCTGCAGAGTTAGAATCTGATAACTTTGCTGTCACAAAGCTTCAAGAGATGGTCTATCAATCAATTTGTCCTCAAAAATATGTAGATTTTTTTCCTTTAAATTGAATGGTAACTCAGTTTAGCAGGATAGAAAAAGACTGCTTAAGTCCTCTTTCTTTTCAAGGTAAGCATAGCTCTGTTTTTTTCCCTGAAGTAAAGTAGGTGACATATGGGCAACATCAAAATTTTGTCACTTTCAAAACAAATCTCTGTATACCTCTGGATGACTTGGAATATTTGTGACCAGATACATCAATTAGATCATTTAGCCACCATGGTACTTGCACTGCATTTGATGTCTTGGGACTCCATGTAACTGCAGAATACTGGCTATCCATAAACCCCATGCATATGTTGTGTACTACTTGGTATGATCCAGGTTTGTATCATTTTGTTTTACTTTGAATGGTTGTCAGGCTTCTCCATATAATTCTTATAGACATGGGTTCCCTCAGTCAAAGTTACAAAAATTTTCACTTTAGAACTGACATTTTTTCATGTTACCTGTCCAGATATCTCAAACCACAGTGAAGATGTAGATTATCTACTCTTATAATGAATTAGTCCCTTTAAATTCATTTTGTTGACTAATGGGCTTTCAATGAATGTTTAATCTAGGGCTCTGGAAGAGCTACAGTTCAGCTCAAAGAATCAAATTGATTAGCATACCATGTAACCTGTAAGCAGAGATCCAGTTAGAGAATCCAAGGCACTCTTAAATTTACTGTACATGAATCCTTTAGGTATGTTTCAATTGCATTCAATCTCTTAATTTTTAAGGTAGATTTCTGCTTCTGAAAGGTATAAGATTGGCAATCGTGAAAACCAAAGGTCACCAGTTATCCCTAGAACAGCTAATATATAAGCAGTGTTCCCCTATTGTCCTGCTAATGTACCTTAACCTTGATCTGAAATTAGTCTTAGGACTGAGAGGAGAGCTAAGTCTCCCTGCTCATTCACCTTTTGCCTTCTCGGATAAGATAACTACATGCAAATTAGTGCTAACTGTTACTGTAGTTTTTCTCACGTGGGCATCTGTTCACTAGAAACTAGACAGACTGTCATCTCACATAGGCCACCAAACAGGAATTAGATAGATGGTAGTGAGAAAGGTTTTGGATATTTCCCTGAGACTAGATAGAGCAGATTCAAGAAAGACTTAGATTCCGCTAAGATTTCCCTGTGCATACAAAGATTAGACAATGGAACAAAACATTGTCCAGGTGCAAAATTAATGGTGTTATATGCTTACCCATGGATTCTAGCACAATGAGCATGTTTAGGTATATTACTTCCTGTGCTGGAATTTTTAATATTTCACACTGTATTGAGAGTTCAGCAAGAAGTCATTTCAGGAGTACTATCTATGAGTTTGCGTGGAAGATAGGGCAAGGGAGGAATTTCCTTTTAGGAAATAGGTTCATTTGGGTGAAGTTGCATATAAATGTTTAATATTAATTATTGTTATCTATTGGGGGCACTTAAAGGAATGCAAGATCCAATGGCAACTTGCATAGAGCTGTGTAAAATTTTAGTAACAAAATTCACAAAGTGGGTGAAATTTTGTCTAGTTTCATTACAAATTTTAACATCAGACTAGATTCAGTTCTGTGATCCTTCCAATTCCATAGAAACAATGTCTAGCTTCAGATAGAATCCATGTGAAAGGGGCAAATAAAGTCACAGGTGAGGGCCATCCCAAGTGATCCCTGGGAAGTATATAGGTTCCTGAGGGAACCAGTCTCTCCAGTCTGCTCAACCTCATTACCCAGCCCATTGCCTAGTAGTTCTGACAGACTGCCCTTGCTCCTGCTCCCGGCGGCCCTTGCACCTATGCCTGCTCCTGCTCTACCCCGTGCCTGTTTTCACATAAGCCAGTCCCTGCTCCAGCCTCTATCTGCTCCTGCCTCAGCTGGCTACCTGGTGAATCTGACAACAGTCATGGTCAGAAAACATCTGTACAAAAATATCATCTTCTTGCTCCACAGATATGCGCTCTCCCTGTGCGCAATCATACTGGCTTACTTTACTGACAAAAATAAGGATTTACTACCTTTTCATTTGTGTTAGCACTGATGGGTCTGCACAGCTGTGGGAGAGAAAACTGGATTTTATTCCAGCCCCTCCATCACCAGCAGAATTGTTAAATAAGTTCCAGTATGGAATTTTTATTAGTGGTGGTGCACAAGCTTAAAAAAAAAGGCTCTCTCTTCTCTTGATGTTGTTGCTACAGAGCCCCCACTCTTGCAATCCTCCTATGAACTGGCATAAATCCTGGAATACTCTGGAAAGCTTTGGCTGTTGGGATGTGTGCAGACTTTGTCATGGAGGAGGAGTTTAAAGGATGCTATGTCCTTGTTGGATATTATCACTCTTGGGAATATACAGGAGAGAAGGAGGGCAGGAAAGAAGGTCTGAGTTGAGTATCAACAGTAGAGAAATTGTCAGGGAATGGGAGTTAATTGAAAAGAAATAGAATTGTTTTCCCAATGACAGAGCAGAGCTGAAGGATGATGACAAACCAATAGTGAGTTTAATTACTCTAGTAAGAGGATGTCTCCCTGTGGGAAACAGTGGAGTGAGAGTAGAAGGTGAAAAGGTGAAGAAGACAGAGACCTGAGCCTGGGATTTGGTGGGACAGAGTTGGGAGACAGGTGTAAAGGACTCGAATAGGAAGCAGTGACACTGGGAAAATGGAGCTGTCAGATTGGACAGTGGGAAGGAGGTGATTAAGAGTAGATGAAAACATAAAGATGTTAATAAACAGGAGGATGTGGAAGGTGTGAGTGACACAGAAGGGCAATAATCAGTGCACATACTAATGCTTAAATTGGAAAGGGTACATAACGGACCATATCAGACCCACAGTTTTCACTGCTGCTGGTGAAATGAAAAGGATGAAAAGTATATTCCTACAATCACTATTTTGGGTGAGAGTACCATTCTTGGTTTGAATATTTTGGGGTGAGTGGGCCAGGCATTAGCATTTTAGTAATTTCAGTAATTTAGTAATTGCCTCTGGTTTCTATACCCTGGGAAGCTGAGTTCATGGATCTGAAATAGCTGTTATGATGCCAAAGAACAGGGACAGCTTTACTGAAAACAATAGGGCTCAGAATATTAACATGGTGCATTTTTAATGATATATTAAGTTATCACTTGAAAAAAATTACAACTGTGTGAAAATAATGCTAAGTGCCATGGAGATGCACAGAAACAAGGAAGACTGGACTTTGGGGATTCCATGTCATTATTAACTTTTCCTTTTGTTATTGCAATTGTCCTTGAATTTTAAAATTTGTTTTGCAAGTCTGATCATTTAGGCTGGTTTTACATAAGTAACCTTATGTAATATGCTTTTACGTTCATTACCAGGATAATCCCCTATTTCGTTCAAGAAACTTCTTTTTAAGAGCTACTTTCTTTTTGTTATAGTTTCTTGAATAATTTCACATTATAAATAGAAGACTGTGCCCATTCTGTGGCAGCGATGCTTTTAACATCAACCATTAAGAAGTATAAAAAATGACCTTCTCCCTAAATACATACTACTTCCCAATGCCCTTTCTTGAATCTAAAAGTGGTGATTAAAAAAAGGGGTGGGGTGGGGATGGGGAATATGAAGCATGACTTTTCTAAATTAATCTTTAGCACTAAAAGATACCGGTACTAGGTTTCTTTTTTGTTTGTTTTTTTTGTTTTGCTTCCTCTTGAGCTCTTTTAAAATTTTCTCATTAATTAATGCAATCATTCATTCCCCTCCCTCACTCCGTCCCTCCATTTCTACTATTGTTTTTCTCCAGCAATTATTTTGTAACATAAAAATTTAACCTGAAAATAAATCATTAGTCAAACAATGAAATTTCTTCCACCAAGCCAAAACCAACAAACAAAAAAACACACATAAACAAGAAGATGGAATAAAGATATAGAATACTAGATTAGCTAGCATAGGAATATGCAAAAGAGCAGGGGAGAAGAGAAAAAATAAAGCTTTTTTTCCATCTGTCAATTTACAATTTAGAAACTCAGGGCTATAGTGTATTTGTGCCTTCAGGTGCATCTGGTGCATAGGAGGGAGGATTTCATGAGTAAATTCCAGTTTGTTGTGATGACTGTATTCTATTTGCTAGGTATATTTAGCAATCTATTGCAAGTCATTTATTATAAAGACAAATGGCCAATCATGTGAGATGCTGTGAACATAACTTTCCTTGACTTCAGATTGTTTTTTATTTAAAGTGCACATATTTTAATTAAATTGCGCTCTTTATCCTCTGTTACCTCATTGATTAATATGTTAAATCAGGGCATGATAAAAGGGTGGTTCACTGTACTTAAGCAATGTATATTTTAAGTATACAGTGGAGCTGTTAGAACTTTGTGTCCTTCTAAAATGTCTGTTGCCTACAAATTTAAGGAGATCACTGTGGAAAAGTGCCTCCCTCCACTTTGATTCATAGATTCTAAGGCCAGAAGAGACAAGAGTGATCATCTAGTCTGACCATCTGTATAACACAGGCCAGCGAACTTCCCCAAATAGCAACTAGAGCATATCTTTTAGAAAGACATCCAATCTTGATTTAAAAGTGGTCAATGATGGAGAATGCACCACAACTCTTGGTCAGTTGGTCCAGGGGTTAATAACGCTCACTATTAACAATCCATGCCTTATTTCCAGTCTGAATTTGCCTAGCTTCCACTTCTAGCCATTCGATTTTGTTATACCTTTCTCTGCTAGATTGCAGAGCCCATTATTAAGTATTTGTTCCCCATGTATATACTTATAGGCTGTAATGAAGTCCTATGTAAACCATATGTAGAACCCTGGCCCCCAATTATTTTTCAGTAAACATTATGGAAGAAAAATGCAATTTGGTCATCTTGATTTATTTTTTGTATGGAGGGATTTTAATATATATTTTAAGTCTAGAATGCTCAATGCTGCACCTCAAACAGTTAAGATAATAAATGAAAGTTGGCCAAATATTTGTTTCGGTTTCTGGATGTATAATGATACTTGGAATATCAAAATACAGTTTTAATTACAGTATAGTATAAGCATACAATCTAATTTTGAAAAGGATAATATCTCATTTCAGATTTGATTTTTTTGATAGAATAACTACATTCTTGGTGTATTTTTGTTGGTTTTATATACATACAGTAACCTGTGATCAATATCTTTTTCCCAATGTGTGCTTATTGAGATGGCAATTGTTCTAAGAATTGCAAATCAGTTCTTATGAGTAATTGCAAGAAGTTCATTTAAATAAAAGTTCATATTTCATAACAGATCAAACATGGTATATACTTTGTGAAATACCTTCAAAATTAATGTTTAAAATAGCAAACATGAATAAAGTAAATGTTTAAATGTTGTGAATTTTAGAATGTCTATAGTATTGTATATGGATATATAGTATTTCCTACTCTCAATAAATTATGTTCACTCACACGGAAATAAAAAGATACCTTATCGATATGCCATATTCAGAATATTTTATATAGAGAATTATAAACTTCATTTCTTTACCAGCTACTCAAATTCTAATAATGGTGCAGTACTGGGATATTTTAAAAGTATGCCACTGTGCTCCATATGTATGCCATAGCCAAAGCTCCTCCAAACCATTTTTATGATATTACTTTTCCTGAATAAAAAGAACACACAATATTTTTCAGTAACCTACACATGCACAAATTGGCTTGTGCATACATTGCTTAAATAAAGTAAATATTTTTAACAGTGGGCCATCATTTGAGTTATTTTACTGTCACCCAGAGCAATGGGAATAATTCTAACTGCATATCCTTGAACATAGTATTAATACAGCTTATGTAACTGATTATGTTGGCTGAGGTGTTCGTACGAATGGAATTTTAATTTTTACGCAGATTGGCATGAGGTTAATTTGTTTTCATTCAAATATCCTTTGATTTCTAAACCTCTGATTGCTGTTGCTAAAATTTAAAACAAATGTATATTGTTCTTTTAGGTTGACTATTTTAAAAAAAAACACTTTTATCTTGTGTGTCAACACAATAGAGCTAATTAAAATATTGAGTTCTTCCAAAGATGATATAAAGATGAAATAGCCTACAGTCAAGAACTAAAATAAAAGAGCCCATGAAAGAAAAATGCTTTATCTCCCAACATCCCTCTGAGGTCCAAAATGTTTTGTTTGTTTTGAAGTTAGACTTTAAAATAAGATATTCCAGCAGCAAATCAGTAGCATAATTTTTGTTTTTATCAGCCTTAAATGGCTGCTGCCATCCCAGGGTATGCACCCTATTGTTAGTAGAGTTTAAAAAATCATAACGTCTAACCAGGCCATCAGTAGTGGCCCACCGTCTGAAATTTTTTTCCACTGAAACTTTATTAGTTCTATTAATCTCCAGTGCAGATCAATAAAATAGGTGAGGCGCAACCTCTTCTCTGGATTTGAACATCTCAAATATTGAGGACGATACGGTCTGGCTCTGATCTTTTCTGGCTTTTGGCCCACTTCTGATTTTAAACTTCAAAGTAGTCTTGTACTCTAAAATGTGAGTTGATAAAAATGGCATCATTAGTGCCAAGTTTATTGTATCACAGTGATTTCCACATCAGATATGCTTTGTTAACTAGTAAAAGTATTTTTCTCAATGCCAATCTTGTAAATTCATCCTGAGCTCTGAGGATTAGTCAAATGGGTTCTTTCATTCTTGTACCTTGATCACCAGTGGTAAAGGTGCAGAATGCCAAATCAGATACTTTGTTGCACCTGTATAATCTTGTTGTCTTTCACTTAGGTACTGACCACTACATGGCCGTTTTGCTTTTTGTGGATTTGAACAAGTAACTGGTCGGAATTAAGTTAGCAATTCTGTGTATGAAAGCGCAAGAGGGAATAAAATACAGATTACTTTCTCTTATCTGTTTCAGAGTTGCAGCTGTGTTAGTCTGTATTCACAAAAAGAAAATGAGTACTTGTGGCACCTTAGAGACTAACCAATTTATTTGAGCATAAGCTTTCGTGAGCTACAGCGCTGTAGCTCACGAAAGCTTATGCTCAAATAAATTGGTTAGTCTCTAAGGTGCCACAGGTAGTCCTTTTCTTTTTTCTCTTATCTGTGTTGCTTCTAAGGGCTAATGGGAGTAAAAAGTACTAAAAGCTTATGTTTGTCACTAAAGGAATGGATATGACTCTGATCAACAAAGAGCAGCTTTATTCATTAAGATGGTATCACGTGCCTTCCAGTCAGAGATTCAAGGAGCTCCCAGAAAGTTAAGGCTGACTTGATTGCAGTCTGCAAGTACCTACATGAGGAACAGATATTTGATAATGGGCTCTCCAGTCTAGCAATATAACATAATCCAGTGGCTGGAAGTTGAAGCTAGACAAATTCAGACTGGAAATAAGAAGTAAATTTGTTACAGTGAGGGCAATTAACCACTGGAACAATTTACCAAGGGTGGTGGTGAATTCTCCATCGCTGGCAATTTTTAAATTAAGATTGTATGTATGTCTAAATTAAAAGATCTGCTCTAGGAATGATTTTGAGGACGTTCTATGGCCTGTGTTATACAGGAGGTCAGACTAGATGATCACAATGGTCCTATTCTGGCCTTGGAATCTATGAATCTTTACAGAACCACTTTCCACAATAGAAAAGCTCTTGAACAGAAATAAACAGTTGTTTTGAAACAACATAATGCTTCACAGAATAAATGCTTCCTCATGAAAAGAAGTTATGCATCTTATTTTATCTACAGAAGTTTGGAGAGGTACTCTTCCAGTCTCAAGCAATCATTTTTTCCAGGCTACTCTGAGAATACTGCAGATATCTATGGTAGTGCAGAAATGTGGTCATTTGCTATTAACACCCAGCAATTAATTCTTTGAATGCAGCAGGATGTCTAGGCTTGTGCTTTCCTGATTTTGATTTACACCAAATGTTCTAAAACTCCAACACTGGGCAGTCCCACTACCTGTTTCAAAAGGCCCCCATCTACTTTCACCAGATTGCTTCAGGCAACATTGTCATCCTTGAGTAAACTGCATTCAGTTGAGTGCATAGAATGTAATGTAATCTGAGGATTAAACCATTTAAGTCTGTGTGAATTGTGCCATCTTAGACCTTGTTTATACTTGTGGCAGTGTGTAGGGTAGTTGTAGCTATACATCATAGTGAAAAGTAAGCTGCATTCACATACCTTGTAGTGTGTAGCTACCTGTGCAGTGAAAGGCTCCAGTGGGGTGAGTGCAGTGAGGAAAAGCTCCATTAGCAGAGAAGCAGCAAGACACTACACTGCTAAAAACAGCAGTGTCGACATCCCGGGTACTGCTTGGGCATGTAGAAAGCTATTCAGGTATGTACGCTAGAGTTCACACCTATAGAGTACTGTACTCTACTCACCATGCCTCACTCTCTACATTAGTGTTCATACCTGTTCTGGCGGGGCATGCGGTGTCTGTTCTCTGCACACCACTGCAGGTGCAGATCTGTTCTGACATTAGTGCTCAATTAAGTCCTAATCATGTAGTCTGACATCAACACATAGCATAAGAGATTTGTGTTTAATTCCCGTTATCATTAATGGATTTTGCTGGTGTCACTCTCATGTATAAGTTCAAGTACGTTAAGAAAACCGGCAGGCTGTGTAATGGATGCAGGGGTCCTGGTTTTGATCACGTGGGTCTGTTGTTTTAAGAGTAACAAGGTGTCTTTGTGTGCCTCTCTGTCTTTCTCTCTCTCTCTCCCCCCTCAGGCTTATTCTCCCACCTTTCCTGAGTTTCAGTGGCTCCAGACTAGGCAGTCTGGATCAGTTCATACAACATGTTTTCCATTGTCTTTTTCTTTTTCCTTCTTATTGTGATAAGTCATTCGGCAGGTATAGAAGGGATGAGCCTGAAGGATATTCTGCATGAGGTCACTAATAGATGGAGAGCCACTGTTTCGTATAGAGGGGTGGATACCAGACAGCAGAAGATAATGGTTATGGCTCTCTACATTTTCCAAGCTAAGAGTGTATAACAATATGAACAGTCTCATGATCACAATTGGTTCATGACCCTTGGTGAGTACATGGAGGGGCCTTTTTAATCTGTGTAGCCACTGGGGGTGGGAGGAGGCTGGTCACTTTTGGGTTAGGGTAATAAAAACTGCTAAACTGATTACAGGCACTCATAATCCTTAATGACATATTGATGATGAAGATGTCCAAGGACAAGAGAAGTGAGCTGCTTGAGAAGGCTGGTAGTCAGCTAAGGCTGCATACTGCTGCGCTAAACAAAGCAATGACCCCCATACTCCCACAAGAGATCAGTGCAGACTAGCATGGGAAGGTGGGAGAAACGGAGCAGCTCTGCTTAGAAATGTAGAGGCAAAGATTAAGTACTACTTGCTGAAAAAATTCTTTGAAATTGTGCCATGAGACCACCAACCTGTGTGTACTTAGATCAATGGACTTCTCTGCAAGTGGAAGATTATTCCTTTGCCCACCCGTTAGTGTGCGTCATGAGTGTACCACACATTTTCTCTATCTTTCTTCAATGTGATGCAAGTAACTGTAGTTAAAAATAATTTCAAATGCTTTGAGTATTACCGTTATATTGCATTTTTATTGGTTCCCAGCAAGCCACATTTCTCTTTGCCAATTTTTTTGAACTGTTGCCTAGTACTGCCATTTCATGCTCTTAAAATAAAGTGGCTAGTTCAAAACAGAATGCCTGTGTCCCCACATGTGGCTGCCATTTTGAGAGGGGTGAGATTGAACACTGAGGGGAGAAATCCATGTTTTGGGGGCAAAAATGGCCTGCATTACTGGGGCAGGCCTAATAAATTACACCTACCTGAGTCTCTTTCCCCAGTGTTTTCTTGGCTTGTTGGATCCTACTCGGGCTCGAAGAGCACCCGGTTCTTGGTTGCATCAACATCTGCATCCTTGTCCTCAATGTTTTCCTCAATTGCCAGTTTTTTGATAAACGCAGGTTGCAAGGTATCCACTTTCTTTGGTGGGAAGGTGGTGGGATTCCAGTTCAGTATACCATCAAGCTGTTCATAATAGGAGTATGTCTTGGGGGCAACCCTAGACTTGAAGTTGTGCTCCTTTGTCTTCTGGTAAGCTTGCTGCTGTTCCTTCCCCTTTGCTCACCATTGGCTGTCATTTCTGCTGTATACCCAGACCTCCATGCTTTTTGCAGTTTCCTGGTACACATCTTTATTCCTGCAGGAATTCCGCAGCTGTGATGCCACATGTTCCTCTACAGGTTGAGGAAATCTAGGACTTCTTTCCTAGACTGTGCAGAAGCATGAGGGGGGGCTGGTGCTGAAGCCATACCTGTGCACGTGCAGTTGTGGAGGTGGGCTAGCAGGAAAAGAGGCATTTACAAAACACACTAAGGATTTTAAATAGAGGGTGGGGTTCCAGTCACTGTGATACGTGGGCAGCAGGGTTAAAAAATTCAACCAGAACAGTCACTGCTGCGGGGACAGTTGCATTGTGGACTTGTTGCTGGAGGATGCTTGCACTGGTACAGATATTTCGTCATCTACATAGGCATTGTGTCTTAGAAATATATTGGTAGAGGGCTCATATCGCTTGGGGGAACTTATTTAACTTTGCCAGCAAAAGTTGAGGGCTTTGTCAGCATGACTCAAAACTGAGTATAAATTCATATAAGGCTATGCTGACAAAAAGACAAGTTTTGGTGGTAAAACTTGGTAGCGTAGACCAAGCCTAAGATATTTAAGTGCCTTATTTAGCTTTGTAACTGTAATTCTGTGCCAGCCAAGTATTGTGTTTTGTAATATTTGATTAGAGCTGTTTAAATTTATACCCATATTTTATTTTGAGTTATCACTTTTTCTCTTAAAATAGCTGTCATAAATATAAAGGGAAGGATAAACACCTTTAAAATCCCTCCTGGCCAGAGGAAAAATCCTTTCACTTGTAAAGGGTTAAGAAGCTAGGATAACCTCGCTGGCACCTGACCAAAATGACCAATAAGGAGACAAGATACTTTCAAAAGCTGGGGGGAGGGAGAATAACAAAGGGTCTGTGTCTGTCTGTGTGATGCTTTTGCCGGGGACAGAACTGGAATGGAGTCTTAGAACTTAGTAAGTAATCTAGCTAGATATGCGTTAGATTATGATTTCTTTAAATGGCTGAGAAACTAAGCTGTGCTGAATAGAATGGATATTCCTGTCTGTGTGTCTTTTTGTAACTTAAGGTTTTGCCTAGAGGGATTCTCTATGTTTTGAATCTAATTACCCTGTAAGGTATTTACCATCCTGATTTTACAGAGGTGATTCTTTTACTTTTTTTCTTCAATTAAAATTCTTCTTTTCAGAAACTGAATGCTTTTTCATTGTTCTTAAGACCCAAGGGTTTGGGTCTGTGGTCACCTATGCAAATTGGTGAGGATTTTTACCAAACCTTCCCCAGGAAGTGGGGTGCAAAGGTTGGGAGGATTTTGGGGGGAAAGACTTTTCCAAACAACGCTTTCCTAATAAAAATAAACCCAGATAAACGTTTGGTGGTGGCAGTGGAAGTCCAAGGGCAATGGGTAATATAGTTTGTACCTTGGGGAAGTTTTAACCTAAGCTGGTAAAAGTAAGCTTAGGAGGTTTTCATGCAGGTCCCCACATCTGTACCCTAGAGTTCAGAGTGGGGAAGGAACCTTGACAATAGCGAATGAAAAATATACTTTTGTTTAAGGATACCTCATTAAAGCTGGTAGTTTGGATAGCTTCTGATGGCACTTTGCAGAGACACTGAGCTCTTCTTGAGAGGCACAGCCAACTGCAGTTAACAGCTTGAGGGTATGCGCTGGGGAAGGAGGAGGATACATTATACCACTTGATAATGTCTGGTTGGCAAGAGACATTGTGGACAAAGTGAGACTTCCTAGTGATCTCAAATATATGAAACCCAGATTTATCTGCGAATGCAGAAGGGCCCAAAGAGCTTTTGGCTCTCTGTGTTTATTGAATAATTCCAAATGAATATATGTTTAAACAAAACAAATATAAAATTATTTCCTCCTTTGCTTTTCAAGTCTTGGGTACTGACTTTTAGTCTCTGAAACAGTGAGCTGATGTTCCAAACACATGAAACAATGCAAAGAGTACAAGAATATGTTTTTAACATTATATTAGGTGTTGGCTGTTAGAACGATGTGTCATTCCCAGTTTTGTCTTGATAAACTATATTTTGGAAGCCAAATGATTTAAAGCTTCACGAAAAGTTTGCCAATGAAAAAAATGGATTTTGTCAGTAAAAATGATGACACACTCCCACCTCTCCCATTACCTATGGGAAATCTGGATGAAGATTTAGTTCAGGTCTCTATTCCAGTTCCCCAGAAAATTCTCTTCTCATTTTATAGTGTTACATTGATATCCTCTGATGTTTCCAAAATCCTTAAACACATCTCATTAATAACTCGTCTCATTTTATTCAACAAGCATTAGCACTCCAGTGCACAGAGCAGTTATCTAGTCCCCAGCTTCCCGCCTTTTTTTCATGCTTTGTTTTCCTTGTCCTTCTTTTCCTACCAACAAGACTTGCCCTTCTCACTCTGCTTAAAATAACTGTGTCCAAGGCCTTGTCTACAGTACAAAATTAAGTCAACCTAATTTAGGTTGACATACAGCCACTGCAGTAGTTATTGTGGTGATTCATGTCCACACTACTCCCCCTTTGTTGGTGGTGTGTCTCCTCATCAGGAGCACTTCCACTGACTTAACTGTGTGGAGCACTGACAGCTGGAGCGCCCTTCTCTGCTGTGGGGACGACAGCCCGAGATGTCAGCCCCCAGGGTGGTGGGGCTCCAGCTGTGAGCCCCATGTAAGGCTGACAGCCAACAGGAGATGTAAGTAATGCAGTATCTACACAGACACTGCGTCGTCCTAACTACATCAACCTAAGCACTGTGCCTCTCGCAGAGGTGAAGTTATTAGGTTGGTGTAGTGGGCGACTTACTGTGGCGGGAGCAACATTGTAGTGTAGACACTTAGAGTCAGATCGATGTAAGGCAGCTTACATCAACCTAACTCTGTAGTGTAGACCAAGCCCAAGAAAATTATACAGTTATGCTAATATTAATCATTTAAATTGCGGCAGCACTCAAAGGTGCCAATCACCCATTGTGCTGGGTACTGTGCAAACACTGAATATATTCTTCTTACAATATGAGGCTTAAGGAGCTCAACCTATTTAGCTTTTTGAAGAGAAGGTTGAGAGGTGATTTGATCACTGTGTATAGGTGCTTACATGTGAAAAAAGATATCTAACGGGGAGTGGGGGTGGTTTCAACCTTGCCGACAAAAGGAAAACAAGGTCCAGTGGCTGTAAATTGAAGTTGGATGAATTCAACCTTGAAATAAGATGCAGTTGAGGGTTATTAAACGTTGAAACAGCTCTCCGGGGGGTGGTGGGGGGTGGGTGGACTTACCGTCTCTTGGAATCTTTAGGACAAGATTAGGTATCTTTATAAAATATATGCTTTAATCCAGCAATGGGTTGGCTGGTTACAGTGGTTCCTTTTGGCCTTGGAATCTGTGACTCTATGAAGCAATCCCCTGTTCATCTGTTTTCATTATGGACCATGGAGAGAATAGGGTTGGCTGCATTGCCCTCAGCTGGCCATAACACTTGCAGCTCTGCATTAGATGACTACAATCAAATGTCATGCTTTAGGGCTTCAGCCTGCAGGGGTTAGAAGGGAATTTTTCCCCCAACACATAATTGGCCTGCTGTATTGTGAATTTTTTTTCTGTCTTTCTGCGAAGTATCAGAGATTGGGCATTGATAGAGATGGGACATTGCACATGGTGGACGAGTGCTCCAAGGTAGTATTTAGAGAATCCTCTTTTTTAGATCTCTGGCTTGTGTACCATGCTCACATGCTCAGGGTCACACTGATAGCCAAACTTTAGGTCAGGCAAGAATTTACCCCCCAGGTCAGATTGGCAGAGATCTTGCGGGGCTGAGAGGTGAGGGGTTGGCTTTCCTCTATAGCCTGAAGGTGAATTGCTTGCTAGGATCATCTGTGCATATCTCACCTACTCAGTACCTGCCATTCCAAGAGCCATGAGCACTGTTGGTACCTTGAACTCTTATCCTCTCTGCCTGTGGCACACAATGTTTTAGTCTCCTGAGGAATGAAATGCTTTAGTTTAACTGAAGTCATTGGATTTCATATTGGGGTATATGGGTGAAAAGTAATGGTCAGTGTTATTCCTGAGGTCAGGCTAGCTGATCAAATGCTCTGTTTAGGCCTTGGGCTTAAAGTCTGTGAAATCGTGAAACTTTTTTATTGTTGTCTGTTGGTCATAAAAAGGACCTTAATATTCTCATGACTTCCTTTTTAATACAGAATAAAGTTTTAATTCACAAATTGAAATTAGAGCCTAACATATGTGCTGTCAGAAAATCTGTCAAACGTGAGCACATAATAAATATAACGAAATAGGGTCAAAACTGGCAAGAGAAAAAGGAAAAAACATGTAAAAACTGAAGATAGAACAATTATCTGTAAGATATGCATAATGCCGTTATCTCTTCCCGTGAAGTAAAATTGCATTTTTCCTATAAAATACAAATTATGTATATGTGCTTATGATTACAATTTCCAAAAACATTTTAAAGTCCATTTAACTAATATGGAGTTATTACTCTCTTTAAATATGACACAGCTATAATAATTTTGTGCCTTTCATATTTAAACACCAAAAGTCTACGCAGTTCATCAGTTTTCCTGTCTTACTTTTTAGATCCTATTAGTAATCATATTACTTAATATCTTCATGGCACTTTTTCATCTGCAAAGTGCCTTACAAATGTTAAAAAAAAAATCTGCTCTTTTGGGCTCTACCAAATGATGGCTTTTGAGCACTCGTGAACAATTTTTTTAATTTCATTAAAAAGTGTTCTCTATGCTTATTTACAGTTTCCTCTCATTACAAGTCTATTTTTCTTAAACTTTCCACATCCATTTTGCCTGGAGTCACAAGTACATCACGTGTTCATTGTAGTTCAGAATTAAATAGACAGGCTCTTTACTGTACAGACAAACTCACTTTTTTTTACAATCTTTTCTGCATACAGTATGTGACAGTTTTGAATGAATAAGTCTGTAAAGTTGCCAGCAATTCTGGCACTCAAAAGAAACCACTATGTTGTATGAGGTCTGTCTTTGTGGAAAGCTAATAATTTTTATCTTATAGTTTGTCTATTACTAAGCTTGAGAGGACGAGAAGATACTATATGCCAGAACTCTGTTTCAAATGAGAAACATGTATACCAACTGATTTATTTTCTTTCTGTTAAAATTCAGTCTCGAATTCAACACCAGATATATCGAGTTGCTGTGACTCATGTTGTTTTAAAGGGTGGCTATGGACAGGGGTGCTGGAACAATTTGTACAGTGAGGGTGTTGAGAGCTTATGAACCAATCTGTAAACCCTATGTATAACGGAAACCGCTTCAAGGCAGGGGTGCAGCATTACCTCCAGCACCTATGGCTATGGACTGTGCACATTTGTTCAAACAGTAAAAAATTACCTGGCCATAGTGCTTTCATGTCTACAAAGACAAATATATTCACCACTATTATGTCAGTGCTGGCTTTTTGTGTGGCTAGAATAGTCAAGTGAAACTGGCATTTTGATGAATTTGTGGTACCTTGATAGTTCCTTTATTTCCTTGCATTTTTCATTGTATGATTAGTGATTAACATTTGGGGCCACATCCTTACTCATGCAGTAACCCCAGTGATTTAAAACAATTTAGCTCTTAAATTATTTGGAAGTTGCAGAGAGGATTCATTTTACTGGCTCTTAATAGCAATCATTAAGGATGGGAAAACTTCCAAACTGAGGAGGCCTTGTTTGTTTCAAATGCCTTTGTGAATTTACATATGCATACTTTTCTGAAGAACTCACCCCTTTACTCTACAAATTCAATTTGAAATCTTGTGAGAACAGACTTTCTTGTAAGAAATCCAGAATATCTTGTTTTTGGCAGAGTCAGAAATATTGTGATGATATCCTTTCACTCAACGTTTCCAGTCTAGTTGAAGCCAGGAATGGCAGAGCCAAACTAGTATATATGTAAACCAAGTATATGGAGAGTTTTTTAACCTCAAAGATCCATTCTGACTTTTGGGTGAAGGTTCAGATAAGTTCTTACCTTATCTGAACTAGCCTGCACATCCCTATGTACGATCCTTTATATACCTCAAGGTCACTACAGGTTTCTCAGAGGATATTGATATTCAGGCTCTCTGTGCTAAGAAGATGCATGGAGGCAGAATGATAACATTGGAGAAATGGAAGGAGGCAATGGAAATTGACACTTTTGTCTTCTTCTCTTATGGAGATGAATAAAACAGATGACTTTACTTTTATTTAATTTTGAAATTTTAAATTGGCCTGTGCTTGAGATGTCAGGGACATTTGTATATGAAGTTTGATGTTAGTGCAAATCATTCTTCTTTAAATCTTTGAAAAGTTATCTCTTGGAAAAGAGAGAGAGAAAAATGAATGATCCTTTGAAGAATTAATGTATCAAATTTGGTGAAGAAATTCAGTCATTAAAATTTTTTGAAAGAGGGGTTTAAGTCCTGCAGTAAGAGTAAATTTCAATATAATTTTAATTATAGATTAGCTCAAAGTACCTATATAATGCATGTTTATATTTCCTTACTTACACGTGGGAGCAGTTGTTGGAGGTCTTCATTTTTCATCCAGGCCCCTATCTGGGCCAAAAAAACTACACCTCAAATGTATATATATATCTGGAAGTAAAATGAAATGGCTTATATCTAGCATTTGAAATACTTCTGTGATTTATTAGCCCTAACTGAACTAACAGTGCTATCTTGAATTCTGCATATTTTTTTTATCTGGTGATGCTATCATCTGTGTTGGTGGCATTTATCCAGTCCTTTCAATGCAACACCCAATACATTGTTTGAAATCCATTTCTACATCTGTGAGCAAGACAAAATATGTAATTTAAAAATAGGGGAATGCATTGGACTATAACTTTTTGAAGCACTTTCCTAAAGCTGTAGTTCATACACTCCAAGCTCAGTGTTCTTAAGCAGAAATGTTGCTTGGTTTATATAAACTATACTTCTGAAGTGAGCTATATGGACATGTTTCTACTATAGTCTTGGCTCTGTAAAATTCGTCTTGCCCTGCAGGCTCAGTTCCACTAAATATCATTGAATGTCGTCTGTGGAAAGATTTTTCAGAAAGACAAGAGAACTGTAGCTGTCCAAAGAGAGCCAGGTTTCTGCCTGATGACAGGCTTTTAAATGGTAAGGGTGTTACTTTCACCCTAACAATACCCTAACACCCCAATAATGGTATTAGTTGGTGTTTTTGTTTTTAGTTTAGGACAAAACAAAATCATCAGTTGATCAATTGTTTAAAATATGATGTACAGCTACTTGCTCCATTTCACCTTCTCAAATCTGAGAGGCCTGAAAAAAGTGACTTCTTGTTACAGCATTTAGGACAGAATAAATTTACATTCATAGTCACTAAATTGGAGCCATTGTATGTTGGGATGCTGGTGTACTGTAGTCATATAGGAAAGCTGACGGCACCATACAACACCAATGCCCTAATCCACAGTAAAGCGCTACAGGTATAAACTATCTGAGGAGATCTGCACAGAGAGGGTTCTCTACACACAGATCAAGGAGGCATAGTTCAGCCCCGTGTTTGTGAGACCATGTTTAACTCCTACAGCCGCAACAGTGCAAAACAAAACCTCCTTGCCCCCAGGGTGCTCAAAGCCCGCTCTGCTCCACGCCCCGCCCCCCAGTCCACCCCTTCCCCAAAGCCTCCACCCCACCTTGCCTCTTCCTATCCCTGCTCCGTCCAGGCCCTACCCCCAGTCCACTCCTTCCCCCAAAAAGGCTGATCTATGGTGGGTGAGAGGCACTGGGAGGGAGGGGAAGAACTTGATCAGCAGGGCTGCCAGTGGGTGGGAGGCTCTGGGTGGGGGATGAGGGACCTGGGTGCAGGTGGGCGCCTATAAACAAAACTTCCCAAAGACCTCAAATCCTGTCTCACTTCTCTGTTCTTTGCCTTCTTATCACAATAAATATCTTTAGAATTTATTTGGATTTTTGTTCATATTTAAATATTTTACTAGTGTCTTCCTTATTATGAGTTTTACATAATTGTATGTTTAAATATCTTAGTGGTTTTTATAGCACATTAATGAGCCAGTTAGAATTTTGGTAACAAGAAATGCATTTGCAATTTGAATTTACAGAAGTTAGAATGACTTGCAGTATGGTATGTGGCATCTACTGTATTTAGCCCTTGTAATTTCATCTGAAAGATTGTTTATCTGGCCTATTCAGAGCAAGCAATAGCCCCTAAATTCATCAATGTGGATTACTCATTGCATAAGGAGAGATCCAAAGATGGAGGAGAGGGAACACACAGGGACAAGCAGATTAAAAAAATGTAATGTAGGACTTCAAGAATTGACATAGGAATGTAAGACTTAGAAAAATGGGGGCTGGGGAGTGGGAGAAATCAGGCATAGACATCTGATTAGTCTCCAGTCTGGTCCAAACTCTGTGGCAGATAATCCAGATAATCTCACTGTCCCTGGCTCTGCAAGAGAATTTTCATAAAACCGAATTACTAATAAACAGTTTTTCCACAGTGTTTGGCACAAACAAGGTTCGTATCAACATCAGTTTTTCCACTTTTTTTTAAGCACATGTTTACTGTGGACAAAGCAAGAAAAAATACTTCACTCTGCTCTGGTTCCAGTGTGTAGAGTCACTCTTGAAGGCAGTCATATAGATTTTGTCAGAAAGTTTTTATACATAATGGGCAGTGATGCCAACAGCCTACACTTTTCAGGCCATCATTGGAGATACCAGAGAGGTCAAATTGAGAAGATAGTTCTAGAGGTTTTTTTACTTCTTTGTCATGAGATCGTACTGTTCTTGGCTTCTTCTCACAAACTCTTTTCCTGTGTTGTTGCTTTAAATACCACTTTAAGTATCAAGTTTAGGCTTTTCACTATTAACTTTATATGAACTAAATCCAGCCATGTTAGATCAAATGTGTGGCCAGTTAGACTTCACGTATATGTTAATGTACACTTGTCATGCTTACAGGGCGAGCTGTGTTTTGCACCTGTTTTTTGTCCCTCTCGAGTGCACCCCTCTGGTGACAAGCCTGTCTTCTTGCACCTGTCACTTTGGGAGGGACTCCATGGTCCAGCTACTTTGGGACTGGATCTCTGCACAACAGCCCCCACTGTTTCCCAACTGTATTAACACAATAGGCCCAACAGAGTTTGACACCTTTAAGCCCTTTTACTCTGGGAGGCTGATTAGTGACACGAAAAACACTTTTTCAAAACAACGTATTATTTATTCCTTCACCCACAGGAACATAGCATACAGAGCAAAGGGGGAAAACAGCAGAAGGATTAAATGCATGAGTCTTACCTGCACCTTAATCTTTCCTCTGCAGCTTTTGTAACCTTCCCTCAGCCCAGTACACGCCCTTTCTGGCTGGGAGTGACAGACTGCCTTCTACAGTGTGCTCTCTGTGATTCTCTTAGTGTGTGTGTCTGTCAGCATGTTGCTTCCCTCCTGCTTAGCCCCAGGATCTTTAAGTTTTTAGTATATGATCCTAGGTTTGGCTTGGGAAAAGAAACCTTGTTAGCAATGTTGTTCCCTCAAGGGCCTTCGGTATCCTTATTTCTGTCATTAATTTGTTTCCTGTTAATTCCCTCTTTCAGCTTTTTTTTTTTTTTTTTTTTTTTAAATTTAACTCTGTGAAGCTAGGTAGGATAACATCACACATGCAAACTGAGGTTCACCTGATATTTATTTTAAAAATAGCTATTTCCTTCATTCTCCACAACAATGTATTTGGGACGCTTGTTGGGAAATACTCTATATGTTATACAGATATCTGGCTAAGTAAATCCTTGTAAAGCAAATGTTTGTAGCCCCTAATAAATTATGGCAATTTGAAAATAATGTTCATAATTTCATTTTGTATTTTGTTTATAAAGCTATAGAATTAGGGATGTGTCAAAGTATAATATTTTATCACTTGTTACAGGTAAAAGAAAGAATACTATTTTCTTCACATTAAAAATTGACTGTAAATATAATGTTATTAACAATAACATGGACTTAAATATCCAGTATTTGATGCCACTAAATTTTCACACATATTTGGTTTGCAGAATATTTCAAATTAGGATTTTCATCTTTTATTTCATGTTTAGCTGGCATCTGAAGCAGGTGTAGAAGTCACCTAGACAGTCATATGCTTCCTCTGTCAAATGGATTTGAAAACCACTTTTTAAATTTGCTTTGCTGCAAATGGTAACATAGTATTGTATATGAAGTTATCTAAAATAAAATTGTTTGTAATGATGTTTTTTAACAGTTTTTCAGTTAACAGTTAACAATATTTTTCTGGGATGTTGGTAGTATGGACATAGGTAAATACCAAGGAAGACTTCTTTTTTGGATAATGTTGTTTACTATTCTCTTGAAATGCAGTTCATCATTCTAAAGTATCAGGGGGTAGCCGTGTTAGTCTGTATTCACAAAAACAACAAGGAGTCCGGTGGCACCTTAAAGACTAACAGATTTATTTGGGCATAAGCTTTCGTGGGGAAAAAACCCACTTCTTCAGATGCACTGGACTCCTCATCATTATAAAAGGACACTCTTTTTCTTAGTTCCCTATTGACTAGATCCTCTGCAGGTCAGATTTCCAGTATGTAATATTGTTGGAGCTAATTTTCTTTTGTCCTGTGTGATTTAGCCTGATAATAAATGTTTAATCTCAGTGTAAGATATCTCTATAGTAAAATATTTAGCAACAAATGAAGTTTTGAAAATTCTGTTCCTTACAGTTTGACCTTAAAAATCCAGACAAAAATACAACAAATCATACTCGGCTGAAAAAAAAAATTCTGTTTCTTACAGTGGAAAGTTATTTTTAAAAAACCATATAAACTAATAAAAAAGCAAAAGACAAAGCATAAAATTACCACCTAAGAGAGAGTTTTCTTTGAGTCTCTCTCTCTCTCACACACACACACACACACACACACACACACACACACACACACACTCTCTCTCTCTCTCTCTCTCTCTCTCTCTCTCTCTCTCTCTCTGCCTCTGCTATCACAATTGGTTTGGTACCTAATTAAATCCATCAAGTAGTTTTGACAATTTACTCTGCTTGTGTTAGAAGTTTTGTTTGTTTGTTTTTTAAGGACACTGCTCCAGTTTTACAGTAGGAAAAGCTTTCACTTTGAAAAGCAAATAGTTTTATTCTCCCATTTTGTTCTGTTGGGAAGTTTTTTATGTTAAAACAGTAGGGAAAAATACTATGATAAAACATAAAATTGCTGAATTCTTTAGAGAGAAATCCACGGCATTGTTCAAAGACATTACATCATTTACAGATCAGTGTCCTTGAGTTTGTGGGGGGAGTGTTCATTTGAACTAGTAACTAAAATAAATCACAATAAACTTTGGTAGAGAAGCTGTACAGTAGGGGAAAACCAGAGCTTGAAGTGGTCTGTTGCTTTTAAAAAGAAAAGGAGTACTTGTGGCACCTTAGAGACTAACCAATTTATTTGAGCATAAGCTTTCGTGAGCTACAGCTCACTTCATCGGATGCATGGATGAAGCTCACGAAAGCTTATGCTCAAATAAATTGGTTAGTCTCTAAGGTGCCACAAGTACTCCTTTTCTTTTTGCGAATACAGACTAACACGGCTGTTACTCTGAAACCTGTCGTTTTTAAATGTCTTTCAGTGTGCTGATGACTATATTTGAGAGGACCAAAAAGTGTACAGTATCATAGGATGTGAAACTTTAGAGACATTTTTATCCAAGGGCCTGATCTTACAAATATTTATACTACTTAGTGTAGTTCTAAAAACTGACAAAATTGGATTACTTACAGTAAAAAGCAAAGTTTGCTAGTGTTTGCAGTGTTAAGTTCTTAGTTCACTTTCCCTGGCTTTATACATTTTTATAGAGAAAAGGAGCATTTACTCAAAACTTGTCCTTTCGTTCACTTTTGACAGCACTTGATACATAGCCAATTTAAGTGTCTCCCCTGTCAATCAATAATGTTCCTTTTTTATTTGTCTGAGCCTTTCACTAGTGACAGGGAGCTGAAGTGGTTTTGATGGTGTTGTTTTTTGTTAAGCTCATCACTATCCGATTACTTCGCAGAGACGTTTGAATGGTCACACATTTTGTATTTTTTATCACATTCATTACTATAATACAGGTGACTGCCTTAAAGTGTTTGTAGCACTCTACATCTATTTAATTTCATAGCATAAAAAACAAAGTTTTGTAATATGAAATTCTAGTTTTTCTTCATTGTTTAGATTTTTTTAAAATGCCTGTCATTTGTACTTATCACAACAAAATCTCTTTAATACCCTCTTTGGTCCAAAGGTTGATTTTACTAGCTGTAGATTAAATTGCCTTTTGAAAAAATATGGCATTTTAAATCTTTAAATAAAAATTGTACACATGAAGGTGGGGGTTTTATGTTTGTGAGAGAGCAGTTGTTAGTGGGGAGTACTTTTAATACTCTAGTATTGCTTTTTAAGAGAGAAGGAATTTTAATTTTCCTGTAAAGAGTTTAGGAAAGGGGAGTTTTTTGAGAGGTTGTATAATGTTCAAATTGTTCTCTAATTTCTCAGTATATTAAGCATATATTGTGTATCTGTGAGAGTTAGCACTAAATACAATGCATGTGACATGAAATATGAAACCATTTTAACCAGATATTTCTAATGAAACATTGTAAATAGTATAAATTGAATAATTTTAATTCTTTAATATTAAAAAATTGTTGAATAATGTCCAAAAGTACAGTACTGATTTTATCATAAAACCAGCAAAGAATAAAACCAACAAACAAGCAAACAATGAACAAAAAATTAATACTAGTGAACATAAAAAGAAAACCAGCTGAAATAGATGTTAATGACAATGTATAGTCAATACAAATGGATGAAAGTGAAAAATAAAAAAAAGGCCAATTCAAAAGCACCCATTAAAAAGAATGAAATGCAGAAAGGAATCTAAAGTTTTGGATAGGCAAAGGATTTTTTTCTTAATGCAGCAGGTAACTCCTTTACAGTTAGACTGAATTACTTGGATCCACATATCCTCCCATGCTCTGGTGGAGGGAAGGTGAAAGGAGGTAATTTACTTCAGCCCTTGAAAGGTTGCAGGTTTCTTCCCTCTATACACCCCGCCAGCTCTGCGAGATAGCACATAGGGAAGGTGGAGCACTGGTGCTTTCCTTTCCCCACCTATTTGTTCCCAGGAAGGAGCATCTGGTGTTCAAATACTGTGCTCCTGCCTGAACCTGGTTCTGGATACAAGAGTCTGAAAGCACTGACGCTGCTTAGGGCTGAGAGAGGCGGTCTTACATGTTTGCATTAAGGCAAGTTACAATCTAGACCTTAATTAGCAAACTGTATTTTTGACATATTCTGAGTAATTATTCATGAAATGTGCTTCACAGAAGAAAAATCCTTTACATTTCCTAAATTTAATTAAATCTAGGAATTTTCATAGATGAACGAAAGAATTTTGGAACTCAGAGACCTGTAAAATTCTTCTCCCTTTTAGTATGCAGTATATGTGCATAAAGTGTGTCACATCCTTATCTAATACCTAATTATACACAGTTTTTACATGGTCTTTTTTGTTGTTTTTCCACAGTCTCAGTTTGAACTCCAGATCTTTCATATTCGTGGAGAGCATGCTGTATCAAACACAAAGCTTGAGGAAACCATTGCAAATCTCAAGAATGAACTGGAAAACAAATTAAATAGAAGAAATGAGAAAACAAAGGACGTCTGTGTATCCACTGAAGATGATAATCCACCAAAGACGTACAGAAATGTATATATACAAACTGACAGAGAAACCTTCATAAAGCCTAGTAAAGAGGAAAATATACCTGTGAAGAATAACCAAATGGTACCTAAAAAGCTTAATATTTCTACTTTAAATTGCAGTATTTCTGCCCCAAATGAGAATAAGGAACCATGTCACTGTACACAGACTTCAGAAAGTCTCTTATCTTGTGAACAGAAACCAGTGTTAGTATCTCTAACACCACCCCCACCACCTCCTCTTCCTGAACCTTCACTACCAGCTTTAGTTCCTCCACCACCTCCCTTGTTAACAGGTTTGGCATCCACTCCATTGACATCCCAGTTTGGATCTGGGCCACAGCCATTTCCTTCAGGTTGTGGAAATCTTCCGCCGCCGCCACCACCACCACCGCCGCCACCACCACCCCCCCCAGGTTTTGGGCCTCCCGGTCCACCACCCCTGCCTGGCTGTGGGCCACCTCTACCGGGAAATGGGCCTCCTCTTCCACCGCCACCTCCTGGGTTCTTTTTCAATAGCACTCAGTCTTCAAACCAAGGTCCTCGCAAACCTGCCGTTGAACCTAACTGTCCCATGAAGCCTTTGTACTGGACTAGGATACAAATCAAAGACAGCAGGTAAAAAGTTATTTTATTTGGATTTATAGGTATAATTTATGTATCATGAGGATGAGCATGTACAGTATTTAAGGTTTGTTTTTTTTAAAAAAAGACAAGAAATGTTAAAGATAGAGCCCCTCCCCCCAAAAAAAGGAATATGAAAGGAAAAAAAGTTTTCTAAAAAATCAGAAGATAGCCCAAGCTTTAAAAAGCACAACAATAGATAATAAGCAATGGGTTTTAAGATGGAAAAATATAACCAAAATTTTTAAAAGTTTAAAAGTAGTAGTTCATAGGCAACATTGACAAATATAGCAAATAGGCACAGGGTAAAATAAAAAGCAGAGGATGTGTATCCAATATTGCTTCAAAGAGTTTGTGTATTATTGGTTGCCTGTCTTGTCATTTTAGATTGCAGGATCTTTAGGGCAGGGAGTATTTTGTCCTCTATGGTCCCAATCCTGCAACTAGTTATTTATATTTAACTTCTGTGAATGGTTCCGTGGGAGTCCAAGGGAGTACAGTTAAGTATATGCATAATTGTTTGAAGGCTCTCTGGGCTGCCAAATGGCCTGGGAGTCTGGAAGCCCTGGGGCAGTCCACGTAGGGCTACAACTCCAAGGCAATCTGCCTGGTGAGACTGGCCTCTCAGATCCTGGAAGTCTGGGGTTGCCAGCAGCCTGCCAGGTGGTTGTTCGTCAAAAGTTCATCAAACCTGACATGTTTCCATGAAAAAAATTAGGTTTGATGAATTGGCATTTTCCTGACCAGCTCTACTTACAGCACTGCTTGGTGAAAAGACAGAGAGACACTGACAATTCTGCTTTTCAGAGTTCATTTTCTGAAGATTTCTCTCGAGTTCTGGTATGTTCTCTGACATTTCTTGTGGTTAATTACAGTAGCAAAGAACTCAAAGTGACTTAGCTAAAAGGAGGATTCCCTTCTGATTCGGAACAAAGTATTTCTAGCACAACCCGAAGTTGCAGGAATTAAGGTGAAATTACATGCCTGTGTTATGCAGGAGGTGAAATTAGATGATCACTGTAGTTCCTTCTGGCCTTAAAAATCTATGCAGGCATGTGTGCATATCAGTGCAGGCATGATTTTGGAGCAGGCATGTAGGGATATCAGTGCAGTTACACAGACAGGATACTCTCTAATCTTTGATTTATACCTTAAAATAAAAGGTTTATTTCTGAAGTACACATTAGACAAAAATATATTTACGTTTAAAAATATTTTGGTTTTATTAATTTTAAAATCACATGAATGATCTTTAGTCTTTAAGGTGCCACCAGACTATAGATGTTAAATGAGAAATAGATGTTAGTGCCTTTGTTATCATCTAGTCTGACCTTCTCTATGCACAGGCCATAGAACCTCATCCAGTGATTTCTGCATCAAGCCCATAACTTCTGTTTGAGCTACACTGTATCTTTTAGAAAGATATCCAATCACAAAAGTACTGGCAATCCCACTGGAAACTCAATGGCAGGGTAAATGAATCCCAAATGGATAGAAAATAATAATTTGCATTCTTTTAGCTAATTCCTCCCCCTTCCTTCATGCACGGATACATATTAAATTCTGTTACATATTGCACCTAATCAGAGTAATCATTTGGTGACAGCAGCCATGTGCATGTTTACACAGTTTTTTTCCCCACTGCAATTCTACCCATTTAATGACTGTTAATAATACCATTGCCTGTTAGTGACACCTGCTGGAAGAAATGGACTCAGAATTTCAAGCTTATCAATAGAAGTTAAGAATAGTCTGAGAATAATTTTATCCCACTTACTTCTTTCCCTAAGTATTGCAGTTTCAGAACTAAAGCAATTCAGTACTGAAGTGCTCCATTTGTTGCACTATGTATTTGATTTCCCAAACTTTGGATAAAGCCAGGAGAGTTGTACTCACACATCCCTGTGTTTAAACACTAATGAGGGTGAGTTCTGCACGCACCAAATCATTCTTGGAGGATGCAGGATAGGAAAACTATCTTCCCTCTTTAAAATTTACTGTGTATTAAGTATATTTACTGTGTATTAAGTCAGAATGCTAATAGACACCCATTCCAGTTCCTCAAACTAGTAGTAATAGTGAATAGAAAGCACGTAGCCATTTTCATTTCATCTGAAGTGAACTGAATCCCACTGATAAGATAAATAACACAAAACTCAATCCAAACTTTTTTCCTTGAGGTTCAGAAAAGTTTGGCCAACTATTTTTATTACTTTTCATTTGCATAGTGCATTCCCTTGTTCTAAGCCGATGAACCAGAATAACACAAGGCTGCTGTTGCAATATTTCCATTCATATAAGGGTATGTCTACACAGCATCTGGGAACGTGCTTCCCAGCATAGGTAGACAGACACATGCTCGCTCTGCTTGACCTAGTGTGCTAAAAATAGCAATGTAGCTGGGGGTACCATAGGGAGTGACTTGGGCTAATTGCCCAAGTACGTAACCAGGGAGACCAGGAAGGTTTGTGCTCAGGTGCCTAGCCTGAGCTACTGCCTATGCTACCCTCCGGTACACTTTTATTTTTACGATGGTAAGTTAAATAGAGTTAGCACACATCTGTCTATCCAAGCTGTCAAGCACTCTCCCAGCTGCAGTAGACATACCCTAACTGAAATGAGAATTCTCTTGAAAGCGTGTTTTCACAAGGTATTATCCTGATCTTTGATTGGTGACCCAACATTCTAGTGCAGTACAAATAATAAATAGTAATTTTTGATCACCAGTAGGCTTGAATAATTTAGATAAGTACTTAAGTGTTGTAGTACTTTTTAGTGCTGCCTTTTGTAATTTCTTTTGACACTTTACCCAGTCTAGTAGAGAAAAGAGGAAAAGTTATTTGTCTGTTGGCTGTATTCAGATGCTGTTCTGGTTTTAAAATCTAACACGGAAAATATATTTTGGTAAATATTTGTTGTGAAATTTTAATTTTATTTATTTGTTTTCAGCAAAATATCTGTACCAACTTTATGGGACTCATTAGAAGAACCTGACATAGTTGATACTAGTGAATTTGAATATTTATTTTCCAAAGATGCAGTTCAGGAAAAAAGAAAACGCTTATCAGAGTCTTATGAAAAGAAAACAAAAGCCAAAAAGGTACACATTTTTTTCATAATAACATTCTCTTTATTGAGTGTGTTCATGTTTCTGTGTTTTAAAAAAACAGTGATTTACATTCTGTTAAATAGAAACTGCCAACAAAACGTGAATATATGAAAACAAGAATTTTATTATGTTAGTGTGTAATAGATGGATTTTCTGTTTTGTTTATAAGTGAATTGTCAAACCACTGTGCACCATCTACACGTTGCTGTTTTTACAAAGGACAACTTGCATTCCTTCATCCTAACATGTTTGTGCATATTTAAAATAAAAGCTCAAAAACAAAGTATTGAAAGAAGATGTAACTTTGGTGAAAATGTAAGGCATAAAAGAATGAGCGTGCTTCACATCACACAAATGTTTGAGTCCATACCAACAGTAATATTAAGGTCCTTTTTGTTTTTACTGAAGAATTCCCAGGTTTTAGAAATGCTATTATTTGGTTCTTGCTGATTTTCATGCAAATTTTGGTCCACCCAGATACATAGAAATATTGATTGTTACAAAAAATCCAACACATTAGATTAGATAGATGTGTTTATGTTAATCATAATTTAGTCTAAGTGTAAATGTGAGGCTGTCTATTAAAATAAGGCAATGTAGTGGAAGATATACATACACACACACTCCTGTGTGTACATATATGTACATATTGTTAATGTACAGTTCACTAAATAAACCACAGCATTAAACTGCTTTTACTTTTAATACTCTTACTTTTCTCTATTTGTTGCTTTTTTCTGTCCTTCCATATCCTAATATTAACCCCAATATTTACCCAGAAAACTATAAAGTTAATTTTTCCATTGATTTTTCAGCTATTTTAAAAAATTTATAACAAACACTGACATGTTCCCAGGAAATTTTAAACAAAATAAAAACTGAAAACGAAGGGCCTTGAGTATTGTGTGTGTGTGTAGGTGTACACTTCAAATATATTTATAATTTAAAGCAAAATATTTTAAATCATTTCCTCTATTTATTTGCTAAGCAGGGCTTGATGTTCCGTTTGAGAAAAGTTAATAACGCTACTTAATTTTTCTCTTTGTTTCATTCCCTTCTTCCATTCTCTTTGCTTGGTCTCGTGTGCATGCTCCTCTGCCATTTTGGTTGCATTTTCAAGACCAATTTTAGGGGCAAGCAAGGAAGCAGTACCAGTGTCGGACTTGGCCATTTTTCATTTGGGTTTTTTCCCTCTCCACTGATTGACTGCCTGTGAAGCTTGTTTCTTTCTTTATTCTGTTTTTGTTTTGTTTTGTTTTGTTTTGCTCCAATACACCAAAAACATTTTCCAGTCTGGCAGGGAAAATGCCTAAGGCTGGCCCCACCCATTACCCTCCACTCACTTGCACATGCTGCCTAGTTCTCTTCATGCCTGGTCCCCTGAATGTTCCTCTTACACTAGTCATTTTGGAAGCCCTGGCTCCTCTCCTGATGGTAGTTCTTGCTGTTGGCTGACGGCTCCAATCCTACTGATTGCTGCAGTCCCTGAATGCAGTTCCGGTTTCCTCTCCTACTGTTACATAGTGGTAGCCGTTAGTGAGGGCACCTAGGATGGCTCTGCCTCATTTTTGGTTACTTCTATGGTTGTTCAGCCTTTTCTTTGCAAGTAGGAACCAGCAATAAGTGATCTGTTATCTCCCTATGGGTAACCAGCAACATCTCTGCAGACAACCAGTGGTCTATGGACTACAATTAACAAACGGTGTGTGTAGACGGCCTTCTTGATTCTGGGCCATAAGGATGTAGGTTTAACTCTCACATTAGAACCCAGGCTCTATACAGACTATTTTGCTCTTGATTAGAGTATACATAGACATACAAATTATAAGTAATTGTATTTTAAAGCAAAATAGCTGAATAGGTATTTGCTTTTTCATCCTTAGCTAGCTATCCAAATTCAAGTTTATGTTTAATCTTGGAAGATTTAATGTCATTGCAAGCATAAGATCTGCAGCCGTGTGAGCTGGTGAAGGGATCTTACAAAAGAATGATGATAAATCCATGCCGCTTGTATTTATCCTAAAAGGCCCAGTACGGTTAAAGTGACAGTGCCACTAGACACTTTCAGATACATTCACAGTTGCCATATTATCTTATTTGTTACTCACACTTTAAAAAATGGACACAGAAATATGATCTTAAAGTAAAATTAGGAACCTGACAAAGAAGAAAGTGTTAGTCCATGAAGTGATTGACATTGTTTTGTTACTGCAGAAGTCTCATAACAATACATTTTTATATATTATATGACATAAGCTCAGTTGAGTTTCCCTGGCTTGAGCCACAAGAGGGCACCTTGGATATAATCTTTGCCTTTATCATACATAATTAGAAAAACAAAGAAGTTTCACAACCTCCAGATATTTAAAACATTTTTTTTCAGAAATTATTTGTCTTAACACGATAATTAATCTAGTTATAAATAGCACTTAACATTTATAAAACTCCAAATAATGTGTTAATGTGTTGATTTTGTTGTCTATATAAATGCATTTTCAGGATATTGAACTATTTGGGTTTTTACATGTTTACTTTTATTATTTAACCTGAACATACCTGTTCGTATGAGAAAAATTCTTCCTATCATATTTTACTTCATAAATCTTTAGAGTATGAATGGTGGTATTCAGTACTCAGATTTAGAAGTAAATCCAATTAGTACAATAGTGCAAATTCCTGATACCCACTTTCTAAATTTGCTTTTGCATAGTCAAAGATTGAAAGGGGAGGTTTATTCTACATTTCACTGAATTTGATCCATAAGAAAACATTTCACTATCTAGTTGGAAAATACAGACTTTAAAAGTCTCTTGAACATAATGCTATAAACACAGGCTTTATGAAGAAATTAGACACATTTTTTTACATTTATTTGTATTTCCTATTCCAACTTATATATGCAACATCCCTGAATTTCAGGTATGCTAGACCACAATATGGAGAGCATTAGTCATCTGTTCTGAAGAGCAAATACATATTCCTGTTCACTTCCTCACCTACCCCTTTTGGTAAAACAAAAACTGAATCCTAATTTGTTATGGCTAATACAGTAGTCCTTTACTATATTTTTTCTTTACTCTTTGTCCAGAACTTAATTTCTAGTAGGATTACATACATACAGTATGGGTGGCAAATGAAATGGTGCCCACTTTTTGTGGGAAACCTTATCTATTTTTTCACACACTATATGGTCCCTTGTTTATCTGGATGTATGAATGATTCTTCATTTGCATTTCAATGTAGACTTTTATTTTTAAAAATATAGAATAGGGTTTACTGAGATTACTGAAACAAATAGAGTGTAAAAATATAAATGACATGAAAAACTAGGGTGAAAATACGAAAAAAAACCTCACTTGAAGAAGCAGATAAGAGATGAACTTTGGAAGTCACCCACCAGAATAAAAAAGGTAAAAACTAGGGCTGTCAAGCAATTAAAAAATTTAAACGCAATTAATCGCACTATTAAAAAAATTAATCGTGATTAATCGCACCGTTAAACAGTAACAGAATATCATTTATTTAAATATTTTTGGATGTTTACTACATTTTCAAATGTATTGATTTCAATTCTAACAAAGTGCACAGTGCTCACTTTATATTTATTTTTTATTACAAGTATTTGCACTGTAAAAAAACCCCAAAAGAGATAGTATTTTTCAATTCACCTAATACAAGTACTGTAGTGCAATCTCTTTATCATGAAAGTTGAACTTACAAATGTAGAATTATGTACAAAAAATAACTACATTCAAAAATAAAACAATGTAAAACTGCAGAGCCTGCAAGTCCTCCCAGTCCTACGTCTTTTTTAGCCAATCGCTCAGACAAACAAGTTTGTTTACATTTGCAGGAGATAATGCTGCTCGCTTCTTGTTTACAGTGTCACCTGAAAGTGAGAATAGATGTTTTCATGGCACTTTGTAACAGGTGTCACAAGATATTTACATGCCAGATGCTCTAAAGATTCATATGTCCCTTCATGCTTCAACCACCATTCCAGAGGACATGCGTCCATGCTGGTGACAAGTTCTGCTCGATAACTATCCAAAGCAGTGTGAACCAACGTATGTTCATTTTCATCATCTGAGTCAGATGCCACCAGCAGAAGGTTGATTTTCCTTTTTGGTCGTTCAGGTTCTGTAGTTTCCGCATCGGAGTGTTGCTCTTTTAAGATTTCTGAAAGCATGCTCCACACCTCATCTCTCTGAGATTTTGGATTGTTAAATTGCTTCAGAGTAACGCAGTGTTTATAGTACAGTGGAAATGTAGTTACTTGGCACTACTCTGTACTGCTTAATTGGCTAGAAAAACAGGCCTTAGACGAGTCTAACCATAAATGACCTACACTTAGTTGTAGATGTGTGAGTTAAAATGAAAATATTTAGTTTGATTTCTTCAGTGATTTGGGTCTAAACCTATGATATACTGTAATTTATCTTCATTATTGTTATGCCCAATATTGCCAGTCATATTCATGTTGTCCAAATACTACTGCACACAGTGCAGAATAGACCATTATCATCATCTAATCTGATTGCTTGCGTAACACAGGCCATGTAATTTTACACAGTAATTCCTGCATTGAGCCCAGTAACTTGTAGTGAAATTACAGTGTATCTTTTGGAAAAAAAATTCCTTGTATATGTACATACAATTTTCAAAACACTTTATCAGTAACACTAATCTTGTTGTCAATTAATCACTTTTAAAATACAAAAAAAATCAGATTTTAGCAGTTAACTGAAATCCTAGAATTAAAGCTTTTCTTACATAAGGTTCCATGAGTCTCTGATAAATGGCTAGTTACCAGGCCACAGTACCACTTGAAAATCTTACAGACAGTTTGATCCCCTTGTATATTCTTGTGTTTTTCATTGTCTCTCTGAAATCCCAAATGTCTGGTGGCTAGCTCCAATGGATCAATCATGGTGGGCTCCTTGCAATCCAACAGGGAGTTATTTTACTTAACGACAGTGTGGTGTGTTACTTGATGGTAATGGAAGGCTTATTGTGGATTTATGTAGAACTATTAGTTCTTCTTTTTTCATTCCCCTTCCCACCCTCCCAAGACCCCAGGCCCCTTTATAAAATAACCCATCAGTCATATGTATCTAGTCAAACATTTACCTCCTGCTTGTCTCAATGCATGCTTTACTAGTGTGGGCTTGAGAATCCCACAGTATCATAGAGTATAGCACCTAATATTCTGATTAAAAAATAAACTTTTGTGCAGACTTCAGAAAGATAGATTTTGAGTCTTAACTACAGAAGCTGACGAGTTCATCTAAAAAGATGTTTTCATCTTTTTAAGTGATTCCTTGTGTTACTTCCCTAATTCCTTTTTCAAGTGCTCATGAACAATAAAATCATCTAGAACAAGATGTATTGTTGTTATGGCTGTGGATTACAAGGTGGTGTTGTTTTGTGTCTGGAGTATTTGGAAGACTATTTTAGATGAATAATTAACGTGTAATTTAAGAAAAAAATTAAAATGTTCAGAATTGTATGATTGATTGGAGACCTCTATGAAGAGAAAGAAGATCCAGAATAAGAAAAGGGGGCAATTTGTAGGTTTTTCAGTGGTGTTATTTAATTCATTCAGGTACAAGTAGATATGGATAGTTATTGATAACTTTACAGATTAAATTGACCTTGATTTTTTGCAAAAACAATAGCAAATTAGTAGAATTGGTTAAAAAAGAAACTCTTGAAACATTTTTCAATTTAAGCTACCATTTTGACTGAAACTGAAAACATTTAGCAAAAATAGTTGGTCTAAAGTTACTTTTCAAAATTTAAAATATTGAATTTTTTGAAAAATTTTGAACATTTATTTTGTTTGTTTCTCAAAAGCCAAAGCCATTCATTTAGCCCCCTTCCATGTATGTTTTATGAAACAGTCTTTAATGATATGATCCCATGTTATTCTTCCCACCTTGCTCTGGGAATGAATCAGAGTTGTGTAGTGAAGAAAGCAGTTGTCTGTAGGACCTCTGCCTCTTTTGTTGCAAAAGTTGGAAGATGTGTAATGAATGAGATGGGAGAGAGGAGACAGTCTCATTGTTAAGACAGTTGAATGTCATCCTAAATAACTGGATTCTATCTCTGCCTCTGCCACAGAGTTCCTGTGTAATGCTGGGCAAGTCAGGTAAACCAAACTTCTTCTTTGTGTGCTGGTCTCTGTGGTTATTCACTGTGGGTGCATATGTGCCCTCCATGCGCTTGGGACTGGAAATTATTCTATAGCAATGTACATTGTTCCATGCCTCCTTATGCTTCCATCTGAGTGCATAAAACATGTCATGAACTGACCACTCCAACCCCAGTTCCTTTTCCAAAATGTCCGCTTCTCCCCTTCCTCTGGCACTGCCAGATACTGTGTCCAGAATCGATACAGCCAGAGCCTGTACAAAGAAGACATTGATGGTACGAGGAGCTCACAGTGTCCTGAATCTGTGCCTGGATAGACCACCACCAGTGCCTGAGCCTCATAAGGACAGGAGGGATCGTTCTCCCCCTGCTCTGATAGCACTGCCTACGCACAGACCTTCCACCTCTAAAACAGGACAAACAGTCCTAACAAAGCCCAGAAGACCAGACAGTTCACCTGAGGCTGGTCCCAGTACGCTGTCCTGGGGAACTTGGCTATGTATGTGGACCTGGAATCCCTGATTTTTGCAGAGCTGATATTGTTGTGGGAGGTCCCACTCTGTCTACCCCACAGTTGCTGGTGCGGGAGCATAGCTGGGAACTGGAGGCTCAACTTCAGTCTCTTTCCAGGCCACCTGCTCCTACTTTCTATCTGATGTAATCAGCTCCCATGGTACCCTCCAGTCCCATGGATAGAACATGAGGAGGCCTATTCATCAGACAAACACAAGCCAGTACTGATGGTCACTCCAATTACAATTATCAGTCCAGACAGGCCTTCCAGATCCACTCAACCTCCCTTTCCTCATTATCATCAGTTCTGGCCCAGAGACCAATGGTAGCCAACACTGGGGCCAACTCCATTTCCCTCCATTGCATTGACCTTATAGGAGCCCCAGGGTTAATACTTCTGGGCAGTTGAGTCATGAGGACCCTGAGTTCCACTCCCTGAAATGGTCATCACTGGGTGAAGAAGCACAGTCTCCTCAGGAGCAGCTGATGAAGGAATATCAATCAGTGTTGTGAATCCACCAGCAATACTCTCCTCACCCTTTCCAGATGAGGCAGTATCACCATCTTCTCCCTCATCTCCAGACAATTTTCAGAATTGAAGACATGCTCCAGATTCCTTAGGAGACGGTCCAGAATTCCACCCTCAAGGTCCTAGAAGGCTTTGGCTCTATCTAAAGTGGTACTCCTGATTAACAAGGCTATCATGGAACCTGCCAGATTGGTCTAGCAATCACCTGTGTCCTGTGCCCTGACCCCAAAGAGGGCTGAGAAACATTTATTTGTTCCTCTCCAAGCTCTGTCATGAATGCAGATATCAGTTCCAGGACATTGGGGATGAGGAAAAACCAGTTGCATGAACTTTCCTCCAGGCATCTCTTGATGCAGCTGACACAACAGCACTCTCCATGGCTGCCTCGATAATCATGAGAAGGGCTTCGTGGCTACAGGTCTCTGATTTCCCCCAAGTGATCCAAACCACTTCTGAGGACCTCCCCTTGGAGGGTAATGACAAGACTGATAAATCATTGCACGTGTGCAAAGACTGCGTGAGTACAATCCTGCCCATACTGCTGCATCTATACTCAGGCCCCCACCTGTGTTGCCATGGCCATGCTACTATTTTTAGGCACTCATTTGAGCAGAACTAGCAGAGCAGGGGGAGAAGGAACCTCCAAGCTGCTTTGTAGAAAGGCTCTGTCTCAGGCCAAGGGGGTTGAGAAGGAACTGAGGGTGGTTCACCAACACAGTGCTATATAACAACAGCATGGAGCAGGAGACTGAGTAGCATGCATGCACGGGCTGAACAGACACTGCTATGAGATATATCTGATCAAAGGCACATGGGGCGCAAGTGCACCTAGAGTGTAGCACCCACAGGGATACTAATTAAAGAAAAAAATAAATTAGTTATCCATTAATTTTGGGTGCCCAATTTGACATGCCGAGGACCTGATTTTTCAGAGTACTTAGCATTATATAGGATTTAATATGTTCAAAGCACAGCTCCCACTGACGTCACTTGCAGCGCTGAGTGCTGAGCATTTCTGCAAATCAGGGTTTCAAGTTGGGCACCCAGAAAATGAGAAACACAGTCAGGGCTATGAGGCATTAATGGCGAAGTACAAATTATACCAATATGAACTCCTTTATTGAGCATCTACCAGCAGAACAGAGGGGACAATTCCAGGCAATTATTGCAGAAGGCCAGCTGCTCCCCAGAACATCTCTACTGGCCTCTCTTGACACTGCTGACTCTGCTCATTCAATTTCTATGGTAGTAGTTTTGAGGAGAGGCCTCCTGACTTAAGCTGTCAGGATTTCTTAAGGAGGTCCAGAATATGGTCAAAGACCTTCCTTTTGATGGCACGAAACTGTTTCCAGGCCCACTTTACTGTCTCTGGGGATCTATATACCTACCCCAAAGAGAAAGTTAAGTAGGTTAAAGACAGCACAGAGATCCCGTCCAACCCAATTCTTGGATTCCCAGAGATCATATGAACCTCAAAACAAGTAACAGAGGTTCTAGAGAAGAAAGCCACCCACTTCCTAACCTTTGTCCTCACAACCTTCTACCCCAAAGCACCAATTTTGATGGGATGGTCGCAGTCCTGAGCTCCCATCATCTTTCATACCAACTGCAGCATTTCATCTGCCTTCCTCCCTTCAGAGACCACCTTTATCACTTCTAGCGGGCTTGGGAGTCTATCCCTATGGACAAATGGGTTTTGGAGATAATCTCCATAGGGTACTCCATCCACTTCACTTCTCTTCCACCTGCCAACCCCCCTACCCTGCCCTCTTCAGGGACTGCTCTCACGAGAACCTGCTATGGCAGGAAATTAGACTGTCTTCTACTTTGGAGTACTATACAACCGGTTCCCATGCATCACAGAGGGAAAGTGTTTTATTCCAGGTATTTCCTGGTTCCAAAAAAAAAAAAAAAAAAAGAACAGTGGTTGGAGACTCATCCTAAATTTAAGGCTACTCAACACCTTTGTGAAGGCACAAAAATTCAGAACAGTGACACCTGCAGCAATAATTCTGATACTAGCCCAAGGGGATTGGTTCTCAGTCCTTAAACTTCAGGACGCATATTTCCATATAGCAATTCACACATCTAACAAAAGATTCCTACGTTTTACTGTCTGTCAGGACTATTTTCAGAATAGGGTGATTATAAGTAGTAAGCATAGAGATCAAAGTTGGTTATCCAAGAAATAAAATAAATTCGCAGTCTGAGTTCTATAAACTAACCAGGATTTGAATCAAGCCTTGTCTCACACTAGTAGATGGTACAAACAGGTCACAGAACTTCAATACAGAGGCTGGAACTCTCCGCCAGCCCGGGACCACTCTCCCCATTTCAAAATCTTTGTCCTCCAGATGTGTTTCCAGGTGTTGAGTTGTCGGGGAGTGAGGCCAAGTCATGATGTCACTTTCCCTCTTTATAGTTTCTTTGAGTTTGCTGGAAAGATGTATGCTTCTGAAGTGGAGGTCTACTTTGTCGTCTTCTTGCTTTCTCTGCGAAGTTTTTTTCTGGGATAATCATTGGGAGTGTGGTTACGCTTTAATGGGCCATCAGTGCATCTGGCTACTCCATTGTTGTATCTGATAGGCTGGTTGTGGCTGTTCCCGACTTCACAGCATATTTCAGTAAAACACACATAGCAAATCTTCATAACTTCAGATACAATAGCACATACAATCCAACAGGATATTAATGTTCAACAGATCAAGACTTTCAGAATGATGCCTCACAAGGCATATTTTGTACAAACCGTATCATAATTATATGACAGTGGTGAATACGGGGGTTCAAGGGTGTTGCTTTGAGCTACAGAGTGCCACACTCACCTTACAGGGACGTTGTGAATATAAATTAATTAATGTTCAGGATGCACTCAGATACCATAGTGATGAGCACCATAGAAAAGCCTATGAGGAAATGAACGGTTCTGTCTTCCAAGCAGGATTTGAATAGTGTACAGTGTACAGTAAATAAGGTGTGAGGCCACATACTGAACAACAAGGAGAAACCAATATATTGAATAGTTACCCATTATGTGAGCACTGTCTATTCTGTGCACTGAATGAGTCCGGGTTCCTGTAGAAAAATAGTATCTGCTCTTGTAATTAAAGACTGAAGCAAATACTCACCAGCAACTACACACCACACAACAAAAACACTAACCCAGGAACCAGTCCCTGCAACAGACCCCATTGCCAGCTCTGTCCGCACATCTATTCAAGGGACACCATCATAGGACCTGACCACAATCAACCACACCATCAGGAACTCGTTCACCTGCATATCTACCAATGTGATATATGCCATCATGTGTCAGCAATGTTCCGCTGCCATGTACATTGGCCAAACTAGACAGTCGCTATGCAAAAGAATAAATGGACACGAATCAGACATAAAGAATTATAACATTCAAAAACCAGTAGGAGAACACTTCAGTCTCCCTGGACACTCAATAACAGACTTTAAAGTGGCAATTCTTCAACAAAAAAACTTCAAAAACAGACTCTAATGAGAAACTGCAGAACTGGAATTAATTTGCAAACTGGACACCATCAAATTAGGCCTGAATAAAGACTAGGAGTGGATGGGTCACTACAAAAACTAATTTTCCACTGCTAATACTCGCACTTTCTTGTCAACTCTTTGAAATGGGCCATCTTGATTACACTGGCTTCATTAGCATTACAAAAATGATTTTTTCCTCCTTTGGTATTCACCCCTTCTTGTCAACTGCTGAGAATAGCCCACTTCCACCTTAATTGAATTGGCTCATTAGCACTGACCCCCCACTTGGTAAGGCAACTCCCATCTTTTCCTGTATTTATACCTACCTCTGTATTTTCCACTCCATGCATCTGATGAAGTGGGTTTTAGCCCACGAAAGCTTATGCCCAAATAAATTTGTTAGTCTCTAAGGACTCCTCATTGTTTTGCTGATACAGACTAACCCGGCTACCACTCTGAAACCTGTCAAAAGGATGTGGTGTTTTTGAGAAGCATGTCTTGTGGGTCAAAGATAAGGTTGTTGCAGGGAGGTCAAGTGAATGTATTCACTGTAAGGGTACGACAGTCTTAAGGTAAAATATTCAAAATTTTACTGTTTATCAACATTGCCTTCTCTGATTGTTTCCATATTTTGTAAGGCTTAACTTTTAATTATAATATTCTTTGCATGTAGTTTTTGTAGCCACTGTTACGTATCTCTATTAGTATTATGTCGACACAGTTATTTGTCTGGAAATTTCTTTTTATTTTTAAAAGAAATAATATGTTATACTGAAATTATAAAAAGACTTCAGCCATAATGTTTGGTGTGTATACAAGTTTTTGCACTATGAACAGATTCTGCACATGAACTTTTAAGTGCATAAGTGTTTAAGTGTTTATGCACTGAAAAGAATTGAGTATATAAAAGTTAATGTCTATAATACTGAAAAGACTTCAGCTGTAATTTTAAAAAAAAACACCCATTTCCATTGAATTGTAATGGTATTTGAACACCTATCTTCTTTAGGTTGCTTTGGAAATCCTAGACTTCATAGATATATGCCAGGCTTACAACTCCTCAAAGATATTTGCTACACCTGCAGTCTCCCAAAATGCCCTTATAGGACTAGCAAGCCGTGCATAGACTATTTCATATGTTGGATTTAAGCACCTAAAACTTTATATACAGCAAGATCCTAGCTCTTCCCTCACACCAAACTGTCATTGGCCTTTGTCTGCCTCTTAACAGACCTAATCCATGCAATCTGCAAACTGACAGGCACAGATACATTGCTTTGAAGTCACCTCACCCTGTGGGAGTTGCACAGCCCAGACTTGCTCTGTACTTGATTTCAGCTGTAAAGTCAGAGGTAGCTGGAAGGAAGATAGAACTAGGAAACTGACTTTGAGATGCAATAAAAAATGGGTGCAGCAAGCATCAAACTACAATGCCATGTTACCTGAAAGAGATGTGTTTTAGAAGACAAGTGCTTCAGTGTAATGTACAGTGTATGCATCTTTTATATCTTAACGTTACTAAGGCTAGATATATTTTAAAGTATGTGTTTGTCTTCCCTATATTTCTGAGGATTTACCAGGAAGATAGTCATCCTTATAGAAGCTAGTGTTTTCTATACTGGTTCAAGGAACAGTATGTCAGGAAGTACCTGATGCCACTGTTTCTTCATCTTACAAAGAAAATGGGTAAATGTCAGGTAATTTGTGTCACGTGTATGATCTAAATGAAGGTCCATCAATCATTTTTGGTCCGTCAGTGCAATGATTATCATATCAAAGACACAGAATGACAATGAGGGTAAAAACTTTTCTGTTGTCTATTATCTCTAACTGGCCTCAAGTAATTATTAACATATGTTCTCATTTAACATGTGTCAATATTTTGAATGAAGAGCATTATTTAAGTTAAAGGGATATATCTGTCAGCAAATTTTCTATCTAGTAAATGAAATATTATGATTACTTCATTTTGTGGTTCTGCAAGAAAGGCAGATATTGCAGAAATAGTTGTCTGCTTCACAGGTTTGAAACACAAAGGTCATCTTCAACTTTCTACAGAGAGGTAATAAACAGTGCTTGAGCAGAAGAATTCTGGTGAATGTTCCTCCTAGCCACTCCTCCTTTCTCTCCATCCATTGTACAGTGGGGAGCAGAGTGCATTCCTTTGCTTACCACCAAGTTATACACTCATGGAGGGTGTAGGATATACCCTTTAGCATAGATGGGAGCCATTAATTTTTGGTACTTTTACAAATTTGATAATAATGGAGCAACTGAGATAAATGTGTATCCATCTCATTCCTCATCTATGAAGAAAAGCTCTGTGTCACTCAAAAGCTTTTCTCTTTCACCAACAGAAGATGGTCCAATATAAGATATTACCCCACCCACCTCTCTATATTATATCAAGCAAGTGCCATGGCTATTGCTTGTCTATTTAAAGTGTGTTTTTAAAATAATAACACAAGATTTTTTTTCCCTATTGTATTTAATTTGAAGTTAAATGCCTCCTGAAGCACTTAAAAATATAGATCAAAATATAAAAACAACATGGCTTCTCATAATTTTGATTTAAATATATTATTCAAATAGGTATAAAACCTGCCTTACTTTGAGCAGAGGGAGAAGAGATCATGGCTGACGCTTTATATCCTACAGAAATCCCACGAGCACATATGGGGGGTGGTGATGGCATTGTGGAGTACACTTAGCTGTAACTCTGAGCAGGGTTTCAGTAGGCTCCTAACAAATGCTTGGGGATAATTGCAGTATACAAGCTAAATGTTGGTGTTGGACATTGTGATCTGCAGGCCATCATGTTAGCGATAGTTTCTCCCAACACATTTGAGTGTCATGGAAAGAACCTGTGCACCAATGTAGGGAAGGACATCGCCTTTAATTGCTTAAATAAACTTAATCTTTGCAGTTTTATGTACCACAAAGTGTCCGGGACAAAATTTACACAGAACAATGAAGTTTTTCATGCAACATTAATGGGATGTATTTCTGGCTGCATTAAAGAAACACCCGTTAGTGGGGATGTAAGCAGGGGTGAAAGTAAGTTAGAGGACTTACCGGTACGCTGGAGTCCTGAGCAGGGGGCGTGGCTTCAATTGGAAGGGGCGTGGCCTTAACCAGAAGAGGCAGGGCCTTAAATCCCCGGGTCCTTTAAATCTTGATTTAAAGGGCCTGGGGGTCCAGCTGTGGTAGTGGTGGCTGTGAGCCCGAAGCCCTTTAAATCACCCCCGAGCTACCAGCTGCACAGGCAGCTGGGAGCCCTGAGGCTCAGGGGCGATTTAAAGGGCTCAGGCCTCCAGCTGCCACTACTGCAGCAGAGCCATGGGCCCTTTAAATCACTGAGGAGCCCTGGGGGCTCCCAGTTGCCACCACTACCCTGGGGCTCTAGGCTCTGGCAGAGCTTTAAAGGGCCTGGGGCTCCGCTGTGGTAGCGGCTGCCGGAGCCCCGAGCCCTTTAAATCCCCACCTGAGCCCTACTGCCCAAGCCCTGCGGTAGCGGCGGCTGGGATCCATCAGGGACTTAAAGGGCCCCATGGCTCCAGCCGATGCTACTGCCCCAGCCCTTTAAATCCCCACCAGAGCCCCGCCGCCACTACGCCAGGGCTCGGGCAGCAGGGCTCAGGCGGGGATTTAAAGGGCTTGCGGTTCTGAAAGCCGCTACCGCTCCGGCCCTTTAAATCCCCTCCGGAGCCCCACCGCCACTACCCTAGGGCTTTAAATTGCCGTCTGGGAAAGCCGGTCCTGGTTCGGCGCACTGGCTCTTACAGGTACGCCGTACTGGGGCGTACTGTCTTACTTTCATCTCTGGATGTAAGAATAATTTAGCTAAATGTATTCAAGTATGAGTACATATCCACTTTTACAATAGATGGTAGATATTAGAGAGACGTACAAAGAACACTTTGCATCAAATCAAGTAGCCTAATATTTTTTAAATGGCCAGTCAGTAGAAGCCACTTAAGGCAAATTATGTTATGGACCAGGGGATAGACTGAATAAGACAGCAGCAGCATTCACGTTCTTTTCATTGAGCCAGAAGATGCTATATCCATTTCAATGATGTGTTTATTCTCTAGAGGAGAGACAGAGTGCTGGCTGCCATGTCCAGTCTTAGACAGACTCTGCCAGCTGGCAGAACAGCATCCACTAACAGCAAAGAAGTCAGCTGCTTACCTGTCATTGCCAGCTACAGTCAGGAGATGCAGACTGCTGAGAGGTGATTAATGCCAGGTCATCTTTAACAGATATAGACTAAATACAACAATGGTGCCTTTGCAAAGTTCTGTTTCATTACCTTTTGCTTTTTAATAAGTTGGATAAGTGATGTGTCCTCCTTACATCTGTTTTCTATGTAAAATTCTCAAATAGAGTTTATACTCTGCTGCCAGCACCCTTCCGAAACTGACCATAATTTGAGGCAAAGGAGATGCCACAGAAAATATATTCCCTATTTCTAATATTGATTGCATCTGGTTGTTGCAAAAGGTCTCTAATTCTTCATTGGTTCCAAATTCTGACAACAAAATTCCTTATGCAATTACATAGCATTACAACTGTATTTTTAATATGTTTTGTATGTCCTACTTGAGCTATTCTGCTGTCTTATTGTTACCATTTTTGTTATCTAATGAATAAAATATTAGCCTTTAGTCACAAATTTGGTTTCGCTGAAGTTATTTCAAGTAGTCTGGGTCTAGTCTGATCTCTGTTAATTATGACCATGTGTACTTATTTCCATACAGATTTTTAGATACAATATGAATCTCTCTATTTTTTTTAAAATGTACCATTACAATTATCTGCAATTTTTTTTTTTACAAAAGTTACAAGAAAAATTAGCTAAGTGGACTAATTTGATCAGATCTGGAGAGCATATCAACAATTTTCTGAAGTAGCCTAATGTATTAGTTTCAAATGTCATATTATCTGTATGAGGTATAGTCTGGAAAGGTTTTACCTCAAACTAGGCATGTCTAATGGGGTTTATGACAACATATAAATTTGACCCTGAACAGGGTCAACCTGGAGGTCAGTGAATGCTATACAAATTGCATACTAGTCGAGTCTATAATTATCCCTGTTAGAAGTTAATGTGCTACCTAGTTCAGCAGACTCATATACAGCTTCAAAAATGACCATCATATACTGGGTACTTCCTGACATTTACAAAGAATCACATTTTACAGGAGGAGATGTATGCAAAGTATTCATATACAGTGACTTGTAGCCAAGTCATTTTGTATGTTTGTATATTTGGGAAATTCAGAACATGGATTCTGTCTTGTTCAAACAAAATACATAGAATAAGAATACAAAGTTAATTAATTTTAATAGTTAACATACAGTATCATAAATATAGTGTGTAAAGACTTTCAGGATATGTTTTATTTGCAGTGCTGGCATAAAGTATGCTATATGTAGCATAACTAGCATTCATTAAATTGTGTGGTGAGCCTCTACTGCACGGTCATAAGTATCTTGTAAGATCCTTGTTGGAGGTACCATATATTGTTGTTTGTTTGTGAAGTGTCTGGCACACTTTTAGCACTTGATAAATAATAATTAACCCTGCATTTATTCAGACAAAAATGTTACTAGCCTTTCTCTCTCTACCATGTTTCCCAACTCCCATTTCACTTTTGTATTTGTGATTGGCTGAGTGGCTGCTCTGCTAAATGTCCCTGAATGGGCCCATAAGATAGGAGTATTGCAGTAAACAATTGTATGAATTAGTATGAGATTTTTTTAAACCATACTATACTTTGCAGTTTTCATTATTGTGAGAGCCACTAAAATATATTATTGGGATAACAAAACTTATATCACGACTTTGGGGGTTGGAAAAGTTTAACGGTTTGTTTTGATTTATATTTGAATGCTTCTGTTGGTAGGATTAAAATTCAGTTTCTCACAGTATTTCCCCAGACATACTGTGCTGGATATCTCTATTAAGCATTTAGTTGTACAAGTTTCCAGCCTTGTTGAAATCTAGATTAGAGAGAGGCAGATTTTGGTGAAGTGTTTGAATTTTCAAACTAATTAACAAGAGATGGTCCTGAGCCAAGACCCTGGATATGAAACGTCTCCTGAATTTTGAGGAAGTTCATCTCTGGATCTGAATTTTGTGACTTGTTCCTATCATATCTCTCTAATGGTACAAACCAAACCACAGGTACAAACATCGCAAAACTTATGGGAAGTTTGGCTTCAAATCCTAATTTTGCATCTCAGGTTTATCTGTGCCATCAGCTGAACTAAACCTCCAAAACTTTGAAGGTTCACCTTTCAGTATTTTATGTATGTACCTATCCCTGCTCTGAGGTAATACATACCTGAATATGGATCTTTTGTTCATTTTAATATGCTAAAGTCGCTCCGCCCCACACACATACACACAAAAATAGTTTGGGCTCAACACAGATCACTAACATGTATGATCTAATATTCAAAACATGGTCAGAGTCCTTCACTCCTCCTGGCTTTGGTGGCAGATGCTCAGTCATCATTGGAAAGAAGAACTTTTCAGCAATCTCTGAGCATTTTAGGAGCTGTGTTGAAAGAGAGCCATAGGAAAAGCCATCAGCTTTCTTTGATCAAGAAGAACATGTGTTGGAAAGTGAGGACTCGAGGATGGGCTGTAGTGAAATTAAAATTATCTTTGAGACATACTCAGAATTAGGGCTGTCAAGCAATTAAAAAAATTAATCGCAATTAATCGCACTGGTAAATAATAATAGAATACCTTTTATTTAAATGTGTTTGGATGTTTTCTACATTTTCAAATAGATTGATTTCCATTACAACACAGAATACAAAGTGTACAGTGCTCACTTTATATTTATTTTTGATTTCAAGTATTTGCACTGAAAAAAACCAAATAAATAGTATTTTTCAATTCACCTAATACAAGTACTGTAGTGCAATCTCCTTATCGTGGAAGTTGAACTTACAAATGTAGAATTATGTACATAACATAAGAACGGCCATACTGGGTCAGACCAAAGGTCCATCTAGCCCAGTATCCTGTCTTCCGACAGGAGCCAATGCCAGGTGCCCCAGAGGGAATGAACAGAACAGACAATCACCAAGTGGTCAATTCCCTGTCTCCCATTCCCAGCTTCTGGCAAACAGAGGCTAGGGACGCCATCCCTGCCCATCCTGGCTAATAGCCATTGATGGACCTATCCTCCACGAACTTATCTAATTCTTTTTTGAACCCTCTTCTAGTCTTGGCCTTCACAATGTCCTCTGACAAAGAGTTCCACAGGTTGACTGTGTGTAATGTGAAGAAATACTTCCTTTTGTTTGTTTTAAACCTGCTGCCTATTTCATTTGGTGACTCCTAGTTCTTGTATTATGAGAAGGAGTAAATAACACTTCCTTATTTACTTTCTCCATACCAGTCATTATATTATAGAGCTCTATCATATCCCCCCCCCCATCCCTTAGTTGTCTCTTTTACAGGCTGAAAAGACCCAGTCTTATTAATCTCTCCTCATACGGAAGCCATTCCATACCCCTAATAATTTTTGTAAAATTTTAGAGCCTGCAAGTCCACGCAGTCCTACTTCTTGCTCAGCCAATCGCTCAGACAAACAAGTTTATTTACATTTGCAGGAGATAATGCTGCCCGCTTCTTGTTTACAGTGTCACCTGAAAATGAGAACAGGCGTTCTCATGGCACTGTTGTAGCTGGCGTCGCAAGATATTTACGTGCCAGATGCACTAAAGATTCATATGTCATGCTTCAACCACCATTCCAGGGGACATGCGTTCATGTTGATGACAGGTTCTGCTCAATAACAATCCAAAGCAGTGTGGACCGATGCCTGTTCATTTTCATCATCTGAGTCAGATGCCACCAGCAGAAGGTTGATTTTCTTTTTTGTTGGTTCAGGTTCTGTAGTTTCCGCATCAGAGTGTTGCTCTTTTAACACTTCTGAAAGCATGCTCCACATCTCATCCCTCGCAGATTTTGGAATGCACTTCAGATTCTTAAACCTTGGGTCAAGTGCTGTAGCTACCTTTAGAAATCTCACATTGGTACCTTCTTTGCGTTTTGTGAAATCTGCAGCAAAAGTGTTCTTAAAATGAATAACATGTGCTGGGTCATCATCCAAGACTGCTGTAACATGAAATACATGGCAGAATGTGGGTAAAACAGAGGAGGGGACATACCATTCTACCCAAGGAGTTCACAAATTTAATTAACACATTATTTTTTTAATGAGCATCATCAGCATGGAAGCATGTCCTCTGGAATGGTGGCTGAAGCATGAAGGGGCATATGAATGTTTAGCATATCTGGGACATAAATACTTTGCAATGCCAGCTACAAAAATGCCATGCAAATGCCTGTTTCAGGTGATATTGTAAATAAGAAGCAGGCAACATTGTCTCTTGTAAATGTAAACAAGCTTGTTTGTCTTAGTGATTGGTTGAACAAGAAGTAGGACTGAGAGGACTCGTAGGCTCTGAAGTTTTACATTGTTTTGTTTTTGAGTGCAGTTATGTAACAAAACCAAATCTACATTTGTAAGCTGCACTTTCATGACAAAGAGATTGCACTACAGTACTTGTCTGAGGTTAATTGAAAAATACTATTTCTTTTGTTTATCATTTTATAGTGCAAATATTTGTAATAAAAATAATATACACTTTGATTTCAATTACAACACAGAATACAATGTATATGAAAATGTAGAAAAAATCCAAAATATTTAATAAATTTCAATTGGTATTCTATTGTTTAACAGTGCAATTAAAACTGCAATTAATCACCATTAATTTTTTTAATGGCGATTAATTTTTTTGAGTTAATTGCGTGAGTTAACTGCAATTAATCAACAGCCCTACTCAGAATATCTCACACTCCTGCACCACATTCTCCTGATGGGGGTAAGGGGAAAGAATATGCATTTCTTGAATAAAGATCTGATGTGGGTTTGTCTTACTGGTAGACAGTATCCTACAAATAAAGGATGATCTTTCCTTACTGGCGCTGGTATGAATTACATTTTGGAGCTGGCTTGTATTTATTACTGTTATTTGAAGTCCAAGCTTTGTGGTCCCGTTTCAACTGAAAAGTTTAAATAATTTGAAGAAGCTGATGTCTTGTTACCTATATACGTGGCTACAGAAGGCCAGGAGAAGATTGAGATAATCATAGCCTTATACCACATTTAAATGATGAAAAGCGTTGAGCAGTATTCAATTTAACTCACAAATTAGCATTTCTAGCTCTTCTTTAATAATGAAGGGTTTTGTAGATTGATAATTTTGACTACAATAGCATTTTGTTTTATAATTCCAGATTATCAAACTGCTGGATGGAAAGCGATCTCAAACTGTAGGAATTTTGATATCCAGTTTGCACCTGGAAATGAGGGATATTCAACAAGGTGAGAATTACAAAACTCTTGATATAACTTATTTACATAGAAATTTTCTCATATCTTTACTTAAAGTGAATGTTAGGCAAAAGTGGGTGCTCCTATGTGTGTTCCCTTTTTGGTGTTAGTATAATAACGAGAAAAAGTAGTATTAGTTTTCCAACTAAGTACATAAAAGTGAACAGCTGCTAACTTAATCTGAAATTTAAACCCAGCCCTTTCCCCTGGTAATTAATTGACTTTAGATTTTGATTTTATATATCACACCCAGTGTTATGATTTTCGTGTTTTTCATGTATAACTGTTTTGGATTTTAAGAGTAGTTCTATCGGATTGCCTTCTATATGTGTGCTCTCAAAGCTGTTTACGTTGGCTCCCTTCTTTGTTCCTCTTCTCTCTCCCGCTCTTTGTCATCCTCATCCTCAGAGGCCCTCAGCTCAGGGAAGCTCAAATGAGAACTTACAAATAATATTTGGGGTTTGTTAGGTGTTTAATTTTTTGCTTCGATGGCAGTGTAAAAAACGTATCCAAAATAGAAAATACCAAAACCATATGACAAGAAGAGGGATGAACACTGAGCAGTACGTTTTCAAGTGTTGGGGGCTATTCTGTGCATAAGTCCTATTATTGGTAGAAATGGGCCAAAGAAGCTTGGAAAAAATATATCTGTCTCTGACTAGGGTTTTCAGGGGACGTAGATCAGGTATTTTGGTGCTTGTGCTACATATTAAAAAGGACACTGTTTAGGTGATTTTCATATTTTAAAAAGCTTTTCACTGTTTAAAACAACTGCTGGAAAGCTCCAAATTGAAGTCTGCTTTCTTGCGTGTGATGGAGGGAAAACAATAGTAAAGACTGGCTTGGAATTGTGGGGTGTTGAGATGCTGCTGGCATTGATTATTATTAATTTTAGAACAGCCTTGGAGCATTCTAGCTTTTTTTAAAAAACAAGGGCTTACAGATGGTTACAAGAAGAAGAAAGAAATGAGGCAAAACTTTGAGCCTGCCCATAATGTGTCAGAGGTATCATAATGCTAGACACTAGCTGCAGTAATGAATTTTGTGAATAGTTTGCTGGCAAGACTAATAAGAGGCAGCAGCTGTAACATAAAAACCCTGTGATGTTCTTTCTTTTAGTTTCTTCAGAAAAATTTTCAAGGCCTCTTATTTCATGCTGTGAGATGTCTTGTAGATAAGACACTTATGCTGCAGAGTATTAATGTGGCATTTTTATATTTCACAACAATATGAGTGCTATTAATCATGATCTGACTGAAGAGACTACTGGACAAAAGAGCCATAACTCACCAGGACTAAGAATGGCACCCAAATGCTATGAGGATGTTCCTTAGAACCCCATATTATTATAATGATGATCGTAATAGTTGTACTAGTTCATCTTCTGCTTCATGCTGTCACATTCAGTCTATTCCTCACTAAGACGGTTTCCTTTATCACCGGACTTTACCCAATTTACGTAGACTTCTCACCACTATGGAACCTTGACTATTGCTAAGAGGGTTACTTGCTTGCAGGGCTGCTAACTATCATCATTCAATCTCGTGGCTAGGAAAGGATCATTATAATGACATGCATAATTCATGAGTTCCTTTGGAATACTATATTCTTCTCTGAGTGATGATGGTCCCTATCTGTATTCCACTGAGGGTTGTTTGCATGCACCATACGTCCACAGCTTTTAAAAGTAGGAGTATCCATTGGTCCACGCATGTGCCCTTGTTCTGCCTCATGGTTTCAACTGGGGTGATAAAGGGTGGGGTAGACCGACTGCACCCTCAATTCCTTCTCAGTGTTGCATGGTCCAAGTAGGAGCTTCTGCTAGTCTCTCATCTCTTGTGATGCATTTTCAGAATTCCTTGTATATAGTTAGCATTTTATTGTGAGGTGTTATTTTTGGTGGTAGTAGTAGTAGTAGTTTTTGGTGTTAGTAGTAGTTTTCTGAGGATTTAAGGACTTTGGGACACTGCTTTGGAGGTTTCCCTACCCCCCACCCCCAGCACCCACACCTAGTTACTGAATTATGCCGAAGATGCTGAGGTTCAAGATCTGCGCTTCCTGCCCTCACTTATTTTCAATCAGCGATGGCACCAACCCTGCCTTTATTTCTTGGGGGAAGCCCATGTCACATTCAGGGGCAGTATCTGCCTCTCCTCCCTTGCTAGTACCTGCAGTTAGATTAAGGCTGAGCAACCTCTCTGTTGCAGTTGAGGAATGCACCCCCTACCATGGAGGTCCAGTCCAGTTCCACCAGTACCAGTGCTAAGGACCTTGTGCCAGGGCCTAACCGTGAGGCAAGGAAGCATACGCATAATCATGACAGTAAGTCTTCCTCAAAGCCCAAGAAAGACACTGCATCCTCCACAAGTTCTGGCCGTGGAAAAACGGCATGTTTCAAGGCCCACAAGCATTACAAGAAGTCACACAGAATGCCAGACCCATCGATTCCGGTCACTGAGTTTCATATCCCCTCTTCATCAGTATTGCGGAACCACAGGAATCATCAGTTCTGAGGCAGCCTTCTGCCCACTTTCCAGCTCCGATTCAGTCTGTGGAATGACACCGGGAGACTCAAGTCGGTTCCTGGACCTTGTGGACTGTTTGCCCTAGATGATGAAATCCCTGCATCTTCTGGTGCATTTGGTTCTAAAAAGACTCTGGTCCTCTGCTTTGGACTTGCCACATTCAGGTCATGTTCCTGAGTGCTCCCCTGTGACATTCTCAGTTTGCTGGTTCTGGTGGCTCTGCCGTTTGAACAAGGATCTGACTTCTCAGTGCTGGAAGATTCAGATGATGCACATGGTCGACCGTTCCCATACCTACAGCAAAAATATCCAAAGGCTCTGCTGGCACAGTGGCAATATTCTCCCTTCCCTCAAACCAGGAGCCATTGGTACCCAGCTCCCTGGGGACCACCACAGCAACTGCAAGATCCACCTGGTTGGCCATACTGGTGGCGTTGGCCCCAGTATCTGCCTTCAGCACCTTTTGGATCTGCTCAAAAGGAGTCCCCCACCTCATCACTCTGGCCTTCATTGGGTAGACATTTGGAACCAGAGTTGGAGGATGCACCAATCAGCCTGACTCCAGTGGTACTGCCAGATCTGGAGCGGCTCCCCTCCTCGTCTCCGGATGTGACAGTGTCCTCAACTCCTTCCTCCCCGCATAGATGACTACCATCAGTTCCAGGAGTTGTTAAAGAGGGTGGTTGAGACCCTCCACATTCCACTGGAGGAGGTGCAGGACAGCTAGCATCAGTTACTGGACATTCTGCGTGCATCAGTATCGGAACAAAGTGGTGCTACCAATCAATTATGCCATTCTCCAACTGGCCTGCACCATCTGGCATACCTGGCAACCTGTGCACCCACCCCGAAGGAGGCAGAAAATATGTACTCTGTACCAGCAAAGGAGTCTGAGTTTCTATTTTCTCACCCCTCGCCCAATTCCCTGGTTATTCAAGCTGGCACTGAGTGGGCCAGACAGCAGCGCCCACATTCCACTCCGATTCACGAGGGTAAGAGACTGCACCTTCTGGGTTGTAAGGTCTTTTCATCATCCAGCCTTCAGTTCCACATCTCTAATTACTTGGTGATACTGGCAAGGTATAAACTTTTTTGAATTATAGCCACTTAACGGAATTTGCAGACAAGTTTCCCCAGCAGGACCGTTCCTATTTCCAGGCTATTTTAGAAGCAGGCAAATTGGTTGCCGGAACGATGCTTCAGGCCATGGTAGATTTGGCAGACGCATCTTTGTGCACTATGGCCACAGGGATTGTCATGAGGAGAGAATCTTGGTTACATTCCTCTGGTTTCCCAAGGGAGGTACAGAACACAACTGAGGAACCCCCTTTCATTGAATATCACTTCTTCAACCAGAAGACTGACATTCTCTATACTCACTCAAAGACTCTAGAGCCAACCTGTGATCTCTGGGCATTTATACACCAGCACCCAAGTGCAAATTCTATCGGCCACCTACTGCACATTGACACAGAGCTCGTCAGTTTTTCCACCAGTGGTCTCATGAGCCTCCTCACAAGCATCAAAACACTCAATGGCCCCATATGCCTGGCCCATCAGCACAGTCCTTGACTCCACACACTCAATCTTCACATAAGCTATGTTTCTGAGTGCATCTAGAGAGCCATCAACCAAATTGCAACCCATTGTTCTTGCACCCCACTCCATTCAGGGGTCATCTAGTGCTCTTTCTACCAGCCTGGAGCATGATAACAATGGACGAGTGGGTCCTGGGTGTTATTTAACATGGCTATGTGATTGAGTTCACAGCACTACCTCATCCACATCCCCCATCCTGATCCTGCCTCCAGGACCACACTCTGAACAGTATCCTTGCCCTGGAGGTAGACTACCTCCTACGTAGAGGGCCAATAGAGCCGGTGCCCACAGCCTTTCAAGACACAGGGTTCTATTCCACCTACTTCCTGCGACCCAAGAAAAAGAGAGGATGGAGACTAATCCTAGATCTTTGTCATCTCAACCGCTTCATATACAAACCAAAGTTCCATATGGTCACAGTCGTGGCTAGCATACTGTCCTTGCTAGAAAAAGGAATGTGGTTTATGGCTCTTGATATGCAAGACTCTTACTGTCACATAGATATCCATTTGACCCACAGACGATTTCTGAGGTTTACTGTGGTCCCTTGGCACTTCCAATACAGGGTTCTACCGTTCAGATTCACCGCTGCTCCCTGGGTCTTCACCGAGGTTTTTTCTATAGTGGCAGCTTACCTCTGGCATCAAGATGTTCTCATCTTCCCTTATCTCAATGACTAGCTGCTGGCAGTGCAATCTAGACACAAAGTTCAAGCATTGACTTCCCTGCTGCTTCTACTCCTCTCCTCCCTGGGGGCGAGTGTAAACATCGAAAAATCAATGTTGGACCCCACACAGTCTCTGGAGTTCATCGGAGTGTACATCAACGCGGTCGCTGCGTATGTCTATCTACCACAGGACTGGTTCCTGGCCCTGCTAGAACTGATTGCTTCGGTGACTTCCAGTCCTTCTGTTCCAGACTGAACTTGCCTTTCCCCTCGTGGCCATGTGGTGGCATGCACATATGTCACTGCCTTCACTCATCTTTGCTTCTGCTGTCTACAACTGTGGTTACAGAAAGCCCATTCTCTGATGCTTCACTCCATGGACACCCAAATAACTGCCCCACCCCAGGGTTCTTTCCTTGCTTTGGTAATGGATGGACCCAGATCAAGTTTGCACCTGATTGCCTTTCCTTCCATCCTGCCCAAGCATGATGATCATTATGGACGAATCACTTAACAGATGGGGTGCCCACATATGCGAACACATGATGGAAGGGATTTGGACCATTTGGGAATCCAGGATGCATATCAACATCCTAGAATTTAGGACAGTATGAAGAGCATGTCACGCATTTCTCCTGTTCATCCACTCCCACCGTATTCTCATCATGTTGGACAACATCACTATAATTTACTACACAAATGAACAAGAGGGAATAAGGTCGCTGTTGCTTTGTGTGGAAGCAGTTTGCCTCTGGAAATGGTGCATCGCACACAGTATCCTGTTGTCAGAGGCTTATCTCCTGGGAACTCAGCAGATGCTCTGAGCAGGAATTTTGTGGCCGACCACAAATGGAAACTACACAACTCTGTGGTCAAGGATATTTTTCACTGTTGTTGGGGTGTCTCTGGTCAGGGATCTCTTTGCCTCCCACACCAACATCAAATGCATCCAGTATGGTTCCAAGGGCAGGCTCAAAGCTCACTCCCAAGGTGACACACTAGTCATTGGCTATAGAATTTCTAAGTTGGACCAGATCAATTGTGCCTTCCCCCCCTAACTTTACTGCCTTGCATCCTTCACAAGGTTCAGTGAGACAGAGTGATGATCATTTTGATCGTCTCATTTTGGTCTTGCCAGTTCTGGTTTCCTCCTTTTCTCCGCATGCCGAAGCATCCTTCTCTCCCACTAGACATTCCTGGAACTGCTCATGCTAAACAATGGCAGGACAACAGACATCCTGATCCGCAGATGCGTCATCTGAGAGTCTGGTTTTTGGAGGGGCATCTTTGGTAGCATGGGAATGCTCATCAGCAGTGTGTGACATCCTCTTGAGGAGTAGGAGGGACTCCTCGAGGTGCTCACACCAAGCCAAATGGAAACACTTTGCCTCCTGGGCTCAACAGAAACAGCAACAGGTCTTGCTCCTGGGGCCACAGACATTCTTCTCTTGTAATATCTCCTATCCCGTTCTCAGCTCCATCAAGATGCCTGTAGCAGCCATTAGTGCTTTCCACCATTATGTGCAGGGGCACTCAGTTTTCACTCACCCATTGACTGTGCAATTCTGGAAGAGCCTCATGTGGATGTATTCTCCCGTTCAAGCCATCACTCTCCATTGGGACCTCAACCTTGTTCTCATGGCATTGATGAACCACAGGCCTCGTGCTCCCGTTCCCTTCTTTCCATGAAGGTGGATTTTCTGATAGCTATTACCCCCGCGAGAAGGGTGGGCAAATTGGGGACGATTATGGCAGACTCCCCTTTTACTACATTCCATAAGGACAAAGTTTCCTTACGTTTTGCATCCCAAGTTTCTGCCGAAAGTGGTTTCCTGCTTGCACCTCACCAACACATACACTTACCTGCCTTCTTTCCAAAGCCGCATGCCTCAGAGAAGGAACGTCACCTCCCACAATGTCCTTAGGGTCCTGGCCTTTTACCTGCAGAGGATGAAGCCATTCAGGAAGTCTCCTAAATCATTTGTTGCTATAGCAGAAAGGATTATGGGGCAGGCCATCTCCACTCAAGGAACTTCTAAGTGGGTTTCAGGTGCATTGCACTCTGTTATCAATTATCGGGACTGTCTTCACCCCTTGGGGTACTAGCCCATTTCACAAGAGTAAAGCTTCAGCTATGGCTGCACTTCATGACATGCCACTCATGGACATAGGTAAGGAGGTCACGTGGAGTTTGGTACACACTTTCTCTTCCCATTATGCGCTGGTGCAAGACTGTGTGACAGATGCCTCGTTTGGTGCGGTGGTCCTCTGTTCCATGGTTCCACAATCTTCCTCTCACCCTCCTTCTAATTAGATACGGCTTGTCAATGAATACATTGCTCAAAGAAGAGGAAGAGTTTACTTGTAACTGGAGGTTCTTTGAGATGCGTGGTCCCTATCTGTATTCCAATCCCTCCCTCCTTCCCCTCTGCGGTGGACCTGATTGATTTCTGGTGGAGGGCGCAGCCAGTCCGCCCCACCCTTTATTGCCTCAGTCAAAACCATGAGGCAGAACAAGGGTGCATGTGCGGACCAATGGACACCACTACACTAAAAGCACTGGCTCTGGGTGCATGGCCCACGTGCATAATCCTCAGTGGAATACAGAGTAACCTCCTCTTTATGAGTCCAGAGACTTCAGAATGGAGGCCATAGTAAATTATCACCCATGACACATGTATCATATTGCGTAACTGATTTTTTAATGAAGGAAAAAATAATTATTTTAAAAGGTTTATATAGTTTATATTTACCACCACCACATCTTCTGCAGTAAATTCTGAATGGAGATGCAGACCCCTTAGGAAATCTTAGACATAGGCTGCAGACCCCAGGTTGAAAATCTCAGATTTAAACAATCAAACATACAAAACTGAGCTAAGCCTCATCCATGATATCCCAGCCTTCCTGGGTTACCCTGTCTCAACAACAACAATACACTTAGACCCCATGAGTCCATAGCACTGAATGTCCGTGGCCACATCGCACAGCTTTATTGCAGGTGTCTAAAAGTTTCACTGGGTTACTACTGATCTAGTGCAGCCAGGTTAATCGTGGATGGCTGCATGGTCACCACTAGTGTGTGGCCAGGCACTGTCCCCTCCTGACTTCAACTCTGATCTTCAAGACTGAGAGTGAATGGGCTTCATCTTTGAGGTGAGTTGTATGACCAAAAGGTGCCAACTGGGAGTGACCGATGAGTTTTTTTTCAGGAACAGAAAGGAGAATTATTGGCCTGTAACTGCTGCACTAAGTGCACTGGCCTTTACCTTTATAAAGTGGAATGATGATCCCTTTCCTCCACTCCATTGGTACCTTCCCTGTGGTTCAAGCCTGGACAAAAATTTGGAATAATGCTACACTTATTGGCACTCTGGTGCATCTGAGAAGTTCGGGTGTTATGCTGTTGGGTCCAGCAGTACTCTCTCTTCTCAGTTTCTTTATGGCAGAGTGGACCTCTTCCAATGTAGAGGTTTCAGAGTCAGGGATTTCATCTATTAACTTGTCCAGATCTGAGCATGGAGTTGTTCAGGATAGTTAAGTACGGTCTTATAATATTCTTTCCATCTTTGTAGGACTTCTTCTTGGGTTGAACATGTGTTATCATCAGCCTTATTTATTGGCATAAACCCTGCACAAAGTCCAGTTTTGGATCAAAGTGATTGAATAACTGTGCAGATCATAATTTATTAGATCTTATTCCTTCTTCTACCTCTTTTGCCAAGTTCTCAAAATAAACTTCATGATCCACTTTTACTCGTGCCCAAAAAATACCCCATTGTCATGCCACTGTCTGGCCTCAGATTTCTTTTGCAAAATTTGAAATGTCTGATCAGTTTAGTCAAGGGTGTTGCACGTAGAATTCCAGTTTTGGAATGGCATCTATGGCTTCTTAGATGGCCGTGCTTATGATTGTCCAAGCTGATTCTGCATCATCTTGGAGAGTGCCAAGTGCATCAAATTTGTTGCACACTGTGACAGAGTACTTATTAGCAAGTGCTGAATATTCACAGATGCATTATGCCTTATGTTTCATAACAGGTGCACTCCTGTTGAAATCAGAGGGTAATTGCCATTTTAGCATAAAGAGATGATGGTCAGTATTTGTTGGGACTTCTGAACCTCTGTGTACACCCGATATGACCTTACTGCTTTATGATCCAATATATGGTTCAGCTCCTTCCTCATCCAATCATTGTTGGAGATCCAGGTTTCCTGATGAATATCTAAGCACCTGAACCAACTTCCAATGATGGTAATATTATGAGACACATAAAAAGAGAGAAATCTCAGATTTATTTATTCTTCCAGAGCAAAATGGGCCAAGAATAGTCTCAAAGCCATTTCTGGAACAACTTGGTTTAGGGTTTATATCTCCAAGTATAATAAGGTCATTGTGCAGTGAAGCAGATCAAGCCATTGCTTCTTGCTACTAATATAATTTATCTTTATTAGCATCTGTAGCTACAACAATGGAGAGCTGTGCATGGCACCACATCAACCTGGCATATAGCAGTCGATCAGAAATAGGGTACCACACTGAATGATTTATTAAATGGTGGAAAGAGGATGAGTGCCATTCAATTTATGTAGCTAGTTCCTCCAGAATACAGGAGACCTGCATCCTCACAGAATGATGACCATGTTTCACAAGTCGTTGCCTTGGTTATACAATTGCAATGTTGTACCTTTTCAACTCTTGGACTAACAAAACCTGGTACCTGACATCATTTAGGGTTTGTACATTCCTGGTGGCAAATCTGGTGGATTTTTCTCAAATCATTTGTGGATGCCATAGTCATTATGGAGTTCAGCCTAAAGTGTGGACCATGTTTTATTGGATGTTCCTTGATTCCATCTGTCGCCTGGGGACAGGGGAGATGTAGCATGGTGATTTTGTTTAGGGTCACCAGCCCTCTTCCTAGAATCTCTTCCATATGAGCAGGTGGTTCTGAGGTTATAGATCAGCCACCTTTACCACTGTTTGGGAAACATTTTCCCTTCTTTTCTGGATCTGCCATTGGCCTTCACTGGGAACTCTGAGCCAGGGCCCTGATTGGATGCTACTGGCTGGAGTCAGCCAGAACTGAGATTCGTGTTGGCAGAGTTGACCACACCCAGAAATAGCAAGGCAAATACTGCTTCCCCATCAGCTATCATAAAGGTATGGGCCTATTGATACCTGAACAAATTATCCCCAAATAAATTCTGTGGCTCTTCTAGTATTACTACAGAATGAAGAACTGCCACATGGATACAGACACTTGCAAAATTAATGAGAAGATAAGAGCAGTTACTAGAAAACTTAAATGCTGCTTAAAATGCTGTGGGTTTTTTACCTCCAAGGGATCCCCTCTAAATCTGATTTAAGTCAAGTAACTGGCATGCAGTTCAGATAGCTTAGCAGAGGGAACACATGATTGACCATATCTGGCACACAGATGTTTCGGTTTGCATTTGATAACTAGCCAGCAAACAAGCAGATGCCACATTGTAGAAGGGAATCTTCCACAGATGTTTCTCAGAGAGAGTGAAGTTCGCCCTCTGTAGATAAATAGCCATTCTCACTCCTTCTCAGAGTACATGCTAGACAGTGGGCAACCCAAATACAGAACAATAATTTTGGCAAGAGCTAATGTATATGTAGACTAGTTAGCACAAAAATAATCTTTCTGTGATGTAAAGGAACACTGAGTTTGCATAGCTAGGACTGTCCTATTTAAAACTAATTTGCCGGGGGGGGGGAAGCCTATCTGTTATGTTCTAGAGAACACAGAATTTGTGCCTTAACAGATTTTGCTGCTGAATCTGGTACTGATGATGACAGTCCTGCTGCTACTTAGATCATTAATAATGGTCACCCACAAAATTTCCATCTCTTGAGCATCATGAACACATAGCATGGAAAATCTATCATTTGCACTGTGCCATGCAGAATCTAAACTTATATTTACATAAGTCATGCCCACGTGGTGTGGCACTCTGTCCCCCTTCAGTGGTGGCTAGGCCATATAGAGGTTGATGAGCCTGCTACAGCCCTAGCTAAGAGACCTGGGTCTTCTAGTTGAGGTAGTACAGGCTCATGCATTAAGATCCAGAGCTCCCAGGTCAATACTCACCACAGACAGCCCATCAAGGGGAGTCAACATTACATTTAAAAAAACAAATATTTCTAGTAGTAAAAGGCTATCATCAAGTGACTCAGAGGCTTGGTATAAAACTTTGAGGCCCCCCTTTTCTGGTCCTTTCATAGCCTTGTGAAAGGGAGAGAGGAATAGTTCTTTCTAAACCTTAAAGTACATTTGGGTTCAGTTCAAGGGATGTGCCAACATATAGCTTAGCTCTTATTTCTCTGAACCTGCTGCACAGTTGTGAAAATAATCTTCTGCCCAGATAAGTACACTTCTGTATTTGTTTTTTTCCAGTGACAGCTCAACTAAAGCAATAGAGCAGGGGTAGGAAACCTGTTGCTCAGGGCTACCTGTGTGGTTCAGTTGTTAAATATTACAGCTTTCTTCATAACCGGATGGATTCAGTTCGGTTGCTAATTGTGTATATGTATGTGAGGCATCCTTGCCCCTCAGCGTCTTATAACCCCACTTCCCCACTTAAGGAACTCCCAACACAAGTACTCAGCAATAGCAGTGTAATATGAAGCAAATAGCAATACTTCTCTGCTGTGATGTAGTCATTCCTCATCTCTGCTAGCCTTCAACGAATTGTTGAGATCCTTGCTTATAATTAATTGGCACAGATATTCAGATCACTTTGGCATTCTGTGTATAAATCTTAATACTTGATCAGAATAATATTTGTCTATTGTATAGGCAATGTAAGACTTAAGGTGTGCTTGTTTATTCTCTCCCCCACTCCTTTTTTTTCCCCTTGCCTTTTTTTCAAACATCTCTCACTTTTTCTTTTGGAAATGAAGTTTTAAATTTTTTAAATAAATGGGATGGATGGGTCACAATTAATAAAGTGGTACTGCCCAAGTTAGTAATGCCCCTGCTCTTGAAAAGATACTCATATTTACTAACTAGCTAGATTAGATGTGCATACAGCCGGGGGAGAAATTTCATTATCAATGGCGAGAATTAGATAGGATTGAGTATTTTCTCTACAAAATCTAGGTCATTTCTCCCTGGTCTCGTCTCTTACCAGTAGACCATATTTTCTCAGATTGGTTGCTAACATGGCCTTTGCTGTTCCTCATGAGTAAGGTTTGTTCTTTTGAGGGCTAATACAAATTGTGATAATGGGCAAAGCAGCAATACAAGTGGCTGGAATGTCACTCTGACTCAAATTCCTCTGTACAATGTTTGATGGTGGGATCAGCTAGAGATATGTATGAATAACTTTTCTGTCCTGCAATTTTGTATTTGTTATACTAGGAATTCATACATGTAGAATGGGGACCTAGGATAGTGTCGTGGAGATATAAAACAGCTCTGGAGTGTGAAGCATGCACACCCAGAGAGACTGGATGGAAAATATTTAGACTATTTTCAGAGTAGCAGCCGTGTTAGTCTGTATTCGCAAAAGAAAAGGAGTACTTGTGGCACCTTAGGGACTAACCAATTTATTTGAGCACAAGCTTTTGTGAGCTATAGCTCACTTCATCGGATGCGACTCACCAGAGCTGGGATTGTACCTTCTTTTCTGTTTGGAAAATGCCCAGGAGATACTAAAGAAAAATGTGTGATAATATACCTGTATCTATATGTTAGTTCAGCTTTCTTTAGTTTAACTGAGATGGTATAAGAAAATTTTACAATGAATTGTAAGGAAATATGTGCCCAAGTATAACTTATTGATGGGACATATGCTTCTGCTTCATAAAAGAAATGTCAGTGTTTTAAAAGAAATAAAAATAGATGGTGTTGCAGTTGGTCCATTGTATGATGCTGAATTGAAGGGAAATCTATTCACATTGGACCTAGAAATTACTATATAAGGAAAATGCCCTTTTTATTAGTTTGATTTTCAGCGAGTAAATTTTCACTAACAATAAACGCAGTCTTATACTATCCTTCAACAAAAAAACTTTGAAAACAGACTCCAACGAGAGACTGCTGAATTGGAATTAATTTGAAAATTGGATACAATTAACTTAGGCTTGAATAGAGACTGGGAATGGTTGATTCATTATAAAAAGTAACCTATTTCTCCTTGTTTATTCCTTCCTCCCCCCACTGTTCCTCAGACGTTCTTGTTAAACCCTGGATTTGTGCTGGAAATGGCCCACCTTGATTAGCATACACATTGTAAGGAGAGTGATCACTTTGGATAAGCTATTACCAGCAGGAGAGTGGGGTCGGGGGAGAGAAAACCTTTTGTAGTGATAAACACCCATTTTTTCATGGTCTGTGTGTATAAAAACAAACATCTTCTGTATTTTCCACAGTATGCATCCGATGAAGTGAGCTGTAGCTCACGAAAGCTCATGCTCAAATAAATTGGTTAGTCTCTAAGATGCCACAAGTACTCCTAGTCTTATACTAGTTATACAACAAAAATCCTATCTGTTGTATCATTGGTTGATCTTGGATACGGCTGTATATTCTGTAAAATGGCCAGCAAAGAAGGCAGACAATCAGCATAGTCAAAGGTATCTCCCTCCTCTGCAGCATGTGATGTATGCCTGGCTTCCACCCACCTGGACATCAAGAATACCATTCTTTCCACCAGGCCACAATGTATCCCATATTGTAAGGAAACATAGTGCCAAGAAAAAACACCACCAGAAACATTGCAATTTACAGTGCTGAAATTATACTGGATTAAATAACTAGAAGTATTTGAGCAATAGAGTAAAATTAACTAATTGATAGTGTAATCTCTCTAATGATCACATGTAATATTATATTTTTGTATGTCCTACCTAATCACATCCCTAGGTTCCTTAGATTTATACTATGTCTTCCTCCTTTGCTGAAGAGCCATGGGGAAAAGGGATATGCACAGTCCTGGATGCCGGCAGATTATGGCATGAAAGCATTATGTTAAAGCTGTTTCAAATTATAAAGCATGTAGGAAAATAAAATCTATTAATAGGATTCACTGGTGATGGTGGGTATGGGGGTGTGTGAGAGAGGTTGATAGTATTTGTTATTCCCCTCAACTATTTGTGTATAGGTTCTCTGTATACTCACTTTTCTTCCAAATGGTGGTGGGGAAATGGCCAAGATTAGCCAAAGTAAATAATCCAGAAAATTGTACCCTTGCCTGTAGACAAAGCCTGTTGACATAGCCTGTAGACATTGTGCACTACTTTTGGAGCAAGTCCCTTGAAATCTGAGATCAGTCAGAGTTCCTGAGGTCCTTCCTAAATCTTAGCAAACAGCACCACTGCTAAATATCCAGAGATGAAAGATTATATTGTGTATGGTTTTTTTTAATAAATACTTCCATAGCAGCTTTCATTTGTGGTCCAGAAAACACTTTACAAACACTAATCTAGTAAACTTCATAACACCTCTGCACAGTAGTTAATTATTACTCCATTTTACAGATGGGAAAATTGAGACACAAAAGGATAAAGTGATTTGCCCAATACCATAGAACCCAAAATTCCTAACTTTCATTCCCTATCATATTAGATGGGGTTTTTCTTATTGTGATTTGGAAGTGCTGTGTGAGTACTTCATTCCTTCATTGTGTACAGCATGAATGTGATTGCATTACTATCTGTGTAAAATAGAGATAGATACATACACATCTCAGAAGTTGAGAAACAATTTCCTTTAAAAGTTATTTCTTTTGTTCAGGATAATTTACAACATATGTTTTTGTGAATCTGCCTAGGGCATCAAGCCTGATGTGGTTAGGTTAACTTTAGTGCCAGAGTCTTTCACTCATGACTTCATGCAGCAGTTGAGCTTTCCTAAAGTTCTAAACCCACATTATGTCTGTGGTGCTTCTTTGCATTATAACTCCTTTTAACATTTTTACATGACAGAAAGTCAGATGTTGGAGGAAGCCTTCAGAGGAATTTAGGATATCAGCTCAATTTGTCTGAGATAAACAGGAGGAGTTTGGATGTGTTAAGCAGTTTTGCCAAGAGGAGATTTGTCCTTAACAATCATAACAACATTTTGGTTGACTGGATCTGTGACATCTTCATTTAAATTTTCCAAAGATGGACTTCATTTTCCCCCTGGAACCAAACCTCAGTTACTAGTAATGCAATGTGTAAAATAGTTGAGTCTACTGCGGTCCAAACAAATTTAACTTTGAAAGAGTTGTTTTTAAAAATAATCTATTTCTGTTTGCTTATTAAAATGCAGTTTTTAAAATGATTTTTTCACATTTCTGTTAAACATAGTTTAGTTGTTGCACTAACTGATTTGCTGATGATGCTGAATGTGTGTAAATTCTGGCAGCAGATCCTTTTATAACCAAATACCACTTAAAATGAATGGAATAGTACCAGTTACGTCCCACCTTAAGACTGTTGGAAATACATAATATGCCTTTCAGCAATGGTGGTAACAGGAAAGAAATATCTCTTTAGTACTAAATCTTTAAGATCTACAGTTGTCTGAGTTTCTATATACAGCAAATGGCATGCTTTAAATGTTCAGGTTTTCCTCTGTGTACATTTTTGCAGTAACAAAGTATAGAGATTAAAAGAATAGATCAAATCCCTAAAATGTGCTGTGGAGAATCTGTTTTTTTACGGCTAGATTGATTAAAAAAAAAAAGTAACTCTGTTAAAACCTTGGGTAAAAGTTTATATTTCTTGCAGCAGCCTCTGCATGTGAAATGTAGTTGGCAAGTATTTTTATGTGTGCCTGTTAGTTTGAATGCACGATGCTGATCTGTTTTTTGTCCTCCCTGACGGTTATTATATCCTAATGGGTGCAACACTGCACTAATGATCCTTGTATATATAAATTCTTCTTGTTGTGTGCAGACACCATAGGGCCACATAAAAATGTTTGCCTCAATTTCCCTGCAAAAAAAGAGCTCAGAAACCAGACTTGGCCAAGTAACAGATTTTTAAAGGTAGAGGAACCCAATAAAATTACCAGCTTTTCACAGCGTGAGTCTACTTCCTTTTGACATATTGTGAGGTGTAGGTGAAATATTCTAACTGAACTGACAGTGTAAGGAGGACAGCTAACTAGAAAGCAAGATAAAAGTAAAAACCACCAATGATGATTGATATTGCAGTAGCTATTAATTGTTTTGGAACCTCTTTTGTAGATTTCTGACACTTCACCTTTATAACTTACTCCTATGCAAGTCTTGGTGTAATGAGATTTAATGTAGTAAAGTACCACAGTCAAATTTACTGTATCAGGGAGTAATTTTTAATACTGTCGTTTCTTGAGACACGAGTCACAAAATGTTTTTTAAGAGGATTAAGGAGCTTTAGCTTCATCTAGCTTTGAAGAAAAAAGTAAAAATCATCACAGAATGCTTCTTTCATATAGTTCAATGAATGTTGTTAAAATGGCACCAATTCAAATGAGGTTATGAAACATATTGTGAGTTTATTGCACACACTTGAAGTATGGTATATAAAGCTCAGGGTTCAGATACTGTGCAACTGGGAACTTGGGGATCATTGCCATCACTCCAGAATTTGAGATGCGGGGGATAAGAAACCAAGCAAATTGTTATGATTGTACATTTTTCCATTTTTGTACAGTGCTTCCAACATGAAGGATGCTAACGTTGTTGAGAGTGGGTGAAGAAAAGACATAGGGCTAGATTATTAAAGGTATTTAGGCACCTACAGATGCAGAAAGATGACTAGAAGTATTTTCAAAAGCACATGGATGCCCAACTGCCACTTTTGAAAATCCCACAAGAGATCTACATGATTCTTTAGGTGCCTGAATATATTTAAAAATCTGGCCCTTAGGCCCCAATTCAGTTGATAGCAGGTGAGCTCAGCTGTCTGCCTGTGCCTTAGCAATAACTGCAGTAAGTCAAAAAGCAGTATCTCTGTGCTGTTTAATACAAGTAATCAGTTGTTCAAAAGATAAATTAACTCATGCTCATCTTCCTTTGTATTTTAAGCTTAATATTGATTATTATTGATTCAGTTTTAGGTCTGTTTACATATCAGAATATGTTGGAATATTTTATTTTTTCCCGTTATCATTTTAAGGCTCAATGATTGGTTTAATCCTCTCAGTTTATTTTAATGTGACTGGTTATTGTACTCTTCTGTATTTAGCAATAGTTATATTTGGGTATTTAGCATAAAAATGAAAAATGTCTGTAATGTTGGAGCCTTTTCTGTCCAGTAAACCATCCTCCATTTGGAGATATAAGCACTAATATAACAACAATCCTGATTTTTGAGTTATCATTCTTGTACTTTCTGTAATTTAAACGGCCAGTTATAATTATATTTCTGTACATTTAAGATCTTTCTCATTAATTACTACTTTTCTCATCCATAGAAGTAGTAAAAATTGTTGTACATTGCTTCATTGCAAATCCATTTACCAGTTTGAACTAAACAACTGTACGTACTGTAGAAGCTGATGGAAAGACATACCGGTGAAATCTATTAAAATAATAATAAAAATCTTCCCTTTTTAAATACATTTTTCAATAGCCCAAGATTGGATGGGAGAGGAATGAAACTGAGAGGGGAAAATTTAAGCTAAAAATCAGAAAAATGTCTTGATAATGAGATATATTAGGCTGTAGAAATGGTCTTTGAAGAGAAGTCCCAGTCTCTTGGGACCTTTTGAAATTGGACTGGATAGTACATTAGAAAACGTCTTATATAGAACAAGCTTCATTTGGCAAGTAGATGATCTAATAAATTCCATCTCTAACTATGTTTATTTGAATATAAAGTAATTAGCTTAGCTGTTTAGTTTTTTTGTATTTATCTAAACATTTTAGTTCTAAAAATGGGACAAATATAGAAGTATTCTACCTTTCTCCCTACCACTTTCCTTCCCCTCTAGCCAAGATGTAATGTCAACAACAGATGGAATCATAATTGACAGACAAAATTTTAAAGCCTTCTAAATGTCACTGATCGTTTTAATAAAATTAATTAGCCTGCCACAGAGAAAATTTACTAGCCTGCTGGTTAATTTCACAATGTAAAATCGTGGGGTAGGAGGGAGTGGGGGAGAAACCTTATTACTTTTGAATAATTATTTAAAGATGTGTGCCTTGCCTAATTCAAACATCATCGATGGCGAATGCAACAACAGCTTTTTATATCTTTTAAAATTGCAAGTGATCACATCTCAATATATAAGTGAGGAAATCAAATACAGTTGAAATTTAAAGGTATCGATCGGGTACCAACTAATGATAATTCACTGGTCACATAGAAAACTACTGAAACCTAAGTTTTGATGGTGATGCTATTAATATTCCTATTACTATTCAATGTAAGCAAATAATGTAGATTCAGGATACAAAGTGACTTGAAATTATATGCCTAAATTAATTTAATGTTCTGAATCTTGATAAAAACACATTTTGTTTTCAGAAGAAATGAGATCTTTAGTCAGTTCTGTGACGTTACATAAAAAATCTTATTGGCAGGGAATATTCGCTTCACAGTGTACCTGATATACCTGTAGTCTGATTTAGTTTTGAAAAACATGACTAATGTAGTGCCTAAATTAAATTGCAGTGAGACACGCAGATGATAGAATTAAATACCATGAAGTTCAGATCTTCAGTAGGAACTAGTTTAGCCTTTTTCCTTTTTTTTTTTTTTTTTTTTTTTTTTTTTAAATTCCACTGGGCAAATGAAGTGAACAGTAATCTGCTGAATAGAGAAGTTCATATATCTCTATTAGAGCTGACTGGAAATTTCCCCACAGAACAGGTTTCCAATGAAAAATGCTGCTTTGACAAAATCAAAACATTCTGTAGGAACATGTCAGTTCTGTCAATGTTTGAGAGAAACCTGCCTGGCTTCCTGCCAGCTCACCTGCTCACCTCTCCAAGCTTCCCAGCTCTTCAGCAGCTCACCTATCAGGCTGCTGGGGATCCAGCAATTCCAGGCTCCATGCCAGCCTAGCCTACCAGGGCTTCTAGCCTCTTGACTCCTTGACATCCTGGCTGTTAAGAAGCCAGAGAATCCAGGTTCCCCAGCTGGCCAGCTCCTTGGAGTGCCAGGCAGCCAACTGGCCACTTCCTTGGTTCCTTGTTGTCTAGCTCCCCAAGCAACCCAGGATGCTGGGTGGCCAGCTGGTCAGCTCCCTGGGTTCTTAGGCTCCCAAGCAGCCTGTCCCAAATTGGGAAAAAGTCAAAACATTAATTTTTCAAGTGAGCTACATTTTTAAAAAGTCCATTTCTGGAGAACAGTAATGAATTTTTTCAGCTTTCTCCTGGAGCAGCTCCCATCCCAGGCTAGGTCCCCAGGCTGCCTGACTCCCTGGGCAGCCAGTTCCCCGGCTGCCTAGGTGCCCAACTCCATGGCCAACCTATAGAGCCACCTGCATTGGGAGTCAGGTAGCCCCAGGAGCAAGCTGAAAAAATTCATTACAGTTCTCTGAAACTTAATGTTTTGAAAATTCAACTCCTGTGACATATTTAGAATTTTTTATTTTCTCCCAATCTGGGACAAAAAAAATTCAAAAACTTCAAAAAATTTTGCTGGAGTTCAATTCTGTTTTCTGTCCAGTTGTGTTACCTAGATATGCAAGATATGTTACCTAGAAAACAGGTTAACCCAATATGTTTTTTTAGTGTGTAATTTTTTATTTTATCCTTTACAGCTACACTAAATGTGGATGACTCCATAGTCGACCTGGAAACACTGGAAGCACTGTATGAGAATGTAAGTATGACAGGAAAACATGTGAAAGAGCACAATGTTCATAGTTTCAGATTTTTACCAAGTGCAAACACACACAAAAAATAAAAATACAATTTTATTTTGTGACCGTATTATACAAGAGAGAGTATATAAAAATTGATTTTTCTTAGGGAATGTAAGAGTATTAGTGGATATCATCAAAATGTAGTTAGCCAACACAATGCATGTATTTTGCCAGATCAAGTCTCCCAGTGGGAATATAAACCAATCCAATCCAATTGGAGCTGGATTAAGATTAAATAAATTGCAACAAAAGACATTGCATGACCTGTCATCTTCTCCCCCACAAAATATTGGCCTCCCACCACAAAGAGGCTCCTCCTCACTGTCTATATCTTCTCTGACTCCTATCATACCTTGGGCAGACTTTTCCTTCTCCCCTCCCCCCGTTTCACTTGTCTTTAAGTCATAGCCTGGGAGGGTGTCCCCTTTCCAGATCTTCCCCCCCTCAAACTTTAAGACTACTTTTAAGCCATAATATGTGATTTGCTTTGTCTTGCCTGACCAAGCCAACTATTCTACAACACAGTGCAGTGTGCAATAGCTTTCTATTTGGTAACCAGGAAGCTCTAGAGGGAGTTGAGTTATGAGGCAGAGTAACTGGCAGAGGAAGGGGAAGCAAAGCATCTACAGGACCCTGCCAGGAGATATCTTTGACCTTGAAGTGTTTAAGCTCTGGGAAGGAATATTCCCAATCTCACTGTGGGGAAGGGGTTTTCTCTACTCTCTCTCTCTAATCTGTAAAATGGGAAGGTAAATTTGGAAACATGTTTAGGGGCTGATTGTGAAAACTGGAGTATAGGACAATTTGAAGGCCTTCTGTAATGTAAGATTTAGAACTGGTGCACAGAGGTATTAATCTGCTATGCAATAGAATAAATTTGATTTTGTATTGTGACCTTCGTAAAACAGTATCATAGAATGCTTCACAGAATTAAATAATACAGGTGCAAAATTCAACTACAAAATGAAAATAGAGAAATAGTTATGTGAATGTGGTGATGGGTTTATGGCAACTTTCTGTATTTATATCCTGCTGGCTATGAAAAGGGGGTCTATGTCATGAGAGCACTTGCCCCTACAGTGAGGGAAACAGCATTATAGGTGCAAACGCTGGCTAGGCTGTACTTAAAGGAGAAAATCCTCAGAAAAGTTCTTCAGTAGGATCCAGCCAAGATAAATATAATGACAAAGCAGAGAAAATAAGTCTTGAATCACATAGGTGAGAAACATTGAAAGATATCAACTGTTCTTCATAATTCAACTGTGTCTCCTGATCTGTATACTAAGTATCATTCCTGGGGGATGTTGGAAAAAGAGATTGTACAAAATATAAAAATGGTGACCATTTAAGAATGTTCTCATTTTAGCAGAGCCACAAAGTTCAGCTGCAGACCTCAATCTCCCCAAAGTTTGGGACTCTTTGGGTCTTGAGTAGTGGTTTGGGCCTACCTCTTATTTTCTGAATAATTTTTCATGTTCCTGTATGGTGTCTTACAAGTGTCACATAGGCAACTCAGTATAGAGTTACAACGAAAATGAAATACAAATTATACTGTGTTGAATTGTACTCTATTGAATGTAAGCAGAAAGAAAAAATGTTTATCAACATTACTTTTGAGAAAGGAGGGGAATGCCTATAGAAATAGTACAGAGTACCCTGTTCATCTTTAATATTACCCCACTTCTGCACTACAGAAACTTGTGTGCATGTGGGAATGTGGAAAAGCAGTGACTTTTGGTAAGGAAGTCTGAACAAATTTAATTATATTGAATCAAGTCCTTACCAAATTTGAAAAAAAAAAGCATTACTGGTAGAATAGGGGATAACTTAAGTAAAGCAGTAAGCCAACTTAAGTAAGTAAAACCAACTTAAGTAAAGCAGATGAAGGATTTGTTGAATAAGGCATGTTCTCAACTTTATCAAGAAACTTTATGAGACAAAAAAACCCTGCATAATTGTAAAATTATTACTGATATCAGGATGAGAATACATTTTACTGATCACATTTTTGTATCTTTTGACCTTGAGCAAAAGACAATGGCATGAGTTTAGCATATAGATCCACTTTCAGTCACACTAATATATATAGAATACATGAAGTGAGGCTCTGCATTTTCAGTAGCATGTGTGATATTGGGGAAAGTATGTAAAAAGAGAATGGGTGGGGTTTTTAGAGATCAGCAAATAAGAAGATGGGTTGATTGTATTTAAAAGGAAAGCTTCTTATTGCTAGTTTCTAATTATAATCACACAGAGAGCGCAAAAGGATGAACTGGAGAAAATAAAGCAGTATTATGAGACTTCAAAAGAAGAGGAACTGAAGCTCTTGGACAAACCAGAACAGTAAGATTTAAAAAAAAATATTCTTCCATTATGCAGAATTGCCATTGGCTAGGAAGCTGAGGGAGTGTAGGGACAGAAATCTGGCTGGTTAAGTCTTAAAAAATCCTTATTTCAAGAGATGGTGTGAAAAGTGATTATATTGTCCCTTTTTTGATGTACTGTGTATAACTTTGTATTGACTGGGACCACTACGACAGATGAAATATACTAATTTTGCTATGTGACCTTGAGCCAGTCACAATTTCTGTGCCTGCATGCTCTCATTTTTAAAATGCTTTATCTTCCTCTCCTAGGTATTGAGGCTGAATTAATATTTGTAAAGCAGTGACGTGCTTGGATGGAAAGGTGCCATAGAAGTTGCTGTTATAATAAACCCCAAAAGCAAAACTCAAATTGCACGAATTCCCAAATGGAATTATAATCCTATCGTTCAGAATGAACTTGTCTTTTATTAAAACAATATATTTGATCCCAAATTTATGCCGAGCACTAGTTTCTGCCCCCTCCGTGCTGCTCCTTTCTCTTTACTGCTCTCCTCCCCCTCCACTGGCCCCCATCACTCTCCTTACCACCTGTGTTCCCACACTGAGGCCCCACTTTTCTACTCTTCACTATGCTGCTGCTCAGTCACCTTTGGTATAAGAGAGAGTGGGAGGAAATATGTGGATGATGAAGGAGGAACAGAGGCAGCAGAGATGGCATCTGAGTGTGAGAGGGGGGACACAGAGGGGATATCTTTTTACGTAGTTTCCTTAAGGCTGGAGGTTGGTGTTGGAGGGCAGAAAGATTTTTCTCCTTTCCTACCATCAGAGCAAGCCAAGCAGCTGTTGCTAACATCTGCATATTGGGGAATAGGTTAATGTCTGAGGGTATGAATATCTCCCAAATATTAAAACCTCAGAATACGAATGTCCTTCAAATTTATATACAATCTTGTTCATCTATCCCTTGTCTTTGTGCTTTCATTGACCACACTCAGGTGAGCCTTGGCCTACAGCATGATACATTGTGACTATTTGATATTTCACAGAGTCTAAATCTTTGGCAACCTATTTGCTGTATCTCTGAGGGTATGTCTACACTACGAAATTAGGTCGAATTTATAGAAGTCGGTTTTGTAGAAAGCGTTTTTATACAGTTGATTGTGTGTGTCCCCACACAAATGCTCTAAGTGCATGTAGTTGGCGGAGTGTGTCCACCGTACCGAGGCAACCGTCGACTTCCGGAGCGTTGCACTGTGGGTGGCTATCCCACAGTTCACGCAGTCTCCGCCACCCATTTGAATTCTGGGTAGAAATCCCAGTGCCTCATGGGGCTAAAACATTGTCGCGGGTGGTTCTGGGTACATATCATCAGGCCCCCATTCCCTCCCTCCCTCCGTGAAAGCAAGGGCAAACAATCGTTTTGCGCCTTTTTTCTTGAGTTACCTGTGCAGACGCCATACCACGGCAAGCATGGAGCCCGCTCAGCTAACCGTCACCGTGTGTCTCCTGGGTGCTGGCAGACGTGGTACTGCATTGCTACACAGCAGCAGTTTATTGCCTTTTGGCAGCAGACAGTGCAGTATGACTGGTAGCCGTCATCAACGTAGTCCTGGGTGCTCTTTTAACCGGGTGCCTGGGCAAACATGGGAGTGACTCAGCCAGGTCATTTCCCTTGTTTCGTCTCATGGCGATTCAGTCCTATCGGCAGTGCACTGTCTTTTAATCTGCAGGGAACAGAAGATGATGGCCAGTAGTCATACTGCACCGTCTTCTGCTGAGCACCCAGGTGTTGACGATGGCTAGCAGTTGTACTGCACAGTCTGCTGCCATCAAGATGTATAAAGATAGATGAAGTGGCTCAAAACAAGAAATAGACCAGATTTGTTTTGTATTCATTTTCTCCTCCCTCCCTCCCTGTGTGAAATCAACGGCCTGCTAAACCCAGTTTTGAGTTCTATCCTTGAGGTTTTGAGTTCTATCCTTGAGGGGGCCATTCAGTTTCTCGCAAAGCCACCCCCTCTGTTGATTTTAATTCCCTGTAAGCCAACCCTGTAAGCCATGTCGTCAGTCGCCCCTCCCTCCGTCAGGGCAATGGCAGACAATTGTTCCACGCCTTTTTTCTGTGTAGACGCCATACCACGGCAAGCATGGAGCCCGCTCAGATCACTTTGGCAATTAGGAACACATTAAACACCACACGCATTATCCAGCAGTATATGCAGCACCAGAACCTGGCAAAGCGATATCAGGCGAGTAGGCAACGTCAGCGCGGTGACGTGAGTGATGAGGACATGGACACAGACTTCTCTCAAAGCACGGGCCCTGGCAATGTGGGCATCATGGTGCTAATGGGGCAGGTTCATGCGGTGGAATGCCGATTCTGGACTCGGGAAACAAGTACAGACTGGTGGGACCGCATAGTGTTGCAGGTCTGGGACGATTCCCAGTGGCTGCAAAACTTTCGCATGCGTAAGGGCACTTTCATGGAACTTTGTGACTTGCTTTCCCCTGCCCTGAGGCGCAAGAATACCAAGATGAGAGAAGCCCTCACAGTTGAGAAGCGAGTGGCAATAGCCCTGTGGAAGCTTGCAACGCCAGACAGCTACCGGTCAGTCGGGAATCAATTTAGAGTGGGCAAATCTACTGTGGGGGTTGCTGTGATGCAAGTAGCCAACACAATCAAAGATCTGCTGATATCAAGGGTAGTGACCCTGGGAAATGTGCAGGTCATAGTGGATGGCTTTGCCGCAATGGGATTCCCTAACTGTGGTGGGGCCATAGACGGAACCCATATCCCTGTCTTGGCACCGGAGCACCAAGCTGGAGAGTACATCAACCGCAAGGGGTTCTGCAAGCACTGGTGGATCACAAGAGACGTTTCACCAACATCAACGTGGCATGGCCGGGAAAGGTACATGACACTCACATCTTCAGGAACTCTGGTCTGTTTCAAAAGCTGCAGGAAGGGACTTTATTCCCAGACCAGAAAATAACCTTTGGGGATGTTGAAATGCCTGTAGTTATCCTTGGGGACCCAGCCTACCCCTTAATGCCATGGCTCATGAAGCCATACACAGGCAGCCTGAACAGTAGTCAGGAGCTGTTCAACTACAGGCTGAGCAAGTGCAGAATGATGGTAGAATGTGCATTTGGATGTTTAAAAGCGCGCTGGTGCAGTTTACTGACTCAGTTAGACCTCAGCAAAACCAGTATTCCCACTGTTATTACTGCTTGCTGTGCGCTCCACAATATCTGTGAGAGTAAAGGAGAGACATTTATGGTGGGGTGGGAGGTTGAGGCAAATCGCCTGGCTGCTGGTTACGCACAGCCAGACACCAGGGTGGTTAGAAGAGCACAGGAGGGTGCGGTGTGCATCAGAGAAGCTTTGAAAACCAGTTTCATGACTGGCCAGGCTACAGTGTGAAAGTTCTGTTTGTTTCTCCTTGATGAAACCCCCCCCGCCCCTTGGTTCACTCTACTTCCCTGAAAGCTAACCACCCTCCCTTGGATCACCAATTGCAGAGGCAATAAAGTCATTGTTGCTTCACATTCATGCATTCTTTATTCATTCATCACACAAATAGGGGGATAACTACTAAGGTAACCCAGGAGGGGTGGTGGAGGAGGGAAGCACCAGGAGGGGTGGTGGAGGAGGGAAGGACAAGGCCACACAGCACTTTAAAAGTTTAAAACTTTAAAACTTATTGAATGCCAGCCTTCTGTTGCTTGGGCAATCCTCTGGGGGTGGAATGGCTGGGTGGCTGGAGGCCCCCCCCACCGCGTTCTTGGGCATCTGGGTGAGGAGGCTATGGAACTTGGGGAGGAGGTTGGTTGGTTACACAGGGGCTGTAGCGGCGGTCTGTGCTCTTGCTGCCTTTCCTGCAGCTCAACCATACGCTGGAGCATATTGGTTTGATCCTCCAGCAGCCTCAGCATTGAATTCTGCCTCCTCTCATCATGCTGCCACCACCTTTGAGCTTCAGCCCTCTCTTCAGCCCGCCACTTACTCTCTTCAGCCCGCCACCTCTCCTCCTGGTTATTTTGTGCTTTTCTGCAGTCTGACGTTGTCTGCCTCCTCACATTCGTCTGTGCTCTGTCAGTGTGGGAGGACAGCATGAGCTCAGAGAACATTTCACCACGAGTGTGTTTTTTTCACCTTCTAATCTTCGCTAGACTCTGGGAAGGAGAAGATCCTGTGATCCTTGAAACACATGCAGCTGGTGGAGAAAAAAAAAGGGACAGTGGTATTTAAAAAGACACATTTTATAGAACAATGGGTACACTCTTTCGCGGTAAGCCTTGTTGTTAACATTACATACATAGCACATGTGCTTTCGTTCCAAGGTCGCATTTTGCCTCCCCACTCTGCGTGGCTAGCCCCTCCCCCCTCTCCGTGGCTAACAGTGGGGAACACTTCTGTTCAGCCACAGGCAAACAGCCCAGCAGGAACGGGCACCTCTGAATGTCCCCTTAAGAAAAGCACCCTATTTCAACCAGGTGACCATGAATGATACCACTCTCCTGAGGATAACACAGAGAGGTAAAGAACGGATGTTGTTTGAACGCCAGCAAACATACACTGCAATGCTTTGTTCTACAGTGATTCCCGAATATGTGCTACTGGCCTGGAGTGGTAAAGTGTCCTACCATGGTGGATGGAATAAGGCTGCCCTCCCCAGAAACCTTTTGCAAAGGCTTTGGGAGTATATCCAGGAGAGCCACGAATGCCAGGACAAATTAATCATTAAACATGCTTGCTTTTAAACCATGTATAGTGTTTTAAAAGGTACACTCACCAGAGGTCCCTTCTCCACCTGGCAGGTCCGGGAGGCAGCCTTGGGTGGGTTCGCGGGGTACTGGCTCCAGGTCCAGGGTGAGAAACTGTTCCTGGCTGTCGGGAAAACCGGTTTCTCCGCTTGCTTGCTGTGAGCTATCTACAGCCTCATCATCATCATCTTCCTCGTCCCCAAAACCTGCTTCCGTGTTGCCTCCATCTCCATTGAAGGAGTCAAACAACATGACTGGGGTACTGGTGGCTGAACCCCCTAAAATGGCATGCAGCTCATCATAGATGCTGCATGTTTGGGGCTCGGACCTGGAGCGGCCGTTTGCCTCTCTGGTTTTCTGGTAGGCTTGCCTCAGCTCCTTAAGTTTCACGCGGCACTGCTTCGAGTCTCTGTTATGGCCTCTGTCCTTCATGCCCTGGGAGATTTTGACAAATGTTTTGGCATTTTGAAAACTGGAATGGAGTTCTGATAGCACGGATTCCTCTCCCCATACAGTGATCAGATCCCATACCTCCCGTTCAGTCCATGCTGGAGCTCTTTTGCGATTCTGGGACTCCATCATGGTCACCTCTGTTGATGAGCTCTGCATGGTCACCTGCAGCTTGCCACGCTGGCCAAGCAGGAAATTGAAATTCAAAAGTTCGCGGGCCTTTTCCTGTCTACCTGGCCAGTGCATGTGAGTTGAGAGTGCTGTCCAGAGCGGTCACAATGGAGCACTCTGGGATAGCTCCTGGAGGCCAATACCGTCTAATTGCATCCACAGTATCCCAGCAAGGCCGATTTCAGCGCTAATCCCCTTGTCGGAGGGTGGAGTAAGGAAATTGATTTTAAGAGCCCTTTAAGTTGAAAAAAAGGGCTTCGTCGTGTGGACGGGTGCAGGGTTAAATGGATTTAATGCTGCTAAATTCGACCTCAACTCCTAGTGTAGACCAGGGCTGAGTGAAATAAATATAAGCACATTTTATGTCCTGGAAAATATGAATCATGCTTAGTGTTCTGGAATTATAAGAGGCCATGCCTAGTTTTGTAAATCATGGTGGGGAGGGGTTGGTCCACATTAGTCACCCTGTCAGTTTCATGCTGTCATTGTTCTGTAGTTAAAAATGAGGCATTTTAAAGAAACCAATTATTGTTGGTAATTCCAAATAAAATGAGTCTGCTTTTTCACCATCTCGTCTTTACCAAAACAGTTCTTATAATCCTTACCTAATTATCCCATGATTTCCCCTGTTATTGAGAGATGTTGATTAAGGAGACTTTTCTTTTTTAAATGTTGCTTTAAAATGAAATAATCAACCAGTGGTCAGGAATTAGGGCCTGCAGCTGAGCCTGGGACCAGTTAGTTGACCTCAGCTGAACACCTCGATAGACCAAACCTACCAGGCCTGCTCTGAAGCCAAGGAACAGCAGCCCTGGCTGCTGTTCAGTGCTTTTCTTGCAGCTGCAGTTGCTCCTGTGCCTGCCTTGTTCCCAGCCTTGCTCCTGCCCTGCTCCAGTCTGTTCAAGAGCTGGTCTCCTGCTTGGTTCTTGACTCTGGCTCTGACTACTGACCTCTGACTCCAGCTCTGACCCCTAAGCTTGATCACCCACTGCTGCAACCACTAGGCCTGACCACCCACATCCCAGTCCGTGGCAGTTTGAGCATCCTCCTTCTGAAAGAAGGGACAGGTTCTGCTAGCAGAATGGATACTGCTAGGGCCAGTGTCTCCCTGTCGGAGATAGTGAGTCTCTTGCAGAACCTGCAGACTCAGGTTGCTGCCCTGCAGGCCCAGAGTGTGGCACCTAGGCATAGGCTATGCCACCTGCAGCTCCAACTCCAGCCACTCGAGAACCAAAAATTTCCCTGCTGGACGAGTTAACTGGCGACCGTAGTAAGTTCCTCAAGTTTCTGAATTAGTGCTGGCCCTATTTCTGTTGCACCCTCAGTCATTTCCCCTGTCCACTCCTGAGTAGGACTTATCAGCCTGCTGACTGGAGAGGCATTAGCCTGGGCCTCTCCACTGCTGGAGAATTTGAGTCCTCTTCTGAGCCAATTGAGAATTTTTGTTCAAACCGTGGCGATGATTTTCATTGACCTGAGTCGCATGCGTATGGAAGAGGCTGCTCTCCAGGCATTGCTGCAGAGGCATTGTCCAGTTGCTCATTATGCCGTGGAGTTTCGACACTTGGTAGCAGCCACCAAATGGAATGAGGCTATGCAGCACTAGCACTGAGCAGGAAGCTCAGCTCAGATGATGAGGTCAAAGACGAGTTGGTGTAGATGGAGCCTCTGACAGGTCCAGATGCCCTAACTGAACTGTGCATAAAGACTGACAACTGCCTGATGGAACACGACCAAGTAAGAAGATTAGCTTCCTGACCCTACCAATCACTCTGACTCCAGCCAACCAACCTTCTGTGCCTTCCCCACAGCCTGTGTCCATGCAGGTTGACCATGCTGGGCCCCGCTTCTCTAACACAGAGGAAAACAGGCCTCAGGCCTGTGCCTATACTGCGGAGAACTGGAACACTTAGCATTGACTTGCCCTGCAGAGGCCCAGTCTGCAAGCACCCAGCTCCAATAGAAGGTTTGGCATTCTCCCCCTTGCTCTGGTACCCTGCACCAACATTTATCTGCTGGTACTCTGGCGCCTCAGGTAATTTAATGGACTTGAATTTATTTGAGAGTATAATGTCATCACCAAATGCAAAGTTTCCCTGATTTAATAGTGTCCATTGATGGACCGCCCCTCTCTTCAGGCCACCACTCGCCTAACTGCCCCTTAGAGGTCACTACCCTTCAAGGTCATCAAGAAATTCTTCAGTTTGGATTGATCCATATGCCACATTCTCCTATGTTCTCCTCTGTATTCCTTGGTTCATTGCCCATGATCCATGTCTCTGCTCGCAAACTGACATGGTGCATTTTAGTTCACCATACTGCTGGGATCTTGCCTCCCAAAATCCAACCACAGAGATAAATACTCTGCTTCTTTGCCTGTCTCCCAGGAGATTCCAAGACAGGGGGCTTAGTCTAAAAGGATCCTTCGCAACCCCTATGGTCTCTTCAACAGTCCCAGTGGTACATGCCAAATATCAAGACTTTTTCTAACATATTTGACAAAAAGAAAGCTGACATCTTGCTACTTCACTGTATCTCCGACTGCCCTGTTGACCTCCAGCCTGGAGCAGTGATCCCTTTTGGGTGTATCTGTTCTCTCTCAGAAAATGAGTTATAGACTGTCTGAAGCTATCTCCAAGAAAACCTGCAAAGGGGGTTCATCCATCTCTCCAAGTCCTCAACCAGGGCTTTGATTTTCTTTGTGGGTAAGAAGGATGGCTCCCTGTGGCCTTGTGTGGATTAACAGCCATTAAACAGTGTTACAGTCCAGAACCAGTAGCCTTTACCAATGAACTCTTTGAGAGACTCTGCTTCACCAAGGTCTTCACCAAGTTGGACCTTTGTGGAGCTTGTAACCCAGTTCGGATTAGAGATAGAGATGAATAGAAGACAGCCTTCGCACTTGGTATGGACACTTTAGTACTTGGTTATGCTCTTCAGCTTGTGCAACACTCTGGTGACTTTCCAGTGCTTCATTCATGATCTCTTTAGGGACATGCTGGACCAATTTGTGGTTATCTACCTCAATGAGATCATTTTTACTGAGGATCTGGTTATCGTGATCAACATGTATGCTGAATCTTAGAAAGATTCTCCTAAAACCACTTGTATGTGGTGCTCGAGAAGTGTGAATTTGACCAGGACATGACTGAATTCCTGGGGCATATTGTCTTCCCCAAGGGACAAACTATGGACCCACGCAAAGTGGCATCCATGTCATGGTTGATTTCCTAAGATGGTGCACTTTGTTCTGTGCCATGCCTTCCCTACTGTATCAGAAACAACATGTCTCTTCCTAGAGAATGTCTTCCGTTACCATGGATCACCAACTGGCCTCATGTCGGATCAGAGCTCCTGTTCATCTCCCCTTTTTGGTGGGTATATCTACGATTTCTTGGCATAGAGTCCCTCACCTTTTCTGCCTATCACCTGCAAATCAATGGGCAAACAGAACGTATCAGCCAGATTCTAGAATGGTATCTTCACTGTTTTTTTAATTACTAATTTTCCTTGTGGAATTTGCCTACAATAATGCAACCCACGCAAACTTCATTCTTTGCTAACTATGGCTTTAAACCTTGTTTTCATCCAGACATACCCACGAGTTCCCAGGTACCTACCACCATGGACTTGGCTACTCACTTGCTCGAAGTGCACCAAGAATTCAAGAAAAATGTAAGATCTGCTAAAGAAGCTTATAGCACCAGGCTAACCAGGGTCACCAAACTTCCCCAACCTCGTTGTAGGGACAGAGTTTGATTATCCACCCAGAATCTTAAGGCCCATCAGCCAAACTGGATTACCAGTACCTGGGCCATTTCAAGATCTTGGAACAGGTCAATCCAATAACATGCAATCTGCAGCTACCTGAAGCCCTAAAGATCCATCCTGTATTTTATAACTTCCTTCTAAAGCCTTTTCTGAGAACCCCTTCTTGAACCGCTCCAACCCACTTCCACCATCCATAACCATTCGAGGGCAGGAGTAATATTTGATCTGATGAATTCTTTCTTCCTAGTAAGTTAGGGGGAAACTCCAGTACCTGGTGGACTGGGAGGGCTACAGTCCAGATGTACAGGCCAGGGCAATGGTGGAGAACGTCTGTGCTGAGCCTGGGACCAGCTAGTTAACCTAAGCTGAACATCTTGATTGACCAGACCCCCTGATTGGCTGAGAAGTGTCACCAGGCCTTCTCTTTAGCCCAGCAGCTGGACCAGCCCAGCACCTGCTCCCTAAAATTCAAAGGTATCTTGACAAATTGGAGAAGTGGGCTACAGACACACAATGAAAGACAAATGTAAGTGCTACATTTAGGGGAGAAAAACCAAATTCACAAATACAGAATGGGGGATAACTAGCTTGGACACAGCACTGCTGAGAAGGATCTGGCACTCGCGGTTGATCACAACCTCAACATGAGTCAGCAATGCAATGCTGTTGCAAAAAAAGCATATGCAGTTTTGGGTTGCATTAACAGAGGCATAGCTGGTAAGTCACAGGATGTGATAGTACCACTCTACTGGACTCTGGTTAGGGTTCAGCTGGAGTTCTGCATCCAACTTTGGTCATTGCTGTATAGAAAGGATGTAGAGAAATTGGAAAGGATCCATAGGCGAGCAACAAAGATGATCAAAGGAATGGAAGGCAAGCCATATGAGCAGAGGCTGAAGGAACTGGGTATGTTTAGTTTCGAAAAAAAGGAGATTAAGGGGAGGCATGATATCAGCCTTCAAATACTTGAAAGGCTGCCATTAAAAAGATGGAGAAAAATTGTTCTCTCTTGCCATAGAGATCAGCTCAAGAGGCAATGGATACAAACTACAGCATACCAGGGTTGAGCAGGGGGTTGGACTAGATGACCTCCTGAGGTGTCTTCCAACCCTGATATTCTATGATTCTATACCAGTTTTAGATTAAATCTCAAAATAATCTTCCTAATTGTAAGAACAATGGAATAAACTGCCTAAGGGAGTGGTGGAAGCTTCACTGGAGGTTTTCAAAAAGAGGCTGGATAGCCATATATTTTGTATGGTTTAGACGCAACAAATCCTTCTTCTTGGCAGGGGTTTAGCTAAATGACCGTTGTGGCTCCGTGTAACCCTACAGTTCTATGGTTCTATGCTTCCCGCCGCAGCTATGATCATCCTGTCCCAGCCTTGTTCCCAGCTATACTTGGTTCCTGACTCCGACACTGACTCTGGTCTTTGGTGCTATTCCTGGCCTCTGATTGTTGCTCCAACCACCAGTCCTGACCACCCTCTGCTCTGACCATAACCCGAGAGATGCTCTTACATCAGTTTTATAAGCCATTCAAAATACTGCACTTTCTGGAAACTCAATAAATCAATTGTGCTGTTACGACTATCCACTCAGTCTCAATAAACGCGGACCCAGGGGCTTTTGTTGGAACTACGTTAAGCACATTCGTCCCAAAAAAGATTAAGCACACAAGAGTTCCAACCTTGTATGCCCAGATTAAAATTAGTTACTGTGGGACATAAACCTAACTTAATTTTCATTGGTAAGGCTCAAGCACAGTTAAATATGAAATGCCATATTTTTAAAATTGTTACAAATGGTAACATTATGGATTAAAATACTGTAAGTGTTGGGCTGAATTCAGTACAGACTAAAAGAAGCTTTTGCTAATTTTAAATGTTTTGAAATTCCAGAGAAACAGAAAGCTTTTCTGTTATCAATAATGGTCTCCTGCACATGTGATTTTGATTTGTTTTGCTGGCATGTTATATTTGCTATTGTTGATGTACACTGTAAATGTATCTTAGCAGTATTGCAGTGTGCCCCTAAATTATGTTTCTTGATAATAAAGTTGTTAAAATGCTAATATTCATTAGACTGGAAAAGATTTATATGTGTAATTGACCACAACATGGGGTCTTGTCTGAGGGACACAGATGCTCTAGCTTCTTTCCAAGTATTGCATTTTGGCTGAAATGCAATCTTCCTGTAGTTCTAGCTAGTACTAAATCATTGCTAGACAGGGAAATGGGAGCAAAATGCAATTTGGGGCTTTATTGCTGACCATGTTATTGACCACAGTAACTGGAGAACTGTCATTTGTTTGAAGGTAAAATATTTGCTTCTCCCCAAATTATGACACTGAGTCCTCATTCTCCCCTCTCTTACACGGAGGTATCTCCATTGACTTCAGTGGTGGTCCTTTTGAATTTCACTGGCATGAGAAGAGAATCAGTTTTGTTTCAAATTATTCACTAAACTTGATGTTTTTAGAATGTGAATAAATATAAACTGGTGCGTTATTTCTTGGTAAAAATGATAACTTCATTGTCTTTCAATTCAATGGATGCTATGATTCATATATAGTTACACTATGATGGCCTTTGGGCCTGATTCAAAGTTACACTAAGGCCCTTTTTACAGCAGTCTGTCAGGGTAAAGGAGCCATCAAGTGGGTATACATTTTATATAAGCTTTCTTTAAGGTGTCTTACACTGCCAGGGTAGAGTACCTGATATTGAAACCCTCTGTGCTTACAGTAGATCATCAGTAGAATGTTGTATTAAGGGCCATCAAAAAGTTACATTCGGTCAATGGGGCACTCCATCATATCTTGAAGTTAGGCAAACACTTACCTTTCTTAACTCCAAGCTACAATTAATGAGTGAACCCAGCGTATTCTGTCCTCTTCAAAACTTTATCCAGTACCCTCTTGCATTAATTTACACTTTTGTTTGGTTTTTGACTTTGATAGATAATCCAACCTGCATTTTATACAAAAGATGTCTGCCTGAATTGTTGTGATGTCCTCATTAAAAAAAAAAACTCTATTTACCATATGATAACTGTACAGTTATCATATTTATTTTATACTCAACATAATGGGAAAACTGTGATATCCAATATTACCCTAAGTGGCAACTGTTGGTAATGATGACCCTTAATTACAATATAGGGTCGATCATTCCACAGATTCAGACTATAGATTTTGGTTTTAAGTAACCAGGTATTGTCACTAATCCATTCCTTTATTTCAAAATAACAAAATGTTCTGTGAGACGCTTCACTGTCTCCTTTTTTTCCTGAGTTATGTCAGGCTAATCGTATTTTATAATTTGCACTTTAAAACCCTGAATCACTTGGTTCATTTCCTGGATCTTTCAAATCTCAGCAATGGCTATCCTATAGTGAGTTGACCAGAATAGAGCACAGTATCAAGGGATTTCAAATGAAGAGTAGTCATGAAAATGAAACCAGTCATGCACCTCATTCCTGCCATATGGTGTTAAAGTCCTGCCCATCTTAATTTAGGCATCTCCTTTGCCCTTAACTTGTCCTTTGTGGCCCTTTAGCAAAGGTACACCAACATTTTGGGAAACACTTGGCTAGATGATCAAAAGGGTATTTTTCTGTTTTTAATTGTTGTTATTCTGTTATACTCTTTATTTAGCAATACACCAAACAATCAAACTGATAAATCGATGTACAGAGCTGTTTTCATCCAGTAGAGGGCAGTGTTTCTCTCACACACACTCCTGTCCATAGAGTAGTGGAACAGAAATCTCCAGTTTGCTGGTCCTTCTGTTTGTCACCAACAAGCTTTGATAGTAGATCTCATCTGTTCTCTAATGTTGTGCAAAAGATCATGAAACAATTATTTTGTTCTATCATATTTCATTTACAATTCAAATAAAGAAAGATTACTTTATGTATGTGCTTTCTTTGACACTATTACTCTGACATGTTATATTATAACAAAAGATATGAAATGTAATGATTTGGTATTACAGTATAGTTCTTATTTTCACAGATTTTTGTATGAGTTATCCCAGATCCCCAATTTTGCAGAACGTGCCCAATGTATAATCTTCCAATCTGTTTTCTCTGAGGGGATAACCTCAGTGCATCGAAAAGTGGATGTTATTACTCGTGCTTCTAAGGTAGGTTCTGCCAGTCTAATGAAAGCCAATCACAAATTAAGTTTATTTAAAATACTATGTATTTCTTTGCTTCCTAAAGCTAATTGAGGTATAATATAAATACTTCGGCATTAACATTAACTTTGCAGGAATTTAAAAGCACTATATGGCTCTTACATAACAACATTTCATTCCAGCGGAATAGCAGATTTTAATAAACTTACATAGTGCTAGTCATTTCATGTAAAATGATAGATATTTTCAGTAAAGAAATTTCAAATGTTGCAAAACCGAACAGAGTCTTACAGTAACACAGAGACCAGCATCAGAGCCAACTTTAATAAATGAATTAAACTAGATCAGTAAAACCCTAGAAAATAAATAAATACATACATTTTAGAAGAAAAAGAATGGGTTCCTAGATGTTACAGTAATAGAAATAATTGATTATATGATTAGAAGAAAACCTAAACAGTGAATGGCAACCACAAGCATTCATGCAAAAGGCCAGCATACTAAATTGTCTGGCCTACCATAAGAAGAGCCTCTTCTGAACTACCTGCTGCCCCACTCCACCTGTGAGTGAAGGAGCAAGGTGAAATTGACAGGATCTGTTTTTTGATTTGTTGCTCTGCTCACATGTTGGCAAAGTGGATTTGGAGGTGCTTTAGAGGGAGAGAGCATAATCTGTGGGGAAAGTGAAGAGTCCGAAGATGGGGATAAAGCGAGAATTCAAGAGGAAAATGAGCCCCAAAAACCAATTCCAACAAGGAGACAAGCCAAAAAAGAGGAAACGAACAGTGTAGAAGAGACTAGTGTAAATATGGTTGTACCTGTGATGTCACTGAAATGTTGTTAACTGAAAACAAAGCTCCCTCAGCGCTCAAATGTCTCAAAAACTGTTTTGTATTTATTTGCAGCACTCAGATCAGAAATGTTGCCAAACCATATTCTGCCATGGCTTTAAAACAAAACCACTTAGGTAGTCCTAAAAATGAGCTTTCTTTCTTAAAACCTGAGGAATGTTAAAAACAAACAAGATTTCACACAGTATTTCCAAATAGTAATAAAAACAATGATATTGTGTGTTTATATGGTGCTTCCTATAGAATGTGCATTATAAACAATGAATTAAGACACACAGAATTTCTGAGGCACAAAGCACCTGATTCTCATTTATACTAAGGACACCACTCTGTCAATGTTAAGGGGCTTAAATTACTTTTCACTCACTTTAAGGTCCTTTTACAATACCAGGGTGGTAAAAAGTGACCTTGTGTAAATAAGAATCAGGGCCATGGAGTTTGAAAGGCTTCCCCAAAGTTACAGAGCAATTCTAAAGCAGACTTGGGAATAGCAACCAGGTTTCTTGACTCCCAGTCACTTTCTCTCCCACCTCTTCCCCTTTCTTCTGATTTTTCCCCGAGCGGGTGAAGTGTGGTCCACTGAATGCAAAATCAGGGCAGGTGTCTCTGCCTTATCTCTTACAGCGTACCCATTTTGTCATCAACTTCTCTCACCATTTACCTCACCACTGAATTTATTTTTGTTCCTTCTGGACCCAAATTTCAGTTTTTAATGCCTAGGAGGGATAGTGTATGTTTACATGGAGTCCATTCATTATCCATACTACCTTTAGGCCCTTTCTTCTTCTTCTTCTTCTTTTTTTTAAAGCAATTTAAAATGGTTTACTGCCAGACTGTGGCTTGCCCTGCCTACCTCCCATATGGTGCACTAGGTATAGACCCACTGTAACCCACACACCTTCTGGGTGTGGTGTTCTGTCCCATCTAGTGGCACCAAGACCACTTAAAGAGAGAGATAAAATGAGTCTGCTTTACAGCCTTAGCTAACAGGCAGTTGGATTTTAGCTCATGCTGTAGGGGCTCATGCACTAAGCTCCAGAGGTCCTGGGTTCGATCCTGCCCGCCATCGACCAGGGTCTGTCGACGTTACACCAGCGCAGCTTATTCTCTCCCTAAAGCAGCAGGGAAACTGGGGTGGGAGCTCGATTGTGACTCCCTGAGTCTGCCCCAGGTGCAGAACAATAATCCACTGCCCCTTTGTCTGGGCAGATAGCAAACTAACAATAAAGCCCTTTCTTATTAACATTTTTGAAATGGCTACTCTGTTGTGCAGTAATTTCCTCTTATAATTTCTTTGAATAAGAACATCTGCATCATTTTGTGTCACCTTCATAGTACAAGATACTACACATTGTACTTCATATGGATTAATACAAAATTAAAGATAACATCTCAGAAGGAGAAGACATAATCTATTCAATTTCTTCCCTTTACAGTTTGTTTTTAGGTTCCAGTCTTTGTGCTATAAAAATAAAATCTCTTAAAAAAAACTATTTGCCTGTGTTACTACAGTCTAGAGAGTGATTACAGTCTGCCATGTAAATACTGTTTAGCATTTTGATAAATAGTAATTTATATAATGCACCAGATTATAGACTGTTATATATTTCATTTTCCATGTCCATTTCATTCACAAAACACATCACTTTAATCTAGCGATGGGCCAAAATTGTAATCTTGAATCCAAACACCAACCTCTTGGTCCATCTCTGTTTTAGACAGGCAAACAATTGTGTTCTTACATTGGTATAGTATCTCTTTCCAATATTTCTAAAAGAAATTCATTGTGTGACTCAGAACCTACATGTAGAACTAGGTGAAATTTTTCAGCTTAAACTATTTTTGACAAAAAATGCAGATTTGGTGACACTGAAACATTGTGGATTAATGTTGATTTTACCAAATTGTTTTGGTTGTAAAAAAAACTTAAAAAAAATCAATGTTTCACTTTGACATTTCTTAAATGAAACATTTTGATTTTTAAATTCAAAACTGTTTGTTTTGAAATTTTGTTCAGCTTTATTTTTTTGAATTAATAAACATGAAAAAATGTCATACAGTGTTTTTATTTTGGATCAAATGAAATGTTTGACCCAGAAAAACATTTTTTTCAATTTTTCTATTTGGTGAAATTTTCAAACATTTTAATTTTCAGTTTGACCCCCAAATGAATTTTTATTTTATTTCTTTGGAATTGCCAACAAACCAAAAAATCTGGTTTTTTGCACAGCTCTACTTGTATGTTGAGTTCTAGCACGGAGAAAATTCTTATGTAGCCTTGAAAGTTAGGTTTTAAAATATGAGTATCATAGAAGATTAGAGTTGGAAGAGACCTCAGGAGGTCATCTAGTCCAACCCCCTGCTCAAAGTACGACCAACCCCAACTAAATCATCCCAGCCAGGACTTTGTCAAGTCGGGCCCTAAAAACCTCTAAGGATGGAGAATCCACGAACTCCCTAGATAATCCATTCCAGTGCTTCACCACCCTCCTAGTAAAATAGTGTTTCCTAATATCCAACCTACACCTCCCACACTACACTTTGAGACCATTGCTCCTTGTTCTGTCATCTGCCACCACTGAGAACAGCCTAGCTCCATCCTCTTTGGAACCCGCCTTCAGGTAGTTGAAGGCTGCTATCAAATCCCCCCTTACTCTTCTCTTCTACAAACTAAATAAGCCCAGTTCCCTCAGCCTCTCCTCATAAGTCATGTGCCCCAGCCCCCTAATTGTTTTCGTTGCCCTTCGCTGGACTCTCTCCAATTTGTCCACATCTGGCCTCTCTCCAGTTTGTCCAGAACTGACACAGTGGCCTAATGGGTAGTGTTGTGAATGGCAGTACTTGGTTCTGCTGTCTTATGTTACTCTAAAATTGGCATTGTGCCCTTCTATGTTTATACCTCATTGATTCCATGTCAGATTTTACTTAGATTGTAAACTCTTTTGGTAGGGTCTGTCTTTTTGTTCTGTTTGTATGGCACCTACCTCACTGGGGTCCTGTTCCATAACTAGAGCTCCTTTGCACTTTTGTAATACAAATAATAATAAATAATACTTTTTCTCAATTTGCAAATGAATGAATTGTTTTTAAACTGCCAACGCTGCATCCTGGGCTCTGGGAGTAAGACTAACTTATGTTTGGTGATTTTGTGAGAGAATGAAAGAAAGCTGCTGCAGGCCAAATTGATGCACAGTTACAACTGTGCAAGTCCACGGTCTTCTGGTTGTTCCCCTAGTAGCACCTGTTCAATCCCCATTGAAAGCTGCCTGGTTTTGTAGAGGGATGATTGAGGGAATAATTTGGACTGCAGAATCTTTACTACTGAGAATACTGAGGGAGGGGAAAAAATATCCAGCTTGACTCCTGTAGTGTCCAGAGCCCAAAATCACAAAACATCCCTTTACTTTACTTTGATGTGGAATCAGTGAGTGACAAACATGGAACCTCATAATGCCATTTTCATGACTACTGTACTTTAAGTACAAATTGTAGAAAATGGTTGGGACTCTTTCACTGGTATTATGGTAAATATTGGTATAAGTGCTTTAGGGAAATCCATATCTTTTGTCTGTCTCATCATTGTGACATTCATGGGCAACAGTAAAAGTATTGTAAACGTCTTGTACCACCTGATGTTACAAATTAGTATTCCTCTTTCAGGATTTGCTGGACATGAAAAGTGTGAAGGAAATTTTAGGCTTGATTTTGGCTTTTGGAAATTATATGAATGGGGGAAACAGGACACGAGGTCAAGCAGATGGATTTGGTTTGGAAATTCTTCCGAAACTAAAGGATGTCAAGAGCAGAGTAAGTAGTATTTTTTACTTTAAAGGGCATTTGTCAAGTGATCTTTTTCATGTTCCATAATCTGCAAAAGGTTGATCTCTCTTGCCTCTTACCATTATCTGTTTTAAACAGCAGCACACTTTGTAGATGTTGTTTTTGGAATGTTTCTCCCTTCTTTGTTGTTCTGCCCAGATCATTTGCATCACAAAGAATTTTCCTCCTCACTGACTACTGGCCTCTGTCTCTTTCTGCCCACTTTGTCCTCTGCCTCACACATGCACACATAGACATCTCCTGTCTCACCTAGATTCTGCCACTGAAAAGATTATCCTGGTGTCAAAGCCTTTTTGTGTATTTTTCAGTCAAGATTCACAGAGGGATGAAGGTTTCTCCAGTGACTGTCTCCAACCCTCACTCCTGATATTAGTTGCATATCTTTACAAAAGCCACTAGCATGTGAGGAATTACTTTGAGGGTCAAGTTCAGGAACAGTGGCTAGAAACTGGAAACCTGAAGGATCAGATTTGAGTTTATGGCTTTGGATTCTTGGTGGAAGAGTCTGCCCATGGCCTGCAAAGTGTTGCCTGTCTTCATTTTTAAGTTGGCCAGTATCACATCTTCTTCAAATAACAGTTGTAACACAAGAATTCTGAACTGCTACACTGAGTGAACAAGAAAAATCAGCCTAGATGGCCAATTCTTTTCTGAAAAACTGGAACCCCAAAGAGTCTCTGGATAGTTACTTAAGGCTTTAGTGAGGACATTTAAAAATTAGCCACTTTTGGGTCTCATGTTGCCCTACCTCCATCTGAGCAGGGATGATGTTTGATCAGATCAGCAGTGGAAAGACAAACCTTGTGGTCCTGAATGGTGGAGTGCAGTCTTGGCTGCTCTGTGCCCCTCTCATCCTCATCCTGAATGCACATGGTGATCATGCCTGGCCAGGGGAGGAGGTGGGAATTTTATAAATCTCCCTACTGCAACTGGCTAAAAAAAAAAAGTTTGGGAACCCCTGGCTAGGATGACTATATGTCCCATTTTGGGCCCATACGTCCCAATTTTTTTGGGACGATGATCAGTTGGCAACTGGTGATCAGTTGGCAAGAGCAAATGGAACCAGTGCTCAGTTTTGCCAAAAAGAAGCTTGCGGGGTTGAGTGGCAGGGCTCAGGTGGGAGGGGAGAGTGGTGGGGCTCGGATCAGCCCTGTGTAGGGCAGGAGAGGGTCTTCGGTGAGTGGCTCAGGCCAGCCTCGCATGGGGGAGGGGAGAGGGCCAGTGGGGGGAGGAGGGAGAGGGACTTGGGGGAGTTCAGTGCCACACAGGGGAGGGGATCGGGAGATCTCCATGCCATGTGGGCAGGGGAAAGGGACTGAGAGCAACTCCACGCTGGGGAGGGGAGGGGAGGGGGAAAGGGGCTCGCTCCAGCGCTGTGCTGGGTGGGGGTGGGGGTCCCTCGGTCAAATGCTGTGCTGGGTGGGAGGGGTCCTCGGTCCAGTGCTGCGCTGGGTAGGGAGGCCCTTCATGTGGCTAGCTCAGCTTGGGGCTTGGGCAAGCAGCACTCAGCCAGCTATGCATGGGGGCAGGGGGAATTGCTCACCACCTCCACACAGGCTTCTCTGAGATGGAGGCGGGGCCTCAGGGGGAAGAGGAGGAGTGGGGAGGGGGAGAGAGGAGAAGCAGGGGTTGTGGCTAGTGTTCTGGTGCTCCTGTAGGGCCCCCCCAATTGGTCGGGACCTCTGGGCACAGGCCCCGTTGGACCATAAAGCAATCCGCCACTGGGTGGGAGAGGATCCGGATTCATCCTAGGGATAGGTTGAAAAAAGCCAACCCTTAATATTGATTATGTGGCATGAAGGCTTGGAAAGATAATAAAGTTGTGGTCCCACACTTTAAATCTCTCTGTGTCTGTGACCCAATCTTCTGCCAAACAAAGGTGATAGGTGTGTGTGACATACTAGGGTACAATCCAGACTAATGAGTGGCTGTGTCACCCCTATACTAACCTGGGGTGCCCTTTACAATGCTTTACTGTTGTAACCTCCAGTCTGGACTGCTCACAAACAGCATCCAGCATGCAAGTCACTCCCAGCTATGTCTGTGTGTGTGCTGCAGCCAGCCAGCCAGCCACACTTTGGCTCTTACCAGCCTGGGTTATACTGCAGCGTGACCCCAACACACTCCCAGCCTTAGACCTTCCCCAAGAAATATATGTCCATTGTATGCCCAACCCTCTTCTGGACAATACAAGTTTATATTAAGTCTGTTATTGCTTCAGAAGAAATAATATGCACATAACTTGCCACCGCAAATGGAGTTCCCCAAACAGTTCAGTTTAAACACACTGGATTAGATAAAACAATAAAACAAGTTTATTAACTACAAAGAGAGATTTTAAGTGAGTACAAGTAATGAGGCATAAAAGTCAGAAATGGTTACAAGAAAAATAAAGATAAAACGCAACTAGTGCCTAACTTAACAAACTATGTTAAATTCAAAGCAAAGTTTTCTCACCAGATGCTCTCAGCAGTCTTACTGACCAAACTTCTTAGGTCAGAACCCCTTTTCCAGTCCAGTGAATGTTTCCTTTGTTGCTTCTAGTGCCATGGATGTGATGGGTAGGGAGAAAGAGAGGGATGCTGTGTGGTGTTTGTCTCTCCTTTTTTTAGTGTCAGTCCTCCTCTTGAAAAAACATTTCCAGCTGAGATGCAGGAGACAAAGAGTCCATAGGAAAGGATGCTCCCTGATGCTTTTCCTCACATGTTGGAGCTTTGTTTGTTTCTCTTGTTGCTTGGTGACTCTGTTTACTGTTTAAGTGCAAATTAAGCAGAGAGCACATTGCTTTGTTTGAGACAGACCAGTTTGCCAACCTCTGTTTGGAACATGTGGTAATAATACCATACAGTGGAATCTTACCATTTCACATACAATGTTGCCACACAAATTTTATCAGGACAATAATAACCAGCAAATTATGAGTTTTCAAATGATATCTCACAAAGCATACTTTGTACAAAGACTATTACAGTAATGTGTAGGGTGTTGACCTGGGTACATTCTGTCGCAGTGTGGTGTAAGAGTGTATATAGAATAAAGTAGAACTAATATTTTACTTCACAAGGGCAGTATATATATATTGTTTTGCCTGTATGAAGAGTAGTTACTTGCTTAATTACAAATTTTGGTACTCTGGGTTATTAATAAAATGTAATGTGCTGCGGACTCAAATATACACCAGACAGCTCTGTGCAGCAAGTCATACATTGTGCATATCCAAACCTTTATCCTGATAGCTATCAATACACTATATACAAATGAAAAAAAAAAGACATCAAAGACCTTCCACGTATAATACACTACATTGTCTTTCTTTTGTGCTGTTTAATAATTTCCTGTAATTTATGATTCCATACCTGAAGCACTGTTTATCCATTTCCACAGCTGAAATGAGGTAAATTGATTCAGTAACATATGAAAATATATCATTGTCATGCACAATAATACAGGCAATGCAGGACCGAAAAAGTAGTGGCTTTGTAGAGTGAAAATCTTTTAACATGGTAGAAGTATATATTCATGAAACAACATACATTATGTACGAAATGCACTGAGCATGTGTATATTCCATGGTTTTATATTTGGTATAAAAGATATGGAATGGCTATATACTTCATGGCCTGTTACACAGGAGGTGAGACTAAATAAACTAAAGGTCCTGTCTAGCTTTAAAACCCGTGAATTTTAAAATGTGTGAATTTAGTAAATTTTCAGACAATTACAATGTTTGTTTATATAATTACTTGAATTATTAGAGAATTGTAACACCTGTCAGTTTTTCCCACTGCAGGATCCCAGTAACGCCAATTGGTAGAAGTTATTGGTGTCCTGTGGTGGGAAAATCAGGTCCCTGATTACTATACTAGTTGGATTTTTATGATCAATGACTCTGCAACTAATACATTGTGGATCCTACTCCACAAGGCCACATAAATTAATAAAATGGGATTATATTCCTTTTAAACTGATTTGGTGATTTTCTTCACTCATTTAAAACTACTTTCATCGTAGGTCTTTTGACATTGTTTTCACTCCCAAGTTAACCTTTTAATTAATATATTTAATTTATTCCTAGGATAACGGTATTAATCTTGTGGATTATGTTGTCATATATTACCTACGACACTTGGACAAGGTAAATGATTCATTTGCTGCATTAACTACTGTATCAGTATATTACTTAGAGAGATTGTGTTGACAAAGAGATTAGAGAGAGACTTGAATTTATTACTAATTTTTCTTGTCTGAATAAAATAGTTCGAACAGGGAAAATAAAATTTATAAAATTGAATACTAAGACCAAGACTAAATATTGTCTACTTTCAATGTTATACTTTGTTAGCATTTTCACCAAACAATACTTGTAATTGTATAATTTCCTAGAACCTGGAAGGCATGAACAATCAAGCCCTATTTGATATGCAGTTATACAGACAATTCGCACCATGTTGTTTTGCAGAAAGCTACACAATTTTAATGGCAGCCTTGTTTCTGCATGTTCGCTATCAGTGTTTGTTATTGGAAATGGCTATGCTATACGTTAGGACTCTTGCTATCACATAACACCATAGCCTGGCTGTTTGTTGGAACTTGGCTGTCTCTGCTGGCGAGCTGAACACGGCTATGATTTCCATCAGTTTTAAATTTCTCTCAAAAAATATTCAGTTAAAATAAAAACAAAAATTGTTCATTATTCACACTGTGGAAGCAGGAAGCAAATAGCTGCAAAGCCCATCTGTTTCAGTAAGGGCACTGATGGAAGGCTGAAGCATGCATAGGCAGAATTTCTGTTGACGAGAGAATACAGTGGTAGGATGTTGTTTGAAGCTGCATTGGTTCTGCTGACAGGTGATTAAACTAGAGTTTGTACTTGGGGGAAGAAGTTCTGCTGCTTTGGATAACTTACATTTTTATAACTCCTATGGTAATATTATTTTTACTGTACTGTTATGAGCTGGATGAAACCTTGTGATGGGTTGAGTTAAAACCGCATTGAGACTGATAGGTATGAACTCACCATTCAATTAGCATAGCTAGAAGCATAACCCCCACACAGGGCAGGAGCTTTTGGCTGAATATTCTTTTGGGTCGGCGTGTGTGCGTGTGTTTGGGAAGGGAGATGACAAGTATACTGATAAGAGACAAAAACAGAGAGAGATATAAATGTATAAATTTTGTCCATCTTTCCTGGATTTGTTTCTAAAGCTTTTTGTATCTTTATAATCATATAACTTTGAACTTTTCCTAAATGTTCACAACCTTGGAGTTGTCCTTCATTAAAGACTGAGATTTGAGAAGCAGAAAACATTTTAAACTCAATAGTGTATGCCTGTAAAATGGTTTGTCATTAAAATACCTCCTACACAACACCTTTGCATCATTACTATTTCCTTTGAGAAGAAGCTTTGAATCTTGTAGGGTTTTTTGTTTCTGATTTGTTTCATTGTCATTCCAAAGACAAGGTACATGCTTAGGGTTGCAGATGTAAACAATAACCCATGTGATTTATTTCTGCACATAAACTCTCAACTATGTATTTTTATTTGTACAAAATACTATATTCTAGCTAGTGCATAAATACTGATGACAAATTAGGGTCATACAGTATGAATTGGGTAAGATTATACCTGCAAACAGTTGGCATACGCTTGCTTGTTCCAGTAAAACATATGTTCATGTTGTCATCTAATTTTAAGAAATGTTTAATTCCATATCAAAACCTTTATTGGTATAAAATGAACTGAAATTGTGAGGTCTTAGTTTTGTCTGCCAGTTTAGGTTGGTATTCTCCATTAGAATTTAATTGTACGATAATACTGTAGAAAAAGATTACATTATTATTATCCTTTTGGCATAAGGATGGAAATGAAGGGTGACATCCTGGTCCCATTGAAGTTAATGGCAAAACTCCCACTGACTTCAGTAAGGTCAGGATTTCACCCAAAACATGTGTCCCAGTGAATAACTATTTTCAATGTAATATTTCTGCAGTTTTATAACACTAATTCATAGTTAAAATTTCAAGAAAAATATTTTGTTTCAATATGAATTTTTCATTTTCATAGTTGCCTATTATTTGTTTGTTTGTTTGTTTATTTATTTATTTTAGGACGCAGGAACAGACAAGAGTATTTTTCCTCTACCGGAACCACAAGATTTCTTCCAGGCCTCCCAAGTTAAGTTTGAAGACCTAGTAAAAGACTTAAGAAAACTGAAGAGAGATCTAGAAGGTAACTGGGAACTTTTACATTGTTATGCTAACAACTGAGTGCCATTTAAAAAGTGAACTTTATGAGTTTTGTTTATTACTAATTAGGTTTATAGTGTTGTTCACTCTACGTATTTACACCCTGGCACAAATTACAAACATAAAATAAAAATAAATGTACATCAAGACTTTTTAAAAAATGAAAGCAAAACCAGCTAAAAGTAATTTTCTATAATCCCTTTTAAATTCAAAGGGACTCAAAAGAAATCTCTTGGAAATTTGCTTTAATTATGTAAGAATTTTCCTCTGGCTTCTCCAGGATTCTTGTGTTTAACTGTAGATACCTCTTAGTCCAATAACATAAATACTCGCCACAGTCCTTGTATAACAATTTAACAGCTACAAGAAAGAATCTGAATACTATTAATGTAAAAATACAACACTACTTGCCAAGACACAGCAAAGGGAAATGGAGAGCTTCATCTCAAAATATTCTTTACCCTTGGACATAAAATAAACATTTAAAAATGTTTATTATAAAAAGGGGCTCAGAAAGGCAAGTCTTCTATCAATCAAAGCACTGAGTTAGAAATAAAATAGGAATGGGTTGCTCTCTAAGTATTCTAGACAGTTTCATTTTTACCTCATGCTTTGTAAGACTTTCTTAAATAAACACAGCAAACGATGATTGAATATTTTTAGCTTCTCACTTTTGTTAGGGAAAAGTAATACTAAGGCTGTTTTGTGTAAAAATTGGATTTCAAGAAAAGAATTCTACATAAAAGAATATACAAAATATTCTGCTTAAATTTAAATAATATATTAACTTCTCGGGGGGGAGGTTCCGAACAAAACGTTAATTTTAGCATCAGAATTGAGCAAGATGACTGTATTCTATTGTTCAGTGTAAGGCAATAAAAACCATTACAAAATAATTTATTCTTCCAGTTAGAAATGGCTGAATTAGGTTATAGCCACCTTAAGGAGGGTTTCAAAGGTCAGCAGTGGTAGGAAGGTATCAGTTGTTGTTTATTCAACCCGGGCATAGGCAAGTGCTCTATCTCCTCTCATCTCTTGGCCCTGTAAAACCCTTGGCCTGCCCTCTCTCGTGCTAGTTTGTGCAGAAACGTGATCTGTGTTTGATGTTCTTCTGCTTCAGCATGTAGTTCTGCTGCCATGCATTTCACTGTTACAGGCTGCGCTGTAAGCCTTTGACAGTCACATGATTTTAGTGCTAAATTGCAAAGAAAATAAAGAGAGAAAGAAAAAGGAGGGGTAGTGAAAAACACGATAGTTCAGGCTTCCCTATTTTTATTAGATTTATATTTTTGTTGTGATCTTTTGTTTTTGTGCTTCAAGATGTATATTTTGTCAGACTATTATAAAGAAAGGTAGAAGCTTTTGTATGACCCCAGATGATGGGAGAAAGGAAAGAAGAAGAAGATGATGATGATGCTTTATAGGAAAATAATATAAATATAGTGCTGAGTTTGCCTTTATTATATTACTGTATAAAAACATATTTGAAACTTGACAAAGTCAAACAATGGATGAAAGTAATGACTTTGACATACAGCAAACGTTTCCAAACAAAGAACATTCTTGTAATCTTTTGATGTGCCAGTGTATTTAACACTTAAAAGGCACCCAGAAATTTTTGGAGGAATGCTAATACATTTCTCTAATGAATTTCTCTTACATTCAAACAAAAAAATAGTCGTACTAGGAACATTGTGCATGATAGTAGTAATAGGAGTGGTGTGGGTAAATATGCCCTTTTTTAAACATTCCCTTTCGAATTTCTCTTATTAGATAACACTGTAATTTAGTTCACATCAAATGTTTTAATTGAAGAGGATATAATTTTAACACATACAACAAACATTTGATGAGTCTCTGTAGTTTATTGTAGCTGTTAAAAAGTTGTGGCTGCTGCCAGAATACCAGTGAAAGTCTAAAGCTGAAACAGATGTGATTAGCAGAAACCAAGTCTAGAGAAGCGTCAGGCCCAGCCATCCAGACAGGCGCGGCCCTTCAGATGTAAATAATTTGAACAATATTAACTGCAGTTGCCTGTATTATAGGGTACATTAGATTTATTTTATGGTTTGGTTGGCAAAGGTAGCTTGCGTGTCCAGTCAAAGCAAACCTCCATGGAAGTGTGAGGAGACAAGGGCAATAAACGGGGGGTTTTCTCATGTACTACTAGGGGAAAAAACTACTGCTCTGTGCAGTGTTAGTGTTATTTTTCACAAACCTATTTTCTCAGACAATACAATAGCACAAAAATGATGACAAAAAGCCACAGTAAATTTAAATACCACCCAGTGTATCTGAAATAACACGTTCAAGGTAAATGCTTGTTTCTTTAATGAAAGTAGATTGTTACTATTACACAAATTATTTGCTGACCACTTTATCAAGGCATTCATTTATCTGTATATCATAGATGTTAAAATAGGAAGGATTGAGTTGTCATGCTAGAGAGAGATGTCTTAGTGGTCTAAGCCTTGGGTTTGAAATACCTAGACTCCATGGAACCAAGAGTTCAAATCCAGACAGGGGCCATTCAGCCTTTCATCCTTCTGAGGCAAACAGATTGAGTTCCTTGCAATTTAATGGACAGACATTCTTAAAGGGACAGTTTCAACTAAAAATTGGCTCAAAAATATTTTTTTAAAAAAACAAGCTTTTGCAAAACAAATAGAAATGTTTCAATTACTTTTTTTAAAAACTTTGAGTCAAAACAATTTCTAACACACATTATGCCCAGGCTTTGCAGCCTTGAGAACTTTAAAGTTAAAAAGACTATACACATAAGTTAGATTTAACTGAATATCATTTTTCAGGCTGAAAAAAATACAGAAAGTAGACAGTATAACTAGTGAAATAGAAATAAGAGGTGAAATCCTGGCTCCCATTGACTTCTGTAATGCCAGGATTTCAACTAAGGTTTTTATAGTTCTTTCATTTTCAATAATTTGAAATATTTCTAGTAACATAAGCAAAGATATTAATTTTATAAGATGGGATTTTTAAGTTAACACTGTTCTTTTAAAAACAAAGTTTCCCTTTGCTTTGCATGGGTTTTAAAAATCATATTACCCCTTTTGCTTGGTCTATGGCAAAAATTTCCATCTCCCTTCCCTTCACCCCTGAAAATATTCCTTTCTTATCATTGTGCAGTGTGTTGTTTGGTTGCTGCTCCCAGAAAGGTAGTTTCATGTCAGTGGTTATGTATAAATGTATAAAATACTTAATTCTTTTGAGTTGAAAGCTGATGTACCTGATCCATTTTTCTATATCAGGCATTATTTTACATACCCTTATCATGTTCCCTCTCATTCATCTCCTGTTTTGAATAAACAATCTCAATATTTTCAGTTTCTATTTATATGAGAGGTTTTCTGTGCCCTTGGTCTCTCTTGTTGCCTGTACTTGTTCTGCAATATTATTTTTGAAATGAGGTGATCAGTACTACACACAGTATTCCCGCAGTACCATTGATTTACATAAAGGCATTATAAAAAATTTTGTATTATTCACCATCCCATTCCTTATGAATCCTAGCACTTGCTTTCTTTTTTGACTGCAGATACATACTGGTGTGTGTATATGGGGGGTGGCGAGGTGTCTTTGTTGAGTGGTCTACAGTGGTAGAAGGGTTAGGGCAACACTGAGCACTTTTGACATCCCACTCTTATTGTACATGGGTAGGATTTACAAAAGTGCCTGCATGAGTCAGAAGCATATGTCCCATTGAAAGGCCACAGGATTTGTGCTCATAGGACAGTTCGTTGCTTTTGTAAATTCCACCTTTTATCATGTGCCTATGTAGTTAGACATGAGGATTCCGGACCTCCATTTCTATGCTAGCAAATTATGGGTGCAACTGAAATAATTAAAATGTTTATATTACAAGCTCAGTCAAGTACATATATGACTAAGTGGCAATACGTTTCCCCTCAAATAATGCAGATGCAAAGTTAGAGGATTGATGAAGCTTGGGCTCAAAATTTATTTATGTATCTGTTTGTTTATTGTTTATTGTGTAGAAAAATGTGCTCTGGGTAAGTAGTAGTAGTCTCACCTGTCCCCTACCCACTAATCCATCTCCACCATGACTTATTCTGCATGTCATCCCATGAGCACCTTCTCCTCATAAATATGTTGTTTAATATTTATTATATTCACTATGATAGTCTCTAGGGACTGACTGAGAACAGGACTCCGTTATATTAGACCCTGCAAGTAGAAAAAAACTGACAGGGTAGTATGCGCTTAAGGGTAGCAGTGCTTACTGGTCAGCCCACCCCCAGTTAAATGGCATGGGCCTTCAAAATTATAGAAAGTTTTTGTTTGTTTGTTTATTCAAAGACCTAGGAAATAAGAGATATTGGTGAAGAGGAAGCAGTCCTGGGAATAAGCAGTGCTTGGGAGAAAGGCAATCGTTGTTTCTTTAAGGGCTTTGCAAGGCAGGTGGGGCAAATCTCCCCTCTCACCCAGGCAGTTGGGAATGAGCTGGGAAAAGGAGACTAGCATATATACTGCCTTCTCCCTCACAGCAAGGCAGACATCATCAGAAGAAGCTGCCTCCAAACTGGAGGACTAATTGGGAAAGAGTGCTCAGCTCAGCTGAAAGTAAAGCTGTCTAAAGCCCTGCAGCTGGCCTAAACCACTACCCCAGCTCCATTGAGGAGGGCTGATCAGGAAACTCCCATCTGAAGCGGGAGTTACTGTCTGTTCTAACGCTAGAGGCAGAGAAACTGCCTGAAATACAACCCCAGCCCCAGAAAGAGGGCTGAGGGGGATTCCTATCTGGGGGAGGGAGATACTGTGACTGGGCTTAAGGCGAGAGACAGAGGGATTGCTCACAATACAGCCCAGCTGCTTCAGAGAAGAGCTGGAAGTGGCTTCAAGGAAACCACTTCATAGCTGGATAAGAAGAATCTGTCAAAAGCCACAAATCCAAGGTGGGGCTAGCAGAGCCACAGATGTGGAGGAGCCACTGACAAGCAGGGAGAAGGTAGGAGCATTCCAGGGAAATAGTGGAGGTATTGAAGGAAGAGTCCTTAAACAGGGTCCCTGGACTGGGACCCAGAGGAGAAGGTGGACCTGTAGGTTCCCCCAACTCTCCCTCGGAACAAGAGGGGAAGTACAGACATCAAGAGTAAAAAAGGCCAAGAACTGTGAGTTGCAGACAGAAGCTGAGGGCCAGGCTTAAAGGCCATTAGATGTTGAGCTTTTTTATTTTGGGGCTTTTCTATTAATCCAAGAAAGGGAACAAATTGAGAGGTGTCCTAGCCAAAGGGCTGGGCCATGGAAACAGCAGGCTATTGTAGAACCGGACAGATAATGTGACTGCTAGAGTGAAAGACTGCTCTGACAGTGCATCCTGATACTTGGATGCACTCCTGAGATAAGAGGCTCAACTACAAACTCAAATAGGCAAGACAGACAAAGGGTGGGGAAAGAGGTATGACATGCTGTAATGTTTTGGGATCCAACTCAGACCAGTGAGAGACTGTGTCACCACTTGTCCTGTAACTCTGAGTGCCTTAAAATGTTCTGCTGCTGTAGCTCCCTGTCTGGATGCTCCAAGCCAGCATACAAGCATGCACTGTGTCTGTCTGTCTGTCTATTGAGCTGCCCTAGTTCAGAAACTCTGAATCCAATAGCCTGCTTGTTACACCTCAACCACACTCTGGTCTCCACCAGCCATGCTTACTACTAGCCAAGTGACCCCAACACACCTCCAGTCCCAAATTCCCCAAAACTGTCTGCCCTGAAATGTCCAGCCGCCTCCTGGACCATTGAGAGAAGTTGTAAGGTCTGTTGCCCTTTTAAAGAGACAAAAGCACAGCAGCTTGTTGCTTTAAATGGAGTTAATAATCACTGCAAGTCAAACAGCACTGGGTTGATTTAGAATAAAAGTAAAACAAGTTTAGTTAATCAAAAAGAGAGCGATCAAGTGAGTTCAAGTGTAAGGGATAAAGTCAGAAATGGTTGCAAACAAATAAAAATGTGGGGGAAACACTTTCTAGTGACTAAGACTTACCTTTTAACCAAGATTGTAGTTTTGTTAAGAGTCTTACCACCTTCCAGCAAGATGTCTGACCACCCCTTTGGTCAAGTTTTCCCCCAAAGTCCAAAGTACTTGGTTCCTTTGTCTTCTTAGGTAAATGTAAACTTGGGATTCTTTGCCCCTCTCTTTTATAGTCAAGAGAACTTTTGAAATGTATCCTTAAAGTTCAGTGCCACTGCTGTGAGGAAAGGTGCCATGGAGTCTGATGGAGAAGGTTCCATGCTAGTTTCTTCCACGCTGGTGCTCCTACAATGCAAATTGATCTGTCCCTGCGGCCTCTGATGTGCCATGAATGGCTCCTTGATTGTGATCGCCAATTGACTGTGACTGCACCTGGATAGAGGCATTGGCCTTTCCTTTATCTGGAAAAACAACTGTTTACCCACTCCCCAGATTTGTCTGGTTCATTCACATTTCAGTCCCATATTTCCTTCATATTTTTATAGTCCGTTGGATGTTTACATACATATACCATGAAAGAATATTAAAGATCAGTGTGTTATTGGTTTTTTAATGATATCTCACATGACACCAATTAGATACAAATTATGACATAAGTGACTTGAGGTACACGGAATTGATCAGGCCAGCTGCAAATTGCTGCCTGATACTAGTGAGTCCCTTGCCTTCTGGCATTGGGATGCTTTTAGGGTCACACATACAAGCAGAGTGAACAATGTGATGGCAGACAAACACAATGTTAGTGTCACAATTTTAAAAAATGCTTTTGGAGTAGAGCTATGTTAGGTGGGAAGTGGTTAGTTAAATGGAAAAACAATGGAAGAGTGAGTGGACTTTGAAATGGGTGGCTGAAGGTAACAAGGGAGGAGGGTAGCACAGAGGGTAGGTGGAATGAGGCTGAGGGGAAGAGACTGTCAGAGATGGAGTGCAGGGGGGTTGGAGATAACAGCCAGTCAGCACAGGGGTAAGAATGCAAATATGCAGTCAAAACTATAGAAAGTTAAGGATAGTTAAGCGCTGAAATAGGCTAGTTCAGGGGTCTCAAACTCCTGGCCCATGGGCCATCTGCAGCCTGAGAACCTCCCCAATGTGGCCTGCGGGGCTCCAGCAATTTTGGGGCCGGGTCTCTCCTTTAGCCCCACCTGCATCCCCGGGTGCTCACCCATCCCACGCGTCCCCCCGGGTGATTTACAACGGCTCAGGGCCCTGCCCACCACAAGCAGCGCAGCAGAGCTGAGCAGCAAATGCCTGCTTGCTCCACGTGACTGCTGGTCCCTCCCTGCGGCATGAGCCAAAAGAAAAGGAAATATTTGTCCAGAAGATTGGCCTTTGTCCTGTATTATCAATTGTATATAGAAATAGAATTCTTTATGTAGTGCTTTTCTTACTCAAGATATCACAGAACATTTTACAGAGTAACTAGCTCTATTTTGGTACTTCAGTGACTGAATAGGCAAATGCAATAGAATATGTTCTCATCAAAATCTCATACTCAACCATGGTCTGTTTTTTTGTTTGTTTTGTTTTTAAAGAAATTAACTCAGCCCACTGTGCATGGTTGGGTGTCAATAAATTATTTAAAGCAATAGAAAATTAGTTAGCTGATATTAAACAAAATCTGAAGAGACTCAGCCCCATGGTAATCTCTAAAATGATTACTCCAGCATTAACCCTTGGGCTAATGTTTGAGTACATATATTGGTGTTACCTCATGGTATGAAGCTCATCAACCTTGAGCTTTTTTTGATCAAATGGGGATGTGAATTTCACAGTTGAAGTCCCTCCAATGACAATGCCCTGCCACCAGAAATTCTAATTTAAAGAAGGGATGATATGACTTTTTTGAGTAGCTAAGGTCAAGACCCTGAAATTACTATCCACACCTTGAATTATACCTAGAAACAGTAAGGAGCCAGTGACTTTTTATTGGGAATTGGTTAATTTGAGAAAAGGAATGTTGGCTAAGACTCATGAATCTGCATTTTTTGGTTCTAACTTCTAACAATTTTGAATGCTGACTTTCTTTGTAAATACTCCTTACTAATTCTCTGCATAATTTACTTAATATGTGCCAATAAATGGTTATGAGTGGAAGATGACTGTTATGTGATAACAATGGATAAAATTTTCAAAAGGACAGAAGTGATTTAGGAGTCTAAATCCCATTTTCAAAAGTGATTTAGGCACTTAGAAGCCAGTGGGTACATCTACATCAGAGCTGGTGGTGTAATTTCCAGCTCTAGTAGATGTATGCATGCTAGCTTTGATGGAATTAGCATACTAAAATAGCAGCATAGCTGCAGCTGTGTAGGTGGTAGAATGGGCTAGTCACCCTGCCTTAAGTCTCATCCAGCCCGCTATGTACATACTTGATTGGTTAATCCATCCTGCCACCCATGCCCCTGTGGCTACACTGCTACTTTTAGTGCGCTAGCTGAGCTGGAAACCACACCTCCCCAGGTGTAGATGGACTTAAGTCTCATTGAAATTCAAGTGCCTAAGTCACTTTTGAAAGTGAGACTTAGGATCCTAAGTCACTTAGACAGTTTTGAACATTTTATCCAGAATCAGTAGATATGCTATATTGTTCTTTTCAGGGCAGGGTCAGATCAAATAATTTCTTCTTATTAATTAAAATAGTTTAAAATTAAATTTTTGAGAAGCAGGTACAGGATAGATGGTGAGGAACAAAAACTCTTGTATGTATGTGGTGTTTAATTAGAAGCTGTTGTAAGTGAAACAAATTGTGATACCTATAGGTAAGATTTTCCGACTGTTTTCACTGTAAAGGGTCATTTTCAGATGCTTATTATTTTGCCAAACATTTACATTTTTGATCTGCAAGCCAATGATGGAGGAAAGTTAGAGCAGGGAAGATTTTGTTTTCAAGAGTAAAAAACGTCAGTATTTTCTGATTTAAAAAAAAGAAAAAAAAAAAAAGCTTGTGACCTTTATGGGAATAGCTTTCAAGCCTCAGTGGGAGGTGATGGAAACTAGGTCATAGATGTGCCTTTCAGCAGTCCAGTTGAAAACAGTTTTAACTTGAAAGCTTGTCTCTTTCACCCATAAAACTTGGTCCAATAAAAGATATTACTTCACCCACCTCTTCTCTCTAATATCCTGGGACCAGCCTTGCTACAACAACACAGCAAACAACGGTTTTGATTTGGCAAGTACAAGATAGGGGTTTAAAAATAAACTTTGTGCGTGTGCACTGTGTTTTCTTATACAATAAAACTAAAAGTCTGCTAGCGTTCCAGTGGTACTATGCGTGTATATAAACATACAATGACTGGAAATTTCCATTAATGGATGATCTCTCAGTATTCCATTAGATTTCCGCATGTCTGCATAAGATAGTTGAATGAATTTTCACTTTAATATGTAGAAGACTCAACATCTGTAGAGTTTGGATAGTGTGAAGTGAATGAGGCATGGGTAAGCAGTAAGTGAGGCTGTGTATTGTATTATGGGCTAAGCACTGCTAGAAGCTGAAGTTAGACAAATATAGACTAGAAATAAGGTTCAAACTTTTAATAGTGATGGTAATTAATCATTAGAATAACTTACCAATGGATGTAGTTGATGTTTTATCACTTGAAGTCTTTAAAATCAGGAATATATGTCTTTCTAAAAGATGTATGTTTTAGCTCAACCAGAAGTTATGGGTTTGGTGGAAGAATTACTGGTATTATGCAGGAGGTCAGAGATCCCACACTACAGAAATAAATTGGAGATCAACTTTTTCAACATACACTGTCACAGTCCACAAACACACCTTATTAAAATTTTTCTGAGACCCCCTGTACCTGATTCATTGTACGTGGTTGTTATATGTGGTCTAAATTAGGCAGACAGTACTGTTCAGTTCCATAATACTAATTTCCTGTACTGCTCAGACACATCAGACAAGACTGAGGGTGTGATCATTTATTGGGTTCTGCTAGCACAGACCCCTGCACCTGTGTGAAGTCCTAATGAAGTTAATAGTCTATACTTACGGGACCTGACTGGAAAAATGATGGGGTTTTGCTTTGCCTAGTTGTTACATTAATTTATATGAACTATTCTTTCCCTTGCAGTATGTTTGTCATGGTGTTTACTAAATCTAAACTACAGTTTTAGAGTGAATACAGTAACCAGAGTCTTAGATGTGTTGCTATGGTATGAAAAAATATTTAGTTTTACTAGCAACCTTTTTTTTTGTTTGATTTTTGCTTGGGAAACAATCTCAACACAAGGGATTTAAGATAGTAAATACAACAATAATAGATGTAAGATGTTGGTTTGCTTTGTCTGTCTCTTAAAGCAAAACAGGGTATTCTTTTATTTTTAGTTTATTTTGATTTAATAAATGTATGATCTAATCTCTGAGCACATCATTACATACCAGATAATCACAAGCCATTATAAAATCTAAAATACTTCCCATCAGTTGTAAATCTAAAAAACAAACCAAAATAGAATGTCTAATAAACCTTCTGACAGCCATCAAAATCACTTTGTGAAGATTTCCATTACATAATTCCCCATTCAAGGCACCATTCTTTCACTGAAGTGTCTGAGAGAACAGGTGTATCTTATAGGGCAGCGGTTCTCAAACTTCAGAATGATAGAAGATTAGGGTTGGAAGAGACCTCAGGAGGTCATCTAGTCCAACCCCCTACTCAAAGCAGGACCAACCACAACTAAATCATCCCAGCCAGGGCTTTGTCAAGCCAGGCCTTGAAAACCTCTAAGGATGGAGATTCCACCACCTCCCTAGGTAACCCGTTCCAGTGTTTCACCACCCTTCTAGTAAAATAGTTTTTCCTAATATCCAACCTAAACCTCCCCCACTGCAACTTGAGACCAACTTGCTCCTTGTTCTGTCATCTGCCACCACTGAGAACAGCCAAGCGCCATCCTCTTTGGAACCCCGCTTCAGGTAGTTGAAGGCTGCTATCAAATGCCCCCTCACTCTTCTTTTCTGCAGACTACATAAGCCCAGTTCCCTCAGCCTCTCCTCATAAATCATGTGCCCCAGCCCCCTAATCATTTTCATTGCCCTCCGCTGGACTATCTTGTCCATAAACTTTCTGTAGTGGGGGGCTCAAGCTGGATGCAATACTCCAGGTGGGCCTCACCAGTGCCGAATAGAGGGGAATAATCACTTCCCTTGATCTGCTGGCAATGCTCCTACTAATGCAGCCCAATATGCTGGTAGCCTTCTTGGCAACAAGGGCACACTGTTGACTCATATCCAGCTTCTCATTCACTGTAATCCCCAGGTCCTTTTCTGAAGAACTGCCGCTTAGCCAGTGGGTCCCCAACCTGTAGCAGTGCATGGGATTCTTCTGTCCTAAGTGCAGGACTCTGCACTTGTCCTTATTGAACCTCATCAGATTTCTTTTGGCCCAATCCTCCAATTTGTCTAGGTCACTCTGGACCCTATCCCTATCCTCCAGCATACCTACCTCTCCCCCCAGTTTAGTGTCATCCGTGAACTTGCTGAGGGTGCAATCCATCCGATCATCCAGGTCATTAATGAAGATGTTGAACAAAACCGGCCCCAGGATTGATCCCTGGGATGCTCCGCTTGATACCGGCTGCCAACTAGACATCGAGCCGTTGATCACTACCCGTTCAGCTCAATGATCTAGCCAGCATTCTATCTTTATAGTCCAATCCATACTTCTTTAAGTTGCTGGCAAGAATGCTGTGGGAGACCGTATCAAAAGCTTTGCTAAAGTCAAGGTATATCACGTTCACCGCTTTCCCCATATTTGCAGAGCCAGTTATCTCATCATAGCAGGCAATCAGGTTGGTCAGGCATGGCTTGCCCTTGGTGAATCCATGTTGACTGTTCCTGATCACCATCCTCTCCTCCAAGTGCTTCAAAATAGATTCCTTGAGGACCTGCTCCATGATTTTTCCAGCGACTGAGGTGAGACTGACCGGACTGTAGTTCCCTGGATTCTCCTTCTTCACAAGGTTACAACTTTAGCAATCTGAGGACCCCCATTTTGATTTTAAAATTTTTGCAGACCTCTAAGCCCCCTGCTCATCCCCAGGCCTCACCTACACTCCATCCCTTTCCCCAAGGCCCCACCTCCACTGCATCTTTTTCCCAAGCGCACCCCATCTCTGCTCCTCCCCTCCCTCCCAGCACCTTTTGCACGCTGCTGAACAGCTGTTCCCCAGCGTGCAGGAGGCGCTGGGAGGGAAGGGGAAGAGTTGATCAGCGGTGCCTGCAAACACCCTGGAGGTCTGCGGACCCCAGTTTGAGAAACACTGTTATTGGATGTTCTGGAAGTCACCAAATCCAATTTCTGCCAACCAAGGCACTATCGAGAGGACAGGACCTTTCATCAAGAACCGCCTTGACAATAGCGCTCTCTCTGGGAACTAAGATCTTGAGCACCTCAAATGGTGGTGGTTGAAGAATCACATGGGGGAAAAGCTCTGTAGCAGACAAGACTCTATTTAGGATTTTGTTTGGTGGCTAACGGTCAAGTTCTTTCCCCGTTGAACAGTCTATGAAAGCAAATTAACAGTATAGTAGCAAGGAAAATAATTATGCATAAGAGCATAGATCTTCTACTAATTGAGAACTTTGTACAGTCTCATTGTTCTCATCAGAGCCTTGTAAATCATTTATAGGTAAGACATCTCAAATGTGAATGGCAAATTTAACTTGAGGTGTGTCTATTCTTTTTGCCCTTTAAACTGCCCTTCATGTAAGACACAGATGTTTATTGGCACGCTTCTGAGAGGTTCTGTTAATACCCTCAACATCTGTTGCCTTCAGCTATGGACCCTCCCCTATACATTCCCAAAGTCTCTGTGTCTCAAGTGACTCTACTCTACTTTCCGGTGAGAAGGGCTAGCTGCATTTCCTTCTATTTATTTAAAGGGCTCCGCAGCCAGTCAGATAAGATTACTAGCTCTGTCACTTTCTTCATCCAGTGGCTGAGCATGTGGGCTCCATGAAATGTTCAGATCTCACTCAGCCTAGATATTAAGAATTGAGCTATGGGCTGTCCCTATGTATGTTGCATTAGTTAACATGTTTATTGATTACTGATGCCAATGCAAAGAAAATCCACCTCTGAGGTTATGCTGGAACATAATCTACCAGTAATTCACTACGCCCATTCAGAGTATGCCAAAGTCTTCCTTCCTTTACAGTACAGTGCAAGACTCATTTCTTAAGTCTTTCCTCAATTGATATAGCAATAGACTGGCAGATAAACACTTCCTTCTCTTCACAATATCCCTGCATCTCACTTATACCTCCTCCTTAGAAAAAACACTATTTACAATCCTACCAGTGGAGCAGAGAGTACAGATCTACCAGGACTGCAGCAAAGCAGTTCCTCCACTTGGTACCTAGATACTAGTAGAGAATGGTGCATTATAAATATACATAGATACATATTGTAGAACTAAATAGTGGAAAATAAATAGTGTAACCCAAAGCTGCAACTAAATGCATCTTCATTCAGACCTCCCACCCCTGATTTAATAATGAGATTATTTGGCAAGTTATTTACATGCAAGACACGGGTAACAAACTTCACCTTGAGGAAGTTATAAAACATTTATACAAAATCAAAATAATTCAACATCATTATTAATATTCTGATATCACATTAAAGGAAAATGCAGCTAAAGTCTGTCTATCACCATTCTGATCCTCACAGAGACATGGACCTTATGGTACAGAAGTGGATCCTTTTAGTTTTGTTCTGCTAAACTTGGTTTTTAGGATATAACTTAAAGGCTCCTTGGTATAAAAGAAAGGGTGATTCTAAAAGTCAGTCCAGGGAAGATGGCCAAATAGAACAATAATTCTCCTGCCAAAAATAAGCCTGCCTTATAATGCGAAAAAGAAAGCAGCACGTCTTTAACAATCCCACAATAATATAACCTACCAGGCTCTGAGCAGACATTGGGATATATAAACAGTGGTGGGTGCTAGCAGCTTTCACTGTGACATAACTCAAGAGGGATAGTATCAGTGACAGGTTTACAGGAATCCATGGCGTTAAATACTTGGGTTCACTGTCAGGATGATTCCCATAAGTGCTACTGGTGGGTCCTGGTAAGTAAATGTTCTGCTATTCAGTGTTATCAACACTGAACTATTTCTGGTTTTGCATTTACTTTAAAAATGATGCTTAAAAAATACCAACTCCTGCCCGATTGACATTGCAGTGCTCTTTACGTGAAAGTTTGTTTATAGGCAATGATTCTTCTGACAGATTTACAGTGTCTGTGGAGGTTTAAAAGACTATTGCCCAATAGGCATTAAGTGAGAGGCATTCAGCTTTATAAATATTTTAGCTTATATTGGGGATTTTTTAAGAACTTTCTGAGCCAAATACTGCATTAAAACTGAAGACAGTGGCAAACTAATAATCAGCAGTTTCCAGCTTTGTTCTAATGTTTTGCTAATGGTTTCCATTTCCATGGCCAAGATTTGGAGTGTGAAGCACAATGTACATCCAACAGTTTGTAATTTTAGGGTTTTCAAATAACATTTATTCTTACATTACACACATACTTTCTTTTTTGCAATAGTTCATCTAGAAATAAACAGTTTTTAAAGTAGCCTATTATAGTTAATGTGACTAACACACAAAGTGTATCAAGAAAACGTCCCAAAAGTTTATTAGCACAGTCGACAGCTTACATCTGTTTGCACTGAGTAATGCTAAACAGGTTGTTTATCTTAACACACTTGTGTATTTGCTTGGATCATCACTTTGGAATTGACTAGTGAGGGAGGAAATGTACATTTGGTATGTTTTGGTAACTCTTCCATTAGCCTCCTTGGAATCTTAAAGGTTGCTCTGTTGCCTTTTAAGATTTGTACATGTCTCCCTCCATAATCAATCTGATCTGCTTATTCCATTATGGTCATTTATGATTAAAGCTTGCTGAAATAATTTTTACTTTGGAGAGGATGTGCTTTCTATTGAAACACCCTCTGTATAAGAGAGGCATTATTTAAAAATCAGGAATGGATTTGCATTGCAAGTACTGTAGCTCTTTTTTTGTACTGTAGAGAATTAAGATAAATGATAAAACATCACATTTCATTTGTAATTTCTTTATAATGTGTTTGACTTAACTGCGCAGAGTTTTTTTTAAAAAAGTGTTAACATCCTTTGAAATAAAAGAAACATTACATAAACATGTAAGTACTTTTGGAACTACAAATGGTGTTTCTAAAAGGACATTGAATGAAAACTGCCTACCATAGATCAAAGTCCACTCTTAAAAATGAGGGTTTTTAAGTTACTATTTTTCTTTGTGTTCTCTATGGATAAAAATCATACCAAATATAGAGCATAATGTGAGGCACAGAGAGGTTGTGACTTCTCTAATGTCAGATACGGAATCCGGAAAGTTAACTTTTAATTTATATAAAAGATTATATTCAGGGGTAAGGGAAGATAACTGTCAGGATTTGAGTATTATATGGGAAGAGACTAAAAAAATGCACTACTTTAAAATCCATGAACCAAGTGAAGAGAGCAAAGAGGGGGAAAAAAGAAGCATTAAGGAGGGAAATACAGAAAGGAGAGAGAAAGGTGTGTGTTCAACAATTTAAACTTACAAAAGAAATATGTAGGAACATAGGAATTGTCATACTAGGTCAGACCCGTGGTCCATCTAGTTTTGTATCCTTTAGCCAACACCATGTGCTTCAGAAAAAGGTGCAAGATGCCTCACAGTTGGCAAATGTGGAGTAATTAATCTCATTGAGGCTCCTAATCCCTGATAAAGATTGAGCTAAAATATGAAACATGAGGTTTTATCTCCTTAGCAATTAATGAGGCAAGCATTTCACATCTGCCTTGAGAGTCAGAAGGATCCAGTAGTTAGAGCATGTCTTATATCCAGCTTGAAGAAGTAAACAAAAACCCTTGTCCCCTCTTTCAATATAATTAACTAGAATCCAAGCTCTGCTGCACCTATTTTTGGCTAGAACAAGTAATTTTTTTCTTCATAGACTAAAGCTACAGAATGTTGAGTACCATGTAACCTAAATTCTAAATCAGTTAAATAATTGAATGCAGGGGCTTAATGAGGATGTAGGCAACATTGTGCATGTATTTGGGACAATCAATGGCCTCTCCTTGCAAATATTTCTCATATTTTAAAGCAAACTGGCATGTCGTTAAAAGCTCCCATTGCTTTTGCTTAAATTTAAAAATAAAATAAAATAGCATATGGATTCAGTACAGCAGCTGATAATCACCTTCCTTCATCTTTTGTTGACCAAAGCAATTTAGGATTGCACCCCTTGTTGACAGATGCTGACTTCATCATGAGTGCCCCACGCCCTTGCTAACTCAAAACTAGAATTCTGTAACAGGCCGTATTTGGGGCTACTCTTGGTGCTCTTCTCAGAAGCTTCACTTAGTGTAAACGTCTGTGTTCCATAATCCACATTGGCTGCTAGTGAATTTCTACATGCAAATCCATGTGCATCTAAATATTTATCTGTGAAGTCTTAAATAGTTTAGTCTATGGTTATCTGACAGACAACCTCTCCCTCTATGACCTGGCCTGATAGCTGCTGTCTGAAGGAGAGTTTCAGTTTTCTGTCTTAAGGGTGAAGCACATGTGAGCTCAAAGTACAGACAGTGTATTAGAAATGGCAAGACTTTCTGCTGGACTCTTATTCCATTATATATAGGCTTGGCAGAATTCAATTTTTTATATTTTTTTAATAATTTTGACTGATAATATTGATGTTTATTTTTAAGCACTTTTTCTCATATTTCTCAGTTTAAGTAATCACAGTTGCAGGAAATTATGCAGGGGGGGCTAAGAATCGAAGGAGGTCAAACAATTTATGACAGTATACATTGAGATTCAAAAAGTTAAAGCCTTATAACTGCAAAAACTCAAATTGTCAATATCACATGTCAAAATATACAAAGTAAATATCCTTAAATCAAGCTCTAATAATATCTCAAGCAGCATTTTTGTTTTTGCCTATCTGTACATTTCAATTATTAGTGGAAATAGTCTTTGTATGTACAGTGAAATCAATATTTACTGACATTTATTGATAAAAATCTAATCCTTTCAAGCCTAATTATATGTGAGCACAATATTGGTCACTTTTAGAGAGAATATTTTTCAGGCTTTCCACTAACTCCAGGCCTTGGAATCTGCTGGCATTTGGTCTAACTGTTGCTTGTTCTTTATGCTCCTCTCAATCTGGTTGTTACAGGGTGATTGAGTATATGCACGCTTTGACTTCAGCAGAAAACTGGTCATCTCAACATTCTAGTCTTCATTAACAATGGCTTTGTCTAACTCCAGCTGTCTGGTCTGCTCTGCCCCATATACTACTGCTTTCACTTAGCCACATCCTCCTTCACTCCTGTCACCTGATTTATTTACATTTTTTTAGTCTTCCCTATAAAAGTCACTTTTAAAAAAATAATGTAAATTGAAAAAAAAATTAAAGTAATATACCCCAATTTTGGACATTTAAAAATTACATATGACATACCTAACATTATATTTGAAAACCTTACCGGGGGTTCCATTTGTGCAGGAAACCTCTTATTAGTGAGGCACCTTGCATATTTTTGGGTGTTCAAAAATGATAACTAATAATGTATGCTACCTGTTTTGGGGGAGGTGGTGTTTGATTCCATTCTAGCCTATGTAAAATGGGCCCTGATGCCACCTAATAAAAAATACTTGTAATAATAATGTTTTTCTTGTTTGCCTCAAAATAATTTCCTTTAATGCAAATGCTCTTTGTCCAAGCCTTAAAAATTATGCCGCATCTCAGCTCAAGAACTTGAAATATGTACTTCCCATGTCACATTTTTGTCATTTCATATTTGCCTGGAATGATTTCTAAGTCTTATTTTATGTGGCATTTTTCTCTTTAGACTTTTCTTTTAAACACACAGGAAAAGTAGCCACAAAATTGTGGCTTCTAATTTCTGCCAACCTTTAATAAGAGCACTTTTAAAAAGTTTTTAGAATCATTTTGTTTATAGAGTATTTTTCTTTCAGTTTTCCTCTCTGTTCTACAAATAAAATATCACAATTTGTGTGAGTTACTTTGGGACCCTCATTCTGCTTATATAAGTTGAAAACATTGTGTGTGAATATGTTTCATTCAGTATATTTCTACAATCATATAGTTCAAGTTTTTAATGGCAAGAAGCTTATGTTGTGAAGAAAATAATCGTACTGTATCTATATCTCTTTTTCTGATTTGTTTTTTGTTTTTGTTTTTTCTTGTTCTGAAGGCATGTATATAGATGGGCAGACAAGAAGAATCTTTATTTAACAAGATATGTTATGAACAAATTAAAACCCCAGTCTTAACAAGTAGATGTGCACAAGCAAATTCCCATTGACTTCAGTGGGACTGTTTATATGTGCAGGAATGTTTCTGCATGCCACAAGTTGCAAGATTTGGGGTTAAAGCAGGGCTGGCCTTACCATGAGGTGAACTGAGGCGGCTGCCTCAGGTGCCAGACTGTGGGCGGCCGCCACTAGGACCCAGAGTGTAGAAAATTGTGGCTGCTGCTGGTGCATATGTATTCTCTCTGCTCTAGATGCACAGAGATGGTGGAGTGCTGTGCTGGAGGAAGGAGGGCACAAGAGACATAACAGGCAGGCAGGAGGAAAGGTGAGAGGGAATAACAGAAAGCAGCAGGAGCTGCAGGGAGAGAGAGGAGGAGGAGGAGCCTCTTATGTGCCTCTCTAGCACCCCCAGGAGCCTGGACTGATTAACACCAGCTTCTCAGGGAGCTCCCTGTTTCCTGCTGCTTCCCTGAACCCACTTGAGGAGAACAGGCAGTCAACTGAAGTAGTAGGAGTCAGTTAGGCCCTTAAGATGCTGATATCTTCCCTCACTCAGGCCCTGCTACCAGCCTGCTTATTTGTCCCCTTCAGTTAATGTTGAGAGCCACTATAGCTGTCGCAGAACAGCAGGCATGAGTGAAAGAAGAAAATGCCCCTCTGGGGCAGCATTCAGAAAAAGAAAGAAAGCAGAGGAAGCTTTTCTATCTAAGCAGGAAGGAGCTGTCCTGAGATACATAGACACAAATGTCCATGGTGAGCCTTCCGGCCCCAGTGAGGATGTGAGTGGTGAGGAGATGCCTGATCTCCCAGTTAGAGTGCAGATGACCTGGCAGCTACAGCAACATCCATATCTCCATCTCAAATGGATGTAACCATGCACATTCCTGAAGAAAAGTGTAGCTTAGAGAAGAGTGTGGTAGAGGCGCAAGAAACAGCTGCTGCTGAGTTTAGTTCCTTAAGTCTAGATGATCCAGGACTGTGGACCCACTTGAGCAGTAGCCTGAGGGACTTCCTTGTACTGCATAGGCCACAGCAAGTGAAAAATTTCATGTTCCCCAAAGACAATGAAAATAGAAGTTTCCATCCAACACATTACTGGTGTGAAATCCCCAATGGTGACAAAGTGGAGAGGCCATGGCTTATGTACTCAAAAACCCAGAATGCTGTATACTGTTTTTGTTGCAAACTCTTCCAGTTTAATGTTCCAGCCACATTGGCTTCTACAGGAACAAAGGACTGGAAAAATCTGGCTAGAAATCTGGCATGTCATGAGAAGGCAGCAAATCACCAGAGAGCATTCCATAGGTGGAAAGTGCTTGAGATGAGACTAAGGTTAAAGGCCACCATAGATGATCAGCATCAAGAGAAGATTGCAACAGAGTGTCTTTACTGGCAAAATGTTCTGGAAAGGCTCATTGCCATTGTGAGAATGCTTGCTACCCAAAACCTAGCACTGCTTGGCACTTCAGATCAGCTGTATGTGCCAAACAATGGAAAATTCCTTAAAATTCTGGAGCTGATGGCTGAGTTTGATGCTGTACTCCAGGAGCATCTAAGAAGAGTCACCACCCAAGAAATGTACACACAGAACTATCTGGGAAAAACAATTCAAAATGAGATCATACAATTACTGGCAACAAAAGTCAAACAGAAGATTGTGGCAGATCTGAAGTCAGCAAGATATTACTCTGTTATTCTGGACTGCACACCTGACATCAGCCATATGGAACAAATGACTTTAATGGTGCGTTTTGTAACAACTACAGAACCTAGTGAAAATGTCCCTGCAATGGTGACTGTCGGAGAGCATTTTCTAGAATTTATTGACATTGATGATACTACAGGAGCTGGTATGACAAATGTGCTTCTTAAAAAGCTGGAAGATTCGGGAATTGCGATAGCTGACATGAGGTCAGGGCTAGGATAATGGTACCAACATGAGAGGAAAGAACAGAGGAGTGCAGACACGGATCTGAGAGCTAAACCCTCCAGCTTTTTTTGTCCCATGCAGTTCTCATTCATTGAACTTTGTGGTCAGTGATGGAGCATCAGCTTCTAATGAGGCTGCTGACTTTTTTTAATGTAATTCAAAGCATCTGTGTATTTTTCTCTGCATCAACTCATCGATGGCAAATTTTGAAGCAACATCTGGGAACATCCTCTCTGACACTGAAACCACTGAGTGCCACACGATGGGAAAGTCGAGTGGAGTCTATAAAGCCTATCAAACACCAAATTGGGAAGATAGATGATGCCATAGTTGCCATTATGGAGAATAATGCTATGACAGGAACTGTTCGTGGGAGAACAGTGGCAGAGGGAAATGGAATCACCAGAAACATACAAAACTTCAAATTTCTGTGTGGCTTAGTGTTGTGGCATGACATGCTGTTTGAAATAAATGTTGTAAGCAAGAGACTCCAAGGTGTTGACCTTGATATATCTAGAGCAATGGAACAACTGGACAAAGCAAAGTCATACCTACAGTCTTATCGATCAGATAAGGGATTTCAAAACATTCTGAAGAGTGCACAGAAGTTGGCAGAGGAACTTCACACTGAAGCTATTTTCCCACCCATTCAAGAATACAAGAGTCACCAAAGAAGAAGACATTTTCATTACGAGGCACGGGATAATCCCATAAGAGACCCCAAACAACAATTCAAAGTTAAATTCTTTAACCAGGTGCTAGATTGTGCAATACAGTCAGGTGAAGAACATTTCATGCAGCTCAAGGAACACAGCAGTATATTTGGGATGTTGTATGATATTCCAAAACTCCTCACTATACCTGAAGAAGACCTACACCAGCAATGCAAGGCACTAGAGACAGTGTTGACACATGATGACATGCGCAATATTGATGCGAGTGATTTAGGTGATGAAGTGAAAGCCCTTTCAAGATACATTTCAGCAGGATCAACTCCAAAGGCTTTTCTGGAATATATGTGCACAAATAAGATGACCACCCTCTTTCCAAATGCTTTTGTTGCTCTGCGCATACTTCTAACGCTTCCTGTAACAGTTGCCAGTGGAGAACACAGCTTCTCCAACCTGAAGTTAATAAAAACACATCTACGCTCCCCAATGACACAGGAGAGGCTGGTCGGCCTTGCAGCCAGCTCAATAGAGCATTAGCTGGCCCAGGCTGTGGACCTTCAGGAAGCAGTTCAAATCTTTGTAACCAAGAAGGCACAGAAAGCACCACTTTTATTATTCAAACAGATAAAAATGCCAGTGTTTACTATGCAGAAAAGAAAAGTTACATTTGTTCAGGCGTTTGAAAGTTAAGTGTTACTTAAAATTTTTGAACAAGGTATTTTAAGTTGTTAGTTTTCCTTTATTGGGGTAGGTAGCAGAGCAGTACCATGAGAGGAGTAGAACAGGAACAAGGCAGAATTGAGACCTTTCAAAGTTTTGGCCCAAGCAAGGAGGCATGGGGGCATCATTTGAGCTCCCTGCCTCAGGTGCCAAAATGTTGTGGGCCGGCCCTGGGTTAAAGATAAATGTATAATATAGTTCATAAAAATAAAGACTGTGGTTTATATAGGTAGGACCTCCTCAGCTATAGATGAATTTTTGATAACTTCATATTCTAGTTTTATATAGCTGAGCTATGGAAGAATGTTTAATTATCATACAACACTTTTAAAAGGAAGCAGATATCTTTTCAATATATTTCTGCAGCAACAAATGTCAAGAAAAGAGATTTCTGGCCATGTTAGATTTTTCTTTTTAACATAGACTATATTGGGGTGCAAGTTTCAACAAAAACTCAAACAGATGCTTTGTGTGGTTTCTTTGTTAAGGCAGTCTTGGTGGTCCAAATGTATTATATGCTATACTACTGGTTGTATAATAAAATGAATACATGTATTCTCAACCTTCTGCTGACTTCTTTCCCTGCACTGGAAACCTCAGATGTGTGACATCTATTAACAGGATAGTTTTATTGTTAATTATACACTCTTCCCTTCCTCCTCCCCATTTTTGGGGGCATACTGACTTTACTGGAATAAAGTGAATTATTAACTGGAGTGAAACTGGCTGGCTTGCCATTTAAATGTGTACATGTTTCATGCAACCAAACTGTAACCCTTTGGTTTAGTTGTGAAATAAATTTCCATTCCAATTAAACACATAGAAACTATATTTTTTAGAGGTGAGAAGAAGAAAACAATTTCCTGCTTGCACTGGTTCAATGGGTAATTGCAAAATTTTCAAGTATTGGTTTCTGACAGTCTCATTTCACCTTTAGTATAATCTAGAATCTCAGAATTCTGAGAAATATAGTAGGACTTCCTAGGGCAATGCCTAAATTCTGTGACAGTTAACTTGGCTTCTATAGGAAATGACATGGCATCAGGACCTCAATTAGTTGATATATTAGGCAATGGGCTGGACACATCATAATTAGGTGGAAGTTCACTTTGCTTCTACCAGGCTATAACTCGACCTGCTAAATTCAAGTTGAATGGGTGACCATGAACCTACACTAAGAAAAGTGTTTGAGTTTTGATGAAGGTTGGCTAGCTTGTATTAGCAAAATCTAATCTAAACTTAACCTTTTTTTCTAGTCATAACAAGCTCCTCAGAGAGGCAGTGAGCTGGCATGGGATTTGATGCTTGAAATATGTTGATGACAACCAGTTTTAGTTCTTTATATCATCAGATGCAGTGAGAGCAGTTTACCAGTTCACCCAGCATCTTGCTGGGGTTGGTATATTGATGAGGGCAAGCCAGTTGACACTGTCCCGATAAGACTAAAGTCATGCTCATGCTTTTGGGGGAAATAAACTAAGAAAATGGCAGAGATCACGTCTTCCCTTGATTGGTGGAGTTTGCCTGCCTTTTGTTACTAATTTGGCAACCCGGATAGTCCTGTTGGATCTGCAGCTATATTGGGATGTCGAGGAAGCAATGGTAGCCAAGAGATGCTTTTATCACTTAGATTTGACCTGAAGGTTGCAGTCTCTTCTTCTGGAAGTGAACCTCACCACAGTGATCCATACCTTTGTTACCTTCGTGTTAGATTGCTGTATTGCATACTTCATGGGACTATTCCTTAATACAACTCAGACATCAGTTGGGGCAGATTTTGGTGGCCCATTTGTGAGGGAGTGGTGCTCCTTCCAAACATTAATGAATTCTTCATGATCTATACTGGTTTCAGTTTAGTTTCCAACCCACTCCCATTACAAGCAGTCATTACAAAAGCTGAATTCTACTGCATATAACCTATATTTAAAAAAAGATTGTCTAGTTCTTCATCAATTCTGGCTGAGGTGACTTGACTTTAATGCAGTTATTAGATTCAGCAAGGCAGATGCAGTATGAAATATGCATTGCTTGATAAAGTTTGAATGATATATGAGTAGGCATATAATTATGGAAATAATAGGGTTATTTAAGAGTTGTCAGTTAAATATTCAGTTTTAAAGTATCTAACTCTGCGCTTTTATTTCTAGCCTGTGAAAAGCAGATGAGCGTCGTTTGCAAAGAATCTTCAGAACAGCATCTCCATCCCTTCAAGGAGAAATTGGAAGAGTTTATTCAGACAGGCAAGCACATTTTTTTTAAACCTTTTTGTTCATATTTTAGTGTTCGGAGAGTATATTAATATGTTGTCTTAAATAACCAATGCCGAAAAACTGGAAGCTAAATAATATCAGTTATGGGTCTTAAGTACCAATAATTGCACAGATCTTTAAACCTCAGGCATCACTTGCCAGTGACCAGTAATGTTACCATAGTCTCACTAGGTCTCCATTTCTTTGAGGTTTTTTTCATCATTAAATCACTAGGTGCAATAAAACTGGGCTTTAGGTTAGACTGTTACTTAATAAATTGAGTCTGAATCTTCCAGTCTATGGAAAAGTGACATGAAAAATGTCCTAATCTTGTATTCATATTAAGTCAAAGATTCAAGATTAAAAACTAAGTCCATGAAAATAAGACAGCCGAGGGGCCTCAGGAAAATGACCCTGTGGCATGGAGTCAGTAGTGGGAGGATCTTGGTAGACCCTAAATAGTTGTGCAGCTGAGACACTGTAAGTCTGGGAGTTTATGTCTACACTTAAAATGCTACAGCAGCATGTAGCTGTGCCTGTCACAACTGGAACAAGGGCAGTCAGACTAGTGGTTGGAGCAGGAGTTAGGCCAAGTCAGATACCAGGAGCTCAAAGTCCAAGAGGGCAAACCGAGAGTAAGGCATCAGGAGGCAGCCAGGGTCAGATTACCAGGAGATCAGGGTCGTCAGGCACCAGGTTACAGACAGCAATTGAAGAGAAAAGCCAAGGACAAACAAGAGTTGGAAGCCAGAATCTAGGGTCTATCACAAGCAGGGTCTGGAGCAGAGACAGACAGGCAGTCTGCATTGTTGCTCAGACAGTTTTCCATCATTGGGCTACCAGGGGCTGCCACTCAGGCCCTGTTGGGTGGTGCTTCCTGCCAAGCCCACCTTCACAAGGTCCTCATGTGGGAGCCCAGCCTAAACATCCCATGATGATGTAATGGCATCAGCAGCACAGAACCCCCTTGGCCCCAGGTTCCAGCGATGCACGTTCTTACAGCCCTGCTGTAGCGCTTCTGTGTAGGCACTATCTATGCCGACATGAAGGGTTCTCTCATCAGCATAGGTAATCCACCCCCCCCCCACGAAGTAGTAGTTAGGTGGATGGAAGAATTCTTCAGTCGACCTAACACTGTCTAGACTGCGTGTTAGGTCAGTATAGCTGTGCCTCTCAGAGGTGTGGATTTTTCACACCATTTAGATGAAGCAATACCACTGTAAGTTCCTAGTGTAGACCAGGCCTGAGTTTCTGGCACAGAAATCTGACATTTTAGATAAGTCATGTGGATAAATGTAAAGTAATACACATTGGAAAAAATAACCCCAATTATACATACAATATGATGGGGGCTAATTTAGCTACAACTAATCAGGAGAAAGATCTTGGAGTCATCGTGGATAGTTCTCTAAAGACGTCCATGCAGTATGCAGCAGCAGTCAAAAAAGCAGACGGGATGTTAGGAATCATTTTAAAAGGGATAGAGAATAAGACGGAGAATATCTTATTGCCCTTATATAAAAACACGGTATGCCCTCATCTTGAGTATTGCATATAGATGTGGTCTCCTCATCTCAAAAAAGATATACTGGCATTAGAAAAGGTTCAGAAAAGGGCAACTAAAATTATTAGGGGTTTGGAACAGGTCCCATATGAGGAGAGATTAAAGAGGCTAGGACTTTTCAGCTTGGAAAAGAGGAGACTAAGGGGGGATATGATAGAGGTATATAAAATCACGAGTGGTATGGAGAAAGTGAATAAGGAAAAGTTATTTACTTGTTCCCATAATATAAGAAGTAGGGGCCACGAAATGAAATTAATGGTCAGCAGGTTTAAAAGAAATAAAAGCAAGTTCTTCTTCACTCAGCGCACAGTCAACCTGTGGAACTCCTTGCCTGAGGAGGTTGTGAAGGCTAGGACTATAACAGGGTTTAAAAGAGAACTGGATAAATTCATGGAGGTTAAGTCCATTAATGGCTATTAGCCAGGATGGGTAAGGAATGGTGTCCCTAGCCTCTGTTTGTCAGAGGGTGGAGATGGATGGCAGGAGAGAGATCACTTGATCGTTACCTGTTAGGTTCACTCCCTCTGGGGCACCTGGAATTAGCCACTGTCAGTAGACAGGATACTTGGCTGGATGGACCTTTGGTCTGACCCAGTATGGCCATTCTTACGTTCCTTCATTCTTTGGTAGAACCTTGCTGAGTCCAGTGAAACTGCAAGTATTGGGAAAGGAAACTCATGTTCAGCAAGCAGGGCCGTCCCTAGAGGGGTGTGGGGCCTGGGACAAATCAGTCTGTATGGGCCCCCCTTAACATTTTATACAGGTGAAATCTGGTGTTGGGAGGGGACACCAGTGCTGGGTGGCAAGGGATGATGGAGTGTCATAGGGTGGCCCCTGTGCTGTGGGGTCCCGGAAGAGGGGAGAGGTCTGGGGCGGAAGTGCAGTGGATGGGGTCAGCCTGGCGCTGGCGTGTTCCGGCAGCGCTAGGACACTGGCACTCGGTGCAGTGGTGCACAATGCCGGGAACCAGCGGAGCGGGACAGGCTGGTGTCGCCACTGCCAGAGACTGAGCCTGAGCCCCACGATGCTGAATAAGAAAAAGAAATACAATGTGTGCTTCCCGCCGATGAGTGCAGGCGTGACCTCCACTGCCAGCGCCAGGCCCCCCGGCTAATCCCCCGGGCTGGGCTGGCCTGGCCCCCTGAACTTCTAACCCAAGCCCCTGGGCCAGAATGGCCCCCGGAATCCCTAACCCCACCCCCCCAGGCCAGCCTAGCACCCCCTGCATGACACATGCACACTGAAGTGCAGGGGCCTCCAAAGCGCAGAGCCCAGAGCAGTCGCCCCGATTCGCCATACCCAAGGGACAGCTCTGGCAGCAAGAGCTAAGTTATTTGAAAGGGCATTTGGATCCCTAGATGCAAAGAGTCGCCAATGTGGTGAAGAAACAAAAGGAGATAGAACTGTTCACAGAGAAGAATCTTTCCGATAGATATGTGGAGAAGACCAGCCGCATTGATGTGGAGGCCTGAGAGGATGAGACAAAGTCTCTGTTCTTGACCAGAGCTTCAGAGGAAGATAGAGAGCAAAGAGCGGAGCTGGAGAAATTGAAGCATGGTTTGGAGGAGCTGGAACAGAAGCAGTAACAGCTCCCCATGTTTATAGCTGGTAGGGAAAATTTGGAGATGGCCTATAGGTCTGGAGAACCAAGTCTGGAAGACCAGATTCATTCTACGAATAAAAGGTAAGGTGAAGCCATCAAAGAGCTCCACCATCTGCAGACCCAGGTAAAAGAGTGTATGCAGGAGCTGGATGAGATGCGCTGTTCAAAAGAAAAGGTTGTGACATAGGCCTTGAAGAAAAAGGATTTAATCTGGCTAATGGCGGAGATGGAGAGCAGCAGCTGCTGCTGGAGGAGAAGCTGAATGAGCTTCCCACTGAGGTGGAGACCCTTCTGGCAGAGTAACGCCAAGACCAATGAAGGCTTGAACTGCATCACAGAGGAGGAGTTGTAATCACCAGAGGAGAGAGGCAAAGATGGCTGCACATCTCAGAACACAATCCAGAAAACAGTGGGGGTGGAAGAGGAAAACAAACACTTGATCATCTGGGTGTTGCAGGCAAAGATTCATGGACCTTGATGGTTGTAAGAATCTCAAAAGGAGCTGACTCTTTATAGAATTTTCTCAATGGTGAATGATATAATTGTATCCATATCCATGAAGAGTGCTCTAGACAGACGATGAGTCAGCCCTTTGCCAGTTCCACCCAGGTAAAGGCCAGTTTTGGCTGCTCCACCATAGCCACAGGAGGACTGGACTTTTAAAAAGTGGCACTCGTCATAAACCTTCATTTGCAACACTCAAAAATATGTGCATTACATTGGTTGTACAGGCTGAGTTGAAAACTATGGCCATACCACTTCATTCTTCAAGCAGCACAAATTTCTTGTTAGCCTTCCTTGTTGAGGTTAAAAAGGAAATGTCATCCTGGCTGGGCGATGTAGATAAGGCTCTAACAATTTATGGAGAGCCTTCCCCTGGAGATAGAAAAGAGGGACTGGGATAATGTGTAACAGGATGTGCTGTCCTTTAAGAGGAGGTGTGGGTCCAGTTCAGGAGACCATCTAGTCAAAGATCAAGGTAATCTACCAAAGAGAGGTGAGGGGAAAACAGAGGCAGCCACTACACCAAATCCTCATGACAATGTTACATGTGATATATTTCTACAAATGTGGCACTGTGTAGGAAATAAAAGAAAAATGTTTGCTCGGTGAACAGTAATAGGTAATCCTCATGAAAGTGGGAATTTCAAAAGTATTCCTATGCAATGTAATTGATTAAAACACAAAATATTTTTGGAGTGCTGATTCTAGAATGCCAGTAATTGTGATTGTAATAGTTCTGCAGCATAAAAAAAATCACATTAGTTACAAGAAGCTTCATTCGAGGGGAGTTTCCATGATTATTCTGCTGAAGTTGTACTCTACTTTTTTCTGCATATTTGGGTATCATGCATCACAGTTAGAAACCCAGAATCTGGTATTGTCACAGCAGTTATATGAGGCACTCCTAAAGGTTATCAGAACCAGTTGTAACCATTATGGTGACTATACAAGGAAGTTAGTATTCCCAAATGAGCAATATCACTCGCAAAGTCTGAAGCAATTTAGCATTTAATGTCTGAGAAGTCACAAGAACTATGACTCAATTGGTTCCTGAAAGGACTCATATTTACAAAAACTGTGATCACTGAAACAGTCATAACCATTTAATTTTTCTTCCATAAGCTATAACTTCTTGTCACGCTTGAAAGAAAGTGGTCTCTGAATTTAGCTTCATCTTCTTTTTTTATAAAGGTCCTCCTAACATCAGGGAATCTTTAAATAACTTTACTTTATGAAGCTACAGTACTAAAATAATATAATTGCCTAAGTAAAAACTGTTTTTTGAACAACAGCACTTATTAAATTGTACTGTTAAATACATCTGACATTTTTCAATATAACACTTCTCCTTCTCAAGGTTATTGTACTTAATCTAATTTGCTTGAGTTTTTAAATCATAAATTTGTGTGGCTGTTACGGAGGCTACAAGTTTCTTATCACAGTTCTTAATGATTCTAACAAGTTCTTAATGATATGTTTCCAGAAAATGTAATACATGTATTTAAGTTTCTCATAAAGTTAGCGGGGACCCTGTAAAAGAAGGAATCCACAGGTATGGCTGTTGTAGGTTGTCTTTTCATCTAATTTAACTGGCAGTTTGTATTTACAGCTTTAGCAGTAAGTGCTTGGGGTGAGATAGTGTGCTGTTTGTGTGCACATTAACACTAGCATTCTCCCACATGCTGTTTTATCTTGCTTTCCTTTAAGCCTATGCCTCGCTACTGTTGGGACTAACCAGCTTTATTTACGCAACCCAGATATACATAAGTAAATAAACCTTAATTGCTAGCATTTCCCCTTCAGAATTTAAAAATCAAACACTTCTTTTTAAAGATCATTGTGTTGGTGTTTTTTGTAGATTACTTGATCCTTAGTGCCATAGGAACTGCCATATTGAAGCTGCTCAAAGGTCCATATTGTCCTTTATCCTGTCCTCAGCAGTGGCCAAGGCCATATATTTTACAGGAAAGACATCAATTGCATTTAATTGTACAATATTATATTATGTGGAAAATGTTATTCCTGACATCAGCTGATCAGTGTACATGGAATTTGTATTTTCTTAATTTTATCCCAGCCAGTGTAAGTGAAGAGTATATTCTTATTCCTATAGATGTCTTAACTTTAAATAAGATATTTGCTTTAATAGTGTCCTGTGACAGTGAATTCTGTGAGCTAATTATATGCTGAGTAAACAATATTTCCTTTTATTAATAGAACATATTGGCTTTTAATTTTGTTGCATGCCTTCTTGGTCTGTGGCGTGGTTGTGTTTTTTTGTTCTTTAATACTCTAGGAAAGAGTAAATAAGAGCACTTGGCTGGCATCCACTATATTCTATTTATGTATATTTGTCTCTCGATGTCTTCTTTTTTGCCTAAATAGTTATAGTCATTCTAATCTCACCACGTATGGAAGCCCCCATTCCTGCTTATCATTGTACTGTTCTTGTTTCAGCTTTTTTTTTTTTTGATGTTTTGTCTGTAATTATACATAGTATTTAAGGTGATGAATAAGGATATGCCATCAGTTTACAAAATGGCATCACAATATTTTCCATTCTATGATTCTCTTTCCCCTTCTTACACTTGTGCATTGAGTAAACATTCTTGTTGAGCTTTGATGGCTAGAACTTTTCCTAGTTAGGGTAGTTCCTAACTCAGAACCTGTTAGAGCATACCACTGTTTCTTCCACTTGTCTTTACTGAGTTTGAGCTGCTATCATGGTGTCTTTCTTGAGTCTATTGTTAACTAATCCTAATATTAATGTTTTCTGAAAACTTTGACACCTTTCTACTTACCTCTTGTAGTTGATATGTTGATAACTATAATAATAACAAAGTTCTTGGACTTGTACCCCTCATGTGGTATCAAATTGTTTTACAAACTGTGTAACCGTTATCTCTAGTCTAGTCTAGTCTATGTGGAGTCTTAATCGTGGGGGGAATTCTGCGCCAAAAAATTAAAAAGTCTGCACCAAAAAACCAAAAATTATAGATACAATATTTTAAAATTCTGCAAAATTCTGAAAATTTAATTTATCAAAATAACACTACATAATCACGTGAGATTCAATTACTTTGGTAATTTATTTCAAAATACCTGTCAGCAAGTATGTCTGTAACAATACAGGCACACAAAATTTCCCCCCGGAGTAGAGAGTTAAAGAAACCCCTATGACAACCCAGTTTCTGTTTCTCTGCCCCCTCCCCCATCCCAGAGCCCAGCTGGAGGGGCCAGACACTCACAATCCCTCTCACTGAGAGCCCAGTCATGGGGTCCTCCCTAGCTCAGATACCCATGTCCCCTCCCCACAGAGCCCAGCCATGTCCCACCCAGCCTAGACACCCCCTCCTCATTAGAGCCCAGGGATCCAGAGGGAGAAACAGCCTGTTGCTGGGTCCCTGGCATGTGTGGAATTTCCTGCATGCTGCCATCTCCTTCCCTCAGGGCATGCAGGGAACTGCAGCTTCCAGGAACTCTTCGCTCTCTCCCGCTTCCCCTGGCAGTGTCTTCTATGTGTGAGCTGGTCTCTACTGGGTCCAGTGGCCCCTAGTGGCAGCCAGCATCACTGCAGCCCATTTCTTTAGGGGAAAGGAAATTCTGCACACAAAACATAAATTTCTGCAAAATTCTGCATTGCACAGTGGTGCAGAATTCCCCCAGGAGTAGGTTCTGATACCATACTCAACACTATTCTAGCTGAGCACCTTCAGTGATGTGTTAAGCAACCCAGCTAAACATCTATCACATTTCTTCTCTTCTTCTCTTCTTCTTGCCCCAGGGGGAGAAGTGGGTGCAATAGAGTGGGTTTTGTTTTGGAATTTTTTGATAATATATGCACGTTGCTATGTGTGTATTAGCGGGAGGGAGAGGGAGAATATTTATACCTCATTCCCTCCATAGAGAATGCTCTGTCACCACAGACCAGCAGCACGCACCCTCCCACGGAATCAGAGTAGGACTGTTTTTTTATGATCTGCTATGGGCATACACTAGTTTCACTTTCTTCTTTCAGGGCTAGGAAGGAATTTTTCCCTCATTGCCAGATTGGCTGGGAAGGGTATGTTTCATCACCTTCCCAAAAGGGGTCGAGGCCCAATCGGGTAGGTAAGGAGGTACGGCCAAGTGGTTGCAACTTAGCAGGTGGCAAGTATCCTGTTCAGATACTCATTCTGTAGGGCATATTGTTCCTTGATAAACCAAAGTTGGAAGTGGACTTAGGAGGAATGTATCCTCTAAGGAAGCTGGGGCAGGAAGGTTGCTGCTCCTAATGTCTGGTACAGTGGGATACAGCCCCCTTTTACTTATATATGAGGGGAGGATGGCACAGTTGTAGTGATGGGCAGGAACCAGGGAAGGGGCAGGGCTGACAGCAGCCCTCCCAGATAGGTGGGAACAATTAAGGAAAAGACAGTGACCTGTATCTTTGTATGCTGGGTATTTCCCAGTTGAGTTAATAAAGATGTGGCCTAATTAAACCACATTCCTTGCATCTTGTCTTTCTTGCTTTATGGTTAGGACACACCACAGGCACAGAGGATAAATGACTTGCTGAAGGTAACATAGTAAGCTGGTGGCACAGTCAAAGATGGTACCCTGGTCTCCTGGCTCCCATGCTGCTGATATATTTACTTGACTCTTTTGCTTCAGTTTTGAACTAAATGTAAAATGGATTACTGTATCATATACATACATAACAAAATGCACAAACCCTAATACTGAACTCCATGTCACCCTAATATTAATCCCTTTCCCTAGTAGTTACTGGTCATTTTTTCCTATTGTTTATTTACTATCTCTTAAATAGTTTTTAATCCAAGACAAGGCTTCATCCTTCATCCAGTGGTAACTTAGTTCCCATCCAGCAATAAATGGAACTGAAGAAAAACTCATTGTTTTATAATCCTTGGGATTAAATAACACTTTTTCAAAAGTTTACTACCTCGATGTCCTCTTCTACTGCAGCTTTTTATTTTCAAGGTTAGCTGAGCTAGCCATCTTGAAGTCTTGAATGATCCTGGTGATATACTGCAGATTAATTATTTTAACGGTTTCATCACTTTATTTCTTTCTGGACATCTCTAAGACTGTGTAGGTTTCTTTTCCTTTAAAATTTCTCATCATCGTTACCAGCAGTGTAGCCCCACTGTTGGTGCCCACAGTGGGACAGTGGAGCATATTGGCAAAAAAGCATTTTTATCACTGTCATTCAGGCCTGATCTAAATTTGTGACAGAAGTAAAAATAACAGCCGCTGATGTACACTAGCACTCCCATCATTGCGTGCATTGGTGGAGATAGTCTAGTGGTGTGATGATTCAGTAGTCTGAACAAGTGTCTGGGATTAGGTTAAAATCAACAAATTCATTTCACCTCTGCGTACACCATGTTTGATCCCATGAAAGGTTCTAACCAAATTGCTAATTCTGTTTTCTCATTTTAGAGGTTTCATTCGAAGTTGCTGCCACCAGGAACTCAAAACCAATATGCTCATTTAGTCCAGGTCTCTTTGCTGAGGCTTGACAAGTGATCTGGATGCTTGTCCATTTGTAAGGATACTGAGATTTAAACCATTCATTTCACACAGGCCTGTGAACATCTGTCAGACAGTAACAAATTATAGGTACTATGAATCTGGGTCTAATTTGAACCAGTGACCAAGAAATAAAAGACTTCATGTCCCATTACTGATCCCCTGAGTCATCCCATTCCCCAGATGACAGGCTTCTCCATATATGGGAGAAATAGGACTCCCTTCTTCAAATGTGACTTGATGAAAAAACAGTACTGGCTAGAGGACTGAATCTTGCTGGAGGAGCTTTGAGCTCATACTGTATCTCACCACCGTCTGCTGCTGTCATTGCTTCCTCTACTTATTCCCCCTCACATCCTCTCCTCTCACTACTGCTGGATGCTTCCCTGCTTGTATGCAGTAGGGCATGCATGGCAGAGTTACCAAATGTGTGATATTGATGAGACATGAGTGACACTTGGCACCCCTGGTCTTACTATTAATTGGCACAGGTGGTCCTGAAGGGCTAAACCTGGTCTGAACCAGTTTGTAACAAAATCTGAAAGAGGTGAGTTTTGTATGGCCTCAAGTTACATTGGAAACATTTAACACAGTTCTAGCCAGGATGGTGTGAATTTTAGTGTGCATCCTTGAAATTATTACCAAGGACGTTTACACCATTTATGTATGAGTTTACGGCCAGGCAATAAAGATATGAGAGATGGGAGTCACATGTGGGAATGGTACATGTATTACTGGAAATCTAGGCTTCAATACTTCAGCACAACTTGTGCTGAACACTGGAGATTTAATCTTGATTCCAAACTTTGTTGCTTTCTGTGATTTCAAATTTCAGGCCCTTAATGTTGCTTGGATATAGTTTTTGTGCTTTTGTAATTTTCAAGTGCTTCCCAGCTCATCTTGATCCAGCACAATTCTCCTTAACATAGACATCAAAAATAGATGAGCTACCCTGTGTACTACAAATGTAAATTTACCACACCTGAACGTATATGAGTGAAATGAATAAACCGCTATTGCTCAAGTCCTTTAAATCCACAAATTCACTATAGACATTGTTTCTGAAGGCAAGTTCCAGAAGACTGGGAAAATGTTAATATTTTGCCAATATTAAGAAAGGGTAAATGGATGACTCAAGTAATTATAGGCCTGTCAGCCTGATATTAACCCTGGGCAAGATAATAGATTAGCTGATACGGAACTCAGTTAATAAAGGATTAAAGGAGGGGGAGATAATTAATACCAATCAACATGGGTTTATGAAAAATAGATCCTGTCAAACTAACTTTTGTTGATGAGACTACAAGTTTGGTTGATAAAGGTAATAGTGTTGATGGAATATACTTAGACTTTTCTGTAAGGCATTGACTTGGTATCACAAAACTTTTTGATTAAAAAAACTTGTGACACCCTGGTACTGCTGCTTCCAGTGAACCCATTTCTTCTATTTTGAACTTGAGTAATTCATGGTTACTGGGTACTATACTTCTGTATTATTCTTTCATTCTAATCAGTTGCCTTTTTGTGTTGGTAATAAGATGATAATTATGGTGGCTTCTTCTTTGAGTGATAGTCTCTATTGTATTCCACTAAGGATTATGCACAGTAATGTCCATTAGTCTGTACATGTGCCCTTGCACTGCCTCGTGGTTTCACCGTTGGCAATAAAGGGTGGGGCAGGCTGACCATGTCTTCAATTCCCTCTCACCGCCTCATGGTCCAAGTTGGAGCTTCTGCTGTCTTGTCCTCGGTGACACATTTTCCAAAATTTTTCAAAAAACTTTTTGTTTTTGTACATAGTCAGGATTCTTGCGGTTTTGTAATAGTTTCTAGAAGTTTTGTAGGTTTAAGGGCTGGGGATGCTTCTTTGGTAGTTTCCTACCAACCAGTCCCCAAGCCTCCCCCCGCCCCGTTCATCACAGCACCCAAGACTGTCAAGATTTTTCCTGATTTTGTAGTAATTTTCTTGTTTCTGAAAGTTCATGTAGAATTAAGGACTTGGGACACCATTTTCGTGGTTTCCCACCAAACAATCCCCAACTCCTACCCCTACCCCAGCACCTGGGTCTGGGTACTGGATTATGCCGAAGAGACCAGAATTCGATGTCCTCGCTTCCTGCCCTCACCTGTTTTCCCTCAGTGATGAGCACTAACGTTGTCTATACTGTTTAGGGGAAACCCACACTACGTCCTCGTACACAGGAAGGCAGAGCCTTCTGACTTAAGAAACACTTCATGAAGATCACCATGGTCTTGCAGTCGGATCCTGGCTAGGGAACCCATTGGCCTGAGCAGTCCAAGAGTGCATCTCCTACCATGGAACCTCAGTCTGGTTCCGCCAGTACCAGTGCTATGCCCCGGTTCCATCCATAGATTGGGTGCTGTTAACTCCAGCGAGACTCGGAAATACTCCTGGGCCTCATGAACTGTTCGCCCTGGAACAAATGAGGTCTCCATGTGTTCCGGTACTGTCACCTACTAAGCGAGCCCCATCCAGCATCTCGGATCTGCCACCTTTTGGGCATCTTCTTACAACACAACCAGTTCCACTGGCACTGCCATTTGTACAGGAAGCCAGTTGCTCTGAATATGAGGACCTGGATATTATGCATAGTCCAGCACTTCAGTTCCGAAGATATGACTGTCAGAGGGTTCCGATAGCACCATGGCAATACCCTCCCATACCTCAGCCCAGGAGTCACTGGTACTCAACTCCTTTGACACTACCGGTGCAACAGCAGGATCAATCAGGTTAGTCATATTGGAACTCATGGCCCCAGTATTCACCTTCGGGACTCTCTCATTCAGCGCAGGACGACTCCCCTGTTTCACTGCCCCATCCTTTGTCAAGTAGACGTTCGGAACCAGGGCTAGACTATGCACCAATCAGCCGAGCCCCAACCTATCAGAAGATGTTTCCCTCATCATCTCCAGACACATCTGTGTCATCAATGCTCTTAGATTATTTCCTCCACCTGAAAGCCTTGGGGTTCACTCTTAGCTCCATCAAGGTGCATGGAGTGGCTATTTCCACTTTCCACCCTCTGGTGGATGGACATTTGGTTTTTACTCATCCTTTGACAATCTGATTCTGGAAGGGCTTTGTACATAAATACCTGCCCATTCACCTATTGCTCCCCAGTGAGACCTCAACCTAGTCCTTACATCATTAATGAACTCTCACTTGGAATCTCTAGCCTCCTGCTCTCTTTCCCTTCTTTCCATGAAAGTCACCTTCCTGGTTGCTATTACCTTTGCAAGGATGGTTGGTGACCTAGGGGCCATGATGGCAACCCCTTCTTTCGCCATGCTCCATAAGGATGAAATTTCACTGCGTCTGCATTCTAAATTTCTTCCAAAAATGCTTTCCCTCTTCAACTTCAACCAACCCATACATCTACCCCCTTTCTTTCTTAAATCTTGCACCTCAAATGAGAAATGGAGGCTCCACTCCCTCAATGTACAGAAGGACCTGGCCTTTTACCTGCAAAGGATGAAGCCATTGTGCAAGTCTCCCAGACTGTTTGTCACCGTAGTGGAGAGAATAAAAGGGCAGGCCATCTCCACCCAGAGAATCTCCCAAGTGGGTCTAAGGGTACCTATGCTCTGCTACTAATTGTCAGGACAGTCCCCATCAGGTGGGATATGGGCCCATTCCACGAGAGTGCAAGCATCAACTACTGCCACGCTCCATGACATGCCCCTTGTGGACATATGCAAGGTGGCCACATGAAGTTCAATACACATCTTTTCTTCTAATTATGCTCTAGTGCATGATTCTGCAATGGATGCCTTGTTCACCACAGTGGTTCTCCATTCCATGGTTCAGTCATGTTCTTCATACCCTCCTCCTATCTAGGTACTGCTTGTTAATCACTCTCAGTGGAGTACAATAGGGACCATCACTTGAAGAAGAAGGGGAGGTTACCTACCTGTAGAATCATAGAATATCAGGGTTGGAAGGGACCTCAGGAGGTCATCTAGTCCAACCCCCTGCTCAAAGCAGAACCAATCCCCAACTAAATCATCCCAGCCAGGGCTTTGTCAAGCCTGACCTTAAAAACTTCTAAGGAAGGAGATTCCACCACCTCCCTAGGTAACGCATTCCAGTGTTTCACCACCATCCTAGTGAAAAAGTTTTTCCTAATATCCAACCTAAACCTCCCCCACTGCAACTTGAGACCATTACTCCTTGTTCTGTCATCTGCTACCACTTGAGAACAGTCTAGATCCATCCTCTTTGGAACCCCCTTTCAGGTAGTTGAAAGCAGCTATCAAATCCCCCCTCATTCTACTCTTCCGCAGACTAAACAATCCCAGTTCCCTCAGCCTTTCCTCATAAGTCATATGTTCCAGTCCCCTAATAATTTTTGTTGCCCTCCGCTGGACGTTTTCCAATTTTTCTACATCCTCCTTGTAGTTTGGGGCCCAAAACTGGACACACAGTACTCCAGATGAGGCCTCACCAATGTTGAATAGAGTGGAACGATCACGTCCCTCGATCTGCTGGCAATGCCCCTACTTATACAGCCCAAAATGTCGTTAGCCTTCTTGGCAACATGGGCACACTGTTGACTCAATTCTGGAAATTCTTCAAGATGTGTGGTCCCTATCTGTATTCCAATCTCACCTTCCTCCTCCTCTGCTACGGATCTGGAAGATCTGCAGTGGAGAAGGAACCAAGGATGTGGTTGGTCTGCCCCGCCCTTTATCACCTCCAGTGAAACCAGGAGGCAGTGCAAGGACGCATGCATGAACAGACAGACTTTACTACTTTGAAAATGCTTCATCTCTGAGTGCCTGGCACATGTGCATAACCCTCAGTGGAATACAAATAAGGATCACATATCTCAGAGAACTTCCTGTTACATGTAAGTAACCATCCTTTCACTTCTGTTTCTAATCTGTATTTTCTGGATCATAAAGTTGTTTTCTAAGTAATTTAAAACCTTGTTGGTGCATATTTGGCTATATTTTTCCCCAAAAAATGTTTGGGTAGTTAGGGTCTACCATGATTTCATGTACCTAGAGTTTTTCCAGAAATTTTAAAAATTCTTGCTTTACTCCATTCCTAGGAGCCTGTAACAGATGCTTTTTGATATTTCTCCTTTGTTTTTCTTTCCTAAAATCTTTACCCAAAGAATTTCACCACCATATTATTCCTTATCAAATTGTAGATACTTTTGCCTAGTTACACTCCTTTCCTTTTCCTTTCTATCTGTACAGAATGTACCTACCTATTACGATATTCCAGATATGAAATTCATCCCACCAAGTTTCCATTGTTTACTACACCATAATCTATTTCAACTTGTATCATTTTTGCTTCTTGTTGCTTATTTATTATATTATATACACTTCTCTGTAAACTAATGCTCCTTTTCTTAATAGATTTCTTATGCTGCAGAACATCATTATCTCCTGCCTTACCCTGATGTCTGGAAGTACATGTGGTGCTTTGCTGAGAAAAGCACCTTTTCTTATTTAGTTTAAAGCCCACCTAAAAGCCTGCTAGTTTTAGACACAGAAGGATGATGGTACACTTGGGTATGTCTAACCTCTCTTCACTCAAAACATTCTAATAATGTCACAAGTTGAAGTAGTACATAAACCATTAAGTAGGCTACCAACAGTGTTCTATGTTCGATCAGAAGTCAGGCATACTCAAAGGCATTAACCCCTTTGACAGTGCTTAATATTATTTTATACATCTCTTCTGCTACTAATGTTAACTGAACAAATTTTCACAAAATGTAACTCTGTCAAACACTAGAAAGAAACTAATTTCGATGCTACTCTTTTTAAAAGCCTTATAGCTATATTGTTGCTTTTTAAAAACATGCAAATATTGAAACTGTATTTTAGATTACTGTTTACAGGAGCTCTATAAAACTTGGCCTATATTGACTTCTAAAAATATGTTGGAGCTGTCTGATAATGTTTGCTTAAATCTCTTTTCCTTCTCTGCAGTGACATCACAGTCAAAAATATAGCCTCCCCAACAATGAAGAATTTACAAAATGAATGTTAAAGAAGCGTTAAGAAAATGAATATTTTAAACAAATTGATTCTAAATCAATATAATGAGACTAACAAGCACCCTTTATTTTTCCTAGATTCCCATTCCCTATCGTTCAACTGTGTATTGTCCTTGAGGATATAATCTCCTCCAGGCAGGGAGCTTGTCTCCTTTTTAGTTTGTAAAGCTTCAGCACCTTTGAGTGCTATATAAACTGGGCTAGAAAAAGAATTCCAAAAAAGCCTGACTGTGATCATATGATTACATTTAAAATGTCATATGTAAAGTACAGCATAGTAATAATATAAAGATAAAAGAATTAACTGTTTAGAATTCTCCTTGATTTTGTAAGTACCCTCTGTGATCTTGAAGCTGCTTCTTCAACTGGAAGACATTTCTCTGTAAAGACAGCCAGTTATCCAAGACACCAACTGCTGTGGATCTGGACTATTGAGTCTGCATATCAAATATTGATTCTGCATTTTGTGAATAGATCATACAAGTATGATGACTTTTCAACTTCAAAGCTTTACGTTTGCCATTCTAACTCATCATAACTCTTTTCTCCGTCCACCCCTTTCATTTGTTTTCACTGAGATGTTTTATTAGCTCTGCTGCACATGTGAAGTTCTCACATTAAACAGTGTAGCCGGATATTTATGTCCATTGTCAAACATGAAAAATATGTCATGCTTCCTTGCAATGATGATAATGTTTGCTTAAAACTTTATATCCTTTCCAGCAATGATATTTCAGACTTTACAAAGTTTGTGTTTAGATGTGGAACAAAGTTTTATATGCCAGCAGCAGAATTACTTTAATCTTTCAAACTGTTTGTGACAGTCATAACTGTTTTCATCACTCAAGGATCCTTGTATTTAAACAGATGAAAGCATGATTTACATGAATTGGCATGAGCCTGCAAAGTAGATCCTTATTGCCTTGGTAAGCTGCGGTTTTATAGTTAGACAATAGCCTCAGTCCGTGAAGACACCAAATAAGGTGTCTTGGAATGTGATTGTGTCCATATGCTTTTAACTAATGCAATATTGACACTGTGAGCTGATCCAAAGAACAAGTAGTATGTCCTGGAACAAACAAATTGCCAGCTTGTTTCCTACTATACTACCAGAAGAATCGTCACCATCAAAGTCTTGAGATTTGGTCTTAATTAAAATTATGACCCTTTCAGGAAATCTTACCCGGTGTGGGGGAGGCGTGTGTGTGAGTGAGAGAGATACCATTGCTATCAATCAGCTGTAATATAATCAATTGTAGCTATTAAAAATTGAAGAGGCAGAGTCTGTGAAAATGTAGCTACTGTTGTAGATTTAGAAACACTTGAAATTAAAGCTGTTATTGGTTACTTTCAGTTGGTATCTGAGATGACAGTTTGTCACTGACACCTCTTTTTTCAAATATTAGATTTTCTATATTATGCCAAAATATGGTGCCTGCCATAAAATAAATCTTTCCCACTTTATCTTTTCAGGTGTGCACATTTGCTGGAGTATTCATAATGTTTCTCATTCTTTATATGAGGAATATTGTGGTAATTTTAATTATTTGTAAAGTAGATATTTGCAAACATTTCACTGGGTAACTGTTATAAAGACATCTAACATTTTAAAACATGTTTGTACTGATAAGCAAGAAGACATTTAGATATCTTGTTAATTAAGATAATAAAGTGTCAAGATCTAGACACTCTAGTATAATCCTTGATCTGGTGCCAGAAATCTGTGAACTATGTTACATTTATAAAATGTAGCCTTAAAATTACCAATGTCTTTTTGACACGATGACTATCATTTTGATTGTTTTAATTCTGCTCGCTTTAGTCAAGTTGGAATCCATCTTTTTCTTAAATTCTCATCAAAGTTTTCCTATTTGTTTATAGTAGTCTCGTCCTCCCCAATGTACATATCTCCCTCTGGTCTGTACAACATGCAGTACTTAGCTCATCTTCTTTGGCTTTCATAGTGACTGCATCATCCACTTCCTTCAGTCCAACTGGCTGCCCCTCATCCACTCCATCACATTCAAGGCCCCACACAATTCCCTACTCTTGTGTCACCTTATCCTTGTCACTCTACAACAATACCATTTGCTTTTTGCACAACTATCTGTGCTGTTCCTTCCATGCCACTCCCTGAACCGACCGGATCATTTTTGTGCTGATATTCAAATCCTCTGTGCTGACCTCATTTAAATCCCTCCCAATGATGCACTTCTTCTTTGATAAGAAAATAGTTGATTCAGTAATCTACTTATTATCTTAATGTATGTATCTTACGAGTAAGCTGCCCATGTATATGAAAGAAAGAGCTTGAATGCAAATTGCTGCAAGGAAAGATAACAGAGTAGAGTGGTGGAGGGATCATGTAGTAGAAGAACTTGGTCTGCTTCATTTAAATACTAAAAAAGCCCAAACATACTTTTCCTAATAGACTTCATATGTTTTATCACCATGATCACTTCTTTCTCTGTTGTATCTCTTTATCCCTGCCCTTTGTCTCTTTGTCATTTAGACTGTGTGCTCTTTGCTCTTTGGTCCAGGGAACCATGAATTTGGAAAGACCCTAGCACATTTTTAGTGCTATCATGATATAAAGGTAGTTTATAATACTGAGGTGCAGCTTAAGCCTTCTCCCTTTTCTGTCACAGGTGTTTGTTAGGCTGTCCCCAATTAACTTGTTGGGGGATGTGCAGCCCATGGTTGTCTTTAGTTCAGTGGAGTGCTTGTCCTGATCACCCCATGCAGAAGCTTATCTCTTGGCTTCAGAAGGGGTTTCTAGTTCCTTCTGTCCCCACCCTTGACTCCACGCATGCTGAGAATAGGGTCAGCGGGCTTGGGCAGCCATCTTGGTTTTAGTCCTTTTGGTAGGCCTCCCTGTTAGCTCAGACTGGAACTCCATGAGCTGGCAAACTTCAAGTGCAGGTTAAATAAATAATTTATAATAAAGAGGAGGAGTAAGTGCTTCATCTGGTATGCATCTATATAAACTTCCACTGTCTGTGCAGTTTCTAGCTTTTAATATTCAAGTCATTTTCTCAGATCCTTTTGGCACCAGTAGAAGTAGCTGGATATCCTGTTTCAATGTTTTTCTAAGCTATCTGTGTAAGTGCATTAGCTGAAAATTTCAGCCAGGGAATTGCAGCTCTCTGAATCTTGATCTATTACAGTGGAAGCTACAATTTCCTTTGCCAGGCAGTAATAGCAAGTAGAATCTGTATGTCTCTTATGGACTATCTACCAGAAAAGAGATGTTTATTTTCTATAGTCAAAGAGGCAACTAAATTTAAGACTGACATCCCTTAACCAGGAGTTACCATACTAATTTATTTAAAACAAAACAAACCACCGCCAAGGTAGCTAGTGGAAGAAGTAAATCTCAAAACTCCATTCTGAAACCAGCTATGAGACAAAGGATGATGGAGCTGATCAACTTTGCCACTGGAGAAGTGCAAATGCAAAAGTGCAGAAATGTCATTTCAAGACATATTCCATATGTGACTGTGTGGAAGTCTGATGGTCTGTGGAGACAAAAGAGTGCAGAGAAGCATGGAAATCTAGGGAACAGACGTGACTATCAGCAAGTCACCAATCAGCAAGCCTGGGATCCTGAAGAATATTGATATTGTAGTTATAGTCATTGGACTTGCAATGAAAGCCTCACCAGGTCTTGCCAAGACACCTAAAATGTTTAGGCACACAGGAACCATAATAATGGTTGCAGGATAGAGAGAAGTGACCAGCAGAAATCATGCACATTTGCTTGTAGTTAGTAGAAGTGATTGGGAAAGGAGCACAGAATGCCACTCTAGTTGGCTTGTAGATGGAGTCAACTTGTAGATGGAGTGAGGCTTTACAAGGCGAACTGGATCAAGCTTTGTGATGACTGACAAGAGAAGGAAAGAATCTGCTGCTCAGATTCAGAGCACTGCTAGTACGTGGGTATGCCCTACCTGTGGATGGGACTGTCACTCATGCATCGGACTCAGCAGCCTTCAAAGAACTCATTGGCACATACACTATGCGACAATGCCATTGACTGATTTGAGTAGAAGTGATTATTAAATATTTTGACGGGACTATAATTTTCAAAACAAAATTTTCATTAATTTGTGGAAAAGCAATCAACATTTTGCTATAAAAATGTATGAAATTAAAGAAATTAGAGCATATTTTGAAGATTAGTTTTGAGAATCTTGAATCCTTTTTCTTTACTTTTCTGTGAATACAATGAGACAGAATATTGTGAATAGTCTAATCTTTCTTGTGGCACAGTCACCTGCCAGAAATTGAAATATACTTTGAAATACTAAGCTATTTGACCTCACCCTAGAAAGAAGGTGTGAGCGAATTCTTACTATCATTGTGATAGATTTCCCCTGATTTCAGTAATTTTGACTTGCTAATAATGCCTAAGCAAACAAATCGCTTATTCCCACTGTAGGGTGCTGAAACAAGTCTCTGTTTTATGAGATACAGTTCTGAGGAGAGTACTCTTCTTTGGGAAATGCCAGTGCTACCCTGTGAATTAGTAAGCAAAGGAAGGAAACTCAGTAGTTTTTCCCCTGAACGTGTGTACCTATTGTTTGTGCTTATATATTCTCTCATGTCATTAATACTTGTCAATCATGCCATGTAAATCAATAAATAATTTCCTCACAGTAGCTAGGGCATAACTTTCATAACTTGTATGGAAACTTTCTTCTTGAAGGTCACTAAATGCTTTACAATACAGAAGTCATTTCGTTTACTACTAAAGTCCTCCCATCTCCAGGAGGGATGGGAGCATCAGTTAGATAAGTAAACAGAGTTCTGGTATTTGAGAACTGGAAATAATTCTTATGAGAAGCAGCAGTTTAGTTTCACTGCCCATGCTTAGAAATATGCAAAAGGTAAGCAGTACAAATGGTAAGGAGAAATTGCTTTATAAAATTATTTGTTTTGGTTGTCTATGGAGTTACCAATGCAGTTCAGTAAATGTTTTTAAATGTGATTTTATTCTTACTTTGAGCTCCCAGCTCCCACTGAAGCCAATGGGTAGACTTCTATTGGATTTAGTGGGAGCTGGATCAGGCCCTAAATACTAATAAACTTATTTAGAATGTCACCTTTTTGCTTCAGGGATTTTCTTATGTACAGTTTCTAGGACAATGAAACTCCACCCTGATTAGTATCTTTAGGCTCTATTGTAATACAATAATGAAATAATAAAAATTTGTCATGTTTATTCTACTTAGAGTTCATAAAGATCATTACAGTAGCATTTTATCACTTGAAATGTTTAAAATCAAATATCTTAATTTCCAGCTAGATGTTTTTTATGTCTGGATATATTTTTAGAAGAAAGCATACTGGTTTCCCCATCTTCAAAATGTCAAAGAATTATTCATGTGTTTATAATTATCTTTTTTATTTTTGCTGCGAATGAAGCACATAGCCTTTGCCTTTGAGTTAAAATTTCTTATTTAACTTAAAAACTTTTATTTTCCAAAGACATTTAAAAATTAAATTCCTCCACTGAAAAACATGATATCCAGACAGAATGAATCCTTCCTATATTTCACTTTCTTAAGAAAAGATAAATTCCAACATTCTAGACACAAGTACATCCATTTGTTACATGTGTCATTATTTTTAGGTGTGGCAGAATTCAATTTTTTTTATAATTTTGGATGGATAACCAATGTTTATTTTTAAAGCATTTTTTTTAATTTTTATCATTTTAAATGTTCACAGTTGCAGGAAAATTTGTGCGGGTCAGACAATAAGTATTTAATGACAGTGACTTTGACATTCAAAAAGTTAAAGGTTTATAACCATTAAAACACAAATTGTCAAAATATACAAAATAAATAGCCTTAAATCAAACTCTAATAAGTTTTCAAATGCATTTTTCTTATTTTGTCTTATCTGTAAATTTCAGTTATTATTAATGGAAATATTTTTTCATCAGTTTGTATACGTGTGCAGTGAAATCAACATTTATTGATATTTACTGATAAAAAACTAATTCTTCCAAGCCTAATTATTTTAAAGCTGTAGACTACTTTTGTAAGCCTCTTGAAGGCACTTATATTTTAATGAAGCAATTGTGATGTACACAAGAGAGTCACATGAAAAGAAAATGAATTCATTTTGACTAGATTGTGACACTACACTGAATTGGATATGAATAATGCTGATGTGATTTGTGTTGGCTTTCATTCTTACAAATAATGTTTAGATGGCTTAGTTGGTGAGAAACAATGGTTTCAGTCAAACCAGATGTCTTAAACTGATTCATTTGTGTTTATCTGGTCCCTGAACAGACAACAGTCTACCACTAAACACAACTGTGAACAGTTAACAGTCTTGCCTGTGGTTATGGGGGATGGTTTAGAGGCTGACTTCCCTCTATCTATCTTAGGTATTTACATGGTGCCAATCACAGTAGTATCTATGTGCTATACTTAACTCATTAGAGACTGCTGCTTTAATAAGAAGGGTCCTCCTTATATCTTATCTCATTTATAATGGGCCTATCTGTCAAAGTGCAGACAACTATTACATAAGCAAACAAGCATTCTCATGGATTGCATTTGCCATCCCTTCCTTAGAAATACCTTTGGGGTGTACTTTGAAATTATTTTAATCTACCTTCTATTTCTATTCTTCTATTTTTCCTTTCTGGACTGAGCTGTTCTTAGCTTGCTGTTGGTGAAAGCCATCTCAAGAGATGGAATGTACATCTTGCTCTGAACATAGTAAGATTTATGGCCATCTTGAGGTCTGGTGGAAGAGAGTTCCACTATCATGAGCTTAGCTGCTGAGGGGGTCCAGCCCAGTCTTTTCTCATCTTTGTCACTGTTAACATACTTGTTCCTGTTTACTGTAGCTGTTATTGCAGATCATGGTCATGTAGAGAGGGGAGATCTGTTTGATAGGCGCTGAAGGCCTTGAAGATCCCAATCAGTTAGTAATGGACAAAGAACCTTTGGAGCATTGGGATGATGTTTTTCACCACTCTGTGTTGTGCAGGAATAGCCTGCAGAGTATTAGACCATCTGGAGCATCTTCACAATATTTAAGGTCAGCCCCAGGTATGGTGTTTCAGTGACTAAACTCTGAAGCGATGAATGGATCATGGTGGTCAACTCTTTGTTCAGCAGGAAGGGGCACAGTCTCCCAGTCTTTGTAAGATAATCCAAGCCATTTGACAGGGCATAGACTGGGAGCTAAGAGACTTGGGTTCTGTTCCTGGCTGTGTCATTGACTCATTTTGTGACCTTGGGCAAGCAACTTAGTTTCCCTTCAATGAAATGGAGATAACATTGTCCTGGGTAAAGAGCTTTGAGCTGTATGGGTGGAAAAGCAACAAATTTGGGAGTTGAGGAGTAGTAAAGAAACCCAAGCTGGCATACCAATTTGGGTGGTGGAGATGGGTCCTCAGCTTAATGTGGTGTGACAGTTTTGGTTATTTCTTGAGAAGATTTTCCTTTCCCTACTATCACCACTTCTGTCTTGCCAGAATTGAGTTTCATCTAGTTACTCTTATGCTTATCTTGTTCAGGCACCAGACAGTTGGGTGATACACTGTCTGTGTTTGGAACAAAGGAGTTGTAGAGCTGTGTCATCTGCATAGCGCTAGCATTAAAGTTCATACCATCTCATGAGTTCCTGTAATGGATTTATATATGTAGAATAAAATGAAGGTGGAGGCAGATTGAATCTGTGAGTATTCTGCAAGAGAGAGCTTTTTTGGGGAAACAGGGGAGGAGGTTGTTGTTGCTGTTGGGTTGTTTTGTTTTTGGGTGCTTTTGCTGCTACATAAGCAACTTAAGCAGTACTGATGAAGAGCTGCTAATTAAGTTGTTCAATTTTTTATTATGAAATATATTCACAACCCGGTGTATATACAACTCCCATTACTGTGATTGGAGGAGTAAGTACCCTTTATAGATATTTTGTTTGTTTGTTTGAAGATTCTCCACCTGCCCCTTTTTTAGGATATCCATAGAATGTGGGAGATTTCAGAATAAATTCTCCTCGTTCATCACAGTCTATAGATCACAGTAAACATTTTAAGTAATGTATTTGAATTAAAGGACTCTTTCAATTTGAAATACAGTCAGATTCAAAAGTAAGGTAAAGTTAGTTCTATTTATACACCTGCCTTGAGGCCTTCTGCCAGTTTTTGAGGTTTTAAACTCACATTTTTTATAAATAGAAGTATTGTCTCCTTTGTTGCTATGTAAAGAGAAACACAGACAGTGGAAAAACTAACTATATACAATGGTGACAGGTTTCAGAGTGGTAGCCGTGTTAGTCTGTATCAGCAAACACAACGAGGAGTCCTTGTGGCACCTTAGAGACTAACAAATTATTTGGGCATAAACTTTCGTGGGCTAAAAGCCACTTCATCAGATGCATGGAGCAAAAAATACAGTAAGTTATACAGCACATGAAAAGATGGGAGTTGCCTTTCCAAGTGGGGGGTCAGTGCTAACAAGGCCAATTCACAATTGGCCTTGTTAGCACTGACCCCTCACTTGGTAAGGCAACTCCCATCTTTTCATGTGCTGTATATATATACCACTTACTGTATTTTTCGCTCCATGCATCTGATGAAGTGGGTTTTAGCCCACGAAAGTTTATGCCCAAATAAATTTGTTAGTCTCTAAGGTGCCACAAGGGGACTCCTTGTTATATACAATGGGGAAACAGTGAATCTGACTATTCTCAAGGTGGTATCCATTGCACAAAGTAAGCAAGCAGGAAAAATAGATAACTTTTTTCACTAATCTTACAATTATACTAGTCCTAGGCCAATTCTCTTCTATACAAGTTTGCTTATTGCCTTCATCATAGTAGTATCTGAGCACCTTTCAGCATTGCACCAAGCAACATGACTAACATCTATCATGTGTGGTTTGTTCTTTCTCTCATCCTCTCCCCAGATGGAGAATTATGTATACAGTTTACGGTATTGTTTTGTTTGGGGTTTTTTTTTATGTATACTGTGCTGTGTGTGTTGTATTAGAGAAGAAAAGGTTGGAAAAGTGCACCTTGAATTTGGAATGCGACTAGATGTTACTTATAAACATAGCAGGTAAAAAAAACCCTCAGACAAAGGATAAGTTTTTTTCAATTTGTCATCTCTTCAAACATGGTTTATTCATAGCTGCCATCTTGCTTTGACATATGTGTGACTTAGGTGCAATTTCTTTTAGAACATTGTTTCAAACCACAGCATTTTTTCCTTGCAATTAACCACTTTCTTCCTCTGTTTAAAAATATTTTGTATAAAAGATTTGAAAAATAGATGTTATAAACAAGGATTATAAACAGTAATACTCAGTATTGAATGAAACTATAAACAGTCACAGTTTTTAATAGAAAAGGGATTTATTTTAAGTCTGCAAACAATACTGTAAATATCTCATTATAATGATTCTTTCATCAGACTATCTTGAGTATTTCTGATGATATTTTGCTTGACAGAGGTGATTTTACACCATACCATTCTTGGTTGGCAACCCTTTAAGTAGAAACTATATAAGAGGCAAAAAAACTTTTGTATATATACAAAAATGTCCCTATTTAACGTACAGGCATTTCTGTGGTGAAAGTGAGGTTCAATGAATAGGGCACTAGATTCAGAGTCAAGAGACAGACCTGGATTCTGGTTAAAACTGCCATTGACTTGCTGTGTGATCTTGGGCAAGTAACTCAGCCTATCTCTTCCTCCCTATCTTGATCAGTAAAATGAGGATGACAATAATATTGTTCCACATTTGCAAAGTACATTGATACCTACAGGTGAAAGGTATTGTGTAAGTGCTAAGTATTGTTATTATCATAAAAAGAAAAGGAGTACTTGTGGCACCTTAGAGACTAACACATTTATTTGAGCATAAGCTTTCTTGAGCTATAGCTCGCTTCATCGGATGCATTCAGTGGAAAATACAGTGGGGAGATTTATATACATAGAGAACATGAAACAATGGGTGTTACCATACACACTGTAACCAGAGTGATCACTTAAGGTGAGCTATTACCAGCGGGGGGGGGGGGGGACTTTTGTAGTGATAATCGAGGTGGGCCATTTCCAGCAGTTGACAAGAATGTCTGAGGAACAGTGGGGGGGGGGGGTAAACATGGGGAAATAGTTTTACTTTGTGTAATGACCCATCCACTCCAAGTCTCTATTCAAGCCTCAGTTAATTGTATCCAGTTTGCAAATTAATTCCAATTCAGCAGTCTCTCGTTGGAGTCTGTTTTTGAAGTTTTTTTTGTTGAAGTATTGCCACTTTTAGGTCTGTAATTGAGTGACCAGAGAGACTGAAGTGTTCTCCAACTGGTTTTTGAATGTTATAATTCTTGACGTCTGATTTGTGTCCATTTATTCTTTTACGTAGAGACTGTTCAGTTGGCCAATGTACATGGCAGAGGGGCACTGCTGTCACATGATGGCATATATCACATTGGTAGATGTGCAGGTGAACGAGCCTCTGAAAGTGTGGCTGATGTGATTAGGCCCTATGATGGTGTCCCCTGAATAGATATGTGGACACAGTTGGCAACGGGCTTTGTTGCAAAGGGTTAGTGGTTCTGTTGTGTGGTGTGTGGTTGCTGGTGAGTATTTGCTTCAGGTTGGGGGGCTGTCTGTAAGCAAGGACTGGCCTGTCTCCCAAGATCTCTGAGAGTGATGGGTCGTCCTTCAGGATAGGTTGTAGATCCTTGATGATGCATTGGAGAGGTTTTAGTTGGGGGCTGAAGGTGATGGCTAGTGGCGTTCTGTTATTTTCTTTGTTGGGCCTGTCCTGTAGGTCAAACTGGACAGTCTCTGCGTAAAAGAATAAATAGACACAAATCAGACTTCAAGAATTATAACATTCAAAAACCAGTTGGAGAACACTTCAATCTCTCTGGTCACTCGATTACAGACCTAAAAGTGGCAATACTTCAACAAAAAAACTTCAAAAACAGACTCCAACGAGAGACTGCTGAATTGGAATTAATTTGCAAACTGGATACAGTTAACTTAGGCTTGAATAGAGACTGGGAGTGGATGGGTCATTGCACAAAGTAAAACTATTTCCCCATGTTTATTCCCCACCACCACCCCCCACTGTTCCTCAGATGTTCTTGTCAACTGCTGGAAATGGCCCACCTTGATTATCACTACAAAAGGTCGCACCCCTCCCCCTCCCCCCCCCCCCCCCCCCCCCCCCCCCCCCCCCCCCCCCCCCCCCCCCCGCTCTCCTGCTGGTAATAGCTCACCTGAAGTGATCACTCTGGTTACAGTGTGTGTGGTAACACCCATTTGTTTCATGTTCTCTATGTATATAAATCTTCCCACTGTATTTTCCACTGAATGCATCCGATGAAGTGAGCTGTAGCTCACGAAAGCCTATGCTCAAATAAATGTGTTAGTCTCTAAGGTGCCACAAGTCCTCCTTTTCTTTTTGCGAATACAGACTAACACAGCTGCTACTCTGAAACCTGTTGTTATCATAGTATCTGAAAAAAGCAAGTTTAAATAATATTGCTTTTTTCCTATTTAAAGAAAGTATTATTTATTTCATGAAATATAAATAAGTTATTTGGACAAAAGAATATTTAGGTGGATTTTTTTTAATTTATCTTTCTTATGCATATTTCTCAGACTCATTCCTAACACTTCATCGTAGATTTTGGCCTTTATAAATAGGAAACCCACAGAATTAAAACCTAATTTACAGTGCAGACTTTTTCTGAAGTAATTTCTGTTTCTCCCCTGTAAAGAATACGAAAAGCTTTTCTTAATAAGAATTCTAGTGTGAGTACAATATTTATCAAAACATTTGACAGTCTCAGCAGAAAGGCTAACAAGTCAAGGAGCGTGGAGACAACAGTTGCAGGGGGTGGATTTTGGATATAATATTACAACTTTTTGTTTTATATATTTTTCCATTATCTGATTTTCACATGCTTAATTTTGAAGAATATCTGAACAGTACCAATATCTGCAACTGACACAGTAACACAACTTGTACAGCTAGACATGCTCAGTCTTTTGTGAATTCACAATTGCTTATCTAAATCTGAATTAGCTAAATCTTCTCCAAATCAGCATTTTTCCAAAATTTTTCTGAATTCACTTTAGTCTTGATCAGTTCTGTCATCTCACCTTTAGAGATGATCCCTCTATGTCAGCTCTGAGACTTGTAAGCAGGACAATATAGAGACATTTGCAGCATGCCTGTTCTGTGAATATGTAGAAGACGTCTACCTCAAAGACTGCCCATTTGGCACATTTCACCAGCACTAGGTTAACATTTATAAAAATAAGATTTCACTTAATTGTTGCCTAGTTTTAAATATAGCAATGCAATATAAACTCATAGATTCAATTTTATTTTTAAATTGGTTATTTAACTTATCTCATGACCCAATTGCTTACCAAATCCGATGTTACAAATACTTTATGGTGTCACTTGGCAGAAAAAAAAGTTGTGGAGGTGGGTATCTGTAAAGCTGCCAAGCAGCACATTTTCAGAAGGTCAAATGCTTCTTCTCAATAATGTAGTTTTTCCATTCATGCTTTTTATCGACAGTCTTTGTTTCTTAAAGAACCTTCATAGCTTTTTTTTATTTATACAAAAACCTAGCAAAGAAACAGATGTGTCCCATATAAAATATGCAATAAATCTTGTCTCACAAATTCTTTGCTCTGAACTTTCTGACAGAAACTGTCAAATATCCACTTTAATTCTGGTATAAAATGTTCACTTTATGTCATGGCGCCAACCACCATATGCCGGAATAAAGTCAGTAACCAGCAATAAAAAAAGGCAACATAAGCACCTTTGAAACAGTACAAGCAATCAACAGTGAGAAAGGTCTATATAAATCTATGGAGAATTAATCTCAGCTTTGCCACTATCCTGCTGTGCGTTTACAATGAGCCTCTGCTCCCGACCACCAGAAGTGACTTACTTTGCAAAGGGAGTGTGTCCTAATGAGGGGAAAATGCATGAAAAGGAAAGCAGTAGGCTTTTAAACCCCTATCCCTTGGATCACCTAGAAGAGCATGTCCTAGTGTGTTCAAACATGTGGGGCCACTACACATCTAGCATCGCTGTACTTTAGCTGATCATGTGAAACCAATCTTTACTAAGCTCAATCAGCAGAAATGACTTCAGCTTCATAAATCATTGTTATCATCCCACAGGAGGAGGTAACGGTATGGTTTTTCTCTTCTAAAACATTTCAAGCCACTGGTTTCACAAGCTTTTCTGAAATTAGTTTCATTCCATTTGTACAATTACCCATTCTTTACCCACCAGATTGACTTTTGCCTCTGTCTTCCAATTAACTTATTATTTGGGTATTTACATCTACCTTATGTTTTAGAGAAGATCTGTTTCCTATTGATATTAACAATCATTCATCATGCATTTGAATGTATCACCCTTGCTATAAGAATGTGCTGATCCTTAAAGTTTTCACTTATGCTTACAACAGAAGACTGTAGTTATATTAAATCTGCCTGGTTTATTTTCCCAAACAGAGATCAGATTGATTTTAACCTTATTTTGTTTTAAAGGGATTAGAACTAATTTTACAGTTCTGTAAACTGTTTGGATACACTTAGTCATCTCAAAGAGATAAATCTACATAATCACATTGGAATTAGACCACAGAATTATGTAGCTGATATTTAAAAAAAATTAAATTAAAGGTTGAATATGTTTCTATTATACTTAAGTACTAACAGGCTTTAAAAACTATTTACTTTCTGGAATCACAAGAGGAAGGAGTAGTTGGTTAATGCAGGCTTACTTGCATTTCAACAGAGTGCAGTTTTAACCAATTTAAGTGAAAGAAGAGAGTGCAGAATTTGATTCTGACTCTTACTATACAATTAATTTTAATAGCTGCAGAATATGGGAATAGAGAAATACAGGATTCTTAACATTGGTCCTGATTTTACAGAAGTGATGATCATTCTGTGTTCAAGTTAACTGAATAAATAGCCTTAACTATATTTAAAAAGATATTTTTTAGAATATCAATACAAGCACCAATTTAAAAACCCCTCTAATTTAAAGAAAAATGTTTTAGACAGGAGTTGAATAAATACGCTATATAAATTTTTCTTTCTTGAACTAATCTTTTTCAAGAAGGGAGCTATTTATGTTAAGAGATATCAGAATAATGAATGAACATCATAGAATGACTAGCTTAGTAGTTCATGGCTCTAAAGTTCTAGTAAACTGACCTTCAACACTTCTTCCGGCAAATTTATAGACAGCATTATCACGTTTAAAACAAAACATAATTTCTTAGTTTCTTTTTTATTACCTCTGATAATAAACACTTTCTCTAATGTGTATTGCTTGAATGTGTTCTGCAGTGTATACAGTGGGTATATTGGTGTAATGTACACATGTAACCACTATTCTTTGGTAATATTAAGAATACTGAACAGTTTTATAGTGTTCTGCATGTTCAACAAATATTCATTAGTTCTCACAACACCCTTTTTCTTGTAGCAAGGTAAGTGATGTTAATTCCATCATACGGATAGTGAAACTACATTAGAGAAATTAAAGCAACTTGTCCAAGGTTGTGCAGAGGCTGTTAACAAGAGAAAATTTTGTACATCTTTTTTATATCAGGTGCAGTTGCACTTGTTTTTAAAACAGTTTATGGATTAGTGTAGACCAAATTAAACTGTTCTCAAAATCATAGTTTAGACCTCATGGAGGCAAGTCTAAAAATAGTTTTGAATTATTTCAGTTTGTCTATACTAGCCATAAAACTATTTTGAAGACTGATGTTAAAAATGTGTGCGATGTTTTCTATGTAGACAAAGCCAAATAATCAGGCAGAGGGCAGTCAGAATTAGAACCCATGTCCTTCTGCCTACCAGTTGTTTGCCTAATTCATTAGAGTGTGCTTTCTCTCACAAATGGGACATATCAATTGTAACTGTTATTTTATTATTCAAATGTGTTTTTAATTGGTAGAGATTGTAATTATTTGAGAGAGATTTAGATTATTGTAAAAAGCCATTTTAAACCTACAACTACAGCCAAAGAAGTAGAATTATCTTCAACTGAAGCACCAAGAGTAACTGAAAATCCAACAGTTCAAATACCAGAAGAACCCCTGTGACCATCTAGTCTGATGTCCTGTATAACACAGGCCATAGAATTTCCTCAAAATAATACTTGTTTGAACTACAACATGTCTCTTTTTAAAAATAACCAATCTTGATTAACAAGTTGCCAGTGATGGAAAATCCACCACAACCTTTCATAAATTATTTCAAGGATTAATTACTCTCACAGTTAAAAATCTGTGCCTTATTTCTAGTCTGAATTTGTGTAGCTTCAGCTTCTAGCAGCTAAATCTTCTTATACCTATGTAAAAATAATTGTTTCTTTGTTCACACAGTTTTGCAGATCCAAAATAGTTCTCCGTTGTGTGCGCCATATCATATTTTCCAAAACATCAGGGAGAAATTGTTATTCTCAGTTGCAAATTGATCAATGCTTTCTTGCTCATAAACACAATATCATTTATTAACATTTATTTCCCACCCCCACCCCCAAGTAGTGTTTAAAAGTCAGCTTTTATTTTCTAAATAAGATGATTCATGACAGGATAACTTTTATTTTTAGCTTACATCACTGAAGAATGATCTGTATATATTAGTCTGATAGTCTAGAATAGATTCAAGACATACAATATAGATTTGATGAACTGATATGCAACTTCATTGCTACCTGTTCTAGTTTGAGTTTAACAAGTTAGTTCAGATTCAGTAAATTATCCGAAGAGAATTAATCAAATAGTGAGCAGCAGAAAAACGAGTATTAAGAACCTGTAAGTAAGTTAATTTCTCATTATTTTTGAAGTATTACATTTGAAGCCATAGGATAGGAACTGTTTGCATAGGAATGGTGAGGGGTTACTACACGAAATAATCTATAGCCATCTCAAGTTTAGGTGTGAACTTGTCAAATCTGAAACATTAGACATAGTTGGATCTGGTCAGTATCTGAATGGGAACCTCTCAACAAAAAAAAGAGTTTAAAAAAATCAGGTATTGTAAGTTTTCTCTCATGTTTGTTATATTCACTAGTAGAGTCTAGTATTAACTAGTAAGCTTTCTAGGGCAGGGATTGTATCTTCCTGTTTGTATAGTACCTAACTCAATGGTACACATAATAAATAATAATAATGAGGGTACTGAAGAAAATCAAGTCTTTACAAAGGCAGCACTAGAAATATGGGTTATCTTGTTTCAGAGGTGTAGCTGTGTTAGTCTGTATCAGCAAAAACAACAAGGAGTCCTTGTGGCACCTTAGAGACTAACAAATGTATTTGGGCATAAGCTTTCATGGGCTATAACCCACTTCATCAGATACATGGAGTGAAAAATACAGTAGGCAGGTATAAATATACAGCACAGGAAAAGATGGGAGTGGCTTTACCAAGTGGTGGGTCGGTGCTAACGAGGACAATTCAATCAGGATGGATGTGGCCCATTCCCAACAGTTGACAAGATGGGGTGAATATCAACAGAGGCAAAATTACTTTTTGTAGTGACCCAGCCACTCCCAGTCTTTATTCAGGCCTAATTTGATGGTATCATGTTTGGAAATTAATTCAAGTTCTGCAGTTTCTTGTTGAAGTCTGTTTTTGAAGGTTTTTTTGTTAAAAAATGGCCACTTTTAAGTCTGTTATTGAGTGTCCAGGGTGACTGAAGAGCTCTGCTACTGGTTTTTGAATGTTACAATTCTTGATGTCTGATTCGTGTCCATTCATTCTTTTGCATGGAGACTGTCCGGTTTGGCCATTGTACATGGCAGAGGGGCATTGCTGGCACATCATGGCATATATCACATTGGTAGATGTGCAGGTGAACAAGCCCCTGATGGTGTGGCAGATGTGGTTAGGTCCTATGATAGTGTCTCTTGAATAGCTATGTGGACAGAATTGACAACAGGGTTTGTTGCAAGGATAGGTTCCTGGGTTAGTGGTTCTGTTGTGTGGTGTGTAGTTGCTGGTGAGTATTTGCTTCAGGTTGGGGGGCTGTCTGTAAGTGAGGACTGGCCTGTCTCCCAAGGTCTGTGAGAGTGAGGGATCGTCCTTCAGGATAGGATGTAGATCCTTGATGATGCACTGGAGAGGTTTTAGTTGGGGGCTGTAGGTGATGGTTAGTGGCGTTCTGTTACTTTCTTTGTTGGGCCTGTCTTGTAGTAGGTGACTTCTGTGTACCATTCTGGCGCTGTCAATCTGTTTCCTCAATTCCCCAGGTGGCTCTTGTAGTTTTAAGAATGCTTGATAGAGATCTGGAGGTGTTTGTCTCTGTCTGAGGGATTGGACCAAATGCGATTGTATCTCAGGGCTTGGCTGTAGACAATGGGATCGTGTGATGTGGTCTGGATGAAAGCTGGAGGCATGTAGGTAAGTATAGCGGTCAATAGGCTTTCAGTATAGGGTGGTGTTTATGTGACTGTAGCACTGTAGTGTCCAGGAAGTGGATCTCTTGTGTGGACTGGTCCAGGCTGAGACTGATGAAATCCTGCATGTTCTTTTTCTTCCAGTATCTCCTCACAAAAAGCTGTGAATTTTCTGGCACTTGTTAATTTAATTAATATCCTTTAGGTAATTCAGAATGAGTTTACAGTGTGTTGATTTCATTTGACATTTTTGTTTTACTTTTCTGGTGTGAAGTAACAATAATACTCCTTTTCTGTAACTGATCCCATTGTTATTTCTGAGCACCTTTTGTCCTATTGTTACTGTACATCTTCTAAGTATGGTATATTAAGTACTGTGATCTGTAAAAGAAAAGTAAATGCTTTCTGAAGTTGGATGAATCTCATGTGAAGTATAAAATCTCCCTTTGTCTCATTAGCAAAACTGGGTTTCTCCGTTTGTAACAATACAATAACATCCACTTCTTTAGTGGGCATCCTATTGGTTTGTCTATTATGCTGAGTTTTTAAAACCCGGTATATTTAAATTTAATGGTATAAAAATGCAAAGATGATATTCTAATTCCCCTTCCTACTTTCTGTTTTTACATCCTACTGCCTTCAAATGTGTACTCCTAAAAAATCGCTCAATTGCATGTAAAATACTTGTAAATAGTTTTTTAAATAATTGTTTCCCATTCATTAGTTTGAATGCACATTTAAACCAGATTTCAAGAAATTTATATTTTCATAAACATCACACATTTTAATCTGTTGTAGTATCGGAATTGCCAGCATCTAGCAGTTGGTATTCACTATACTCATATTGTACTTGTCAACAGTGAAGTAGATTATTAGTAAAAAGGATTAAAGGAACCTACATAAAATTTCACTTAAGAATACACTGCATAAACGTGCCAAGTCACACACAGTTAACTAGCATCAGTTAGTTAATACACACAGTATTTGATAGGTTGGTTGAAAACTAGAGATGGTCCATGGAGGTGATGATAAATCAAAGTGGCTGAGTAACTTTGGCTGAAGTAAAAAAGTAACCATGCCACTGAATGCTGACTTACATGGAGTAAAAATAAAAAAAATCTGATCTAAATTATTAGAATTTATACCATACAATTCATCTATTGATACACTTGTTTAAAATGCCAGAAGGAAGCACAATATAATTAGAATATTCTGTAATCAAAGTGGTTCATTTCTGATTATGGGACTGTGCCCTGAGCATGCAATCCTATTATAATTTCTCCTTCCCTCAGCTCCACCCTCACTCCCCACCAGTACTGACTTCTAGCATTTTTTTCTTAGGGATGGGTTGATCCCGCCAGGCCTGGGGGAAAGGGAAAAGACTTCAGGCAGATCCAAAAAGGGACTTAGGTGCCTAATCCCAGCTTTAGGCACTTCAGTTCCAGTTTTAAGCACCACTGCAATCCACAAAACGCCCTCTCAGCTGCCATCTAAACCTGTGGTCCCCGAACTCACATGGGGCCTAAATTTTTGCTATGCCTAAGTTTCTGCCTCTGGGCACGCACACTGCTGCCTCACTCTAGGGGTATGTCCATACTTATAATGCTACAGCGGTGTCACTGTCGCACTTCAGTGTAGACACTGACTACAGCAATGAGAGGGGTTTTCCCGTTGCTGTAGTTAATCCACCTCCCCAAACCGTGGTAGCTAGGTTGATGGAAGAATTCTTTCATCGACCTAGTGCTGTCTACACCAACGGTTAAGTCAGCCTAACGTTTTCTCTCAGGGATGTGGATTTTTCACACCCCTAAGAGATATAGCGATGCCAATGTAAGTTTTCAGTGTAGACAAGCTCTAGGTGTTCAGATGCCTGTCTCACATCTAAGCCCCAGTGTGATCTACAAATTGAGGAAAGATAGTTGGAGGAGCACCTGTCTTCCCTTTGGGGCCTGGTCCAGTAGGCATGCTCTGAGCCTAACTCCACGCAAAATGGCCTGGGGAAGAGATGGGGGAGGAGGAAGAAGCAGCCTCCTTTGTAACCTTTAGCCCAGTGGTTAGGGTACCTACCCAGGATGTGGCAGTCCTCTGTTCAATTCCTCCCTCTGCCTGATGAGGGGAAGGGATTTCCAATCTCTTGGGTGAGTGCCTTAGCCAATGAACTACAGAATGATTCTCACTCTCTCTGGCCCAATTAACGTGCAGTTATTTAATTAAAGTGGAATGCTTCAACAAGAGATATATGGAGAGACCCACATCAGAATATCCCAGCATTCCAATGGCTAGGACACTCCCCTGCCTAAGAGATGGGGAGCCCCTGTTTTAATCCCTTCTCATCAAGCAGAGGGGGGAATTGAACTAAGGCCTCCCACATCTCAGGTGAGTTCCCTAACCACTCAGCTAAAGATTGTAAGAGAGGTATAAAATGTATGGGTGTTTGTCACAGAATTGGTCTCACTATGCTGCAGACTATATGGGATTCTGCAAGTGACTTAAAAGATTAGTTCAGTTTTGTGAAATCATTTTAAAATTGAAATTCTCACTATAAAAATTGTCAAAGAATATTTTCTGAGTTTTCCTCATCAGATAAACACAGTGAAATACAGTATAAGTAGAATAATAACTGTTTTGCTTTGTTTTTGTTTTGTTTTTTTAATCTAAGGACATTTTCACTTTAACAGCAGTGGGGGCCTTACTGGCAAAAATCCCCTCCTTTTTCACCTATGAATTATAGCTGGGCCTTTCTTCACTCCCTGGAGTTGTAGGAGGGACTGGTAGCTCTATGGAGAAAGAGATGCTTCTTGGAAGAGGCTGTATCTCCACTTCCATTGTGGAGCAAAAGCAGTAGCTCCCGCTGGTAGCAGATACATTAATGTGGGCCTGTTTCCATTTCACTCCTTGTTGCAAGCAGCTGCAGGAAGGACCAGTCTTACATCTGGTCTACACTAGCACTTTTGTCGATACAATTTTGTCGCTCAGGGATGTGGAAAAACACATCCCTACCCAACATAAGTTACACCAACAGAAGCGCAGGTGTAGACAGTGATATGTCAGCAGGAAACATTCTCCCCCAGAGAGAGCTACCCCTGCTTATTGGGATGGTTTAATTATGCCAGTGGAAGAGCCCTCTCCCATCGGCACAGAGCGGCTACATGGGAGACCTTACAGCGGCGCAGCTGTATCAGTACAGCTGTGTGCTGTAAGGTCTGTAGTGTAGACATAGCTGAAGTCCAGTTTTACATCTTTCTTACTCTTTATTAGCCACCATCCACTTTATTAGTGGATGGTCAGGAGCCAGGAACTATATTGCACTCCTCGTCTCATGGGATAATGGCAATTTTTTTTTATTCTTTTTTGTTCACCCTGAACAAACAAGGAAATGATATTTCACTTGAAATGTAGCACTTGACACCTATGTCCAGGGTGACAATAGCTGCATTTCAAGAGGAGTACCATGAGACAACCTAGACTGAGGGAACTAAGGGCTTGTCTGCACGTACTTTCAGGGGTTTTTCATCTAGTTTAGTTAACTTGGTGCAGAAGGCTCTGTGAACTCTCACAGATTGCATGGCTTATGTCAATTGCATGGAAACCAGTTCCTAATTGACTAAAACCAATGTAAAATAAGTCTAGTCTAAACCAGAATATGTGTCCACACAGCCTTTTGCACTGTCATAAGGCAGCCCTGTCTAGAGCGCTCTCCTACGGCACAACAGGCTCGCCTGCCTCAGTTTCTCTCCTTTAGAATCCCATGAAATAATCCACAGTCTTTCCAAGTATAAATATGGACCTTGTGAGGCTAATTTATTCATAGGCACTGACTCCATGAGTGCTCCAGGGCTGGAGCACCCACAGGGAAAAAATAGGGCTGGAGCACCCACCAGCAGCCCAGCCCCCCAGCACCTCCCACCCACCAGTGGGCCCCATGGATCAGCATCTCCTCCTCCCTCCCCGCACCTCCCATCCACCATGAACAGCTGTTTTGCAGCATGCAGGAGGCTGGGGAGGAGCAAGGACACGGCGCGCTCAGGGACAGAACTGGGCAGGAAGAGGCTGGGTGGGGGTAGAGTGGGGGCGGGAAGAGGAGGAGCATGAGTGGGGCCTAGGGGAAAGGGGTGGAGTGGAGGCAGGGCCTGGGGCAGGGCCAGGGGGCGAGCAACCCTTGGCACTCTGGAAAGTGAGCACCTCTGAATTTATTACAAAAGTTCCATACACATAAATCATAAGAAGAGTCCCACAACCATAGTCTAGATTTCCTCCAGCATAGTCCAACAGTACATGCAACATACAGTCCCAGCAACTCTGTCCCAGCAGTAAGAGAGGTTTTCCCCAGCCAGTAAGCCGGGTACTTTGAATGTCGACCTCCCTGGAGCGCAACCCTGTTTTTCCCAGTGGCAACCCCCCAGCTTCTCTGCTGGGAGCATCCTAACCAGAGGAGCATCCCTCACTCTCCTTGGCCTCCCACGGTTCCTTTGGGTCCAGCTTCTTGCCCTGTGGATGTCGGGGGGTAAGCCCCTCCACTGTTCTCCTGGCTTCAGCCCTCTCTGGCCCTTGGCTCTGGTTCTCCAGCTTAGAACCAGCAGGCAATTCTCCTCTGCTGCCCCTCCAGCCCTGCTCTGGCTTTGGGGTGCCAGCAAGCAAACCCCTCCTGCTGCTTTCCTGAACTTCAGCCTTCTCCCAGGTCCCAAACATACAGTCTCCTATACAATTCCTCCCTCTTCCCAAGGAGGGCCTGCAGCAAGCTTTCTTCTCCACAGCTTTCCCCCAAAGACCTGTGGCAATTTCCTGGCTGATTCTTACCAGGACTCTCTGACCTTTTATGTCCCCCAGGTGCTGTCCCACCCTCTTATTTGGCCAAATGGGAGACCTGCTCTGGCACAGAGGCGCTGGTTCTATTGCTTGTACTGGGGCCAGCCATCCTATGGCACACTATTAACTACATTGGTTCAAAAACCAATTTAAATTAAACCAATCTAACTTTCTTTTGTAGACAAGCCATTAATCAGTTTTAATTCAAACTTTTAGCTCTTTGGATGTACATTTATGTGGACAGATATTTTGGATTAAGAGTGTCTTATTTTGATTTAGTTTAAATAGTTAAAATCAACTTAAATCCAAATAGGACACATTTAAGCTGAAATAAGAGTGTCTATACACAGACTTGCAGAAGAATAACAAAGGCTGTGAATTAAAACCAGTTTTTGCCTTCTCTGTTTGCAGCAATACACTAGTTTACCTTGTCAGTTTTTAAATGGTTTAGTTAAATGAGTGCAAACCCCTGTTTGGATATCTTTATTTTAGTTTAAGAATGGTTTAGTTTGGTTCATCTTAAATCAAACTGAATATAAGCAAGTATATCAAATCTATGTAATCCTATTTGAAACCAAATTATAAGCATTCACAATGTTTTTTGCACCTGTTAAACTAAATTGGCTTAAAATCATATTGTAGGGCTGGTCTACACTTAAAATTTATCCAAACCCCTGAGTGCTGTAACTATGGTGACCTAATGCCTGATACAGAGACAGCTAGGTCTACAAAAGAATGCTTTTGTCAGCCTAGCTACCATCACTTGGGTGGGGAGATGGAGTTCCTACAGTGACAGAACAACTCCTTCCATTGACGTAGTCTGTGTCTACTTTATGGATTTACAGCGAAATAGGCCAGGTTTACACTACGGAGCTAGAGCAGTGTAACTGCATCACTTGGGGGGGGGTGAAAAATCCACACTCCTGAGCAATATAGTTAGACCAACCTAACCACCCCATGTAGACAGCACCATATAAACAGGGGAGCTTCTCCCGTTGGTATAGCTTCTGCCTCCCAGGGAGGTGGATTCACTATGCCAATGGGAAAAGCTCTCCCATCAGTGTAAGCACTACAGTAGCACAGCTGCGCCAATGCAGCCTTTTAAGTGTAGACCTGCCCATAGCTACAGCACCATAGCTATGCTTCAACAGTGCTAGTAGTATAGGCATAGCTTTAAATTAAACCAGTGCAACTTTATTGTGTAGATAATAGCCTTTTTGGTTACTTCCGTTCCAGTTTGTGTGTAAACCACTTGTCTACATAAGAGTGTTGCACTGGTTTAACTTAAATTGGTTTAAAATTTAAAATTGGTGCAAAATCCTTTGTAGACACTCTTATTTTCATTTAAAAGTGGCTTATTTCAGTTTATCTGAACTGGTAAAGAATCAGTTTAAGCTAAATTGATATATACCAGTCATCTCAGCCCGAAATCAGTGTGTACACACAAGGCATTTTACCTGTTTAATTACATTGGTTTAAAATCAAACCTTTAGTTAAATGGTTGCAAGTCTTTAGTTAAATGGTTGCAAGTTTGTGTGGACATGGCCTAAGAAAAGTCAAAGTTCATTGTAATGCAAAGAAGGAGTTCAGGACTTTTAGTCCACTTCACTATGGCTTTGTCTACACTAAAAGAAAAAATTTATAACCATAGACAGTTGTCAACAGTTGTCAGTGATGCAGTAGCACTAATGTAGGCTCTACTGTAGTGAGGACTCTTTGGACAGAATCGAGACAGAGTTCTTTATCTCTGTGTCATTAAAACTTCTGAGTCCTGTTAACACTAGGACTTACACCAGTGAAGCTGCACTATTGCTGGTATAGGAGTACACATTTTTCTAGTGCAGATGTCTCCTGTAGGTGGAATTTTGCTCTATCCAAATTAAACGTAAGTGGGTTCCACCATACATTGAATGTAGAAGAAGCAGCCAAGATTTTGAAAAGTGGTTAATGATCTGGGGCGCCTCCATTTTAGAATTTGAGAAACCTTTTCAGAAAGTGCAAAGCCTCCACTTCTGAACATCAGGCTACTTCTAGTGTCTCAAATGGGTATTCAGCAACTGAAGCATCCAAAATCACTTGTCACTTTTAAAAATCTTGGCGATGGTTTCTAAAAAGCAAGTATAGAGTGTACATCATAATTTTGGGACATATATTTCCACTTTGCCAGCTTTCTGAACAAAGTGTAGTATTAGTGTGAAATGGATGAAGTTATTAACTACTCTTTAGAGTCTATCCAGCAGATCCAATGGTACATCCTGTAAGAACAGATTAAGGGCATATCTACACAGCACTTTCATCGTTAAAACTTTTGTCATTCAAGGGTGTGAAAAAACCACACACCCCGAATGACAGAAGTTTTACTGGCAGAAAGCGCCAGTGTGGACAGCGCTTCATCAGCAGGAGATGCTGTCCCAGTGATGAAGCTGCTGCCCCTCACTGGGGGTGGTTTTATTTTCTCACTAGGAGAGCTCTCTCCTGTTGACAAAGAGCCGCTACATCATGCACCTTGCAACGACACACTGCAGTGGCACAGCTGTGGTGTTCTAAGGTGTGCAGTGTAGACATAACGTTAATCTTACAGGTTTTTGTCTCTAATAATAGAGGAAACTTAGATAAGTGAGTTATTTTTAAAATGGAAGTAAAAATAATTTGCATTACATAGGAAGAAGTTGCGATATAATATGCTTAAGGCTATGATTTTGTCATGGATATTTTTAGTCATGAACAGGTCACGGGCAATAAACAAAAAGTCACAGAAGCCCGTGACCTGTCCCTGATTTTTACTAAAAACATCCCTGACAAAATGGGGAGGGAGGATCCAGCACCCTGCTGCACCTTCCTCCCCCTCTCCCCCCCCCCCCCCCCACAGTGGCTGGGAGCTGCAGGGACCCCATTGCTCAATGGCTGGGAGGGGTCCCCCACCACCCAGCATGGCTGAGAGCTGCTGGGGGGGATCTGCCAGCGGTGGAGTCTGGGGAGCTCTGGGGGCCCCCGGCTGCTGAGCAGCTCTGGGGTCCCTCTGTCACTGCCAGCGTCTGGGAGCCCTCCCTATCCCCAGCCATGAGCAGCTCTGGGGTCCCTCTGCTGCCCATGGAGGCTGGTCTGCTGTGGGGTCCCCAGTATCATGGAGGTCGCTGGAAATCACGGATTCTGTGACTTTTGCAACCTCTATGACATAATCTTAGCCCCGCTAACTATTTTAAACATTACTTTCAAAATCTGAGTATTCCCTACTGAAAAAGTCACTTAAAATATGGGCCAATGGCTGAAAAATAATGAAATGTTTATTGTTATCTGTATTATGCAAGCCATCAAACCTGAACATAAAAAAATGTGTACTACAAAGAATAATTTAAAACAAAGTACAATTGTCAGATCCGTATTTAAAATACCAATATTTTTCCATTTGCAGCTAAAGAAGAACATAAGACAGAAGAGAGCTGTTTGGAAAATGCACAAAAAAGGTAACTTCTCCAGTCCTTTCAAACAGATATTTGACCAAAATGAAATATGTTATTGATTCTAGGAATTCAACAGGAATGAAATAGGAAAGGCTACTGTAGTTCAAAACAGTACTCAGTGTCATACTTTCTTATGTCGCGTTGCGGAATAGGATGCGAACCAAGCGGTTTGAACCAAATAATCTGAGTATGCAGTTTTAATTTTTTTTTCATAAGCGAATTGAATCTTAGTCTCTCAGAATAATTTAATAATTCAGTTTTGTTCAGTGAAAATATACTGAGGTGCCATTTTCATAGAATCATAGAATATCAGGGTTGGAAGGGACCTCAGGAGGTCATGTAGTCCAACCCCCTGCTCAAAGCAGGACCGATCCCCGACTAAATCATCCCAGCCAGGGCTTTGTCAAGCCTGACCTTAAAAACTTCTAGGGAAGGAGATTCCACCACCTCCCTAGGTAACGCATTCCAGTGTTTCACCACCCTCATAGTGAAAAAGTTTTTCCTAATATCCAACTTAAATCTCCCCCACTGCAACTTGAGACCATTACTCCTTGTTCTGTCATCTGCTACCACTGAGAACAGTCTAGAGCCATCCTCTTTGGAACCACCTTTCAGGTAGTTGAAAGCAGCTATCAAATCCCCCCTCATTCTTTCTTTGAAGATTAAACATCCCCAGTTCCCTCAGCCTCTCCTCATAAGTCATGTGTTCCAGTCCCCTAATCATTTTTGTTGCCCTCCACTGGACTCTTTCCAATTTTTCCACATCCTTCTTGTAGTGTGGGGACCAAAACTGGACACAGTACTCCAGATGAGGCCTCACCAATGTCGAATAGAGGGGCCTCATTTTACTCATTCATCACCTAGATTGCAAAATAGACCATACTAGAAGCTTGTGAAATTTTAAAAAAATTAATGGAAGAGCATTTATCCATGTCATATTTTGGTAAGGGGAGGCAGGCATAGGGAGGAAAAGTCAGTGAAGCCGATAGTTTCAAAATAGATTGCAGATTGTATTACTTGTTAAATTTTGTTCATGTGGAGCTTCTACTTTCCATGTTGCTGTATGCTAGCTATACAGATATTTGTAAATGAGCTGAATGAGACAAATTTTAGTTGTTAGCATTTTTAGTAGCTTTGTGCTGAAGATATTGCCTGGCTCTTGTACATGCAAAATGTTAGATTTATTCTTATCTGTAAAAACTACAATTTTGGCTCGTCATGTTCTTTGAAGGGTTTTTGCAATATTCAAATAAGATTCAGTAAGCTCTAACTTGTTTAGGAGAATAGAGTTGACACAGGATAAAATATTTACTTTTCTTCAGAAGTTTTGAAGGGCACACATAAAAAACCCAAGTAATAGACAACATCAGACATGACATTGCTAATCCGGAAAAAGTACCATATATACTCATTCATAAGCCAAATTTTTTTGGTAAAAATGTGAAGCACCAGAGAGCGGGGGTCGGCTTATCAACGGTCATTATTACAAACAAACAGCAAAGCACAGGTATATTGCAATGCTTCTTGTCTCACTCCCAAGCCAAGAGTTATCTCTTTGGGAAAGTGAAGCCAGATCTTCAATGTCCAAATGAGGTTAGGCGCTTGTCTTAACATATTATCTGAAAGACAGATGTAGATTTGTCAGCACAAATTTAGTCCTGATGAGAAATAGCATATTCATCTTTATTGTGGCCTCCGTATGTGTGCATTGCTTTATATGCTCATCTTGCAGGCTTGAGATGTATGTCTGATATGCAATATTGGAAAATGTAACATTTGAAAATGCTTTCCTCTAAAACTGTTCAGAGTTACTGTGTCTCTCTTACTTTTTCTCCATGACTAACTAAAATTTTACATACAAGAATTTTCTGTTTTCCTTCTTAGAATGCAGTCAAATCTACTACTGGTATTATATTCGCTAGCAAATCATTCACTGTTAAAGTGTGTTGTATCTGTGCAGCTCTAAAATAAAAGCCTTGCTACTCTGAGTTTAAAATGATGGATGGGTATTTACTAAAGTATTTCCATCTGTAGCTGTTAATTATTCTTTTCAATCTCCTAATATTAAGTGTGGAGACTGAAGGTGATTTAAATTAGCAAAGAGATAGTAATTCCCCATTACCAATAGTGCTTGAAAAAGAAAATATAGGTCTGGATACTCAGCTTGCATGAATGAGCATAGCTCTGTTGAAGACAGTGGAGATATGTCAGTATACCTCAGCTAAAGGTCTGGCTCAGGGTCTTTAGAATTTAAAAGGTATAAAATTAAGATAATAAATTTTATACAGTCTAATTTTATTTGTACTGATCTCTTGCTAGTTATATGACAGGGCAGAGTCCTGAGTGTTTAAGTTGTTTACCTGTGATATATTTTACCCCAAATTACTGTTATGGACTCTCAACCTTAATTCCATTTTGATAGTTTCTTGTTTCAGAGTTTCTTAGCATTTTTTTAACCTATTCAAAATGTCATACATGAACAGTAAACAAACAAACAAAAAACAAAGAAAATCCTACCACATGATATTTGTAATGATTTGAATCTATACATTATCAGCCTTAAATTATTTAAAAAATCATTTAAACTATTAGCGTGAGATTCTCAGTTATGTTCTAGCTGCTTTGCACCATTCTGGTGCAAAGCAAAGCAGCTAGAGGTACTGATAAATTGGCCCTTACTTTGCAATTGGCTGATTGGTTTTAGTTATCTGGGAAACAGGTTTGTTTTTTTTTTTTATTTTAATTATTTTAAAAATATATAGGAAAATTTGCCAAGTAATCCTCCAGGATATGAAAGGATGTAGTTGAAAGGATCTATTATTCACTTTTAATGGGCAATAGTTATTTACAAAAGCCTGGAGGCAGACTGGGCAGCAGAAGGCACAAGGTGGGTGAGAGCAGGGCTATATAGGAGGGAGGGGTGATAGAGGATGAAATTGGGAAGAGGGGAAGGTGGGGGATTCAGTGGAAATGTTGAGGGTGGTGGATGGTCAGGCCAGGAATTTACTTTGGGGCCTGAGGTAGGGGACTGTGTTAGTGCAACTGGTGCTATATAAAGGTGGAACCTTAGGAGGAATTGTCTCCCTCCTATAATGGTTCCTCTTTTTCTCCTGCCTCCGCTCCCCTAGCAAGAGTTGCACAGTTAGGGCAATCAGATTTCCTTAACTCTGCCCTGTAGTGTTACCATGTTATCAACTTTTAATTCTGATGAAGGCATTTTAGAATCTGTGATCCTTGATTATGTTAAACTGATTTTTAAAGGTGCATCAGCTAGATATGAATTATTAACCTTAAATCATTTTCTAATTTTTAACTCTTATTCATATTCATTGAGTAGCTCTTGCTACTCAATGCCACTCTGGAGAAGCACAAATAGCCAAAGTATACTGACCGGTTCAACTGAATTTCCAGGTGCTTTATTTTGCAAAGCAGCTACGTATATGCTCTGGCTTCCCCAGAGTAACTGCTGTAATTTTGACAGGTTTCAGAGTAACAGCCATGTTAGTCTGTATTCGCAAAAAGAAAAGGAGTACTTGTTGCACCTTAGAGACTAACCAATTTATTTGAGCATTGGTTAGTCTCTAAGGTGCAACAAGTACTCCTTTTCTTTTTGCTGTAATTTTGAGGCATATACTCTGTATTCTTCATACATAGCATAGTGGTTAAAGCCCTGCTTTAAGTGCAAAACTCAGCCTTAACCATGGAATTTCCATATAAACACATGGGGCTAGATACACAAAAAATTTAGGTGTGGCAACACTCAGCATCCCCATGCATCCCCATGCCTAATTCTTAAAGCCTGGATTAGGCCTCCAGGTTCCCTATACAATGAATAGAGGGAGAAAGGTGCATCAGAATGAAATTGACAAAAGCCAGCATGCTAGGCAGCTCTTTCACCTAAACTAGCCAATGGGAGATGCCAAGACAAGGAGTGAGTGCTAAACCCCATCCTTCTTTTGGAGATAAACATCTAAATCCAAGCTTCAGGGAGGCATTTGGGATTCTCAGTTGCAAACCCTCTATTGGAGTTAGGTGCCTGTGCTGTTAGTGCAATAAATCCTGGGGTTGGGGAAGGCTGTTTAGTGTATGCTCACCTATAGCGGCTCAAACTAGTAAATGTGCTCAGAGTTTGCCTACCAGATCGGACCCTGGAAGTGAGTTAGCCAGAGAAACACCTGTCTTTCCCCAGTTTGTAAATCACTCTGGGACATATGTGTCTGGACACCTGGTGTGGAGTTGCTGTGTCATGCTCATGGACAGAAATCTATGTGCCCAGGGAAATTTTACTACAAACATATAGGCGCTTTGTGAGTTTAGGCACCTATAGGATTTGGTGGCAGCTGAATGAGGGATTTGTGAATTCCAGTGGGACCTGATTCTGGGATTTAGGTGTCTAAAGTATCAGTTAGGCACCTAAGTTCTTTTTATGACTCTATCCCATAATGTGGATCTGTGTAAATGAATCCGCTAATAAGGGATGAGATATCTGCCCAAAGATGAGTTGAAGGCCATTTGTTGAACTTAAATTTTATTGTTTGTAGGCCATGTACACTTTTTAAAAAACCTTTTGTTTTCAAGTGTTTAGCTTCCTATATTCAAGAATTAAGAACTATCAGTAGATGTTAACAAGCACATTACTTCCCCTTCCCCAAATGTAGTTGGAGTTTCAAGAAAAGTGAATTCTCTTGAAAGATTTTCTTATGTTGCCTTTACTGTTAAGCCATGACATTGTTTTTAATCATTATCAGCAAAACTACCCTGACAGATATTTCTAATTCGGAAAGAAAACTGATTCAACCTTAACAAAAGCAAAAAGAATTTGTAGATTCTATTGTTTCAGGTTGCACATATCATAACCATGATCATGGAATCAATTACCTGTTTATCTGTGAAATGTGATACAATAATGGCTCAAATGCATATTGCACAATAACTTAAAATACCACAAAACTATGTTCAACAGGAAAAGAGTCTTTTAGAAATACTCAGATACACTGCAAAAGTGCTTTAGCTGTAATATAGAATAGTAACGTATTACAACACTGGCAATAAAACTAGCCTATTATTACTGCTTTTATCAGCTTACTAGCCCCCTGGGAAGGTATGAATCGCTTTCGTTGTGTTATCTCTTTGCAGACTAGCTATTGGCACTGACTGTGGCATTTATGCTGCTGCACTGAGCTCCATCACTACCTGAAAGTCTCTAAACTAGAGATCAGGTGACACTTGATTTCCTTTTGGCAGCTAATTATTTCTGGTTTGGCATACAACTCTCCTGTCAGCCTTTAATCAGATAAATAACACCAAAATAGCTCCCCTTTCAGCTTTGCAGAATAAAAATCTTAGTTAATAATTTTAACTTGAAATTCAGGTAAATAAATAATGATTATTAAAAATGAGTGCCGTTTGCTTTGCGTACATGACATACGTGAGTGATGTCTTATGCGCGCACACAAAAATTCTCCTCCTAGGGGAAAAAAGTAGGTGTTGGAAGGTTAGTTACACTTGGCATGAATTGCTGCTATGGTTTCCAAAGTTAAGGGGAAGTTATGGTAATTATCAGCCTTGGCTACTGAGTCAGGAACCAGCCCTCAGGGAAACTAAGCTTCCCCAATGGGTTTTACGTGTTGACAGTTTTTTTTCCCCTGTAGCTTTGAAGAAACAGTGGGATACTTTGGGATAAAGCCAAAGTCTGGTGAGAAGGACATCACACCAAACTACGTTTTCACTGTGTGGTATGAGTTCTGCAGTGACTTCAAGACCGTTTGGAAACGAGAGAATAAAAACATTTCCAAAGAAAGGTAAGGTTCTAATAAAGTCATTAATACTATTTCAGATGTCTGGGAAACTGTTCCTTCTCAACCGAACAAATTATACTCCCATATTTCACAGGCGTCATTGTTTTCTTTCAGATCAAATGGACATCAAGGAAAGATTATTCCCTCAGGGTACGCAGGAAAATTCACCAAAGGCATGCTGTCCCCACACAAAGATAAACACATATAATCTGATAAATTACACTTTCTTAACCCCTTCCAATTACTAGCTAGTAAAATGAAAGGGGAGCTATGCTAATTTGTAACAGATTGCTTCTCTGTGTATTTTCATGTTGAACTAGTCTAAATGAGGCGATATTGCTGTCGCAGACAGTACAGACAAATAAAAGTGAATGCTTTTCCAGTTAATATACTGCACTTGCATCAAAGGGAAGCCCCTGAGATTCAGGCCACACTTAGCACAGTGTTGAAGCCCCACACTGAATTTACAGCACCACTTCTGACTGTTGGTATCCTGCTGAGGACATCAAACTGCATGCCGCTAGATCTCACCACAGTCTCCTGATTTTATTAGTTTGAGTAAAAAAATAAAATAAAATAGAAACCCCACAGCTCTGAGCCCTGATTTAAAAAAAAGAGAGAGGTTGAATCCTATTTTTAAAAAGAGAGGAAAAAAATCTGTTGTATGCAAATACCCCATGGGGATCACATATTTTTGCATTGAAAAAGTACTGAATGGGTTGTAGTACATTCAGACTTCAGAAAAAAATGGATAACACACTTTCAGTGCAAAATATAAATCTGGGTGCATATTCCAAATTCAACTCAGTAAAATAAGAAAACATATTTCTGGAGAACATATTGGTGAGAGTAGTAAATGCACTAGCGCTTAGGTTGTTCATTTTGCTCTAAATCAGAGTGAATTGTTGGATTGACTAGTTGGTATTGAACAGGTAAAAGCCAACTTTTAAAGACATGCCAGAAAAATCATAAATTCCCAAATATATTTAAGCCCTATGAATATATTTCAAATCTGGTGTTAATTGCCGATAATACAGTTTTAAAAAACTTAAATAGCATAGCATTCTGGATCATTCATTTAACAGCATAAAAAAATCAATTACAATGTTTACATCATGTAACATTTACAAGGGTATCTTTTATATTTGCTTGCGCCTGATTTGACATCTGAAACTATATAAAATCAATTGGCATTTAGCAGACTTCCATAGACTTCCACAATACAATAGCTGGATGTATTTTCTGTTGAATCATGTCCTTTTAGTATCATTCCGTTGCTAGTCATGACGAATATAAATTAATGTACCAAAAAAAGATCGAGGCCACACATCCTTTCCTTTTTAATTTATATAGTACCAGGATTCTGATTGCATACCAATAACCCCTTCAAAGAAACTGGTTTAAATACCCATGTAAAGGCATGAACATAGCATTAGACATCTTAACAGAACTTCTCAACTATCTTTAATATATTATTTGCGCTATTTTGGTTTGTAAGTAAAACTATCTACCATCATTTTGCCTGTTTCATTGCTAAGATACTGTCAAAATTCTATTTACAAATAAAAAGGTGGTACAGATCTCTGATCCATTCTGCTAATGGGTCTGATGTGATGTTTATTCCTGTTCATGAATATAAAGCTGTAGCCAGTAGAACACAAAGCACCAGGTTTTGAATTCGTAAACAATTCAGATTCACATAGATAATATTTTTTAGTTTGCGTCAAATTATTTTATTATAATATCACTAACCTTGAGAAGGTTTGTTAGGATTTTTTTTCTTTAAATTTAGAACCTGGGTGATTCATCAAGACAGCGTGCTGCTGAAATGAAGAGCCTCATGAAATAACTAAATTAGAATGATGGAAAAACTGTTTTCATCATCTTGTAAAGTCATGACCCTTTAAAGTTTCTGTTTTACAAAGTGTGAGACTGACACTTCACCAACCGCTGTCCAGGAATAAAAGGTTGAAAGAAATTTAAGTACTGATCACTGTACATTGTGAAGGAGACTTTTTTAGTTTTGTTTTTACTGCAATGGTAAACTTTAATAACCTTAGTATGATAGGAATGGACAGCTGTCTTCTGTAGCTGGGTGAAGCTCATTAATTTGATGCACGATTTGTTTTGCATTTCTACATGTTTATAATTAAAATGTAAAAAAGAGACGTATTTATCAGTAACAAATTCTTCTTGGATCTAGGGAGGTAATATTGTAGAAGCAGAATAACTAGCTTTAGTCAATATTTTAAAAGTTGGGTGTCAGCAATTAGACACTTAAATCTTTATTTAGGCACCTAAATAACTGACGCCTTAATAATCTTTGGAGGTAAATTCAATGTGAGCTGCAGATGTTTGGCTTATCTTTTCTCAGAATTATTCCTGTTATGTAGGTGTGTAAATGTGGATTTCATTGTCTAGATTTAGGAACCCAAATGTGAAGACTTTGCCCTGAGTTTTTTTCTGTCACCATCTAAAAATTTGATCAATTATAATTAGTATAAAAATTTAAAAAAGTGCAGTCTAGGTTTCCAATATGAGAAATCTTAAACAACTAAACTAAATATTTTTGGATTATTAAGAGGGCAGCTAAAGATTTCTAAAAGTATAGAAAAAGAGGTTAATAGTACCCTTAACTAAGTGATAGACTCAGCTGCAAGATCTTGTTTTGTCTAAAAACTACTTGACCTCTAAATGTAACAAAACTGTAGAAATCTAATTAGATTTCTATCCAACGTTTTTTAGTAGCAGAAACACTTTAACCATGCTGCCCTACACTTAACTGACCATGAAAATAAGTTAGCTGCTTGCAAAATATAGTTGAATTATTGTCTCTTTCCTGGACAAAATCTGCACATCGTTTAGGAATCCGAAACAGAGTTATAGATGTAGATATTAAAACTACATGTGTATAATAAATAAATGACTGTAGAGATATATGTAGAATTTTTTCAAAATAAATTCCCTGTGTAGGGATACTTTCTCTTTCAGACATACCATTTCCTCCAGTGTTAGTATGTAACTATAATACCATAAAATCTGCTTTGAAGATCACCTATTTGTAAAGAGAATCTGTCTAGAATGACCACTTCCCCTTCATCCGCTACATATATTTTCATGTAAATGCACCATAATGCCAACCACATGTTGGGGACATTGAAGACTGTATTTTCCACAAGTCCAGTTATTTTATTGGCAGCTTTTTAATATGTACATCTGAATGTCCAAACTACGAAGTTTCTTCATACAGATCTTTTTCTTCTTTTTTCAAAAATTTCTCATGCTCATTAAATTGAAGAATACATTTTGAGTTACAAAGCAAACAATATTTTGTGATAACAAGCCAGTATCTCTCCAGATTTATTTTATATTTAATTCTATTAAGAAACCCTTTGCACTGTCTTTTCTTGGATTGTTTGTGAGACTGCGACCATGCCCTGGACTGGGAAAATAAGTGGTAGGATGTGGCCCCAGGAGGCAAACTTATCAAGCACCCCAGTGTGCTCTGTTGCTGCCACTTGGGCCGAAGCCTGGTAGACAGGGAGAGTCCAGGCTTCCCCTATAAGCCAGCCACAAGGGTGGCATAACCCCTGACCTTGAGTTAAGAAGAGTGAAGACATTGTAAGCCCTAAAGTAAGGGGGCTTTGTGGGTCCGGAGTTGGGCTGGACACTCCTTTTTTGCAGGACGTTGGACTTCTATATTTTCTTGAACTCTGTTACGCAGAAAAAGGGTGGACTTCAACAATGACCTGGACAGAGGGCCAAGTTACCAGCTACCAAAAGAGGGTGACCCCTGGTAGGGGATGCTAGAGACAGGGGAGAGTTGTAATCCGGGGACCTAACCACTAAGTGGTACCACCAGTCAGCCCAATCCTATCACAAGCTCAGCCTAGCAAAAAGAAGGCTGTGAGGTGGTATGATTGCTCTCAATAAATACATCATGGGTAAACACCAGGAAAGGTAAAGAGTTATTCAAACTAAAGAACAATGTTGACATGCACAAGAACAAATGGGTATACTCAGGCTGAAAATTAGAAGGTTTCTAACGATCAGAAGAGTGAGGTTCTGGAACAGCCTCCCAATAGTTTTGGGGGAAAAAACACTTAATTCATTTCAAGAGAGCAGGAAAAGTGTATGTGTGGGATTGTATGTCAGGGTTGTTTATGATGGTGTGGGGCAGGGTTGTGGGGCAGCCCTGGTTGTTCTTTCTGGTTTATGTCTTGCATTCTTAAAGCTCATGCGTCAGGGCTTCAGCCAGTCATCTGTAACAGTCAGAAAGGCATTTCCTCCCCCTTTACCCCCCGCCCCCCCCAAAAAAAATCTGATTTCCTTTTTTGTCTCCTTCCTCTGAAGCATCAGAGATGATCACAGCTAGAGATGGGACATTGGACAGGGTGGGCCAGTGCTCTGAGGTGGCACCAAGCACTCTCTCTCCCATGTTTGGCTGGCTGGTTCTTGCTCACATGCTTAGGTCTAAATGAGTGCCATATGTGGGATTAGGAAGGAATTATCAGGGGTTTTTGCCACCTTCTGCACCATGAAAGTCCGGGGCACTTGCTGGGATTATCTCGGTATAGCTCATTTAATTGTTGCCCCACCATTGCAGGAGGCCTTGATCCCTGGTGCACCTCAGTCCCTTTTATTCTCTACCTGTGGCATATAATAATTTAGTCTTCTGTGGGCTGTAATACTAATTTTGGTTGTTGAGTTAGTGTGGGGGATGTTGGCCACTTGAGATACACAGGATGTCAGATTGGATGATTTGGGGGTCCCTTCTGGCCTTAAACTGTCCAATTCTATGACCAGTTTTGGTTTTCAGTTTCACTCAAAACACTAGTCCTTGTCCTAGCTAAGCATTAGCAAGTTATCTTCTTGGAGTTTCACCCATGAAAGCAAGCACAATGGTAGTGTACATATTTTATTTTTAAAAATATTATCTTAACTACAAAAAGATTGCAATTAAAATCCTTTACATGTTTCTCAAAAGTCATTTTTCAAAAAAAAAAAAACCAATGAAATTTAATATGATGGTGATCTTACTTCTATATAGAGCCAAAAGCATTTAACATTTTAACTGACTGTACAAACTATTTCTCCTGGACATCCTATCTAATCTGTCATAATTATCATGACACCCACACAGCACCAGTGGAATGGCATGGGGAAGTTGCTAATTAGCACTGAGCTGTGCTACATATTCATTTAGAACAAGAGCCAGATGAAATTTCAGTGAGAATTTAAGTAGGCTGAAGTTAATTATTCATGTTGTAATTTGCCTGGGAAGCATACCAAGTGTAACACCAGACAAAAAAAGCACTAAGATTCTTGTGTTCAGGGCCAAGTGATCAGGACTTCAGGTTTACATCTCATCCAAAGAATCACAAAGCTAGACTCTGCTTAGTTTGTGAGAACTATTGGAATCACAGTGGAAGGTGATATGGCTTTAAGCTGTATGGTATTCATAGTTATTACAGGTTTGTAAAAAATGAATTCTATCTTATGATACTTTTATACTATCATGGTGCTCACAGTAAACTATGGATATCTTATTTATCAGCTTCTGATGGGGAAAACAGTTAAAATTATTATTTTCAATATTATGTGCAGTTTGTAGGCAAGTCATTTCAATGTCACTCACCATGTGTTCATCCCACCGATAGTGCAATCAGGCTTTGATCCTGATTAGAGCAGCTGAACGTTACTGAAATACTGCTGTTGTTAATAATCTGGTTGGCATTTTATTAGACCTTCCACATTGTCAGTGTGTTAATGACAGCATAACACATTATCTCATGAATGCCACATATAGTTTCACAATATTACTGGAATCTGGCCTCCTTACAGTTTTTAGAAGATTGTACATTGCAAATCACATTTAAACTAAATATTACTATTTCCTCATGAGTTCTTAGGGTTTGAACAGTACGAATACCAGTGTCACTGCCATCTGTTCTACTGTAAAAAAGGGAAAGTGTTAGTGACCCTCTTCTCATTACTGGGGTAACCTTCTACCTTCCCAGCTTTTCTTCACCTTCCTCCCCCCACCCCATATAAGCTTCAGAGATACCGCTTTTTACTTCTGATCTCTTCCATGTTGTTCATACATTATCCAAAACAATGGATGGCAATCAGTGTGAGGTTCTACTTGTTGCTGTCTTTGTGACTGTGGTGACTGTTTTTTGTATTATGCTAGAACCCATTATGCTAGGCACAACACTGACACACACATGATGGTCTCTGCCCCAAATATCTTATCTAAATATATGATGGGAGGCAACAGGTGGAGACAAAAAATGGGATTATGCTTAGTGTAATGAGCGGCAGCTGAGGTACACCAGTAGTTTAACCATTGTTAAGTGTTTTATAGGCATCACAACCTAAGTGAGTTTTAAGGAGAGATTTGAAAGATGATAATTAGATTGCTTTGCTGATTTTTTTTTCAGGGCATTCTTCCCAGACATAAGGAACAGCCTAGAAAACAGGTGAAGATGCTTGGGGGAAAATTTGACCAAAGGACATTAAAGGCTGGCATCATTCGCAGAGTGAAGTCAGAGTCTGACTGCTCTACATACTTCCCTTCACTCTCAAAGCTCTATCTGGTAGTTTGTGCATGAGTGAAGGGGAAAAAGGGAGCCAAATGGAGGGATGCAAAGAATGTTGTGATGTGGTCAAAGTGTTGAGTTTTGCATTTTTGCAGCAACATTTTGAATGGATTTAAGGGTGTCAAGATGGCATTTGTGTAGACCAGAAAGGAGGCGATTGCCATAGTCAAGATATAAGGTAATGAGGGCTTGAACCAGAATTTTAGCAGCATGAACAGAGGATGGATCTTAGAGATGTTTTGCAGGAAGAGCTGTCAGAGTGGATATGGTTTAGAGTGAGGGACAAGAGAAAGAGGATGCACAGATTACAGGCCTGAGTGGCAGGGAGGATAGTGTTGGTGTCCCCAGAATATGAGAAAATGGTGTGTGCCTTCCTTGCAAGGTCCTCTGTCAGATTTCCTGTTCCTGAAAGAAAAAATATGTATTCTTTGTTGATCTTCTGCACCTGCTGTTTCCCGGTACATAAAATTGTATTTTCTCCTCTTGGCTACAGAGTGAAGTCTGTGGTGTTGTCATATTTAACCCATATTCAGATGAACCAGCAACAGAGGATGTGGAAGTAACAGCATGCCTTCCAGCAGTAGATCCTTAAAGAAATTAAAAATAGGCTATCTGCATCAGCAATTTTAGGATTGGAGACAAACTTCATCGGCCTAGACAGACAAATACTTTTTGACTATATTCTTTTATTGGTTTCATAAAATATAGTATGGACATATTTAAAATTCAGCTTACAGTATATAAAATCTAGATAAATGTTGCAAATATGTCAATTTTCATTACATAAAAACCCATGATATACTGTGAAATGGTCGGTTTTGTAAAATTTAACCAGGTGTAATATACTGTCTAACCCAGTGGTTCTTAACCTGGGGTGCACACATCCCCTGTGGGTGCGAGATGCCCTTTATGGGGGTGCGAGACATGCCAGATTTTTTTAGAAGGTAAATCATTGAAAACACAAATTAAGCACAGGCATGTAAGTACAACTACTTTGTTTCATCAAACCTATGTATTTATTAACATTATACATTTTTAACGATTACTGTAATATACAAACAAAAAAATATATCTAGGTTTAAAGAACTGACCTACTTCAACGATTTTTGATAAGGGGTGCAAGAACATATTTTGAGAACCAAAGGAGTGCAGGCTGCAGTAAAAGTTAAGAATTCTAACCTGTACATTACTTTAAATGTGTGCACTAAATTTTATGAACTTTTGAACAGGAATAGTGTCATCTACTGACTAGTAGCAGCGGTGGAAAGAAGGGAATGCACAGTCCTGTTAATTCACAGTAAGAGTTGTGGAGGGGGAGCAGTGGATTCTGCTCAGAAATTCATGAAGTCCTGAAAGACTGTGGCTATGCCTTGCTCCCCACCCCACCCCCACCCCGCCCGCTCAACCCTTGAATGCCAGCAGAGCCCTGACAACATGGAGCAGGTGTAGAGAGAATTGCATGGGCTCAAGAAAGAGGAAAACATGCTGTGTTTGCTTCTATCGTATCTTTGGGTTTTAGAGTCACAGAGGGGAGCATAGGGGTGAATGGTGATAATAGCAACCTTTATCCTCCCAGCCCTTGTTTGCTCCTGTGGAGATGGAAGTTGTTTTTGTGAGCTTATGGAAAAAACATTTTAAATATGTAAAATACTATGTTTAGTTTTATGTCTGTATTCCCTACAATTACTGAATAACAAATTATGTTTTTAATGAAAAATAATGGCCAAATTTTATAGCAGTGGCCTCTGATTTTGGTGCCTCAATTATTTGGGCACCTTGGTCTGATTTTCAGAGACGCTGAACACCCAGAACTCCCAACTAAGAGCGCAGATGTGACTTTATTTCACATTACTTGGGGTAACTCAAAAGAGTTTCAGGTAAAATAATGGAATCATGATTTATCGGTTTAAAAATACGTAGCTCCATTTTTGTCACTTTCATCAGTTTTGTTTTTCAAAGTAATGTGCCAGAGTTTAAAGGATCGTTTAATATTAGTTTTATATGTATATTATATTTATGTATGTTATTAAATATAATATACATTTATAAATATATTATTCCTCCTGTATTCATTAGGATAATTTGATTTCTCTTGCTCAGAGATGACTGATGATAGTTCTTCCTTCGAACAGATTCACATTACAGCTGGTCAGATTTTGTGATTTTAACCAACTTGCATTCCTTAAAGTTTCCTCTTTTCTTAAAACACACAGAAGTATGTTTAATGTCTAGACATGAGCTGTGTCATTCATTGATTAATTCTGCCCAAACATATAATATGTAAGAAAAGATATTAAACCTTTCATCATGAAATGTGGTTTTCACAATTCAGTGTTCCAATGTGAAGCCCCAACAAAAACAAATCTTTTGCTGTGGTTTCCACATAGTACTGATTTTTGACTTGCAGATATATGCTTGTGATTGGGTGAATAATAGACTATATGGGCTTCCTGTTAGAATGGCAAAAATAGGACAGGATAAAAAATAAACAGCCGGTTAGTGGAAGAAGCACATTAAGATTAGTTTCACCATGGTTGCTGATCTAAACAGACAGATCTGCTTGGCCTGATGGTGTGTTCTTAAATTACAGGTGCAGTTGTCGTAGAATGGTCTGGTATGCTGTAGAAGGGGGGGCAGTTCTACTTCCTGTGAAAGTACTGAAAGGACTGCAGTGAGAGCTGGAGAGGAAGGGAAAATACTGAAAGAGATAAACAGTGAAAAACTCTCATAACTCAGTCCTCTGTGAAGAAGCTCAACTTTCAGACTATTTTACAATTATTAATGCTTAGTCTTCTGTCCCCCTTGGGTATGTCCACACTGCAATGTAAGACCAGGGGTAGAAGAACTCAAGTTAACAGCGTCTGAGATGGTTAATGTGGGGCTTGAGCATCTATACTCATTTATAACCCCAGGTTAGGAATTACTGAATCTTGGGTCCCAAACTGGGGCTTAATGGTCTGCACTGCATCATATAGGCCCAAGTCCAACCACCCATGTCCCAAACTGCTAGTGCCTTCCCAAAACATGGGCCGGTCTAGTCCTCTGTTCATGGTGCAGTATGGGAAGACTTGACTGCCCACCAAACTTGACTGTCCAGAGGACAACAAAGGTAGGCCCATGTCATTGTGGGATTCTCTTGGTGGACTCACAGAGCACAAGTCCAGTAGGACTGTGTCTACACTGCAAATCAACAGGGCTTGAACTCTGGGTCCAGTTTGACTCAGGGTCAGACCTTCCACCTCTGTGCATCCTGGGACCTTGTGGCCGAACCCTGGGTTAGCACAATTTGTAGATGAAGGAGGGGGAGGTTAGACTTGAGCCTGTGTTCAAACCTCTGGCTTGCATTGCAGTGTAGACATATCCCTTGAGACACACAGTCCCCAGACTGTTTATGAAAGGTAAATTATCACTTTTATTGACATGTCATAACAGCAAGAACCCACCCGCAAATCAGAAATACTAAACAAGAAATGCCGCATCCAATTTAACAAAAATGTACAGTGCTGCCCTTGCAAGGTAGCCAAACCTCTCTCTCTTTTTTGTTGGGGACTTCCTGCTTGGGACGGATTGGCAGAGCAATACCCCTACATTGCCTCACACGGTGTTAACAGAGAGGTGCCGCTGTGTCCATCAGCAGGGCACCTCTTATGGTGTCTCACTCTCCATCACGGCTTCTCCACCATCTCTGCTGTCTGTGGGCACCCGCGTCGCTCCTGGACCACGGCATCCTCTTCAGGGCACAGCCCTCTGGCTGTGCCTCAGCTCCATTGTCTCCTGCCTTCTGGGGGGAACCAGCAGTCATTCACCTGGCCTCTCGCCACAGTGGCAAATTGCAGCCCCTAGTGCCCCTCGCTCAGGGGAAAACGGCCTGCCCACTTCCTTCGGCAGCCAGTGGAGCAAAGGTGGGGGCCTAGGCCTGCCTCTTGGCCCCAACCCAGGGACCCTATAGCTGGCAGCTGCTCACTGCCTCTCCTTCTCCTCTGCCACTACCTGCTGTTCTTGGGTCACTTCCCCATAGCCCCAGCACCTACTCAGCCCCTGTATCAAGGCCACAGTCTGGGAGCCAGCCAGACTGGAGCTCCACTTGCTCCCCTGACCCTGCCCAGCACTGCTCTGTCCCAGGTACTTCTCTCTACAGGCAGCCAGTCCTTCCCCCTCAAGCTGCAGGGAGAGACGCAGCTCATCTCTGCCCTGCAGCCTTTCTTATACTGCCCAGCCTGGCCCTGATTGGCTGCTTCTAAGCCTTCCTCTGATTGGCTGGGTTCTGCGCCGCCACTCTAAGTGCTGCTATTAACCCTTTGGCAGCCAGTGAGGGGCAGTTGCCCCATCACACCCCATTATCACATCTACCTGGTTATTTTAGTTCATTCATGATTTTCCTACTGCTTAGGAAGTTCTTTGGCTGTCAGATCCTGCCCTGCCCCCATCTCCAGGTTGATGACTCATTTAACACGACAAACAAGTGAGCTCAAATAACAAGACAAAGTGGGCACCTATTCATTTTATTTATTTATTTGGTAAGCCGCACAACCTGTTCATTCTCCAGTGACTCTCAAGCAGGCTGAGACCCTTATATTATTAGTCTTGTCAAACCACATTAGTAATGTTTTCTAGAAGTCCTCTTCAGCTGTTTTTCTGGCCATCCTATTGAACAAAAGGGTTATAGACTGCTCCCCTACTCTCAGGAATACCTTTTCCTTTCACCTGATCTCTGTAAAGTGTACAATATTAAACTGACCATCTTCATTAATACTTAATATCACTGCAGTTACTGTCCAACAAGTAAAAAGGGATATTTAGTGGGATTTATTTGTTTAACTTCCAGTTTGACGTTCTGTAGCCTGACTTTTGTTTTATTGTAAATTGAGAACAAGTAATTGACAAACAGTTAAAATAAGCAAGGAAGTTTATACTTTTATAGCAAGGAGTACAGCAATTTAAGTCTATATAAATTCTCATAAACTGCATTTAACTTCTTAAAGGACTTGCTTTATGACACATTAAATAGTTTATTTTAAGGTGATTAAAAATAATAGTATGTGGTATGATATCCCTGCAAATAGGTTATTTACATAGTATCTCCACTTAAGACAATGACAGACAATAATTAAAGTTTATTCCTGTCTATGCAAATGAACTTTATCTCTAGTTTTACTTTTTGTGTATCATACTAATCTCTGAGCCAAATCACACAAGCCATGTACTTCACTTACTACTTATTTGTAGCATTTTAGCTGGAAAGAATTTCAGATACTATTTCATGATCATTACATTCATTATACAAGTGGCAACAACATTTCTGTTTACACCAAGTGAAGAGGGCAGAAAATGGACACAATAAGCCGAGAAAGGGTGGTGCTGCATATTTTATTTATAACATCCGTGCAGCTGTAAGCATAACTGGCTAATTAAGCTTGCCTAGTAATCAGTCTGACTTGTGCTTATAGCCATGTATTATGTGTGTGTTTATTTGGGTATTCTATTAAAAAAAAAAAAAAAAGGGTGGTTCCCATGGTACACACATGCTACTTTAGAGGTTCAGACAGCTCCAAAGTATATTGTAAATATTGGTAATTTTTTCTGGAAAGCTACCAGAACTTTAAATAGGCAAAGGTGTTTTCCCATTTTCAGATTTATTTTATTTTTTAAAAAGTGGAATATACAAGTGGGATGAGGGATTAGACAATAGCTGCCTTCAGCTAACTCTCTTTTGCATTGTTAGTTTTCACTTCATTTTATTTTAGCCAATTCTAGGCTAGTATTTCAACACACTAGTAGCAGTATCATTTCCAAGAGTAGGTGGGGGCTGCTATTATTTATAAAGCCTCTTCACAGTGTGGTTACTTTACTGACCTAATTACTGAACTAACCACTTTCTTATAACTAGGGCAACTCAATTTAAAAAATAATGAATAGTTAAGTCTGTCTTAAATTTTTTCTTGTGGTGCTGAGACTCCATGCTAATCCTTACCTGTCACACATTCACAAACCTATAGTGCACACCAGCAGGATCTACACAGACCAATGAATGCACAACACATTAGTGTGCTTTAGAAATCATGGCCCCATAGTGCATATTACAGCACCATGTGGACAAGCCCTTTGTTTCATAAAAGTGATATGGTAAGCAACATATTATTCTGTTTCAACTAGACAAGCTTTTCAGTTCTGCACTAATATCAGACAGGTAAGCATTAGCAGGTATAGTAGAACCTCCTTTACAAAAACCTTCGGGAGTAGAGGCTGTTTGTAACTCTGAAATGTTCATAACTCAGAACAAAACGTTATGGTTGTTCTTTCAAAAGTTTACAACTGAACGTTGACATAATACAGCTTTGAAACTTCACTATGCAGAAGAAAAATGCTGCTTTTAACCATCTTAATTTAATTGAAACAAGCACAGAAACAGTTTCCTTCCATTGTCAAGCCTTTTTTTTTTATGTTCATTTTTTTAGTAGTTTACATTTAGCACAGTTCTGCACTGTATTTGCTTAGTGTGTGTGTGTGTCTCCTTGCTGCTGTCTGATTGTGTACTTTCTGTTCCAGATGAGGTGTGTGGTTGACCTGTCAGTTAGTAACCCTGGTGTTCATAACTCTGAGGTTCTACTGTAGTCTCAGCACCATAAGTACATCATTTAAGATGACCTTACTTATTCATGATTTTTTATCTTGAGTTTATCATCTCCAAGATTCTCTGTGGTTAAGATGTTCGCTCAGTTTATTTTGTAGTTGTTTGGAAAAAGCCCATAGTGCCAGTACAACAACCATAACTGCAGGGAGGGAGAGAAATTTAGGACTTACCTAAATAGGTGGTCCAAAATGAGGGCGTTCGTAGAATCCTGAACATCCCAGTTTGGTCCTACTGAATTTAAACATAGTAACTGCCTTTAAAAACTGAGGGGCACTTCTTTGCCATTATAACCTTTTCAGTTATGAGGTGTATACTCTCCAATGACTAGCAGTCATCTTGTCATTAAAAAGCAAACCTCATTTGCGATCTGAGAGTTGTGAAGAGGTGACCTAGGGAGCATGTTAAAAGTTCAATAACTTGTAGACATCCGGACACGCTAATAAAATAAGTATTATAGTTTATAAGAACAAAAGGTATCACTAAAACTGTAAACAAACTTGATATTGTGTAAACCAAACCTCATATCAGTCTAACTTAAGGTGTTTCTATAGCATCTATCAACACAGAATGTAAGTGGTGTTGGAAGTAAGGCTTCTTAAAAGTAACTTCACTGTTCCCTCATGCTCTTAGGCATTCGCAAGGAAAAAAAGAAGTTCCAAATGCTAACAACTGTCCAACAGAAGCTTCCAAAATACATAGTTCAAACAAGGAATGTTATGTTTTAAAAATGAATTAGACACTGATAAACACTGCAACATATTTATTAATATATTTTAATAAAAATGTTAGGAATCCCAACTGCTGCTGGAGGAATGCGCTACACAGTGGTACAAGAGGGAAGGAAGTCCATGTCAGTAATTGCAGAACTAATCCACATTACTTCTTGCTTTACATGGAAAATTCTTCCAAAATTTAGTGTGTCAAAGCCAGTTTGAACTGGTTTTGGTATTTTAAATACTTTATTGGCTGGGCATAGAAACAGGAAAAATTAAGTAAAAGGAGAAGGTAAAATTGGACAGTATGACAGTGCCAAGAACTCTAAAGTTTATAAGAAAAAACTGTTTCGGTGTATGGTAGTAGAAATTGGGTTGTCTTTTTGTAATCAAAATGTACTTGCAATTTCCTTTCCTCTTGGACTTTCCAGACTAAAGTATAAACCAAGTGTCTACACCCTCCGAGCGTTAGTGATATGGAAAGTTGGAAGGGTACAATCTCTGGGATGGGGTGTAGGGGAGGTTAATAGAAAAAAGTGCAGTTTTGTGTAGAGAAAACTGTCTGATTTCACAGGATAACATTAAATTTCAGATTTCATAAGCACATGTTTTAATGGCCAGTATCAGACAAATCGTGCTTGAGGGGGAAAAAAATCCTTCGTGATCTCTTTTTCCTAAAGTCCCTGTGTGTTCTTTTCCCTTCTCCCTCTGCTGCTCTCAGCAGACTGGCTTGCAACCTTTGTCTGATATCAGACCAGCAGGCTCTAGCCAAGACCCTCTCCTCACTTGCCTTCTGCACTCCCTTCTCTACTTCAGTGAGATTGATCACTTGATATCATTTAAGACTTTTCCCTGTGTATGTTCAGTAAGGAAAAACCTAGCAGGCCATTTTAATTTCATTTTTTTCCTACAGAGGTTTCATGTTTATCACAGCAAAAAGTAAGTTTAATATTTTCTGTGACAGCTCTGAAAATAATAGTTATGAGAAGACAGATTAATTTAAAATCCACTTAAGAGGTACCAAAATGTACACAAATGATCAGCCAGCTAGTGTGTGTTTTGCTTTTAGAATAGGGGTATCCTCTTGCCTGTGTGTTATAACTGCTCTGTGGTGTGGGGAGGAGTTCTGTAAAACCTGGCTCCTTCTAAGAGAACCACATGGATGAATCCCCCACCCACACAATGCGCCACTGATATCGGTGGGGCTCCACGTGAGTGTGGGGGCTTGCCCGTGTGCATTGCATAGCAGGATCAGGGCCTAAGTCCTTCCATTTTTTATTTTCCTCTCTGGTTGAGAATTCATTTACATCTGCTGCTATAATATTTTAGTAGGTGCAACTGAACAAATTTTAGTTAATAACACTGGCTCATTATTTAGACTAGATGTTGCTGTTCGTCTTTGCCTTGTGTTCCTTTAGTCCCATCATTCACTGAACAATGCTCTTAAAGAAACCAGAGATGGTGGTTGATGCATGTGTAAGTATACCAGTCAGATGTAAAACAGTTTTGTTTTCTTGTGTCTAATAGTATATGTTGTGGTGTATTTTGTTTCAGACTGAAAGAGGCTCAGCAATTCGTAAGCAAGTTAACTGAAGAGAAAAAGGTTGAAACAAAGAAAATCAATCCCATGGCTAGTCTGGTATGATATATTCTTCAGCCATAACCCACTGAGAAACTGTGCTTTGCATTTCTCGTCGAAGTGTCGCTAGTAGCATGCATGTTTAATCAGTGGGAAAGCAGCAAACTGATAATTGGTCCAGGGGGAAAATCTTTAAGGTCTCGCCTACGGTGGTGTAACAACTGAGTTTAGAAATGGGGTTTAAACCTTATTTAAAGCCTCTTGTGGCCAACTCTGGCTGTAACATGGTTTGAACAGCAAAGTATGGAAGAAGCCACTATTCTTGTCTCTTTCTCACAAGTCTCTGTGCCTTTTTCCCTGCCACCCTTTAGAATGCTCTATCCAGACCTATTCAAAAAGCCCCCTTCTTGTCTTGATTCAAACCTCTCCTAAAGACTCTCTTCTGACATCTCCCCTTGTTAAGTGAGGGGGGAATTTTTTTAAAAATTAACAGCCCAACATCATATCATTTACCCTTGTCCTTTCTGGCCACTTCTTTGTTTATGAGCCTTATTTTTTGTTGTACCTTGTCAAATTTAAACTGTGTTGTCTTTGGGCAGGAACTGAGCGTTATCTGTTTTTTGTGAGGCACTTAGGCTTGAGCAAAATTATCTTAATATGCATAGGCCTAAAGCATACTGGCCAGCGAAACCACGGCTAAGAATCATGTTTGGCCACAATAACCATGCTTAAGAATAGTTTTTAAACTGTGTTGTTACATAGGTCTAAAACTGATCAAGAATATGGGATGTAGTAAATAGGATGAAATTCAATAAGGATAAATGCAAAGTACTCCACTTGGGAAGGAACAATCAGTTGCACACATACAAAACGGGAAATGACTGCCTAGGAAGGAGTACTGCGGAAAGGGATCTGGCGGTCATAGTGGATCGCAAGCTAAATATGAGTCAACAGTATAACACAGTTGCAAAAAAATCAAACATCATTCTGGGATGTATTAGCAGGAGTGTTATAAGCAAGACATGAGAAGGAATTCTTCCACTCTACTCCGTGCTGATTAGGCTTTAATTGTGTCCAGTTCTGGGCACCACACTTCATGAAGGATGTGGACAAATTGGAGAAAGTCCAGAGAAGAGCAACAAAAATGATTAAAGGTCTAGAAAACATGACCGATGAGGGAAGATTGAAAAATTTGGGTTTGTTTAGTCTGGAGAAGAGAAAACTGAGGGGGGACATGATAACAGTTTTCAGGTACATTAAAGGTTGTTGTAAGGAGGAAGGAGAAAAATTATTCTCCTTAACCTTTGAGGATAAGACAATAAACAATGGCTTTAAATTGCAGCAAGGGCACTTTAAGTTGGACATTAGGAAAAACTTCCTAACTGTCAGGATGATTAAGCACTGGAATAAATTGCCTAGGGAGGTTGGAGATTTTAAGAGCAGGTTAGACAAACAGCTGTCAGGGATGGTCTAGATCAGGGGTGGGCAAACTTTTTGGCTTAAGGACCACATCTGGATATAGAAATTGTATGGCGGGCCATGAACGCTCACAAAATTGGGGTTGGGGTTGAGGGCTCTGGCTAGGGTGGGGGCTCTGGGTGGGGCCAGAAATGAGGAGTTCAGGGTGTGGGAGGGGGCTTTGGGCTGGGGCGTGGGGGGCATGGTGGGGGGCGAACAATATATAATAATTCTCTTCTCCAAAATCTGATTAGCATTTTTGGTACGTTTCCACTCTAATAATTTTGGACACATGGAAGTAAGTGGAATATTGTCATAAACTGCACTGAGATTTTTGTTTTGTTTTTTTAAAGAGAGAACATTCAAACATTTTAGTTGACCTGTTAACTGTGTACTTCTACCTTTTCAAGATCAGAGCAACAGCAGCAACAATTGCTTTTAACTTGTTCTGCTTCAAGAAATTTCACTTCATTTCTCAGGAGATGCTTCCTTACTTCCAATTCTCAAAAAACCCTCCTGTCAATCAATGTAGCAATGCCCATGCAGCTGAGCAAATTAAGCTTTTTTTTCCTACTGCCCACAATGGGCTTCTATGAGGGTCAGCTTTGAAAGCAGAATGGAAGAAGCTATTAAAATCATACATTTGGTATGCACTATTTTGAAATGTTTCCAACTTTCTGCAGCAGCATTGATCTTTGCAAAATGTCTTGTTTGTATTTAAAGTGACTGACTCCTTAAAGACATATAGAACTAGTTAATTTCATAGACAAGCAAGTATGGGGTCTGATAGTTGAGCATCGTGTGTTGAAAGAAATGACAAACTACAGCATAGTTTAGAGATTTATGGTACGGCACTCCAGGAGTTAATTTTCTGGAGGAAAAAAAGGCTCCAGTTTACTATGACTGGTTTGCTACTCCTCAGTTCAGTGTTCTAGACCACATGCTTGTTGCAATTTGAGAACAGATGGAAAATTAAAGACAAGAATGATAATAAAGCTCTTTTTTCCTGAACAACAGAAAGAAAAACTACGTCAGAAGGAAGCCAGTGTGACCACTAACTGAAAGAAGATCCATGAAAATAATGACAGTGTGACTTAATACCTTGCATGATGCTTTACTATGCCCGTTCCCCAGGGAGCACCTTATGTTAATGTTATGGAGTTCTGCTTTTCTCATCTCTTTCTGAGACAATCCACTAAAGACTTTCCAATCCCTTATAAAGAGTTTGCTCATTCAGTAGAGGAAGCACTAAGAAGCTGTTTACAGGGGAATTTATGAAGGGTTTTATATAACTCTTCCTTACCTGGCTTAAAATGCAATTCTTTTCTAAATGGTTATTTGAAGTACTCTATGCATAGTGCACTAATGCGGAAAACATAAAATCAGGATTTTGGATGTTGAATTAAGTAATAGTTAACAACCTCTATATTGCTTACTTTAGCTTCATGTAGATTACCACAGAGGTACTGTTCAACTCATGAGAAGCTATTCTATCATAAGAGTTTAGACCTCACTATTAACTGAGGGCAACATTGATTCTAAATCATGTTTGATAGTCTAAATAAGTATTAAATTCATTTTGTTAAAACTAATGCAAGTTTATTATAATTAATGTATTCTGTATTTTATTACAATTATTTTTATAGAAAACTCAGTCTATGCCATATGCATTGAAATAGGAATAATATTTTGCACATGTGGAGAGAGAAATAGCTTCAGATTCTGTTGTCTTATAATATGTAGATGATATAACTGGCAAATTATTTTTATGGTTTTGACTTGATGTTTCTTACATGTTCTTCATGTTGCCTGATTCAAAAAGACAAAGGACAGAAGCATTTTTATTTCAAATTATCGATGCCATAAGATAATTATTTGTCATCATTCATCTAACTGTAGTGCATAACACATCTCCATAAAGTCATATATTTACTGCTAAATTTCTGGCTTTAAATTATATTGAAGCACATATTCTTTAAAAATAAGCACCTCACTATAAAACATATTACACAGCCTTCTCTTGTCTCCCCATATATTTATATCTGTATGTATAAGACAAATATGTACTCTACTGTGTTAGCATTTGAGGAGGAAGTAAGAGAATCTTGCTATCATCTTGTCATAATATAACCACTCTTTGTGAAGTATCGTTTAGGGCCTGAACCCATGAACTGCTGAGTGCCCTGAGCTCCACTGGTATTTTCAGGCACTCATTACATCACAGGATCAGGTTCGTAGAAAGAGAGATCCTTGCAGCAGACAAAGTTTCAAGGTAGAATAAAAATAGTGAATATTAAAAATAAATAGAACTTTTGTTTTAGACCAGCAATAGACTGCAACTAAACACGCAGCTGGGTAGGGATCTTATAAAGAAAACTTTCCACAATTACTAAATCGTAAAAACCTTCTGACTGCTAGGGTCATTACAATATATGACCAATACAAATGAAATAATGATAAAGCAAAAAGTATAGGACATACAGTAAGGAAAATATTAATCCCTTGGCATGGTAGTTGAAAAGAATATACATGAAAGAAATATATTGGGTTATCTACATAGCAAATGAGATGCAATAACAATAGGTATGAAGCAAGATTGATAAGGTGGTTGTATATTTATTAAAGAAAACAATAGTTGTATCACCCCTATTTATGTTTCTCATTTGGAGAGTTCTGAACAAATAGAGTTAAGGGAGGTAAGATAGCCTTATATATTTTGGAATTTGTAGCTGCTGTTGATAGACTTAATATGTGTAAATATGCTACCAATGAAAACAAATTGAATATGGATGAATGGAGGTAAATAGATTCATGGGGAGGAGGTGTTCCCCCAGTTAGCGTGGAAATTTGCAAGAACATTCGAGCGCTAGCAATATGGTGGTACTATTTTTCCAATGGAAGGAAAGCAAATTCCAAAGATCAAAATTTTCTGTCTTCCATCAAACCAAACACAAACATAAGTGAAATGCATCTACTTTGGCAATCAGCATTAATGATATACAATATAAGCGATATACAACATAAGCAATAGTGCTCATACAAGCCAAAGATTAGAGAACAGCAGTAGGCAAGACGATTTTCATGAGTCTCTAAGCAAACTACTGTACTGAATATTGTTCTGTACCTGTCAAAAAATTCTGGAATATTGTAATTAGAGCTAGATGGGAATTTTCTGACAAAACATTTTTCATCAAAAAATACAAATTAATCAAAACAGAAAATCTTCTTGGGAAAAGATTGCTTTCAACATATCTCCTGGTGTGAAAAATTGTCAAAATTTCCCATTTCAACATTTTTTAAATGAAATGTTTAAATTTGGGGTTCAAAATGACTTTTTGTTTAGAAATAGTGGTTAATTTATACTTTAAAAACATTAAGTCAAAATTGAAACTAAATGTTTTAAACTTATATAAATGAAACCTTTCAATTGGTGCCATCTGAATTTTTTTCTAATTCTTGGTTCATGAAATTTTTTGAGATTTTTGACATTTTGTCCCAATTTAGGGAGAATTTTTTTTTTCAAAATTTCAGAATTTCTCACAATGGGAAAACCAGTTCAGTTTTCCACCCAGTTCTAATTGTAATTATTTTTTTTCCCCTGAAGAGGGCGATTATGTTTCAAACTTCCACCCTTTTATTACTAGCGGGATTACTACTAGATTAAATGGAAAAGAACATCTAGTTCATTTGATCCATTCCCCTGCTCAGGATTTAATGACTTTTGTAAGCCTTAGTCTAAGTGAATGGACATGACCAGCTAAACTGCATGCTGGTAGACCGCTGGCCAATATCCACAAGTGGCCAGAGACCTTTAATACTCGTGCCAGTATTATGAAGTTATTCTAGCAGAAAAGTGGCATTGGTGATTAATAGATATTATATTGAGGCTTGGCAGAATTCAGTTTTTATTATTTTGAAGAATAATATTGCTGTTAATTTTAAGTATTATTTAAATTTTTATCATTGCAGGAAATTGGGGGGGGGGTGCAAAGGAATCAGACAATTATTTAAATGAGAGTAAACATTGTATTTCAAACAGTTAAAGCTTTTATAACCATTAAAACACAAATTGTCAACATCAGATGTTGAAGTATACAAAGTAAATATCCTTAAACTCTTTAATAAGTTCTCAAGCAGCATTTTTTCCTACTTTGCCTGTCTGTAAATTTCTATTATTATTGATGAAAATATTTTTGAGGGTTGATGTGTATACGGTGAAATCAACAGTTACTCACATTTACTGATTAAAAATTGAATCCTTTCAAGCCCTCTTACATGTATATGTAAATTATATAATTATGCACTATTTAGGTACTCTAGATTTAACAGAGATCAGCCTGAATCAAAATCTGGGATGTGAATACCCCTGAAGTTTCTGTCTAATAACACAATGACACAGCATAAAGTGCTATGTCAGGGAAGTTGAAGGCACTTCAGATGTATTTTGAGGACAGATTTTTAACCTGAGCTTTCTGATCTGGGGAGGAATAGAAAAGATAGAAAGGAGGAGGAAAGGAAGACGTAGAAAGGAAAGAAAGTCAACAGTTTCTTTTCACCCCCTTGCTATTGCCTGGCCTTTGGAGGTTTGTAAAGAAGACCAGTCTAAAAGGGCCCTATTTTTCAACATTACCAAGGATAAACATATGAGACCTACTGCACATTAGCTTGCTAGGTAAGGTTCTGAATAAATTATAATGCCACTGTAACTGTGAAACACTGTTTCATCCATTAGATTTTGAGAGTGAGGGGAATACCTATATTGCTGTTACCTCTTATTGCTTTCAAAATGAAACAGGTTATTTTGCATATTAGAAATATTTTAACAATATACATTATATAATATTTATGACTTTTCTTATTGATCTGTCCATGAGTGACCTATGGAAGTCTGTCTTTTATATTGTGTGCCTTATTGTGAAAATCCACCTTTATAAGTTTAATGATCTAAGAATATATTTAGCGTGAAATTGGAAGAGGTTTGTGTGGAGAAAAATACTAATAGAATGAGCCTGTGATCCAGTGCATATGGAAATTTAAACAAACTGGAATCAGTGAAATACTCAGATAGCAGAAGGAGAGATAACTAACCACTGTACATTTGAGTCATCTACCAGGTGATGAGTAAAAACGTGTAAAATAAAGAAGTGCAGTTGTTTACACATCATATTTGAAATGAACACCTTGTCAAGCATGGAGTGTTTCATAGAATGTTATTTCAGGAAAATTCCCCTTGGGAATTTTATAAAACACAGGCTTGTTTTCTTTCTGGTTTGTATCACAGAGAACCCCAAGTGTAAAGATTGTACTGTAAATCAGACATTTGGAGTCTATTCTTTCATCCAAGTGCATGGGATTTACACATGTAACCATTGTTATAAATGGAAATTTCCCTTTCACTTTATTATTGTTCCGCATGATTTTAAACAACATGAAACACTGAAAGCTAAATATTCCCCAACCCAAACTTAATAAAGACAAGTGCTGAAATATATAAGCATTGTAACAGAAGGAAAAATACTTTGTATAGACAGGAAAAAACTTCAACATAACTTATGAACCAAAATATTAATAAACATTAAACCTATTTTGTAAGTCTTATCAGCAGTTACAGGGGCTTAGATCACCCTGGAGACATCCTCTTGGAATCTTCAGACACTCTGAGAATTGTTTTCAGTGCTCTCTCTTAAACCTTTCAAGTAGTCCTGGAAGAAACGAAGTTTAGCTTAGGAGTCTAATCTTTCTAAACTATTGAGGATGTCTCAGCTTTTTCAGTCCTACCACCCACTGGATCAGAGGACCAGGTAACCTCTTCAGCCTTATCTACACTAGCATTTTTTGGTGAATCCAGCTAACATTGCACTAGCTTGGGCATTTTTTTATAACAATGTCATCTAGACCTTCTCTGAAGAGGGTTGGATGGCATGGTGGTGAAAATGCCTGAGCCTTCTCCACACAAATGCTCTGACCATTGCCACCTCTCTTGAAGCTGTACCTGATGCAGTGCAAGTGGGAGCTTTCCTCCAAAATACTAAAGATAGACATACCTTTAGCGTGGCTATCAACTCCCCCTCCACACCGCGTGTCACAGCAGCCAAAGAGTATCTCAGTACAATATCAGCTCCAAGCTGAATGTGAAGCCATTAGTCTCCAAATAAAAGATGCTTTTATAGAATGGACATCTATAGATTTCCCTGGAGCTGCTGTCATCCAAGAAGGATGTTGATAAATTGGAGAGGGTTCAGAGAAGAGCCATGAGAATGATTAAAGGATTGGATAATATACCTTATAGTGAGAGACTCAAAGAGCTCAGTCTGTTAGCTCAACAAAGAGAAGGTTAAGGGGTGCCTTGGTTACAGTCTAGAAGTATCTACTTAAGGAATTAATGTTTAATAATGGGCTTGGCAGTCCAGCAGAGAAAGCTTTAACATGATTCAATGGCTGTAAGTTGAAGCTAGACAAATTCAGACTTGGCAATAAGATGTAAATTTTTAACAGTGGGGGGTAATTATTGGAGCAATTTATCAAGGGTTGTGGTGGATTCTTCATCACTGACCATTTTTAAATCAATATCAGCTGTTTTTCTAAAAGATTTGCTGTAGTTATTATTTTGGGGACGTTCTATGACCTGTGTTATACAGGAGGTCAGACTGTGATCACAATGGTCCCTTCTGGCCTTGAAATCTATTAACCTAAATTCAGTAGTACCTCAGTGGAATTCCATCAAAACCAGTGCTTACTGTAGCAGCATATTCTCAATTCTGGAGCTCTCTTGTTTTCAAAAATCAGGAGATTTTCTTTATCTAGTGTAATCTGTAGCTGTGCAGGCTAGGATAGTGGTACCAAAGTAATCAAATCTCATGATTTTTGGTGCTATCTGTAAAGTTTGAAAGAAATGGTTTTTTTTCCTTATGCCATAACATTTCAGCTAGCCAAGTCAATTGATTGGTTTGGGTATTTTTTTGTTTTTCTTCTATTAAAACATTAATATTGGCCACTGCTGGAGGAAGAATATGTGATTAGAGGGACAACTGCTTTTATCAAGAATGGTAACACTGACAGTTTGCTTATTTACTTCAATCTCTCTCCATAATTGATGTTTGTCTTCTCATAGTCAAGCATTTAAAAATTGCCTCTAAGCAGGTTGTGAATAGCTACTGTCCATCTAATTGGCCTAGTTGGTTTCCAACTGAAACATGAGGGGCACCGTTCTGTTGCCCATGTGATTCACATAGCACTTCTTGTCCTGGTTTTCCAATAAACTCATGGCAACTTCTTTTTCTGCTCTAAATGTTTTCCATATCTGATGAATGCCAAGCACAGTGGAAGATTGCAGTTGTCTGTTTGCTCAGTAAGTAATGCCATTCCATTTTGATTAGACCTGCATTTTGCTTCATCACTTAGGCCAATATTTTCAAAAATGGGTGCCTAAAGTTAGGGGATTTTCAACAGTGCCCAAAGTAAGTCACTTAGGTGCTTTTGAAAATCCCATCTTTACATCTGTACTTAGGCACCCATCAAAGCTGAACATTGTAGAAAATCATGCCACTTAGTTCGGAATCTAACAAAGAATATGTTTTTTAAATTCTTGGCTCTGGATGAGTATAGTCCAGTTTTGTTGTGGACCTCACTTTACTTTCTGAGGAATTTGTAAGTGCCTATTAATGGGCTTTGGGTTGGTAGTCTTCTGGCTTCTCTTAGTTATCTTTGTTTTGGAGAAAATTCTGTTTGTTTGCCTATAATTAGAAAGCAAATGAAAAGAATGAGGTGACTTGATTACAGTGCATAAATAGTTTTAGAAAGAGAAAATACCAGAAATTCAAGGGCTCTTTAGCAAAGAAAGACAGAACAAGAACCAATGGCTGGAAGTTAAATTCAAATTAGAAACAAGCCTTAAGTTACTAACAATGAGAGTGGTTATTCACTGGAACAACCTACCAAGGGAAGTGATGGTTTCTCCATCTCTTGATGACTTCAGATAAACACTGGATGCTTTTCTGGAAGATGTGCTTTAATCAAACACTAGTTTTTGGGCTCAATACAGGAGTAAATGGATGAAATTCTACGGCCTGTGTTATACAGGAGGTTAAACTAGATGATCTATTGGTCCCTTCTGACCCTAAAATCTTTGAAACCATTAATGATATTCTTAATCAGTAATTTTAGTCTCTTACATAAAACTCAGTAAGTCAATTGTTTTTCCCTCTTCAGCACATCTATAGTGAAAGATTAGTGTTCAAACTAAATGAATATTTGTCCTGAACACTCTGTTTTTAAGCTATTTCCACACTATGAGCTAGGATTGTGATTCCCCGCTCGCATAGACATAATTTGTCATCCGAGGTAGTAGACTAAAAATAGTAGTGTAACTACGGTAGCATGGGCAGCGACAGCCACAGCCCAGGCTAGTTGCCTCAAATATGTACCCAAGGGGGTCTTGTACCCAAGACAGCTAGCCGGTGCCACTGCTGCCCGTGTTACTGTGGTCACACTACTATTTTCAGCCTGCTAGCTCAGATGAGAGCTAGCACGAGGATATCTGTGTGAGCTGCAAATCACACCCCATAGCTTGTAGTGTAGACATAACTTTAATTTTAAAAATCATTAATAATAGTGATAGTGTTTCATAGAACAACGTAATGCAATAAATTAGTCCACAACATTAACTATAATGGCATTTGTATATTTTAAATGTCTCAATAGATAGAAGATGCACTAAATTGTTTTATTTACCTACAATATAGATGCACAGTTTTAACTTCAGCTTTACAAATGCCTCCATCAAATTTTTTCATTGTATAATAAAACTTGAATTGTAAACTTATTTAATCATTTAAAGGATCTAATTTGATAGCAGGTCAAAACAATAAGACAAAATTAATCGAGCTGGTCAAAAAATTAAACCCTATTTTTGCAATAAGAATTCAAAATTTCATAGCAATATAGGGCTGGAAGGGACCGCAAGAGGTCATCTATTGTCCATCCCACCATACAGAGGCAGGATTAAGTATACCTAGACCATCCCTGAGAGGTGTTTGTCTAACCTGTTCTTAAAAACCTCCAATAAAGTGGATTCTGAGATATTTCTGATTAGATTCTTTTTGTGCCTCTATCACCTCAAATGTATCATCAAAAATCTAATATATGGTAGAATGAAGCCATTTTAGAGGGCCTGATCCTGTAAGCACTTATGCATGTGAGTAGCTTTACTAGTGTAAGTAATCCTGTGGGCCCAGATCATTGCCTCCTTCAGGAAAATCCACGGGAAGGAGTTGTGGGGGAGGATATCTCGGTGCCAATCCACTTGTGGGAGTAGTATTTGAGGGTTCTGACTTACGTTTCATATATATTTTCCATATCTATCCAGGCTTCAGGTGGAGAGAGACTGTGGCATGCTTGAAAAACAAAAAGCTGGAATAATATCATTGCTGACAAAACAATATAAAGCTCAGTGCTTTTCCTGTGCATCATCACTGCAGAAAGTCCAGAAGAGACTGTCTACTACAGTACTGCTAGTTTTGTTTTGTTTTTTTAATTATGAGATTTTCTTGTTTTAAACAGATATGCAAACTATAGCTTGGTGGCTACCAGACTGTCCTCTAAAGAGACCTAATTATCAGACCCAAACATTTTGCTCATAAGCAGCAGATTGGGTACACACTTAAGGGGACACACAACCAGGGGCAGCCATTGCATTTCTGGTGCCCAAACCAGACAGTATCATCCCCAAACAGGGTGAGAAGTGGGGGAGGCTGGAGGCGGGGGATTTAAAAGGCTGTAGGATTGTAGGTTCAGAGAAGTGATGCCAAATGAAGTACATTCTTGCCTTAATGCACTGGTTTTCAATTACATTGATCTGTGAGTAAATGCAAAGGAAAGAGGAGACTCTGAGCTCATGCTCAGAGATGGCGTGAGTAGTGGATGTTTTACAGAGACATGCTAAATGATAAGTAATTTGTTTTTTTGTAGGTGACAGATCAGCCTCCAGGAAACTTGTATCTGTGACTATCCATCCACCCTGTTACCAGTGGGATGCCTCTTTCAAATGCAAATAGCAAACATGCCAGAAGAGTAAATTTAGCTTGATTGAAAGTGTTTGCCAAGTATTTGGGGGCTACCGTTTGTATATCTGTTTAACGCCAGAATACTTCATATCCCCTGAGTGCCATGGCTATGCTGACCTAACCCCTAGTGTAGATGCAGCTAGGTCAATGGAAGAGGGCTTCTGTCAACCTAGCTAATGTTGTTCGAAGAGATGGTGTTCCAACAAGAAATGGAGAAATCTCGTCTGTTGCTATAGATTGTGTCTACGCTACAGGATTATGCCTGCATAGCTACAGCACCATAGCTAGTAGTGTCCCCATAGTATAGAAATGACCTAAATCACTTAGGACACTTCTGAAATTTTTAAGGTGTGTTTTGTTTGGGGGATGTGTTTGGTATAGAACTATTCTCAGATATTTCTTTCCAAACTATAAACCCTATAGCTAGCCATAGTTGTATGTTATAAGAAGCAAAAATAGAGAAGGATTAATTTTGGGAGACGTGGAGGCTGATAGATAGACATCAGGATTTAGCAGGCATATGGTGTGATTCTTAACATTTTATTTACTTCTTTTGAAAAGCAGCTTTCAAAAATCTTTCAAACTAGTACTAGTTCAAAGAGACTTCACTTAAAATTTGCACCTGCTGAGCATGATTGCTGTTGTGTCCCTTCCCATCTCCCACTCCATATCCCCTGCTACATGCTCAAAAAAATATCTAAATACAGACCTCTTGGGCTGTTAGGAATTCGCTGTTAGGAATTCACTCTTAGGCAGATATTTTGTGGTGCAGTTGTGTTGATTTTCCTTTTAGAATGTAGCAGAATGGCACATACTATAGCAGGTTTCAGAGGAGCAGCCGTGTTAGTCTGTATTCGCAAAAAGAACAGGAGGACTTGTGGCACCTTAGAGACTAACCAATTTATTAGAGCATAAGCTTTCGTGAGCTACAGCTCACTTCATCAGATGCATACTGTGGAAAATACAGAAGATGTTTTTATACACACAGACCATAAAAAATGGGTGTTTATCACTATAAAAGGTTTTCTCTCCCCCCACCCCACTCTCCTGCTGGTAATAGCTTATCTAAAGTGATCACTCTCCTTACAATGTGTATGCTAATCAAGGTGGGCCATTTCCAGCACAAATCCAGGTTTTCTCCCCACATACTATAGCAGTATCATTAGTATTAGGGGAGTGCATCTAATATGTTCCACAGACACAGCGGTTATTTTCTTTACCTGTGTCAATATCAGATTTGTTTAATAAAACAACCGCTTTGCCTAGATGCTATCACATATGGCCGCATTAGATGTGTTTGCTGTTTCCACCCTTAGTCCCATAACATTTGCAGCAAAAATCCTGGAACATTCACATTGTGGAGTATTTTTTTCTTTTAAGACTCAAACACTAAAATACATTATAAATATTCAAGAAAAATAAGCTAATGGGATCCAGGTACTCTTTTCCTTTACAATGTGACAATATATATCTCTCTCGTATATCGGAACTTTTCATTTTGTCAAAATACCAAAATATATGCATGAGTTGAATTTGTAAAAAGGAAAAAAAAGAGGAAAAAAAAAGTTGCAACAAAATGAAGTATTTATTTTTTAAGGAAGTGTTAAACAACCATTGTTTGTAAATAATAAAAGACTATATTTTCCTCCTCACTATTACTCTTCACCATATCAAGTGTATTTTTGTATGTAAAATATATTGTTTAGATAGTATAGATTTCTCTATTCAAAGAATTCTGTTGAGATAGTATGTTTTACTAATCCTGATACAGTTAATAATCTAGCTCCCAGTGAATGTATTTAAAAAGATAGAATCTATTTTTTGAGTCCGCAAAGGACTAAAATGTGTGGCTTACAGATGTCTGTTTGCTGAAGGTATTTTAATAAACGTTGGTTTTATTTGTGTCTGGCACAGTTTGCAAGTAATTTTGTGGGTGTCAGTTTTCTTTACTGTTGATATTATTTCTGACAAGACGCCTTTCAAAGCATATAATACTTTGAGCTGTTAAATTAATTTAAATAAACCCACCCATGTTGTACATGAAATAAAAACAACTGAAATGATGTAAATCCGTATTTCTGGAAATGTCTCTCTGCTATCTTCAGACAACTAACCCTCAGGCTCCCCATTCTTTGTAAAAGATCCACACAGATTTGGCTTTGGACTATGACTGAGCTACCATAAGTAGTAGTGGTTAACTGTGCTGGGCCATGGAACAATGATGGAATTTGTACCCTCCATGCTCTTTTAGCAACAACATGATAAAAACGTGAATCCTTTGGCGATTTCAGAGATCTCAGACCTTCAATACTGTCAACCATTAAATCTGGTCTCCGGTTGCTCCTTCAGCATGTCCTTTGGAGGATCTTCCTCATCCCCTCCAACATTCTGTGGGGGTTCCACAGGGCTCTGTCCTTGGTCCCCTTCTTTTCTACCTCCAAAGCAGCCTGCCTCGTGGGCTGACAGAGAGCCTGAAAGTTAGTGGCTCCTCAGAAGCCCAGGCAACCAGGGCTTCCAAAGTCCCCCATTCTAGGTCAACATGCCCAGTTTCCGAGTCAGGACAGGAGCCAGGCCTTTCAAGCTCCCAGGCTCCCTGTCTGGTGAGTGGTCAGGGCTTTGGGCAGCTCAGGAAGCCTCAGACAAGCTTTAGAAAAGATTGAAAGGAATTATTATTTTGACTTTATCAAAACAAAATTTTGGAATTCCTGTTGCCTGGGCTTCTGAGGAGCCACTAACTTAGGATCCAGGACTTCCAGGCTCTCTGTCAGCCCACGAGGCAGGCTGCTTTGGAGGCAAGTGGGCAAGCTGGCAGAAAACCAGGCAGGTTTCCATTGGAATTTTGTTGGAATTGGCACATTCCTGTGGAATATTTAGATTCTGACACATTGGCATTTTCCAAGGGAACAATCTTCTCTCAGAAAATTTCTGAGCAGCCCTAATATTATATATTGATTAGGACCAGGTGCTGAGCTGGGGGTCAAGGAAGCATGTGTCAGAATTATGAAGAGAGATTAGGTGCTCAGATGCCATGGTGATGAACATGCTAAAATAATCTAGATTGGTGCTGAACTGATAAATGTATATGCAGTTAATTTGTTGATCCTAATTGAAACTACCTGGGTCAAAGAACTCTGACTGAGAGAGACACTTGCTTTCTTGCTCCCTTTTTCATTCTCTACACACTTTCTGTCTCTCCTACCCTCTAATTTTTTCCTCCTCCTAGACTATGGAGTGGTTTATTACTAAGGGGACTGATCCTGCAAGCCCTCATGCCCTGGAACCATCATTGACCTTTAATGGGAGTTCTGCACATGTAATGCCAGCAAGGTCAGGCTGTGTCCTTGTTTATTTCGGATAAAAAACTGTTCATCCAGAAGAGAAATTTGGGACTCTGTCCTGAAACTTATTCCACACCTCATGAAACTCCAGCCTAGGAGCAGTGTTTGTCACGTTTCCATGCCATGTCATCAGAAGTGTGAAATAGAGCATCCAGGAGGCAAACAGTATTAGACTGAGTCCATTTTCCAGCAGTAAGTCAACAACCCAAGGACCACAGATGAGGACAAGCCCAGGCTGTTGAGGCTGAACCTGTAGTTCTAAAATAATGCAACCTGGATCTATAGTTATACCCATACAAAGCTTTCATCCTGGGGAAGTCCTGTTTTTTACTATATCAAATTATTTAATCCTTATGTTAATTTTAACTGTGGCGTCCACAGAAAATGATGATCTCCCTACAGGGACTATGAGTTGTGGTGGGATATATGCATGTTAACCACTGTAATTATGAATTGTCTGCATCTCACTAATCATAGAATATCAGGGTTGGAAGGGACCTCTGGAGGTCATCTAGTCCAACCCTCTGCTCAAAGGAGGACCAATCCCCAACTAAATCATCCCAGCCAGTGCTCTGTCAAGCCTGACCTTAAAAACCTCCAAGGAAAGAGATTCCACCACCTCCCTAGCTAACCCATTCCAGTGCTTCACCACCCTCCTAGTGAAAACGTTTTTCCTAACATCCAACCTAAACCTCCCCCATTGCAACTTGAGGACATTGCTCCTTGTTCTGCCTTCTGGTACCAATGAGAACAGTCTAGATCCATCCTCTTTGGAACCCCCTTTCAGGTAGTTGAAAGCAGCTATCAATCCCCCCTCATTCTTCTCCTCTGCAGACTAAGCAATCCCAGTTCCCTCAGCCTCTCCTCATAAGTCGTGCTCCAGCCCCCTAATCATTTTTGTGCCCTCCGCTGGACACTTTCAATTTTTTCACATCCTTCTTGTAGTGTGGGGCCCAAAACTGGACACAGTACTCCAGGTGAGGCCTCACCAATGTCGAATAGAGGGGAACGATCACACCCCTCGATCTGCTGGCAATGCCCCTACTTATACAGCCCAAAATGTTGTTAGCCTTCTTGGCAACAAGGGCACACTGTTGACTCATATCCAGCTTCTCATCCACTGTAACCCCTAGGTCCTTTTCTGCAGAACTGCTGCCTAGCCATTCGGTCCCTAGTCCTGTAGCGGTGCATGGGATTCTTCCGTCCTAAGTGCAGGACTCTGCACTTGTCCTTGTTGAACCTCATCAGATTTCTTTGGCCTAATGTACACATATGATACAGACATTTTAATTATTTAAAATAGTGTTGAATGTGCATAGTTTAAAGATTTGTAGGCATTATAGCTGTTTTGCCAAAGGGTGAACATATGCAGAGGAGAAAAACTCTCTGAAATGCTGCATGTTTATTAGATATCATTAATGAATTTTTAGAAAAATAGACACTTCAGTAACACAAATGTTGCTATTTATGTAATAAAAGAAATTGACCTGGGGATGGGTCTGAAATACAAGGTGAAATATTTTACACTTTGGCTATTTTAGGAAACAAAATATATCCATTCTGAACACCCAATAAATATTAAAAGCAAATGGACTGATGTTAGTGATATTTGATGTTTTTTCTGGGAAAACTTTAATCAAATCAAACTGTTATGTTCTTTTATGTATAACCTCTCATGTCACGCATCCTAAGGTACTTTGCAAAATAATGAACTTAACAATGCAAATATTTATGAATACACCAGGTCAAACAAAGCAAAGCCATGGGTTTGAAAGTGCCAGTATCATAACTCAGCAAAGCCAAGAGATTCCAGATGCAAAGGGTGCAGGCACATCTGCAAAGCCCAAAAAAGAGCCAAAGAGAATGTCTGACTTTCACTTTATGCAGTGTTTATGGTGAAGATAAAACTTGTTCTGAACCATTTTTTTATTTATTGGATTTGTTTTCTCCAGGAAAGTTTAATTTAGTTTTGTCTGTTTTCTCAAGTTTGATGCTATTTTGCAAAAAATCTACTATGCATTCACAAATTAGTACAATGGGTTTTTTTTCCCTGTAAGAAAATGGGCAAGTAGTTGGGCTGGATTATTCACTAGTTTCCCCTTTAGATTTTATACCTTCCTCTGCATCATCCACTATTGGAGATTGAATATTACTAGTTGTTCTGTTATATGCAATCCCATAATCTTAAAAGGAAGATTAGGAGCAGCATTGGCAATTCAGTATCACAATACCATATCTTTATGATAGCAAGACACAGTGGCCTGCAAGGCAAACAAGACTAGATGGAGTCTGATGTCAGGAGTAAACCCCTAGCCCTAAAATCACAGTTGAGAACAGATCCACAAGCACTGGGTAGTGGCTTAATTTCTGCTGCTTATTCCCTTTGACTGGAGCTCATCTGGGTGCACAGGGCCAGCATGAGGCCCCCCACACTGCTTAAACATCATGCTAATACTAACTGGAGAGCAGCTTCTGCCTTCCCTACATATATTTATACTATTTTTCTTGCATTCATTGAAATTCCTCATTGTGTCTTCAGTTGGTGAATTGTTTCACCCAACCCTTCCCTCTCTCACTTCCAGGAAAATAGAAAAAGGCTGGAAGCAAGCAGGATGTATCCCTACTTATTCAGGCCCAACCCCTCCCCCCTCATCAGCAGTTCTCAAATTGATTTCTTATGAGCTGATAGGAGAGGAGGCAGATGCTGAACTGATCAGCCACCTCCTAACCCAGATTGGAGGGCGGGGTACACACCAGACCAAAGTGGGAAAGGGAAAAAACTAGGGGGGCATGTGGGAGATTAGCTGAAGACAAAGAATGAGGCAAGGAAAGAATGTAGATTGCAAGAAGATGAGAACCTCCTGGCAGGGTGCGGAGACGGAGTTTAAGCCCAAGTAGGGGTAGAAGTCTGCCACAGCCCAATTTCATAACAACATGCTGATATATAATTTGCTTTTATCCAACTTCTGATGTTCACCAATCAATAGTGATTAGAACTGACCAAATAATTTACAATTAAGTTATTGAATGAATGTCAGTTTTTTTCTGTTCACTAATTGTAAATGGACAAAATGCAAAATACTCACATTTTCATACTTTGAAATTATTTGCAATTTCCTCTGTGAATTGTTCTTGGGCTGCAGTTTGCTCTCAATCAGCATATTGCAAATATTTGCAGCTCACGCATAGCTAGTTACATTAGTCACCCGTCTGAGGAATACAAACAATACCACACAGGAACATAAGAACGGACATACTGGGTCAGACCAATGGGCCATCTACTCCAGTATCCTGTCTTCCAACAGTGGCCAATGCCAGATGCTTCAGAAGGAATTAACTGAAAATTATTGAGTGATCCATGCCCAGCCATCCAGGCCTAACTTCTGGCAGTCAGCGGCAAGGGACAACCAGGGCATGGGGTTGGGTCCCTGACCATCTTGGCTAATGGCCATTGATGCACTTATCCTCAATTAACATTTTCTTTTAAACCCAGTTATACTTTTGGCCTTCACAACATCCTCTGGCAATGCGTTCCACAGCTTGATTGTGTGTCATGTGAAGAAGTACTTCCTTATGTTTGTTTTAAAGCCACTGCCTATTAATTTCATTGAGTGACCCCTTGTTCTTGTCTTATCTGAAGGGGTAGATAACTTCCTTATTCACTTTCTCCACACCAGTCATGCTTTTATAGACCTCTGTCATAACCCCCCACCTTTGTCATCTCTTTTCGAAGCTGAACAGTCCTAGTCTTTTGAATCTCTCCTCATAAGGAAGCTGTTCCATACCCCCAATCATTTTTGTCGCCCTTCTTGGTACTTTTTTCAGTTCTAATATATCTTTTTTTGAGATGGGGCTATCAGAACTGCACGCAGTCATCAAGGTGAGCATGGTATGGATTTATATCGTGCCATTATGATAGGACTTATAAAACTAATCAAAACCGCATCAGTTGCAAGTTGAGAATTTTACACTTCACCAAATAATCAAGCATCTGAGCTTTTGGAATTTGCCCTTGAAAAGCTTGAGCCCTCAGATGATCAGAGAAAGTGAGCCCAAAAGAGCTGTGAATATGTCTGAGTTGAAATTTACTTTCCATTTTGGATGTATATATGTAACACATTTTTTTCTACCATTTGCTCATCTGTATTAGTAACTTCAAAAAATTCCATGACCATGCTTGATCAGCTCCCAAGTTCTGGGGTATTTCCCCCTCCAAATGACAGCACCCCAGCAGCATGCCGGGCCATTGGTTCAATTTGAGTCAGAGGGAAGAGCACCTCCTACTGAGTCTCCACCACCCACCATTTCATTTTCTTTCAGCATCTGAGTTGCTATCGAATGTTTCCCATTCAAGTACTGATGAGGCCTGGCAACACCTATATTACGTGATCTGGCACCATCACAGTATCCTAAGTGGTAGCACGACAGTGGTATGACTTAAATAGAACAGCAAGCCAGACCAGGGTGTTCATTTCTGCTGTCTTGCATGTGTTGTAGATCACAGAGCCAAAGATCAAATGCCTTTCAATGTCCAAGTAGTGCTACCAATGAGCTCCCACCACGTTGTGGGTTGTTGCTCTGAGAGTCTGAGGCTCAGTAATTTAAAATTTAATTAAAGATTCCAGATCTTAAAATCCAAATTGTGGAGAGGGAAAAATGCAGCGTATTCTTCCACTATTTAAAGCAGGTCTTTGGTGGAAGAATAAGAGAAAATAGGAGATAAAAAAGAGAGGCTGTTTTGGGGATGGGTTTTGCCAGGTGGATCTGGCGTCCTTTTGCCCCTTTGTTTAAAATCTTCCTCAGAACTCTTTATCATAATGAGCATTTGTCCTAGTCTCTTTGATGATGAGGCCCAAACTGGTGGGAGCTGATGAAGAGTAAGAGGGGTTTCCTGAGCCCTGAATGAATTGTTATGGATATATGACTCGCGCACTCGCAAGTTGTCATTACTTTTTTCATTTTTATTATGTTTTAAGAAGTGATGTAAAGTTCTACTAGCAGAACTGCTACTTCACAAGAAAACACCTTCTGCTTCCTTTAACTCATTGGGCTCCATTGGACGTTAGCACCATAGAAAGCAAGGCATGGAATCATGGGGCATCTCCTCAAAAGGCAGAGTTTTGAGTACTTGTACTTTATCTTTTTTAAGTGTTCCTTCCTCCTTTGGTCTAAGTATCTCCTAGAACCTCCAACCAAGTCCATTCTGCATAGTAAGGGAAAACTGAAGGTAGAGCTATTAGAGTTTCCAAAAGCTGAGAGCAAAAGTTAAATTTGTTTTTGAATTGCATATAAAACTAAAGTTCATATTCAAAGGATTGTGAAGGATGATGGGTCAGGGGGTGGGTGTTCCTAAGGCAAAATTTAAGTTGGTTCTTTTATTTTCAAAATCAACCTGCATCAGGTTATTATTCTAACATATTTTCTCTTTCAAGCAGCAGCAAATAATTGAGAATTACTAGCCATACTTTGGGCAAGTATTTTTTCAGGGGGTGGGGGGATGATAAATTCTCAGTGATGTATGCACAAGAAAGCTGATGCAAAATTATTATGATTGCTACTGAGATAGTGTTTAGATAATGCCCCAGGCATTATTCTGAAAATGTATTCTTTGAATTTAAAAAAAAAAATGGATCCCTCTGCATTCATTTCACTGTGTGAATCTTCTGGTTTGATTTAGGAATGTGCTGCCCAGTTCCCATGTGCATTATTGCTTTAGTGTTTATTTTGGGAGGAAAAGTGAATGTACGGTTCATGCCTTGACCTTGTCAAGCTGCCCCCTTGCCAGCTTGAATTGACACCATACAAATGGTGAAAGGAAAGGCCGCAGCCAAAATTAATCATAAACATTAACCATAAAATATTACTGTTGACCCTACTAAGGGGCAGACCTCTAGGAATAACATCCTGCTCCTTAAGAAAATAACATCCCTCTCCAACTGAGAGGAGCAGACGGTCTCACCTATGCGTGACGGACATGCTGACCTCTGCCTCAGAGAGTAACATCCAATTCCAACTCAAGGAGTAACAGGCACTCCAGCTCTTAAGGGACAGAAGTTCTGCCCCAAACACAGACTTATATGTAAGCCATGGGCTGCCCCCATCTTATACATAAAGAAGCTTCCCCTCTCTAGAGCCCCAAGACAAGATCCCCTCTGCAGTGAGAGTCTGGCTAAGGATGGAGCAAGAAAAATTAGAACTGCCACTCACCCTGGATGAAAACGTTGTGTGTTTTCTCTAGCACACGCAGCAGTGTACAAATAATGTCTCCTTTGGAGAGAGCACAGTGTGTTACTCTCTCCATGGTATGCAATTAGAATCAACTCTCATCCTTGCCGCCTCAGCAGACAGCAAGGGAGACTCCTTACTCTTAAAGGAATAGTCCAAAAAAAGCAGAAACATAACATCTACCCTATACGTAAATAGCTACCATGCACTGTGCTGCCCAGCAGCAAATCAAATTAATACTAAATTACAACTGGCAAGAAACAATCTGGAAATAGTATGTATTTGACAGGAACAAACAGCAGTGTCTGAGCTCAGCTCTGCATGGAGAAGAAATGAGACTGGAAGAGAGGCTGCCTTCCTCTTCCAAGAATTGTTATTGGAAGACAGAAGAGAATGAATTTAAAATTGAAAGTGACTAACTAGTAAGTATGGGAAGACGTCTCTTCCATAGTTCAAAAATAGCTGGTAGAATAGATAGACAGTGATCCTAATCTCCACATCTAAATAATTTCTATCTATCTATGGTACTTATATGGAAACCCCCACCACCACCACCAGTACCATGATAGCTAACTGTGGTGAGATAGTATCTCAGATTTTTTGGTGGTGTTCTCCTCACAACATCCTCATGGGGAAGGGAAATACTGTTACCCCATTTTACAGATGGAAAACTGAGGCATAGAGAGAATGACTTGCCCAAGGTCACATAGGAAGTTTGTGGTGGAACAACAAACTGGATTTGTATTCCATTACATGTCGGTTGTGCTTGTGTTACTAACAATGACAGGTTTCAGCACAGAACACAAGGATTGTTTATATTAATCCACAGGATTAAACCTTGGCACTAAAAGTATTTACAGATAGCACAGGTATCCAACTCTCACCTGGATTCACCCGCTTATGTCATTAGGCAGGAGGGATAAGATAGAAGTAACACCAAGGCTTGACAAACTCCTCCTCCCCGTAGCTGGAAACGTTCACAGATGCCCATTATGAACATCCCCATTCAAAACAATGTTATGCAGACAGTTCCTAGTATGATCAGCTGAGAAGGAGAAATTCAATTAGAAAACTGTGAATGATCATTGGTAATCATTTAAGACCTTACTAGATGCCCAAAAGCCACAATCTCACAATTGCAGAAGAAGGGTGTGCTGGTTAAAAAACTGATCTAATTTAGAGGGAAAGTGAAGGCAGCTATAAAAGATAATATAACAAATTGAAGAAAGGGGAAGTTGATAGCAATAAACATAAATCAGAAGTTAGGAATTGTATAACATTGATAAGGGAAGCAAGAGAAGCAAGATGAAATCTGTGGCCTATCAGCGTTAAGGACAATAAGAAGGCTTTTTAAACTATATTAGGAACAAAAAGAATTATGGTAATGGTATTGGTCCATTAGGAGGTGGAAATGGTGGCATTAGCAAAATAATGCAGAAAGTCAGAAGCGTTCAGTAAATATTTCTGTTCTGTATTGGGGGAGGGGAACATATAGTCTCATCACTCTTAACATTCCATGAGTATCTCTGGAGAATGTTAAGCAGAAGCTACTAAAGTCAGAACATTTTTAAACCAGCAGGGCCTGATAATTTGCGTCCAAGAGTTTTAAAAGAGCTGGCTGATGAGCTCGCTGATCATTAATGTTCTTATTTGATAAGTTTTGGAGCACTAGGGAAATTCCAGAAGACTGGAAGAAAGTTAATGTTGTGCCAATTTTTAAAAAGGGTAAACAGGTTGATCCAAGTAATTATAGGACTGTCAGCCTGATATCAGTCATGGGCAAGATAATGGAGCAGCTGATATAGGACTCAATTAATAAAGATGTAAAGGAAGATCATGTAATTATTTTCCATAAATCCATGTTGGTTGACATTAAAGCCTGTCAAACTAACTTGATAGCTGTTTTGATGAGAGTACAAGTCTGGTTGATAAAGGTAATCGTGTTGCTGTAATATACTTGTACTTCTATAAGGTGTTTGACTTGGTACCACATGACATTTTGACTAAAAAACTAGAACAATATAAAATTAACATGGCACACATTAAATGTACTAAAATCTGGCTAAATGATCAACCTCAAAGTGCAATTGTAAATGGAGAATCATCATCGTCATCAAACAGATATGTTTCCAGGGGGCTCCCACAGGAATCAGTTCTTAGCCTACACTATTCGTGATATTTATCAATGACCTAGAAGAAAGCATAAAATCATCACGGATAAAATTTGTATAACAAACAAAAATTGGGGGTGGTGAATATTGATGAGGGCAGATCACTGATTCAGAGCAATCTGAATTGTTCGGTAAACTGGGCACAAACAATATGTGTTTTAATATGGTTAAATGTAAATGTGTGTCTCTAGGAGCAAAGAATATAGGCCATACATACAGGATGGGGGAATCTATCCTGGGAAGCCATGACTCTGAAAAAGATTTGAGAGTCATGGTGGATAATCAGCCAAACATGAGCTCCCAATGTGACCCTGTAGTCAAAAGAGCTAATGCGATTCTGGGATGTATACACAGGGGAATCTCAAGTACGACTAGAGAGGATATTTTACCTCAGTATTTAGCATTGATGCAACCGCTGCTGGACTACTGTGTCCAGTTCTGGTGGCCACAATTCAAGAAGATGTTGTGAAATTGGAGAGGGTTTAGAGAAGAACCACAAGAATGATTAAAGGATTAGAAAACATGCTTTGTAGTGATAGACTCAAAGAGTTCCATCTTGTTAGTTTAGAGAGGGTTAAGGGGTGACTTTATTACAGTCTATCAGTATCTACATGGGGAACAAATATTTAATAATGGCTCTTCAATCTAGCATAGCAAAGGTATAACATTATCCAATGGCTGGAAGTTGAAGCTAGTCAAATTCAGACTGGAAATAAGGCATACAATTTTGAGGGTGATTGACCATTGGAACAATTTGCCAAGCGTCTTGGTGGATTCTCCATCACTGGCAATTTTTAAATCAAGATTGTGTATTTTTTTCTAAAAGCTATCCCATGGGAGTTATTTTCAAGGAGTTCTCTGACTGTGTTATACAACACGTCAGACTAAATTATCAGAATGTTCCCTTCTGGCCTTGGACTCTGTGAATTGTCCTGAGTGGAAGCTGCGGGAGGTCTGATAGTGATACTGGGTAGGCAGAGGAGGTAAGGAACGGCTGTTCTGAGGATTGTTAGCAAATGAGTTCCCTATTGAGATGGTGACTACGTTTGTGAGTCAGCAAGCTGGATTTGACTATCAGGAAGAAAACCTGCTGTCTCAGATTCAGTGAGAATCGTGTTAATTAAAGAAGGAGCTTCATGCTGAGCAATCAGTCTAAATGAAATGGATCTCCCTTGATCTTGTTTTCCAGAAATTTTGGCACATGAATTTTGGCTTGTGAACTTGCTGATTTCATTGGACACATGTGCCCTCAGTCAGGATCAAGCCCTTAGAATGAAAGGCTGTGTAATAAATGACATTGTTACCTGCAAGAGGGAAAGAATGGTCTTATCAAAAGGCAAACTCAGTCCAAGATGCCAAGTAAAAAATATTTAAAATCCCAGCCAGTTGCCTCAGCTCTTTATACTTTCAAGACAGACAGAGTGACTACCAGGTAGTTTACAATGTATAGGTTGTTTGGCTGAAACCATAAAAGCCAATGTGCTGTCTGTTTTTGTTTTGACTTCAAAGATACCATAGCAGTTTTCGTAAGGGCAGGTGTTTTCCCTGGTGTCTTAGGCCAAACTTTCTTTCTGCTGTTGCGCACCAGATGTCTACTGTCCATGCGCCCCATATGAAGCTGAATTTGAGTTGCAGTATGTATATATTGTATAGATGGTGACGTTCTTTGAGATGGAAGGTGTAAAATATTTTATTATTAAAGCAAAAACATAGTGTACAGTGATTGCACTTTAAATAATTCCTCTGTGCTAAGAGACAACCAGTCCCAGGAGAATTCCCTATTTTAATGTGGGGACTACCTCTAACCAGTGGATCATAGAATCATAGAATATCAAGGTTGGAAGGGACCTCAGGAGGTCATCTAGTCCAACCCCCTGCTCAAAGCATCCCCAACTAAAGCATCCCATCCAGGGGTTTGTCAAGCCTGACTTTGAAAACCTCCAAGGAAGGAGATTCCATCACCTCCCTAGGTAACTTATTCCAGTGCTTCACCACCCTCCAAGTGAAAAAGTTTTTCCTAATATCCAACCTAAACTTCCCCCACTGCAACTTGAGACCATTACTCCTCGTTCTGTCATCTGCTACCACTGAGAACAGCCTAAATCCATCCTCTTTGGAACCCCCTTTCAGATAGTTGAAATCAGCTATCAAATCCCCCCTCATTCTTCTCTTCTGCAGACTAAATAATCCCAGTTCCCTCAGCCTTTCCTCGTAAGTCATGTGCTCCAGCCCCCTAATCATTTTTGTTGCCTTCCGCGGGACTCTGTCCAATTTTTCTACATCCTTCTTGTAGTGTGGGGCCCAAAACTGGACACAGTACTCCAGATAAGGCCTCACCAATGCCAAATAGAGGGAATTATCCTTTGACATTAGTGATCTGGGTGTACACCATGCACTGCCCATAGTGATATGTAGTGTCATAAAATAACCTACTGTATAGAAAATTTTCCCTGTATATACCTAAGTGCTTAAAGAAACCAACCACCCTGCAGTGCAGTACTGCTACAGGATTGGTGAGTATTTGTACACTATTTTAAACTTTATTCATTTTAATGTATTAGAAGTCTTTGAGAATTGGTATTCCATTGGTAAGTATAACTCTTAGTTAACTGAAATTTTTGACTAACTAGCACCCCACATTCCCTCAACATGCTGGATAACAAAGCTTTTACTGTATATTGATTTCAATTACAACACAGAATACAAAATGTACAGTGCTCACCTGTATACTTATTTTTATTTCAAATATTTGCACTGCAAAAAAAGAAAAGAAATAGTATTTTTCAATTCCCCCATTACAGGTACTGTAGTGCAATCTCTTTATCATGAAAGTTGAACTTACAAATGTAGAACTATGTACAAAAAACCCTGCATTCAAAAATAAAACACTGTAAAACTTTAGAGCCTTCAAGTCCCCTCAGTCCTTCTTCTTGTTCAGCCAATTGCTCAGACAAACAAGTTTGTATACATTTGCAGGAAATAATGCTGCCGCTTCATGTTTACGTCACCTGGAAGTGAGAACAGGCATTTGCATGGCACTGTTGTAGCCGGTGTCGCAAGATATTTACATGCCAGATGCACTAAAGATTCATATGTCCTTTCATGCTTCAACCACCATTCCAGAGGACATGCGTCCATGGTGATGACAAGTTCTGCTCACTAATGATTCAAAACAGTGCAGACCGATGCATGTTCATTTTCAACATCTGAGCCAGATGCCATCAGCAGAAGATTGATTTTCTTTTTTGGTGGTTCGGATTTGGTAGTTTCCACATTGGAGTGTTGCTTTTTTAAGACTTCTGAAAGCATGCTCCACACCTCATCCCTCTCAGATTTTGGAAGGCACTTCAGATTCTTAAACCTTGGGTCAAGTGCTGTATCTATCTTTAGAAATCTCACATTGGTATAGTCTTTGCGTTTTGTCAAATCTGCAGTGAAAGTGTTCTTAAAACGAACAACATGTGCTGGGTCATCATTCGAGACTGCTATAACATGAAATATATGGCAGAATGCGGGTAAAACAGAGCAGGAGACATACAATTCTCCCCCAAGCAGTTCAGTAACAAATTTAATTAACGCATTATCTTTTTAACAAGCGTCATCAGCATGGAAGCACGTCCTCTGGAATGGTGGCCAAAGCATGAAAAGGCATACGAATGTTTAGCATAATAAATGCTGGAGCCTCAGTAAGTGCACCAGATAAATGATGTTCACTGAATGGGTAGCTTTTCAGTATTTTTTTCTCATCATTCAGTGTGTGGTTCTGTGCCTTATTTTACCACATACCATCCAAACCATGAACTGAATACAGACTGTTTCCTCAGAGGTTTTTCTTAATGGTGTTCAGCATGGGTTTACAGAAAATAGATCCTGTCAAACATTGTAAATAAGAAGCAGGCAGCATTATCTCGTGTAAATGTAAACAAACTTGTCTGTCGTAGCAATTGGCTAAACAACAAGTAGGACTGAGTGGACTTGTAGGCTCTAAAGTTTTACATTGTTTTGTTTTGAGTGCAGTTATATAACAAAAAAATTCCACATTTGTAAGTTGCTCTTTCATAATAAAGAGATTGTACTACAGTACTTGCGTGAGGTGAATTGAGAAATACTATTTCTTTTTGTTATCCTTTTTACAGTGCAAATATTTGTAATCAAAAACAATAATATAAAGTGAGCACTGTGCACATTGTATTCTGTGTTGTAACTGAAGTCAATATATTTGAAAATATAGGAAAACATCCACAAATATTTAATAAATTTCCATTGCGATTCTATTGTTTAACAATGCGATTAAAACTGCAATTAGTCGTGATTAATTTTTTTGAGTTAATCACATGAGTTAATTGTGATTAATCGACAGCCCTAATTAAAACTATTGTGTGGCAGTGACATTTGTTATTTTATACCCACCCATGAGCATGTTAGCCACTTCAGAGAAAACACAGAAACGTAACTGCTTGCCCCAAAGAACTTACCGGCTAAGGTTCAGATCTTCTGTCTCTTCATTGTACGATTGCACAGTGCTTAGCACAATGGGGCCTGGCCTCAATACAAATAATAAATAAAAGCTCCTGCAAGTTGCTCAGCACCCCTGCAGCCTCATGGATCCTTTTGCCCTTAATTTGCTCTAGCCCTTAATTAGACGTGACATGAGTGAGGGTGAGAAAGAGCTGGGAGGCAGGGAGGGCAAAGGTTACTGCAATACCATCATCTCGTCACTCATTTTGAGGTATGTGCATGGTCAGGTGGGGTTTGCTTTATGTATAAAAATTAAGTGAGTTAAAAATTGACTCATTTGTTGTGGGCTCACAGGAGGGATTTGAATGAGAACAGTGCAGGATAGTGTCTTTTAGCAAAAAAAACTTTGTAGTTTCCCTTGACCTTGCCTCTATTTTCAAATCAGTTTCTGATGTTGGTGTTATAAAGACAGTAGTAAAGTGTATAGATTAAATCCTGACTCCATTGAAATCAATGGGTGTTTTGCCATTAACTTCAATGGGCCCAGGATTTTACCCTATATAGATAACCCAGATTCAGATCTGACCCACCAGCTGCTTTTTACTGGCCAGTACAATACAACATTTTTCACAATATGGATAGGAGTCTATTCCAATGATGATACCAACACATCACTCCTATTACTGACATGAGGAACAGACACTTTATCACAGTAGAGTAGACCCCATATAGATGCCCAGTGTTTACTTGAAAATAGTATCTGACTCTCAGATTCCTTCCCTCCTGCTCTGCATCGCTCTTGCCACTGTCCGTCGTCGTCTTCTGCTTCCCATCCTGCTCTGTGAAATGGAGAAATCAATTTATATCCACTGACAACCACACAAGCCAAGGTGGCAACATATGTTTGTACAGAATAAAATTTTAGACTAAACCATTCCCTGCTGTGGGCCTCTTATATTACACTAGATATGTTAGCACACCTTTCAAGCATGTACAAAGGCTGGCCTTACAAAAAGTTTTCCAAATCAGTTAACTGAATATAGTTGGAACCTTACCATGCCTTGTGACTTAGCTTTCCAGCCTGTTCAGACATCCTCTCCTGTGAAAACATATGCAATTTATTAATGTCAAAGACAGAAGATAGAGGATACCTTGAAATGATCTGTATGATGTGTAAACTTAACTGTAGCAGTAATATGTTAGACCACATTTAAGGAATTCTGTGCCAAGAGTTCTGAAGAGGACACAGAAGATGAGGCAAGAAGGCTAATTTTTCATCTGCAAGGACCTTCATATGACAGAGGTTCCTTGACTTGACCCTGATCATTCTTGAGGGAAGGTGACTTGGAACCTTTCTTATTCTGCTTAGCGATATGATAGAATGATAAGAAACATCTGTTGCCACACATCCACTGTGCAATGTATTAATGGTTCATATGGAAATAAAATCATTACTTCATAAACATTAAAAGTCTTCCTCTGCTTGTTAAACTGGTATCCTTGCAGGATGTAAACGGGATTTTGTTTCTTACATTGGCCTTCCACACTGTCAGTGTCACACGTGACATTTTAGCAAGATAGCTGCTGCCATCAGTCGGCTCAGCAATGCCAGTTCTATTGGCAGCTACATTCCATAATTTAGGCCTGATGAGAATTAGCTACAATTCAATTAAACACCCACGGCAGGCCTGTGTCCGCGGACTCGGGCTTGGGCTCGGGCTCCAGGGCTGTTTCATTGTGATGCAGATGTTTGGGCGCAGACTGGAACCCAGGCTCTGGGAGCCCAAGCCAGAATGGCTACACTGCAATTAAAAAGCCCCATAACCTGAGCCTCCTGAGCCTGAGTCAGCTGACACGGGCCAGCCACAGGTGTTTAATTGCACTGTAGGCATGCCCTCAGACTACTGGGCTGAGCAAAACAAACACAGTTGTCTTTTAGACATCATGTGTGTATCTAAGGGAGAGACTTTTCTGGAGTGTGCCAGTGGGAATTATGATTGGAAGCTCAGGCTGCCTGTCAGGAAGGGTGTCTGGGTTTTCCTACTGGGTCAGTGTGGGCATGTCTACACAGTGTAGTAAGCCAGGAGATGTGTGACCCATGCCTGCAGACTGTTTCCAAGCCCATGCTTGACCATTCACACAGCTCTGGAAACCTGGGCCTCACAACTGCACTGGCATGGCCACACTGCACGGCGCAGGCCTTAGTCAGAGCTTCAACTTCTGTGGTCATGCACCATTATAGCCCAAGGTTCCTAATGCCCTAGTCAGCTGTAGTCACTCTAGAGCTTTGATCATAGTGGGGAGTGGGAGACCTTTCCTGTCCATCCCATGGGCGCTAACCAGAAGTGGTTTGGGTGGGTTTTAGCCCAGCAACACCTCCAGCCAAGCCAGTTTGTGTCCTCATGCTCCCAGCAGCTGGCCCTATCAACATGGATCTGGACCAAATGGAAGAACTTCTACACCTCATGCTGTCAGTCCTATTTTGGGAATCAGGAAGAGCATCTGACAGATGCTGGTGGACATTTTGGCAGTAGTTTTTGACATGCTGAAGGCACCTCTCAGAGAAGGGTACTGACATGCCAGCCATGACCCAGCAGACGCTGTTCATGCCTGTTGCCTTTGCCAGAGATTACCCCTATGCAGACTGGCACCTATGGAGCAGGGCCACAAGCACAGGCTGGTGGGATCCCATTGTCATGCAGACCTGGGATGACCAGCAGTGGGTCCAGAAATTTTGCATGAAAAAGCAGATGTTTGTGGAGGTTTGTGATCAGCTTGCCCCAACCTTCAGGTGCTACAATACCTACATAAAGGTGGCCATGCTGGTCCAGAGATAGGTTGCTATAGACATCTGGAAGCTGGCTACCCCAGACTCCTACAGGTCTATGACTAACCAGTTTGGAGTTGGCAAATAAACTTTGAGGGTTGTTCTGGTGGAAGTTTGTGAGGCGATCCAGACAGAGATGTACCCAAAGTTGGTTGGCATTAAAAATATTCCTGAAACAATTGCTGGCTTTCCGAGATTGGGCTGTATCTGGGCCATTGATGGGACTTGTGCCTATAATTTGCCCTCTGGCAGGAGCACATGAATATACAAACTGCAAAGGGTATTACTCCTCCAGCATTATGAAGGCCTAGTCAACCACTGGGACAGATTTATTGACATCAACATGGAAGGGTGCATTATGCCAGGGTGTTCTGGAGATTGGGACTTTATCTTCATAAAGAAGCTGGAACACTATTCCCACTAAATGACATTGTTATAAATGGAGTCACTGTCCCCACTGTTATTTGATGGGCTCCCGCTCACCCCCGGATGCCATGGCTTATGAAACAGTACCCTAATTTCAGAAGACCTGTGTCAAGATTCCTTCCCCACTCTGAACTCTAGGGTACAGATATGGGGACCTGCATGAAAGACCCCCTAAGCTTATTCTTACCAGCTTAGGTTAAAAGCTTCCCCAAGGTACAAACTGTTTTACCTTTTGTCCTTGAACCTTTATGCTGCCACCACCAAAGTTTCTAACAAAAATAACAGGGGAAGTGCCCACTTGGAAACGTCTCCCTCCCCACAAGATCCCCCCAAGCCCTACACCCCCTTTCCAGGGGAAGGCTTGATAAAAATCCTCACCAATTTGCACAGGTGAACACGGACCCAAACCCTTGGATTTTAAGACCAATGAAAAAAACAATCAGGTTCTTAAAAGAAGGATTTTAATTAAAGAAAAAGTAAAAGAATCACCTCTGTAAAATCAGGATGGTAAATACCTTACAGGATAATCAGATTCAAAACATAGAGAATCCCTCTAGGCAAAACCTTAGGTTACAAAAAGACACAAAAACAGGAATATACATTCCATTCAGCACAACTTATTTTATCAGCCATTTAAACAAAACAGAATCTAACGCATATCTAACTAGATTGCTTACTCGCTTTTTAAAGGAGTTCTGACCTGCATTCCTGCTCTGGTCCCTGCAAAAGCATCACACAGACAGAGAGGACCCCTTGTTTCCCCCCCGCCTCCAGCTTTGAAAGTATCTTGTCTCCTCATAGGTCATTTTGGTCAGGTACCAGCGAGGTTATCTTAGCTTCTTAACCCTTTACAGGTGAAAGAGTTTTTCCTCTGGCCAGGAGGGATTTAAAGGTGTTTACCCTTCCCTTTATATTTATGACAACCCAGAAAAAGAAGAGTCAACTACACACTGAATAGCTGTTGAATCGCGGTGGCATGTGCATTTGTCAGATTGACATCCTATTGGCGTTGCCTTCAAAACCGTTTGGATGCCACTGTTGTCATACAGTCTGCTTTATTGTGGCCTGCTGTATTCTGCACTGTCTGCACAGAGAAGGGCTGAATTTCTGAACCAATACGAACAGCCAGACAATGCCTTTCTTGGCTGGCACTGGATCCACACATGCAAGAGAACTCAGGGATGCTTTGTACGCCCACAGACTGTGTCTGCACAGCCCCAGGCATGAGGGGGAATGCATCAGTGTCTGAAGTTGTGCTGTGACTGGGTGTGGGGCAGCTGTGGGTAGGTTAGTATAATGAATTTTGTAAAACGCTTTCCTGAAGTGTATGGAGGTGTGTTATGCATTTTATAAATACTGGCCAAGTATTGCAGTTCAGTTTGTGGCTTACTCTACTGACTGTTTTAATATGTTTATGAAATTAATTGAAACCAGGCATGTGACGATCTTTAATAAAGTTTTTCCCACTTTTAACATTGCATAGAATCAAATTTGTAACTGTAGCCTTGTGTGCAAAGTCAACCCATGTATTTACAAACCAGCGTAAGAACCAGAAAGGCAGACCAGCTGCCATCAAAACATATAACACAGTAACCAAACTCAGCACCGAACCAGTGAAAGGTGCATGTTACCAAATGACATGGATAACTGTTTCTGGGTGTCTCCTGGCCCTCTGTTCTCCTTTGCCTTTCTGGTGCATTTTACGTGTGTGGGCCATGACTGCATTGCAGTGGATGAAATCACAGGGTACAGTAGTCTGTGCTGTTGTTCCTTGCCTGTGACATAGTCCAGACTTGTCCAAAAGCTGCATAGTCTGCAGAACATGATAGTATGGAGGGGACTCAGGATGTGGGGCTGGCGCAGTCGCTCATGGTGGCAGTTGGGCCTGCAATCTGGTAGCCATGAGTGCTAGTAATGACTTTCTGTTACTCACTGTCTTGCTCCCTCCACCGGCAGTCATGCTCCATGAATCTCTTCACAAATTACTCCTTAGCCTATGCATAGGGTTGCCAACTTTCTAATATTTGAAAACTGGACCCCCTCTCCCCACCCGCCTGACCTCTTCCCCCAAGGTCCTGTCCCTGCTCCACCTCTTCCCCCATCACTCGCTGCTCTTCCCATCACCTGATCCTTTCCACCTCCCTCCCCCTCTGCTGGGCTCCCTCTGCTCCAGGGCTGGGACTGGAGCTGCAGCCTGAGATGGAGCCTGCTGCCTGCCCATGTGATGCAGGTAGGAGGCAGCCCCAGCTGAGATGGGGCTGGCATGGGTTGATGATCCAGAGCATTCCCTTTCCCCTCTCCCCCTCCGCCAGAACATCTGACCAGACACTGCCAGGTCCCCTTTTTGACTAGACTTCCCAGTTGAAAACCAGACATCTGACAACCCTACCTGTGCAGCCTCTCTCTCTCTCTTTCCACCCTTCTTGCAGCCTTCTCCTGATACTCAGTCTGGTCATTCTGGAACTCCATCTTACTGATTCGTTTTCTCTAGAATCTCACCTAGCAGCTCATCTCGCACTCTCTTTCTCCTTGTCCTAATTAGGTGGATCTGTTCCCACAGGGTCCTGGTGCCATGTGTTTGCCTTGCAGAGATGGAAAGGCCTTGAAAAGAAAGTGAAAGAGTACATTATTGTCTGACCATGATAAAAAAAAATCACATTTTCCTCTGTATCAAAGGATAATTAAAAGGTGATTAATGGGCTTTATTTTTTTTCACACACAAAAACACTGGCCCCATCAGACATCCTTTGGAGCAGCGCTGAAAGCCATTGTGGTAAAAAACACATACAAAATTCAGTTGAAATGATTTCTATGCCCCCGCCTTCATTTTTCCAGGGCAAGGCAGGGCTTATGGCGGTCGGGGGGGGGGGGGCGGGGTGTCTAGCCCTAGTTTTTCAATCTTTTCAGGCTTGTTTCAAAAAACAATGTGGCCCCCATCACACCTGGGACCATGAATATTGAAATGTATTTATCATAATTGTATGGTTACTTCATGGTGTCACTACAAGGCAGAGTTAAGATTGTTTGATTCGTGCATTCACACACATTACCACGTATGGCTTTCTTTTAAATTTAATCTAACCTCAGAATCTCCAGGGTTTGTAGTTCTTGGTTTTGAGATACTGATGACATAACTGTAATGTTCTCATATCCTTAAATTACTGCTATGTACTCTCCACTGTACCTTCATCTTAAACTATTTTTTGTCTTGGAATAAATATATATATTGGAAAGAGCAATTAGACTATGGTTGTACATTATAATTATAAATTATATAACTATATTATACATATTCTTAAGAGCCTATATTATATTTCATATATATGGAGTGAGAGTCAAACATTTGATTAAAGCATTTTTTGTGTGGAAGGTGGATTCTGGTTTTCAAAGCCTTGTGTACTTTACGTATGTGGTATAGGTTTCTATCTAGGTAATTACAATTAGTACCAAAGAAGAAGGATAACTGAATCTCTACTTTAGATTTGAAGGTCCCTCAGGAAACAGATGGCAGGGAGAACTGTATATTTCCATATTTTATTGTTTCATTTGTTTTAATTCCAAATGTATGAGGAGGTTAGACTTGGATTACGAAATTAGATCTGTCAAAGAAAAAGAAAAATATAACTACATGTACAATGGAAACAACTCCCTAAATGGATCTAAAATCCTATGGTAGGTAATCTGATCTAATTTTTGCAGAAAGGCGAATGCCAGATGTTTGCTCCACTTTGATCTTAATAACACTTTAGGCTGCAGACAATAAGATTGGTTTTAAATTTATTGGCTCTTTGATTTCTACATTCTAATGCTTTTTAAATTCTTTACACAAGACAGATCTATATATAGGCAACTGGGGTGGCATCAGACGTGTCAAATGCTTAAGACATTTATGAAAAGAACCCTGTTTGGGCTTCTATGTCGAAACAAAGCCAAACTTTATAATACAAAGAAAAGTGACTATGGCTTGCACAGAGTGTTTTTTTATGTGAAGCGCCAAGTATCGCATCTGTGGCACAGCTCCTTGTAGAACTGCCATCTTGCCAAAATATTAATAAAACTAAAACAATTATTAAAGCAACATTAAGCAGGCGGTCTTCATCAGTGTTCTTGCATGTGGAGTACAATCTACTGTAGATATTTAATCTCACCTTGCTGTTGTATTAAAAATTCTTTGTGTGTTCTAATGGTTAGTGTCTTTTAAAAGGAGTGGTGCCACTGAGTGCTTTGAGAAATCATACTATATGCCTGCTCTCCCACTGAAATTGGATTCTCCCCCAGGCTAATGACGCTGCTGATTTGCAAATGTAGGTTGAACTGAAACCCAGGCTGATTTCTGAGTGCCCTTGTGGTTCTAGCCAAACATTTTATATAGCTTTAAGTCCATTATCAGTGAAAGCATATGGGAGACCATGATAGGGTAAAGGTTCTTTCCTTGAGACTGAAATGAGATGGATTCCTGAAAGGTATAAATCACAGGATATGGCTACACAGCACACAAACCTGGACTCTGACAGGGTTAAGTGCAAGCCTTCCTTCTAGACACAGAGAAATCAGTCTGACTGGGGCCAGGCACTCCTCTGGACTCAGGCCAATGGACCCTGCTGGGGCTGGGGGGGAAGAGATCAGAGCCTGAGTCCCGTTGTGACCATGGGTCAAAGTCCAGGCATATTGCAGTTTGGATGCAACTCAGGTCTGGAGAGTCCACCAACATTATCCCACAATCTCCTTGAGCTGAGCTTCCCAGATCTTCCATTCCAAAACTTCCTACCTGCTTCCTACCCTCCCATGTATTAGCATGACCAGCATTGCCTGCATCAAGCACGCTGCTAGCTGGCCAGAGGAACACAGCTGCATTCTGGTTAACCTCTGGTGTGGGGTGTGCAAGACATTCAACTTCAACAAGAGCATGAGAAATAATCACGTCTACAAAACTATATTCAAGTGGCTGGCCATCTTGGGGATTGACCAGACAGTAGCACAATGCAGAGAGCAAATCAAGCAGCTGAAGACAGTCTACTGCAAAGTCAAACTTCTAACAACACCTCTGTCTTCCTGCCACTTGTACAAGGAATTCACCTGGGTTCTGGGAATTCTAGAAATCACTGAGTCCATAGTGGTTCAGGACAATCTGCCGAGTGGAGATGACACCCTTATAGTCCTCCCTTCCCCACATCACAAGCATTGCTAGAGGAAAGCCAGCTGTAGGATGACCACCTGTCCCTTATTTTAAAGGACCTTGCCTTGATTTGTCCCTTAGGGGGACCATCTATCCCTTATTTTAAGATGTATTGAAATGTATTAAAACTAGTAAGTACCATTTTAAACATTATATTGAAGCTTATAACAATTGCATTAAATACACGGGGAGCAGAAATGTACACTTGAGAGAAAAATGTTAAGGGAAATGATGTTTTGCCCCTTATTTTTCATGTAGCTTTCCCTTATTTCCATCCAACAAAGGCAGTCACCCCAGCCAGTTGCTGAATAAAGGACAAGAAGTGACGTGACACCAAGGCTGGTAATTGAAGAGGCTATGCCAATGCAGCACCTACAGCACATTCTAAAGCCGTACTCAGAGGAGCTGTTTGGGGATGACCTTGGGGAGCTGTCCTCTTCAGAACAACGTCAGAGTAAGCGTCGGAGCCAGAGCTTGGTAAATTTCTGATGCCATGTTTGTTGTTATTAGTATATGGATGGGAGGGATTTCCAGCTTATGGCCTATTAAGTTACTAATACGAGCCGGGGGCTTGGTGTGCTTCCATTCATGGCAGAACCCACAGCATTCCTCTAGCGTCCTCCATCCCTTCCCCCCGAAGCCACAGGGGATTCAAAATGGATACCATGAAATGAGGATCTTAAACAAGCACTTATCATTAAATGTTTACTGATTGTTATAAGGGTAGCTTTGGGCTCTACAGTTAACAGCCTCCACAATTAACCCCCTCCATCTAATACAGTGCACCTGATAAATCGACCAGGCCTGCACTATCCTGGGCTCTAATCTGTGTCAAAAAAAACCCTGTTGTTTCAAATTGTTTTCCTCCTGGCGTCACTACTGATATTACTAGAGAGAGAGAGATTAGCTATAGATAAAAATTATAACAGAGAAATAGATATTATTATAACCTTTGTACTTTTGGCCTGTCTTAATATGCATTGGAATATAGCTGTTCCCATACGACATGCTTTAAAAAGGAAATGCAAACATGATCATGTAGAGTTGTCTCTGTAGACTGTTTAATGGGTGCCTGTGTCAATTACCTGCCCGATTCATTCCCCAACTATGCAAGTTACTTCTGTATCACGGCAAGGAGGAGTTACATCTTATTTCAACTTAGAATGTTTTTTTTTTAAATGTGAACCCAAGAATTCTCCTTTTATGTCAATGTGTAGTTTGTTCTTCACATCTTGTTCTTGCACTCACTTAAAAGGGCCAGGTTATGAATTTTGTTTCCAATATTTTAGGAAAATAATTGAAGCATGATCGAATGACCATTAAAAATCCAGAACTGCTCCCTATAACCTCAGTAAAAGCTGGGAGAGGAATCCAGGCAGCCACAAGCCACACGCTGTCTATGGGGGACTTTATCAAAGTCACCAGACATATTCCCAGACAGCAAACGCAATGCATTCTACTTCAGATGTTTACGTGAAGATGCCTAATGAAGTTCTAGTATGAAGCTGCGCACCGGGCTTGGTTATGGCATATACATTGCTGTATGTTTATGGCTTTATTCTCAGAATGTGATGAGCAACACATAAATACAGCTTACGTTTTTTGAGGTCTATAATTTCATTTTTGGAGGGTTATTTTTAGCAATTTTTGAATTTTGTGTAGCTGTCCAAAAATCAGGGGTTTTCAAGGCGCTCTTTGTATTTACTAATGTATATTATGTCCTTTACTCATTATGGAGTATATTCTGTAATAAGTAATTTCTTTGTAATGTTCCCTAATGCTCTTTAACGTAGCACTGTTTCAAACAGCATTCGTTAACGTGCACTAGTGAACCTTTAGTGCACACCAGCAGGGTCTACACTGACAATGTATAACACTTCATGCGCTGCAGAAATCATACCCCCATACTCCACATTACTGCTCTGTGTATACAAGCCCTTAGAAACAAGTAGTAACCGTTTCCATTGTTTTCTGCTGTTTGTTGAACAAACACCAATTTCTTTGGGGTCTTGTTTTTAATCAGGTGTGTTTTATCTGTTTTTAATTGGTTAAGACTAAAATCAGAACTCCTATGTGTAAAGAAATGTGGTACTGAATTTTACTAGAGTTAATCTCTTTCAGTTGAAACCTAAAAGCCAGGCCCTGACAACATGTGGTCATTAAAGGTCTCTGGGCAGTGATTTTAGCCCTGGTGCCCTGTCCAATTCCCAACATAAATAAATTCCTAAATTCCCCTGAAGTTTCTAGTTATTCTGCATTTCCCTTTAAAAACTTTAGATAAATTCATTCCAAGCGCAACTATTGGTGACAATTGAATTCATGTCACCAGAATCCTAGTCCCTCTTATCACAAAACTATGATGAATTCGTCCTAAATATATAAAATATAATACTATTCACCCTCAAGGATTCCAAAAAGCTTTAGAGACCACATCATTCATTACTGAAATGCAATAGCCACTTTGGCCCCCAGTGCTGCGGGTGCAAAGTTATTCCTGGGGTAATTCTAGTCCCATTTCTTTGCTTTTTCCCTGTAGGCAAATCATTTAGGGCTAGATTGAAACTTTAGGCTCAGCCACATGTAGGGGATGGTGCATAGTTGTGCCATCCCAGGAGAAGCACAATTTTTCCCATTGTCCCTTCTTGTTGAGGAGGAGACTAAGTCACTTCTTCCCTTTTGGGGGTGCAGTTTACCCTCCCCTTCATACAGGGTCAGCTCTGCTGGCCATTGGGTGGGGACTGAGCCACAGTGCTGCCTATTCACCGCCCCTCTACACTTATTCATTTGGAAGAGTGTCAGACATACATCTCCCGCTCTTCCCCCATTGTCCAGAGTTGCAATCCAGACATCCTTAATGTGGCCATATAATTTGGGAAGGCAGGAAAGTAATTCTTACTCTAACCTTCTACCATGGCAGGTCTTCTTAGGTTTACTGTTGTCTCTCACTGTGTGCCTCAGCTTCCGTATCTATACAGTGCTCGCCACTGCTAAGCACTGTATGAACTTTACTTGAAAGGTACTATGTAAGTGCAAAGTGTATTATTAAATGTAATGGTTTATTGTAACATAAATAATACACCATCGTACCTTAAAGACATCCACTGGCTAAAGTCAGAATGAGTGGAAGAGGTTTCCTCTCCATTTTGCATCCTTTTCTAAAAAAGAAGTCAGCTCTGCAAATCTATTCCTGTCGTGCTATTGCTATCCAGCCGCACCCATGACCCAGACCCCAAAAGAGTCCAACTGAATTTTAAACAAAAAAAAATATTTATTGTTACTTTATTATTCTCCTGTTTGCAAACTTTAAAAGCACAAAAGAACTATGGGAGAACTGCAGCACACAGGAGAATTCAAAGGTTATACAAAACAAAACAACCATCATGACACAGTCTGGGTCAGCCTTAGGTTTTGCACATGTCTAATGTGAAGATACACACATGGGGCTCCATCAACTCCCCACCGATGACCAGGTTCTTCCACCTTTGGAACTGGAATCCAAAGCATCTCACACCCCGCTCCATCTTCTGTTCTAATTATGAGACAACACTTTTCCCTGAGTGCTGGCTCCTTCTAAAGCCGCCAGTCTACATCACAGTCATAATGGTCTATTTTTGAACACGCCAATATAACTCAATTGAGCCACAAGGTACATGACTCTGAAATTTATTATCACCACCTGGCTGTTCAGTGATCCATCTTAAAAGATGTAGTAGTCTTAGCCCAGGTCTAAGTGGGACAGCAATCCATATCACAGAAGCCAGCATCCCACATGCCACTCACCATCCCTGAATCCAGTAGGATTGCACAGGCGTTGGGATAAAACTACTCCCCCACACTTCACCGTGGGCAAGTGTGAAACAGATTGACAGGTTAGAGCGGTAAAGCTTACGTTGCTAATGGCCATGTTCTACCCACTCCATGGGGAACATAAAGGAGTCCAGCCTCTATGGCTGTAAGTCTGGTACCTTTCCCCAGAGCTAAATTTCCTTTTAAAGTCTTCCAGATCTGTCCCTAGGGTTCAGCCTACACGTTCCTATTCAGAGTTTTTAAAGTGTTGGCAAGTAGGTATGTTGACAAAGTACTGAGTATACTTTGTAAAAAATTGGGGGTGAAATCAATAAATGGTGTTAGCACTGGCCTGAAAGTGGAGTAATGTTGTGCTGAGGCTGGCCCACGTCTATCTCTAAAGCCTCAGCATTTCAAGTTTGATTTACAGTTTTGAGCTGTCATTGTAGAGTTTACAAGGGGAAAAGTGTGAATAAGGATTGAGATTTTCCTTCTATAAATTGTTGAGGGGCGTGGGGAAGTGACAGATCTCATTTAAAGACCTTATTGAAGTTGCCATGGTGAATGATGGTGCCATTGCTTGTCTCACTGTCAGAATTTAAGGCCTTTTTTAATTAGAAGAAACCACAGAAGTCAGAGATCAGTACAACAAACCCAGAGCAAGCTGGAAACTTAGGGAAGTGGAACGAAGGAAACCAATAGGCATGGACTGAAGAAGATGTTTTATTTATTTGTTAATAATAGTTAAAATGACATACAAAATGCTGGGTGTGGGGGGAGAGAAAGTCCAATTCTATTCAGCTGCAAAATTATTAGAATTTCATTTTAAAACCAAAATTTGTTTCATGAGACTGAGAATGAAAACACTGCAGTCTTAGGTTATATAGTCAGTTGCAGGAGGGGAGGTTAGACTAAAAAGCAGTCGTTTAAATACATATTGTGGTAGATATTACATATCTTGTATAATTGTAAGTCAGCAGAACCTTTTTACTCCCAAGCAGTAACTAGCAATTCACAAAAGTCTGTTGTATAAAATTTACATTTGATTTTGCCTAAAGGGGTTCCTTTGTGATCTTTGCGTAGATAACTGACTGTTCCTTTATGTACATCTTAAAAGCTTCACAAATTTTGCTTCAAAAAGTGTTAACCTCTAAGGAATGTTAAATAAAGGAGCCAGAAACATCTAAAGCTTTGCCTGCTGGCTACGGAGTGTAGGGACTTAGGCCCAGATCCTCAAAGATACTTAGCGCCTAACTTCCGATGAGGAGTTATCTTTGAGGATATGGTCCTTAGCAACCTAGGGTGAAATCATGGCCCTATTAAAGTCAATAGGAGTTTTGCCATTAACTTCAATGAGGAGGGGTCAGGATTCACCCCAGCTGTGTATCTGTTAACTGAACAGAAACAGTAAGTAGTTTAAAGCTTTCAGCCAGGTTTCAGAATGATTTTTCGTTTTCACCAACTCGGAAGACGTCATTTAAAGGAAAACAAACCCCCCCTCTCATATCAATGAAAAAAGCTTTGTATTAATAACAACATTAAATATCCATATCTTTCTAACTATTCACATTCCACACAGTGGAAATTTACCTCCTGTAACTCCAGATTTTAGTTTTTAAAATCCATGAAGAAATGTGTCAGAACCGCAAAGTCAGTAGATGCCAGATCCAATGTGTAAAGTTTAATAATATGAATCACTGATTTGCAATCTTAGTGTTACAGATGGCAATGTTGTGGATCTTACAGTAAAAATATATTAAACGCAGAAATGTGGGATTTGACCAATAACTGTGACACGTTGTGCAATAGCTGTGGCTTTTAAATAAATGACTGCGCAGATCCTGTATCTGTGATATGCCAATGCTGTATTTTCCCTTTTGACGTAATAATAATAGAATAATTGTCTTTCTTGGCGTCCAGATGGACAAAAATACTTTGTAGCTTGCTCCTAAATTAGGGCCCTATACTCCCCTCTGTTGTGAGGCATAGAATATGAGGAAGCACAGTTGTCCAATTATTGCTAGTTGTGGCCTGTGCATACAGAAGAAGAGCAAAGGCACCTCAATGGCCAGCTGTCTCCTAGACTAGAAGCCCCTCCACACCAACCTGGTGGGCCTAATTCTCTCACACACACTGATTTTATATGAGGATAACTTTAGAATGGAATTTCTACCTTCACTGGGGTTACTTCTGATTTATGGCCCAATCCTGATCCCGGTGACATCAATAGTGGCAGAAATAGGCCTTTCCACTGATGTGCGATCAGATTGAAACTCATTGCTGGGGATGTGCTCAAAAGCAGCCATTCTGTGTGGCTTGCTTCCTTCTTCACCTGGCTGGTAAACACTGTGAAATTACTGCTTGTGGAAGCACTCTGTGAGATAGGGCTGGGGAGGGCGAAAGCAGCAGCATAGCTGCTGAGTGAGTGGGGAAGCGAAGATTAGGGTGAAGTGGGGAGTGGCAGCCTTCTGTACAGCTGTGCTGGTCTCTATAGAGTCTCCTGCAAGACTTTCCTAAGTGTTTCCATGGCCCCGGGCCGGTCCAGAACTCATTCCCCTAAGGGGAGAATGCCAGGATAACCCCACAGGAGAAGCACATGGAGTTGTAGGAGTTACTGTTCCCCTTCCATGGCTTTTTCTCCAGAAGGGGAGCATTTAGCCTTTAATTTTCAGGAAATTCTCTTTACTTAGTCCAAATCCTGTTTAAATGTAACACTGTGGCAAAGGATATAAAAAGCAGATTATTGCTGACAAGGCTCTGCATCTCTTTTTCAACGGACTGCATGCCTGTGGCAGAGCTAAAATAACAATAACAATGCAATATTTACTAGTCAGGCATGCCCTGTCTTTTGTCTCTTTGTGGTTATTGCATTTGCAGTCACATGATGCTTGTAATTTTTGCTTTGCTCTTTATATGCTAAATTACTGTCATTTTGTGCTCAATGTTGTATACTGAGATTTTTTTGTGATTGGTACATTGTGTGAGAGAGAAAGTACAGATACACAAAATACATAACCTCATTGGGTGCACATATATACCCACATATGTAGAGAGCGACTGTATATATACATACTACATGTACAGTACAGACACATACATAAATATATAAAGCAGCGGATATCTGAATTACAAGACCATAAATAAATCAAGAGGATCTAGTGACATAAGAATGGATCTTAATTGATTTAGACTGTTATTAGAATTCAGAAATGAATTCCTTGTTCGTAATTCCTTTTCATTTTATATAACAAATGGATTTGTCTATAAATTAAAGCAAAAAAGTAGCAGAAGAAAATGTCTTCTCTTATTCCTTTGTCTTTCTCATCTTTTCTCTCCTTCCATCTCCTACTCCCTCCTGTCCCTTTCCTCTCCTTCCTGCTAACTCTTGGCCTTCTTTTTCCTTCTAGCTCCCTGGGGTTATGTTTTCTCTCTGTCTGTGTCCTGTTGGTTCCCGCCCCGTCCTCCCAGCAACACGGATTTTTTTAAAAAGAAAGGCATAATAGAAACTATTGATGCAAGTGTGGCTTTTAGTGAGGTTTCACCTATGGCTGCACCTCTTTTAATACTGGTTATTTTAAATTTAGGATCAAATTCATGCTTGGAAGCTCCTGAATGCCTCTGATTTGATATTTCTTTTCATATCGTGAAGGTGAATAGTATGGTCTCCAGTGAAACATTAGCAAAAGGCACAGCTGCACTGAACCCAGCAAGCAGGGAGAATGTGAGTGTATGCTAAGGGTCCTAATTCATAGATGTGATATTGAACCGGTGTGTTTATAGGCCTTTGGTGATATTTCACACATGATTTTAAATGTTTTTACTGTGTAGTGAACATTCATATATTTCTGTATAGATATGTAGTCACACACACACACACACACACACACACACACACCATGTTTTGGGTGATTCACTCTGGTTCCTGTCAGTTATGTCCAGCCACGCAGGTATGGTAGTTATGTCACTCACTCTTATTTAACCTGGCAATGCTGATTGCCTATGCCTGGAGCATTGGAGTAATAATATATTGCAGAGTCTAGTCCAAATCTATGGATATACACCGACATTCCTTGACTCGCGTGATCCTCTTCTTCTTTCTAGGGGGCTGAAGTTCAGGGCAATTGAGTGTAACTGTCATAGTGGTGAACTTCTTAGGTTTGCAGAAGGAACAGGACTGAAAAGAGCCTTCCTCTTTGCGGACGTGCCTTGGGATGTAGAAAGAATTGCACTGGCCATAGCAGAATCTGTTGATAATAGTATGACTATTGCAGCCTTCTTCGTGGATGGTTTGTTTGAGGGGCTGAGTTTTACACCAATCCCTCTTAAGATACTTGCGTTCAGTGACGTGTAATGCTTCCTGGCTAGACTCCAGCACCTCTTCGGCAGGCATTGGTGTGCCAGTTCCCCGATCTCGGTGCCTTGAACCTGGCTGCTGCTTTGTCTGCGTTTGCTCTGAATCATTGGGCTGATCCTTGTCGGGAGGAGGGATGGCTCCCTGAGACCCACGACTCTTCTTTTTCCCCTCTGCTGTGGGTAACAGGAGTCCAGCTAGAAGAAGCAGACCACCAACAGCATACACTGTGCGGACCATCCTAGGTAGGAGACAGTGAGGAAACAAAACACAATTGTGGATTTCATATGAAATCTGCAAAAGACAAGTGTACAATATTTCCTCTGGTCTAAGAGAAAAGTGTGTAAGAGAGGAGAGGTACCCAGCCTTTAATAGCTGGAGAGACACTTTAGTGTTAAATGGAGTTGCAGAGAGCTACAAATAGAGTGATCCCATTTCAAAAGTCTCTAGGTCGGTCTGGAGGGAGTCTAAGGGTAGCTCTACACTACAGGGCTAAGTCAACCTAAGTTACCCAACTCCAGCTACGTGAAAAACGCAGCTGGAGTTGACAATTGTGTGTAGTGTATATCTTCTTTCACTTCCTCTCCCCACGTACATTACACCACTTTAAGTGGCTTGATTCTCTTCTCTCCTCACACCATTTTCACTCTGGTGTAACTCCATTTCCTTTGATGGCGTTATTCCTGGTTTACACTGGCGTAAGAGGGGAGAACCAGGTTCAGAAATGCTACACTTGCTTAAACTCCCTTTGCTTAGCAGAGTATAACCTACACCATATTTACCCATTACACAAGCCTCGGACTTTGGCCCACTGAGGGGTGTGTGTAATGGAGTCTAGGTTGGTGTAACTCAGAAGAGAGACCAGTGTAACATGAAAAGCAACTAAGGTTCTTCTGGCTCTTTGGCACGTTGCACAACGGTATGAGAGGCTTCATACCGGTGAATTTGGGTCAGTTTCCAACACTTGAGGAAGTGCACTGGTTGCACCAGGTTGCAGGCCTGGGAAATAAAATTTCTAAAACTCAAGCTAGGTCACTGAGGGGGTGCATGTTTCATTCCTGCTGGGGGTAAACCCCCTCTGATTGGGTGCTTTCCCCACTTGCCCGCCTCCTGAGGAAGAGCAGCCAATCAGGGCTGCTGCAGGAAGCAGGCCAAGCTCTTCCCCCAGGAGCCAAAGCTGTTCTCACAGGAGGGGATTGATAAGGGGTAAGCAGAAAGAGCCCAGAAGCTCAGGGCAGCTCTGTTCCCTACTTCTTGGAAGAAACAGGATAGCTCCTCTCTGCTCCTCCACCTCCCCTAGCCCTCCCTGCAACACGTGAGTTGGGAATGGGAAGAGGGGTTAAAAACCTCTGGAGTTGCACGAGGAACAGATGTGAGATGGGGAGTGAGTGGTATACCTGATGGAGGGAAGGGAAGCAGAACAAATATGGGGGCAGAATTAATGGAGGGCAAGGGAACAGAACTGATGTGAGGCTGGAATGTGCAAAATTGGTAGAAGCTGATTTGGGGGCTGAGGGTAGAATTAATTTTGGATGGGGAATGGGAAGATGTAGGGGTGATAAGACCCTCCCCACACACTTTTTTCAGACCACTTTAAGCTCTGGACATTGCATTGATGTGACTCAATGTCATGATGTGTTACGCCCTATCTCCCCGCCCTGTGTCTGATGGCATAGGTATCTTCCCTCCCTTCTACCAGCTTCTGAAGGTCTCCTTTCTATCTAACCTCTCCTAAGGGCTGGATCAGGTGTGGATACCACCCTTACTTGCACCAGATCCTTTTTGCCACCTGTCCCAGGTGAAGCAACTGCCACACCTCCCTTCCTCCAATCCATGAGCTCAGCACTCCCCATATTGGATCAGGAGCGCTCCTGTGATGATTGTTTCACATGTTCTGCCTGAGACTGAGACAGATCAGATAGAGAACCAGTCAGACATTATGAGAGCTATCTAGAGAGCCACAGATTGAGAATCACTGCCATAAAACATGCATGTTAATTTCTTAGTTCCTGATACTTTCAAAAATTGCACAAAACATTTACATTATGATGTTCACAGATGTCCCTGATTGAAAGAGGTAGAGTTAGGAGTCACTGGGTTTGGGAAGATGTTATACGACATCTAGACTTGCTTATGGTCCCAAGGTATTATTTTAAGTGTTTTTTAATAAATTGTTAGTGTGCCCAGAGATTGGGATAGGCAAAATAGGTAAGTGCATTCACTTTATTCATTTCGATTAATGTATCAGGGTGTGCTTGTGTTTGAAAGGAACTTCATACATAAATAGATTGAAATACAACAAATATACACCAAGCTTAGCATTCTTGCTTGATCCTAAGGAGAATGAAGGAGGGTTGCTTTTAATATCTAAATGAAATACTGAACAAGACATGCAGTTTTAATAACCTTAAGGCTCTAACACAAACCAACAACAATGACCAAAAAAACCTGGGAAATTCAAATTGAAGGTAACACTACATAATTTCAAGTCTCAGCTTGGACTGAACACGTCCTGCCTTTTGTCAGTTTGTATTACAACCAAAATGTTATTCAAACAGGTTTCTTTTTGAATTTAGTTTCCATATTTTGTCTTTAAACTAATTTAAAAGAAGACTGGTTATAAAACACTGTTTATTTTCTCAGGAGACCAGAATGACTCCATCCAGGGCTGTTCCCATCTATTTGTGTCCACACTATAATTAGACAGTATTTTTAAAGTGTTTGTTATTTACTCAGGATGGTGCCAGAACCTTAAAAAAACACATCGTACCCTTGCTAGAACACGCATCTATATAGGGCAAATTTGCATATAACACGGTCACAGCCATGGCTCCCAAATTTAATTACTTTAATTGCAATTCATTTTAACGCGGTACCACACATGGATCCCAAATCCCGCGTGCTAGAGAGGGTCCGGTGTAATAGTCATCATTGCACAAAACAGAAAAAAATCACATGCTAATTCCTAGGCAGCACAAGGAACTTCAGGTATTTGTTTAGAGTTCCATTGTTCAATTGGTTATTGCCAATGTGCGTATTCCTAAAAAGCCGAAGCACCGTTTTTGTTTTTTAAACTTGTCATCTGTGTGTCATTCCCCTTCTTCCCCTGTTTTTAAAAGGCCCTCTGAATGGCAACCTGTGAAAGGCTATTCCAGTCTGTCATATAGGGCCCAGTCCTGAAAACAATTACTACCAAGTGTAGTTGTTTCCATCAGTGGTAAGCACTACAGCCCACGTTCAAGAAAGCATCCTTATTCAAAAAACATTAAAGGCTGTAATTAACTTAAGGAAATGTAAGGCAGTAATTGTTTGCAGGATTGCGCCCCTCCACCCCCAAAAGATGGAAAACACGTTGTACATATTTAAAAGGTAGATTGGGTCATCATGAAAATTAGTGACACAGAGAAAACATTTTTCAAAATTCAATGTATTGGCAACTTCAAAAAACAATTCAGAATAATAAAAACGAATGTCATCATTCGGGGCTAGATTGTGCCTTAAACTGCACCATCACGGGAGTAGCCTGGGTGCGGGGAGAGATTGTGACTTGCTTATTTAGTAAGGACTTCACTTACAGCCCTTGAAAGGGTGCAATTTATATTCCTCCGGGCACCCACCCATCTCTGCTTGGGGTGTGTGGATCTATGACTCCACCCACTCTTTGCCTCACCCACTTCCTCCACTTGGGTTACATCTAAAGTGTAGCTCCTACATTCTACACAAGACCTGGACCCAAGATAATGCCCACATGCAGGGGATTATTCCTCTGCATCGCCCCATGATATAGGAACAATGTAGTCCTTTATGAACCAGAGCCTAATCAAACTTAAATTTTGTAGAACTTTAAAATTCAATACGGCAATAAATTACAAGTGACATTGTGCAATAAGGTAGCCAGATAGTTTCATAATTGAAATTTGATCAATCAAACAAAATCTCTCATTAAATAAAGGGTCTGCTTCCTTGCCTACCATAACTTTACCTTCTTGTCTACAATGGAGCTTATGTGCACATGGGCTCAGGCCCACACATCTTGAATGCCAAGTTTCTGACAAATGTTCAAGAGCCAGTTATGTGACATTCTGGGTAGTACAGAAACACTGGCAGAATCAGAAACGTGAACTGAAAAATCTCCTTAACAATTCAGTCATTACAAACTACAACTATGAAGGCCCAATCCAACTCTCATTGACTTCCATGGGAGCTGGATCAAGATCCAATAGCATTAACATGACTAGCAAAATCCCTCAAAATCAATTCCTCCTTTACTTAACTGCCAAGACTCAAGTTTAGAGTTCTGCTTTTCATCTGTACAGGTCCAATCCTAAAGCCAGCAGAGGCTTTGTATTGTCTTCAATGGGAGCAGGATTGCGGTCCAACAGTAATTATATTTTACACTTATATGGTGCTTTAAATTTTCTAGAGGCTAGTCTCTAATCACCCAAGAAGATCAAGGAGTTTAATGAATTAGTGATGGCATCAGTTAGAAGAAACATAATAACCCTTCCATTTCATTATTAAAAAGTATTTGTGAGTTTTTAGTTTATGTATGCTTTCTGCTATTGATTAAGGATCTCAAACAGTCAAATTTAAAGGCACTTCAGTTCCATTGTGAACTCCTACACTAGAATCGTACTGAAGTATTATGACAATGCAGCTTGCTTTAAAATGTTGGGTAAAATCCTGGCTCCAATGAAGTCAATGGTAAACTTTCATTAACTGAATCTAATGGGAGAATATTATGGGAAATTCCCAAACTGTATTTCCATAAGATGCAGAGCTGCTGGAATCATTTTTATAGTTGGGGTACTGAGAGCTATCGAACCAAACTGCAAACCCTGTATATAATGGAAACCACTTCAAGCCAGGGGGTGCGGCAGTACCCCCTGCACCTCTAGTGCCAGCACCTATGATAAAATGTGATTACATATATTTACTGACTGATCCTCATACAGCATCCAAGGAAACAATCAGATCCCAACTTCTTGGCTATTATGCAAATTAAGGAGGTTTGTACCACCTCCTGTGTCTCCAAGGCGCAAAATATTTGTATTCACAGTTTATTATATGAAGTATAGTAATGTCCTTGCTTAATGGTTCAGTAATGCACCTGTTTGAAGTACAGAAAAAGCAGTGGAAGGGGCAATCCACAAAGAGAGATAATATTTACCAAGGTTAGTCTAACAAAACCATCTTCTCTGTTTGGTAGGATTTCAGATGCACTAAAATGTCAAGTAACTCCTGGTGAGTAAGATTGTAGGGAAACCACTCTACACAATGCCAATCTATTTTTCGGTCAATGATTGTAATGGAAATGGAGAATAATACAGAAATTAATGATAAAACTGAGTGCCTTTGAAAATCCCTCCCTTGATCTATTAAACTACAGTCCCATAGGAAATCAGGACTAAAACTCTGCTGTGTATCATGAGTATGCGCGTGGGCCACATCCAGACTTGCCTTCCCCATGGGAGTAGTCCCATTGTTTTCAATAAGATTATGCCTCTCAGTGAGGCTAGTGGAATTTTGCTCCACATCCATAGAAAGTACTGATGTGGTTTTGCGGTAGTAGACAGTAATACACATTCAAAGGCGTGGTGCTAAGGAAGGCCTTGCACAATTCTGGCTTGCATAGCAGAGACAAAAACAAATATCCTAGCACAGTTAGTGTCTGAGCTCTAGGAAGAACCAGAAACATCTGAGCATGAGTGCTACTTCTTATTTCTACACAGCATCAGTGTCTTGGATACTTCTCAGTAACCTATAGTCCAGATGGAAGGGAATGCCAGAGATTGCTCTTATAGTTACCAATATCAGTATGTAAAATCCAAAGGAAGCGGGGGGCTAAGAATTAGCTGCCACCCAGAGCTCTGAGTGCCTCACAAAGTATATAACTAATCCCCAAAAATTCTAACAGGCCGCATGGCCACATACATTGTTGAGCTCCCCGTGGATTTATAAATCTCCTTGCCATTGGAGTGGAGATCTAAGAACAATATATATGCATCTTATCCATATTGAGAACATTGTTGATTAACAAAATAAGACTCGCTGTGCACAATGGTAGCTGGGTGAGGGGGGAGTTTATCAGGAAGAGGCTCGCTGTGTTAGTTGCATTTCCAGAACATCCGATGAAGTGAGCTGTAGCTCAGGAAAGCTTATGCTCAAATAAATTTGTTAGTCTCTAAGGTGCCACAAGTCCTCCTGTTTCCAGAACTGGGTCTTATGTAAAGATAAGCGTTTTCAGATGCAAAACACGAAGTGATGCTATAGGCTTCCTTCAGCAGGGCACCCTTTGCTTTCCGGCTTCCCCAGAAGCCGCACTGCCCCATCCATCTGTCTTCCACACGTGTAAGCCCCCCACCACCATAGTACCTAGAGTCCTAGCCGAGCCTTGATTGTCATTTACTAAAACCCCGATCGCAGTCAGCTTCCCTCCTCACAACACCATTGGGGGGTGGGGGATCCGTGGGAGAAATGTTTGTGATACACCCGACACTGAAGGTATCAGTTTTCGCTGTGTTCTCTCCGGTTGTTGCAAATTAAATGATCCCCTTTAACATCAGGCCCAGTGGCTAAGCAGGATACTCCTATAAAAGTTCCCCGTGTTGTTTCGAAGGGAGATTTGCTCCTCTACTCTATAATCTTTTTAAAATCAGGCCTGATACTTATGAACCAGGCTGGGCACGTCGCGTCTATGCACACAGCGCGGACGGATAAACCGTTACGATCACTGCGATGAAGGAGCAAACCTCGCCAAGGGAACACATCGCCCCAGGGACGTGGCGAAGCCAGCCCCTTCCCGCAGACATGCTCGCAGGGCAGGGGCAGCGCTCCCGGGGGGAACAGAAGGGTCGGCAGCGGACAGGGGCCTCATCCCTGCGCCCTGCTTAGCGGAGAGGCGTGGGGACCAAGGCGGGGTTTCCCCTTCAAACCTCTTCCCTTCCCCAGCGGGGCAGAAGGGCGAAGGCTGGAGCCGCGGAGCTCAGGCAGCCCCGGCAAGGCAGCGCTTTGCGCTGTGACGGGCCGCTCCTTCGCGGCTCTGCCCGGGAGAGGCTTGGAAAGCGCCTCAGCCCTGGCGCCCGCGGGCTGCGCGGGGCAGGTGACTGGGTTCCGCGCTGCGGATTTTTACGCGCAAGGAGACTCGCTTTTAGCGGGGCTTGCCGAGCCGGCGGGGTCTGGCAGGAGGCGCAGGGGCCGGGAAAGGCGCAGGGACGGCAGTGGGCTCACCAAGCCGGCGGGGGAAGCGGGAAGAGCGCTCAGCTGGGACAGTGGCCAGTGCGCGTCCCCGGGCAGCCGTAAGCCAGGGATGGCAGGCAGGGGAGCCGATCCTGCGCTCCGGACGCAGCCGCGCTTCCCTAGCAGATCGGGGGTGGGGGGGCCGGGAGCAGGACCTGGGCCCGAGCCGTCGCTGGCTTTTCTGCACGCGGGAACCTCCGCGGGGCTCGGTTTGGATCAGCGCGGCGGTCCGCAGAGGGGAGCTAACAGGGGCCGCTGGGCTAGACCCAGCGCGCAGAGAACTGGCAAACTGAGGCAGGGCCACGGACAGATCTGGGAGCTCCCGGGTGGGACTGGTCTGGGTGCTTGTGTGTTAACGTGCCCGAGCTGGCACATTCCCCGAAAGAGACAGGAAAGTCGCCAGGGCAACAACAACAGCAGCAAAATGCCCTGGGCATCCGAAAGGGGGTTAGGAGGGAAAGAAGACAAGCGAGTGGGTCGGTGCATTTCCAGCATCCCAGCTTTGAACCGTGCGGTGCTTCCGAGCGGCCAACACCCTCCCCGAGCCCGCCCCGGGCGAGAGCCGCTGGCGGGGGAGGACACGCAATGAACCGGGACAGGGATTCCGCGTGTCTTCCCCAGCCCGCCGCGGTCAGCCCAAGCTCCAGCTCCGCGCTAGCTACGCGGGTCGCGCCAGCGAGACCGCAGGCGTCTTCCGGCACCTTTGGGGCTACGGGAGGTTCTGGGTGCGAGCTATTCAATCCTACAGCACCCGGAGCTTCCTGCTGCACTAGACGGGCCAAGGCAAACACCCCCTCTGCGGGCTGCATCTGCCCCGCAGGGCTCTCCTGGGATCGCTTCCAGTCCGGCTGAGAAGGGCAGGCCAGCCTTGAAATAGACACACTTATCTTTTATCGAGGAGGGTTCAATGGAGACCATCCCTCCAGAGCCCTAGAAACTGACCCAGCCCGGCTCGCCTGGGATCGCGCCTGGGGCTGCAGCACGGGGAGGGGGGAGCCCTGGTACCTGGGAGCCTCCAGCCAGGATCCATGCTTTCCCCCCAACCCCCCTCCCTCGTGTTCAGTCACTCCTCGCAGATGCCGGGCTGGGATTTTGCTGCATGTCTGGTGGGCGCCGAATCCAATTTGCTGGGAATGATGCTGTAGGCGGAGATGACAGGCAGAGCTAATTGGGCTTTTGCAATCCCTCTGTTTGTCTAGGGAGATAAATATAATAGCGCCCTAATCTCAAGTATTGCGAGTGGAAATACCTTTCTGTCTGCTCCACTGCATCGGAGCTGGGGAGGGGGTGGGAGAAGGGGGAGGCTCTGTCATTCCTCGGAGGGGCTGTTTGGGAAATCAAAGGGCTCAAGAGTTTTGCAAGCCAGCAATTAATTAAGGTCTATTTCTGTTAAAGAGAGGGAAAGCGACTGGGGGGAAGGGGCGAGAGACTGGATCAAACCAAAAATCAGAATAGTGGCTAAATAGAGCACCTGGGCCAAAGGTATCCATGGCGTAACTCCCCTTACACCAGGGATGGGCTAGCACCGAAGTTATCACCTTCTTGTCTCCTAAAGAGCTGGCCGTGTTCATGCCCCGGAGAAGCCTGTATAAAGAGAGATCGGTAAGAAATAATCGCCCCACTCACCTGCTCTGGTTGCTGCTTCCCCTCCTGTGCGGTCTGTGGTCGGAGCGGTGAGTTCTCTAGCTCTGCTCAGGTCTCCTGTCTGGGGTGGGTTACTTCGCTGGCCGGCTAGAGGCTGCAGTGGGGTAGGAGCCTGGAGCTGCCAGTGAGTCCATATAGAGGGAGTCGCGGATCTTGATTACAAATTGCAGCAGCGCCGAGCTGTCTCCCATTTAAATGTCTGCCAGCTGAGATCTGCTCTCCAAGCCCCTCCAGATCATTGGCCAAGCGCCTCCAAAGATCGTGTTATCCGCCCCCTTTAACGCTTCCATAAACTTCCACCAGGGAAAGCTTTCAGTCATCTCCAGATAAACACTCGGCTACTTTCCTCTTTCAACAGACTCGGTGCTAAAGGTCACCCCCAAGGAATTGTTCTTGGAATGCACAGAAAATCAGATTTTCCACCTCCATTAAAGTCCGATATTTAAGAAGAGTTAAATATTAAATCCTCCCTTCCGTTCATAGTGTAGTGGGCCAGGAACTGCATGGAAAGCGATTTGCACACACGATCTCTCCTCCAATAACACAAAGCAGATAGAGTTGGGGGGGTCTATCCGCTAGATTAGAACATTTGCTGTTAGTTTCTAACCTGGTCTAGTTAGGAGGGGATGGATCCAGCAAGATTTCTGGGTCTCAGAGTTGCAATACGGTGCCATTTCTGACGTTTGTCCTTAGCAAATATGCCCGGAGTTATGTAGCTTTGGTAATAATATTGGTTGGGGGGGGGGGGCGATTAAAACATGTGAATCACGATCCGATACCCACACGAGTAGAGCTTTATCAATGAAAGGTTTCATCCCCGCAAGAGCCGTGACACCGCCTTGTCTTTCCCCAGCCAGAGGTGTGTGTGTCTGAATATTGAGGTAGCTGTCAGCAGCCAATGTTTGCGTCTACAGTTATTCTGTGCTGCGGTTTTGCACGGGAAAGAAGAAAGAGTCCAACGTCTCCAGATTGTAATGAAACTAAATGTTAATAAAACTAGTGATCAAGCGTTCCCTTTTAAAACAGCATTTCAGAGGGGGAACGTCTGCCATGGCATGTAAAATCCAAAGCTGTGTATTCTCTGGTCAAGCCGAAGTCCCAAGGAAAGGAGTATTTTTTTTAAAACCCGCAGAAGATTGACAAAATGACCATATCGCGCCTATATTATAATAGATACAAAAGGTTCAACGTAAACGCCATGGTAAAAGCTGAAGTTTAGCTCATACTTATTACAGGCAAAAACCGACGGGAGTTTTGTTTGTCTCATGAGTTCAAGATCAAGCCCTTTGTACCTTTTTTTTAAATACACAAATAAATGTAAAAGATGCCCACTCCCTTTTAGGGTAACTTGACAGAAGTTTACCCTCATATAGTCTATCAAGTTTATGTTTGTTTTCATTGAAGAGAGAGAGATGGGGATAGATACATAAACCAGAGAAAGAGACTCACCTTTTCAATCCAAATAATCGAAATGTTTATATGGTTAAAACGGTGAGTCAGAGAGAGAGAGACAGAGAGGTTGGGGACTATTTAGTAAGTCAAAAATCAGCAAATATCTGTAGCCTCCCTAGGGTACATAAGTAATCAGGATAGTTAAGCGCAACTCTTAACTACGCTCTCTTCCCTTCCCTGGACATGTTAATACCAAGGGTTATACAACTACAGTACTATGAGAGAAAGTTCATTAAGAACAGGCGCAATCTCTTAAATACCAGTTGACCTTCTGGTCCACTAATTAAAGGGATAAGTATCTGGCACAGTTGCTGCTCCCAGAGAATGGGGTTAGTCCGGCCAAAACCATAACCTCCGACTCTTTGCTCAAGAACTTTTTCCGCTGGAACGCCAGTGTATGTGAAAATAACAAGAAACTCACTGGCACTGTCACAAGTGGCATGCTCCGAAGTCCATGGACAGACTCCTAGTGACTTCGATGGGGTTTGGAACAGTCCCACACTAATACAAGGTTTTCTTGCTCTCTCTCTCCACATATTTTACACTCTTCCTCAGACAGAGCTCTGTCCCTTGAGCTAATCAAGTAAATGATAGCAATAGGAGGTTGTATTACTTTAGGAAATGTCAGAATTGGGGAGGGGAGGGTGGCAGCAGAGGGATAGACACTCAATTTTCCAGGGCAGCAATCACTTTCCTTCACCATGAGGCAATCCCCTGCCTCATTCACTACTGCCTGCCTTTCATCTTCCCTGACAAAATGAGCTAAGGGTTCCATAGCCACAACGTGATTTATCCCCCATGCACAACCAGCCTTTGCCCTGAATGAGGCAAGGGTCCGGTGAGGGAAAAACCAGTATGTGAACATGTAATTAAAAAGTGTAGCTCAATGCATACACACAACAGGGCTGAAGTAAGGTTTCACAGGCAACCTCAATCCTGCCATTTCCTAACGTCTGAGTGCTTGATTCTGCAACCTTAATAAGGGTCTTTAAATATAGGCAAAAGAAAAGAAGTATTTGTAGCATCTTAGAGACTAACAAATTTATTTGAGCATAAGCTTTCATGAGCTACAGCTCACTTCATCGGATGTAGTGTGAAGTGAGCTGTAGCTCATGAAAGCTTATGCTCACATAAATTTGTTAGTCTCTAAGGTGCTACAAGTCCTCCTTTTCTTTTTGCGGATACAGACTAACAGGGCTGCTACTCTAAAACCTTTAAATATAGGGTTTTGTGTGTGTGTAATTTCCTGTGCTTTCAAAAACAATCTGAAAAAAACAAAACAAAACAGTGATTCTATCACGTTGATACCCACGTGGTTCACCAGCAGTGTTGGTACCCTTAGATCTACTGCACAGAGCTCTGTCCTTTGAGCTAATCAAGTAACTGATAGCAGTAGGAGGTTGTCATCTTCTATGGATGCCAGTGGTAGAGGGAGTGGAACAGTTTGGGTTTCGCAGCTATTTGCTGACAGCAGAGAAGTGGTGAGACTCGGGAATCTCGGGTTCCATTCCAGGCTCTGGAGAGACCTGTGCTCTACAGACTCTTCTGCCTGTTCACCCCAAGCTTGACCACCATCCCCCTGTTCCATTCCTGCATCTTCCCTTCCCCACTGTTCCTTGTCCCAGACCTATTCTCTTTGTCTACCTAGTTCCATCTCCACTCCTCAGGCTTCTGATCGCACTCCCAGTTTCCTTGCCCATCCTCCACCCCCCACCACACACACACTCCTAGTCTTTTCCGATCTCCACTCCCAGTCTCCTTGCCCAGCCAGTTCCAATGCCTTCTCCCAGGTCCTTTTCCAATCTGTCTCTATCCTCCCAACCAGTGACCCTGAGTGGCTTAGATTAGATTAGATTAGATTAGATTAGATTAGATTAGATTAGAGTTCTAGTCGCCCCATCAGCATTTTCATCACATCTTAGTCTCCGTCTACTCCCTCCCTCGTTCCTTGACTCTGTGTCCCAGTCTCTTTACCCAGGCAGTCTCCCCCTGCACCACAGTTCCTTGTCCGATCTGCCTCCCTTCCCTAACACCTCTGCTCTTACCGCACTGATTCCTAGTTCCAGTCTCCTTGTCTGTCCAGTCCCTGTCTCCTGCCCTCCCCCAACTACTTCTCTGATTTCAGTGTTCTCCATTTCAGCCCCATTTCCTTCACTGGCTCCCAGTCCCAGTCTCCTTGCCCAACTATTTCTAGCCTCCCCTCACACCCAGCTCCCAGGTTCCCTGCCCAAAGAGTTCCAACCTACCTTCCCTCCTACCAGCTGCCAGTCCCAGCCTCACCTCCCTTCTCCTTCCATCCAGTCTTCCTGCCAGTCCCAATGTCTCTAGAACCAGACTTGCAAGACTGCTTGCTCAATCTGCTCCTTTCTCTCCCTCTTGGTCCAGCTTTTATCCCCTCTACATTTTAATCAGGTGGTTTCTTCCTCCAAGTGGCAGTAGGTGGGTTACTGAGAGCACAGGGAAGACAGGCTCCCTGCTCTCAGTTCTAGTGACCAGCAACTCGGCAGACTGGACCAGCTCATAGCAACCATTACAGGGAAGTCCAGCTCTGCCCATACAGCACGAGGCTGGAGATTATGCATTTATCAATAATAGCCTTGGGTGGTGGGGGTTCTGCAGTTTCAGATGAGGTACCTATTCAGTATGCCAGACAAAGTCCATGAAAGTGCAGATGAAAAGTACAACTACAGCTAACTGTAATTAGATTGGTTAGTCTCTAAGGTGCCACAAGTCCTCCTTTTCTTTTTGCGAACACAGACTAACACGGCTGCTACTCTGAAACCTGTAATTAGATAGCATACCGCATATTAACTATACATGCCAGAGGGCACACATAGGCCACCTGAGTTCATAGCTCAATTACTAGAGGGAAGGTTCAGCCTTGTAGGGGAGAGCTTGCTGTGATAAACAGACCTGGGCAATTTTTAGAGAATTTTACAGTTTTTCCTTTTCACTTTTGCACAGAAAAAACATAGTATTTGGCTTTGTGTGTGGATCCAAGAGTTATAAATAGCCAGTGTCCTTCCCTTAATGAAGAGAGAGAGAGAGAGACAGAAGGATACAAACCATATCTATTAGTGGTTGAGCAAATTTTACATTCACTTTTTTTCCTGTCACAGTGACATGAAGTAATTGTGTTTGCATTCCTAACATTGTTGCTCTCTCAATTAATTAACAGCTTCAGTGCCTGGGCTCTAGCCAGGAGCTTTGGGGAGAAGCTTGCTAAGGCTCCCACCTCCCCTATGCTACAATAGTTGATGTGTCTTCCAAGTGCACAGATTAAGTGCCACCCATCAGCTGACAACAGTCCGATGAAGTGAGCTGTAGCTCACGAAAGCTTATGCTCAAATAAATTGGTTAGTCTCTAAGGTGCCACTAGTACTCCTTTTCTTTTTGCGAATACAGACTAACACGGCTGCTACTCTGAAAAGTGTCAAAGGAAGCATTCAGATCCTCCTCCTCCACTATTGCTTGCAACTACTGCCTCCTTTCATGGCTGACGCTGGCACTGCGGCTGCTTGCAAGTCTTCTGCAGATTGCTGAGGTCCCCACTCCCCTTTCTGACTACTGTCCTTGCTTTGCTGTCAGTTGAGGCCATCGGTGGCCTTCTTTGATTCACTGGGATGGAGCCTATATGGCAACTCCATAGCACACACTTCTGGATGCCACCTTCCCAAGTGATGCTTGAGGGCATCTTTTACAGGGCAATCATCTCCCCTTTGCAATGTCCCACTACACTCAAGCACCCAGTTAGATGACCAGATCGGAGTATGCATGGGCCTGAACTGTAGACCAGCTGGTGCTGCACTCTGCCCTTCGCACTCCCCCACACCACCTCAATTTCTTGCTTAGTAATAAAATCATCAGCGTTAAAGCTTCCAGATGACTTAACAATGGGGAGAGTGGTGAAGAAGACAGATCACTGATTCAGAGCGATCTAAATAACTGGGCACAAACAAACAATATGCATTTTAATATGGCTAAATATAAATGCGTGCATCTAGGAACAAAGACTATAGGCCATACATACAGGATGGGGACTGTATCCTGGGAAGCTGTGACTCTGAAAAACACTTTGGGGGTCATGGTGGCTAATCAGCTGAATGTGAGCTCCCATGCCAAAACAGCTAGTAAGATCCTGGGATGCATAAACAGGGGACTCTTGATTAGGACTAGAGTAGTTATTTCACCTCTGCATTTGGCATTGGTACAACTGCAGCTGGAATGCTGTGTCCAGTTCTGGTGCCCACAGTTCAAGAATGGAGAGAGTTCAGAGAGGAGCCACAACAATGATGAAGGGATTAGAAAACATGCTTCATGGTGATATACTCAACAAGCTCAATCTATGTAGCTTAACAAAGAGACGGTTAAGGGGTGACTTTATTACGGTGTAGACATATCTATATGGGGATCAGATACATAGTAATGGGCTCTTCAATCTAACAGAGAAAGGTATAACACGAGCCAATGGCTGGAAGTGGAAGCTAGACAAATTCAAACTGGAGATAAGGCATAAATTTTTAACCATGAGAGAAATTAACCATTGGAACAACTTACAAGGGTCGTGGTGGATTCTCTAACACTGACCATTTTAAGATCAAGATTGGGTGTTTTTCTCAAAGCTAATCTGTAGGAATTATTTTGGGGAAATTAGCTGGCCCATGGTTATACAGGAGGTCAGACTAGATGATCGCAATGGTACCTTCTGGCCTTAGAAAGTATGAATCTATTAATATTCCCTGCTGTTTCTGACCCGCCTCTGACCCCTCTCCTCAGTCCAACCCCCAAAGTGTGTTCAGATGCTTACTAGAGCACTTTCAATGTAAAACTTTTTTCGCACTATCTGTTAGGCTAGTATTTGTGGCATACTGGTGGTAGAGAAGCAGTCCTGCAAGTCAAACCTTGCTCACCTGGATGTTGTTCATGAAAACACCATTGAAAGACAAGCAAATTGTCAAGTTGTGTTGGGAGAAAAATGGTGACTATTTCTTGCTGTAGTTGCCTGATTGTTGAACATGGCCAAAGAGATAGAATTAAAGCTAACCCATTCCCCCCGCCCCGTCACCCGCCCCGCCAAAAAAATGGCTTAGGCCCATTTTTTGTTTCTTTACGTTGAACAAAGAAGACTTGGCAGGGCTTGTTCTGGTTATCCTTTTAACATCAGCAATTCAGATCTTACCTACCCTGGAAGACTTTCCTCCCTCTCTATAGTAGGGCATCGTAGCAAAAAAATTCTCCTAACTGCTCCGATCAGTTCAGCTCCACTGATGGGAGCCTTAGTGAAGACATGGCTCTGGTGTATTTACTACTGTCTGCAGGTTTAACTGGCATGGTGGTAAAATTTTCAGACATCACCAGTACCTTTGCCACACTGGAGATCCCCGTGTTGCTACCACCAGAGCAGTTGAAATAGTGGAAGCCCAGTGTAAAAATCTGTAGTATAGCCAGAGCTCTAGTGGGGCACTCACATTTTTCTGTAGTACAGATCCGTGCCGAGCACTACAGAAGCGGGTGAACGTATGGGGCAGTAAAAATGGGCGCTGCAATGCAGAGCAGATTGAGCTCTCAAATTAACTACGCTCTTTGCCTCTTTAAAATTGGATTTCTTTACATTCCTATTCCGTTCTTTTTGCCCTGGGGTACTTTGCCCCTTTGTTTTAGTAAAAGAGTGAAAAATTGTCCCTGCAGGGAAAAGTATGCTTGGTCTCAGCCCCTCTCCGCTGCAGCTAACTTTGAGCACTACTCAGTTTATCATCGTTGCCAAGACAATTGGTGCCTTTATTAAAATCCTATGCAGACAAACCTAAGGCGGATGAGGGCCAAATCCTCTGCTGCAATAAATCGGCCTAGCTGTAGTTACTTCAATGGAACTACACTGATTTATACCAGCTGAGCTTCTGGCCTAATATGCATAGAAACCAAATGACTCTTCTCGCTCCTAGACACGGTTCCTCTAGGTCAGGAGGGAAGTAAACAGAACGAGAGTGGTGGGGTCAGTTTGAGCTGCTGGACTCTGTGCTGTGCCTGTTCTGTTCACCAGAGCGAGGACTTCACTTCACGCAGCAGGGCTGTGAATCTGGCACTAATTTAAGGGGAAAAACTAAAGCAATAAAATAAAATTCAACAATTGCTGACAAAATAACGAGTGGTTTGTGTATGGCAGCAACTAGGGATGTTTTCTGTCTTTTGATGACATATACGAAAATATAATTTATAAACCACCATATTCGTTTGTTTTTAAGGTGAATATGTAACAGCCCAAAAACTTTGTTACCACAGAGTGAAGCTTGTCCTTTGGTACATCATGTCCTTCCAGAACATATGGAGTGACTGCACTTAAACTCTGAAGACAAGGAAATGAAGAGTTAAGACATACGCCACTCCTGCAATGCAACCTTAACTCTTCTGCCTGCAGCTGGCAATAGTCACACGGAATGAGTCAGTAAGGTGGGGGAAGAGGGCAAGGTGCCATAATCAATAGACATGCAGAAGTTCTAAAAGAATGTGTCCTTATTTGTGTCATGGGCCACAAAATTAAATTCCAGCATTTAACTGTCTTCCCTGTGGTAGGTGTATCTATGGTGGAGGGAGTAGCTGGAGCAATTTGGCAGAGCAATTATTGTGTTATGACATCTGTACTTTGAAGGATCAAGTATGCCTCATTTCAGTGCTGTTTTTTGCCGGATGTGTCCGCAGAGGTTCAGGAGGATGTCTTCATTCCATTGGAAAAGTTAGATGTCTGGCGACATATAAGACTGTGATCTCCAAGACTTGGGTAAGTGAAGACTCTGTATCAGAAGGAGTTTGCTATAAAAAGAAGGTGATATCCTTATCAATAGAGTTCATTGAGAAAGGCACACGCACTAAAAGGGTGGATGAAAAACACCTTTACAGTCCATTAACACTTCAGATACATAATCTTGAAATACTGTATGCTGTTAATGAGACATGAAGCGCTGAAGTAACATTCTAGTCCAACACTTGATTAGTTTAACATATATCCGATGGGCACAGTCTATTTTGGATTACATTAGAATGTGTGAGATATAAAGCCGTGGGGGTGGGGAAAGGGAAGGGCAGGTGGGGTGGGAAGTGATCAACAAAGCTAACAAGCTGTGATGCCTACAGGAAGGGAGAAGAATTAGAAAAGTCCTGAAGGGCTCCAGATGGAAGGGTAAAAAATAGGGAGGGAGGGAGTAAAGACAGAAGAAGAAGAAGCATTTTCACTTCTCCTTCCTGTCATCAGTAGCTGTGACAGTAATAAATGTTCTGGATAGGATGGGGGGAGAAGGGTTTGGGGTGCTTTGATTTCAGATATTCTGCTGACTAACAGTATGTCTACAGTGGAATAAGGGTATGTCTACACTCCAATTAAACACCTGTAGCTGGCCCAGGTCAGCTGACTTGGGTTTGAGGGCTGGTTTGCAATGTAGACATTTGGGCTTGGGCTGGAGCCTGAATGTCGACACAGCAATTTTTAGCCCTGCAGCCCAAGCCCTGCAAGCTTGAGTCAGCGGACCCAGGCTGGCCATGAGTGTTTAATGGCTGTGTAGACATACCTGAAAGCCTCAAGCCTGCAATTCCTGTTCATGTGAGTAATCCATCCACACCATGTTGTCTTGTTTGCTGCAATTTCAAGTCTCGTGTGAATAAAGATTATCCCCATGAAGAAAGGCATCAGGATCATGCCCTAGACATGTTCTTCATACCAAGCCTCTGAACAGCAAAGACTGAGCTCTCTCCACATTTGAACCAAATTCCTTCTCATAGCCAAGTACAAAATCAGTTTCAAACCAAAGGCCCGACTCTTTATTCCTAACTCAGGCAAAATTCCCACTGAACTCAGGGAGTAAAATCTTGTCCCTGTGGAATTTTTACCATTGACTGCCAGGGGGCCAGGATTTCATCCAGGGAGTTCTGTCTGAATAAAGGCTGGAGGATAGAGCTCAATATATGTGGTCCTTTAACAAAACAAGTCCAAATACACCACAATACTAAACACTTCATTTATTGTCAGATTAAAACAAAATAAACTTTAGGGTGATGTAAATATAATGCTGTAGTGTGGGAAGAGAGGCCAAATTCTTCCCCATTGTAACCCTATCGACCAGGCTGGATTGACACTGGGGATGAAGTTTGTCTAGTACGATTATTTTTACTTTTAAGCAAATAAATGGAAATTGTTTGAGTAATTATATCCCATGTTATGTTGGAAAAAAAACTGTACAAACTTTAATTCATCCTCTCAACTGCCCTATAAATTATAGGTTAGTAAAGTAAAGCTATACAAACAGTTAGCACTGCCCATAACATTTCAACATTTTTGGCAAAACATGCAGGGTTGGGGGAAGCCTTAAATTTTTGTTAACACTTTTTTCCATAGGTTCCTCATCTGTGCAATAAGCATATTTATTGTGAACAAAGAGAGAAGGTGAAATCCTGACCATATTGGCTCCCTATGGGAGTTTTGCCATTGACTTCAGTGGGGCCAAGATTTCACCTGACATGGCCAATAGCACTGAGGGAGATTATGGCAGAACCATGCTTGAAACTTGAAAGCATCTGCTTCTTGGTCTCACATGCTTTCCTCGCACCTATGATGCCTTTCAGGGAGAAAGAGGATATGTCAGGCACTAAAAAGACTAAAATGAAATCTGTAGCCTTGTACACATGCACACACACAGAGAAAACCCTTTTTTTTTTACCACTCTACCAATTGCGGCACAATATCTGGGGGTCTCATCCTAGTAATACTTACATCATGCTACAGATGCATAAATCTCAGTGTGCCTTAGAAAAGAAGGCAAGTCTCATTATCCTTATTTTACAGATGATGGATGTGAGGCACAGAGGTGTTAAGTGACTTGCACAAAGTCAGAGAGCTAGTTGGTGTCAGAGCTATGAGCACAACTCAGGTTTCTTGGTTCTCGAGCCTTTGCCGACCCATTGGGCTTAAGTCTCTCACTATGACCTAATTTTTTTCACTGCCTTCCCTTGTATAGTAAAGGTAAGAATGTAACAGCTTTTTGCTCATTCATTATTGTTTTATTATGCATTTTAATGTGATTAAACAGTGCTGTGATTATACATAATACACAGTAAATATGTGTTGCTTTGGCATTTCAACAATAATGTCCATGCATTTGTCTGTCTATTTTTACCAAGTGCACCAATATCACATAAAGTACAATGCGGGGGGGGGGGGGGGGGGGGAGGGAGGGGAGGTGGGGAGGAGGCATGACATCTTCCCCAACGTTCAGGAGAGAAAAATAAATTAAAGGCGTATTTGCTTTTCCCAAAACTTTTCATTCTGGTCTGCAGAGGTAACTAAAGCATTTTGGCCAAGATTTTCAAAACTGGATGCCACTAGTTAGGCTCCTAACTCCATTTTTAGGAACTTAAAGAAGTGGTCTGACTTTCAGCAGAGTCAAGCATCCTAGCTTTCCCCGGAAGTCAATGGTAGCTGTTGGGTTCTCAGCCCTTTCGAAACTCAGACCAGTTAGGGTTTGATTCTGCACCCTTGAGGTGAACGGGAGTAAGATGAGGGTCATAACTGAATGCATATAGCTGGATTTAAGAGCTTGCCTTTAGGCACCCATTTTGAAAAATGTGGTCTTGTGGTATAATGTCTGGGAAGATTTAGATTATCTTGTGTGTTGTATAAGATGTGTAGATACAGACTATCCTTATGTGCCAATAGGCTAAACTTTAAGTGCCAGACAACTATATTCTTGCATTCCAAATGGGGAAATACGGTTTGTCAGCCGAACATTTTTATGATTCTGTTCACAATTCTTGTGATGTGTCTTGCATAATTGGTGGCTCCAGAAGACATTAACAAGAAACTGAGAGCTATAAAATCCCCATAAAAAATCCTCTGCCCTTTGCATGTGTTTTTTTTTTTACTTTGCTAAGTTCCTGCTTATTGAAGATTTGCTGCCATGATGATATATTTGTTGATATGCTTTGCTTTTGAGATAGTTATGGAACTGTGACAGAAGGGGTGATTCCAGTAATGAGGGGTACAATGCATCTGGGTTCACATACATACAAGAAACCTTTAGATTATAAAGTTATGAAATGAGGATCTGAGTAGGTTGTCATGTGTTCTTTGCTTACATAGTTCACATTGTGACATGACAGCGGTGAAATACTGCTTCCAGTTGTTACAGGAGTGAAAGATTCCCTTCCCACTCCCTGCTGCATCTCACAACCTGGCAGCAACATTCTGTCTGACATAATGCAATCATGTACATTACTAATATATTTGTAAATATCACGTATACATTTCTAGCAATGATCTATTTGCATTTGTTTTCCCTCTCTGCATTGCTATACAAAGCTCTTTGCTGTTTCTGAAACATATATAATTCAGGATACTGCATTTTCTCAGCCAACCAAAAAATAAACAAGGTGGTTTGTTTTTTAAATACTCACGGTACAGTTGGTTTAGTGGTTAAAGCAAGTAATTGAAAGTCAAGAAATCCTGCATTCTAGTCCTGGCTTTGCCACTTTGGTCAGATCCTCAAAAGTATTTAGGTGCCTAACTCCCACTGAAAAGAATGGGAGTTAGGTGCGTAAATACCTTTGACCTAGCATAATTTACTTAAAAAGTGACCTGCAAAGGAAAAAATAAAATTGGGTTTCTGCCTTTTTTGCTTCTTTATTATGTGAAAAGGTCTGAAGTCTGAACATTTTTAAGTCTCTCCACATATTTAAAAAAAAACAAAAAACAAAAACCTGAAAGTCTCTGCAAGAATGGAGAACTAGTTAGATTATAATATCACATGCACCAAGAAACTGAAACACTTATCTGAGCGGGTAAATTATTTTAATGTAGACTTGAAAAACAAAACAAAATTGAAAAGTTTTAAATGCCTATGTAATTCAAATGGCTAATAAACTATAGGAAGAAAATTAATTAATGGCTATGAAAGCACTCAGTCCACTTTTCTGGGTGCTTCAGGGAGACCAACAGCAAAATAAAATGACATTCCTGTTAAGTTAAAAATGAGCAGAACATCTATCCTCCCATTTTCTATAGGCTCACTTTATACATAATCAAGAAGCAAAACAAAAAGACAAATCTTTTCTTTTTCACTTACAGGTCATTTTTAACCTTCCTGTGCCTCAGTTTCCCTCTCTATAAAATAGTGATAATGCATACAATTTTCAGAAGCTCTTAAGTTACTTGGGAATGAGGCCCCTAAGTTATGTACCCACTTTTGAAAATGTTATCTTCTAATGTTTACTTACTTATGAGCCTTAATACATGGATGTTTTATAAAGACTTTGAAATCCTCATATGGAAGCCAGGAATGGGGAACTGTAGTGTGAAACAAGAGCTTTAAAATTTTGTAATTTGCCTTCATCAAAATTCATCATTCCAAGGCAAAAGCGAAGTCTCTGCCATTAGAATTGTTATCGGCAAAGCCTGGAACAGGCAAAGAAATGCTGTAACCAAACTGTCTTCTTCTCTGAGCACTCTTCCAGACAGGGCTCTCATTCAGCAGTCTTCCTTGACTTTAATGAGACTTAAGAATGTGCTTAAAGTTAAGCACTTGCTTAACTGCTTTGCTGAATAGGGGTGGATTTAAGCATGTGCTTAGATGCTTGAACTGGGGCGGGGAGTCTAAGTCCCCAATCCTGCAAAGAGTTATGCAGGTGCTTAATTTTACATTCAGTGGGACTACTCAGAATAGAGAAAATTAAGCATATGCATAAGTCATTGTGAGATCTAGGCCTCAGTTTGGAGACCCTTACTGGAAAACCCTACATTTATTTGATATACTCTTCTTTTCCCCTGTGAAAAGACCCATTAGCTTCACTGTGCATGTTATGATTTAGAAGAGGGATTCTAAGTGCTTACAGAGTTAAAAGAAAAAAATAATTAAAAAAATTACAAAATCTGTATCTTTTATCTGTATTGTTACCAAAAATCTCCCCTTTAAAAAATTGCCAACAACTTTTTCATTTCTGGGAAACTGCACAGACGAGTCTGGGGCCAACTCTTTTGTCTTTGTATTTCCAACTGTTCTGGTTTACTTCTTCTGTTTCCCTGTCAAAAATTGCTCTTTTAGTCCCAGTTTAGCTAAGGGTGATGGGAAGTTTACTACTTGATCTTTTCCCTTATTCCAGTGTTTTGAATTGTAATTAGCAGTTTCCAGTACTCAGGCTTTATTCCCCAAATGCAGGCCCTTTTACGGAGCTGCTTAAAGTAATGAAAGAGCTGTCATTTCATTCCCCACAAACAGCCACACTGCCTGTTCATTCCCTTTCAGCTGCTTTCATCCTCAGTCTAGTGAAATGAAATTATACAAATTATGTGACATTAAAAATACCTGCAAAAGTGTAAATCCACTTGATGCTAAGAGAGCTTCTGTAAATAGTTTAGGAACCTTTATGTAGGTGTTTGCAATGAATCAGTTATCAAACATTTTGGGCTTCTGGATGCACTTTTTAAAAGTTGAAGAGTCTAAATATTTTCCCCTAGGGAAGCCTTAGTGCCCAAAAGACGTAAGTGAAGAAGTCAGCCTGCTAGTGACCAAATCAATCACACTTCAGATCAAACTACAGAGGGGCTTTTTGGTTTGGAACCAGATAGAACTAGGAACTCTTGTGCAGAAGGTATTATTTCTTTATATGGCTTCAAAATGAACATATGAATGTCTAGAAAAAAACCAAACCAAACCAAAAAGCTTTCCCTGTTTAAAAAAATATTACGGCAAAGTTAGAAGAAAGAATCCTTTGGAGTCAGCCAAGGTGAAATCTATCAAATCTATGAAATCTAAAAAAATCATAGCTACTTTTTGCCCCCACCATCTAACTGAAGGGGACAAGGAAGGTGCGGTGGTATATTTTCCTGCATTTAGGGGGAATTCATCCCTTTCATATGGTAAGCTCTTTTGGCATGAGAGCTGTGCCTTCTTTGGCTATGCCTTCACTGCAAAAAAGGTATGTTTTAATATCCAGATAGCTATCTTGACATTAAAGCCTAGTGGAGACAAGGCACTGTAGTTTTTACCTCAATGTATCTAATCAGGGTAATATCTTGGCCCTCTCCTGCAAAGGGGGATAGCTCCATCTGAAATGGGAAGTGGATGCTGGGGTATTTCTTAGGCAGGCTTGATCCTACAAACAGGTGCAGTCCCTGCTCCAGGGTGTAGTCCCACTCACAGTACAGGGACTCTTCCCGCTGTAAACTCAAAATCCAGTCTCTTTCACCAACAGAAGTTGGGCCAATAAAAGATATTACCTCACACACCTTGGCTGTCTCATATCTGGGACAAACATGGCCACAACAATGGTCATTTGTCCATTCAGTTCAGGACAAAAATTGAGCTTAAAAGTAGACAAGATTTATACATTTAAACTCAAGATTCAGTGGTCTGTAAATGCGTGACAACAGTCAGGGAAGGAGAGAGGCTCTTTGAGGCCATTAGCAAACAGCTCATGATTTGTTCTTCTTTGTGCGTTCTCCTTTGCCTTAGTCATTTTACAGTGAAATTGAGCCACTGATTCGCACCCTGGGTTTTTTTGGAGAAGATAGTCGGATGAGGAAATTTTGCAATTAATTATAGAAGACACCCATGTCATGTCCATGTATTGAAATAAGAGTTTGAGTCTATGAGTTAAGTGATAATAATTATGAACTTTGTAATAGGCAAAAGATAATTTAGATCTCCCTAGTCTTTCAGCCCAAATCCCTATATTTCCAATCCCTAAACCCCTCCCTTTCCTCTCCCCCTACCCAAGTCTCCATCCAAGAAAATAGCCAGGCGAGTTTTCAAGCTTTTTCAGCTCCAGTTGCTAATGCTGCTGACATGGCATCCACAATCATTTAAGATTTGTAATGCTGCCATGTGTTCAACACATGGCCAGCAGATATTCCTATTGTCAAGAATCACATAGTCATTGGAAAGCAGTTAGCATCATAAATAAAGCAAACATGATCAGATACTACATACTTCCTCCTCATGGTGAATTAGGATGAAGCACTGGAATTCAACCCCATTCTTCAACTAATGGCAGAAAGCATGAATGTGGGAGATCTGGTACAGTACATATCTGGGGAATGATTTACTTAACTCTTTCATTGTTCCACAGAGAAACAAGTCTGTTTGGAATGCATGTGTTTGGGTTATAACCCCATGTTAGCCAGCCATATCCCTGGGTGTATAGAGGATGGGGGTCTTGACTGTAACCACTCCACACCACATCTTCTATTGCAAAGTATTTTCCTCTTAAAGTTTGCCTTTAAATAGTTCACTGCCAATGGGTTAGTATGTCAGAGAAGCTTGTCAGCATCAGCATGGGCTGGATTCCATCTTTGATCATGGGGGGTTTATTTGTTCAACCAGGATTTAGAGGACTAAAGGCTTGTGCATGCCTAAAAGGAAGGTGGGAAGGAAAGAAGAACTGGGAAGGGGGAGGGAGTAGCCACTGATTCCTACTGAGTGAAATGGAAACTTTTCCTAAGGGTTTTTCTCCCTTTCTGGAGCAGATCCTCAGCTGAATCAAGTTGCTGCTATTGTCATTGATTTCAATGGAGCTACAACCAAATTTATACCAGCTAAAGATTTTCGCTTTTGTATTCAAGGGGTTTTCCCTATCGAGAATCATAGGGCTGGACGGGACTGCAAGAGGTCATCTAGTCCAGCCCCTGGCACTGAGACAGGACAAATTATACTTGACCATCCCTGACAGTTGTTTATCTAACTTGTTCTCCAGTGACAGGGATGACAGCTTGTTCCACTGCTTAAATGCCCTTATGTTTACATTTAAAGGGGAACAGCAGTGCTTTAATTAAAAAAAAACAAAACAAAAAACCTGAAATCCTAAATCATTAATGCAACACCCGTGTAGATTTTAAAATGATAAATAAATACTTACTAACAGAAAACTGTAACGCTGCTTCCCTTAATTTGTAGTAGGGGTTTGAGATGTGGCTGGCCCACCTACAGGAAGCATGACAACCTGAACACAGTTCTTGCTAGGTAAGTAAAGGAGGAACAAATTTGCAGTTAATTTGTTTAAAACTGTATTTGGCAATTTTTAATGTACACACACAGCACATACACACAGTGGGACTTGGGCACTTGTGCAGGATTGTTTTTGTTTTATGTTTTTTAATTTCAAAGCATTTCCATTCTCCTAAAAGGGTTTTCCTTCCCTTACAAATTTGTATAGATCAGGATGTGTGTCTAATTTCAGAGAGAGGCAGTACCAGACCCTACTGACCTGAGACACGGGGGTGAGGTCTTGCATGACTGCAAATGCTATCCTTTGCTTCACTGGCATCCAGTGTCATCCTGCACAGAAGAGGGAGTAGATCCAGAGGGAATTTAAAGCCTGGCTGTGCTGCATCAGCTAATAGAACGGTAGTAGACATGGATCGATATTTGACATGGATATTTGACACGTTTGGTTTTAGTGGCTGTGCCCTCTGTATCTACCCACCTTCCCAGTCTCTTTCCACACAGCACATTGTAAATATATCTGCACCTGAGAACTTTACAGCAATTTAAACTCTTTGTCCCATTCATCCGAAAAAACCCAGAGACCTGATCTCTGCTCTCTTACAACAGTGTAAATCAGAAGTAATGCCATTGAAGTCAATGGATTACACCACTTTTACACCATTGTAAATGAGATTGGAATTGTACCCACCATCTTACAACTAGAGCTGGCCAGAGAACAACAATTCCATCCCACAGCAACTTTCGAGGTTTCAAATTTGGTTTTGGTCCACATTGAACAAAACTTTTCAAATGTGTTTTGTGAAAATGGTATGGGTGGCTAGAGTATTGAACTGGTATTTGGGAGGCCCAGCTTCATAGTCCTACTGTGGTTGATTCAGAGCAGAGTTTTTCATCCCAGATCACTTCAAATCATGCTGAGCAGGGATTTGAACCTGGGTCTTCAACATCAGTGCCCTAACTGCCCAGCTGTCATTGGTCTTCCCTGCCCTTTTCCTTGCCATTCCCCCCATGATTCACACAGCTGAAAAGCTTCTTGGCAAAAGTAAGGTTGTACGAAGTGATATAGGTCTCTGTAAAATGCTGCAACAAAACATTTGTTTCAGAAAAATGTTCTGACTAGCTCTACCTAAAACCCTACTAAATTTCATCTCACACTAGCTGGAGCTACTACACAGTTTGTTTAAAGGTCCCTTATCAGGCACCGAATAATCTTGTCAAAAGGGACTTTGTTTAGATAAACATAAATGTGCCAATAAAAATAAATAATATCAGTTTACTCATTACCCATCCTTATATTATTTAGTTTGCTTTGCAGATTAGCCTCTTTATATGCTTTGCTACTGATTTGATTAAACAACTATCATAATCTTAAAATGACAAAAATTCCTGATTGACTCCATCAGAGCAGAAATATGGCATGTCTGAGGAAAAGATATTGAGGGGTCTTTATTTACAACTACAGTTCTTTTTGGATCTTTGGTCTCTTTTAATTGTGAAAGGACCTGGCTATCCCATTTCAGAAAGGCAGGCTATACACAGAGCTGAAGATAGAATTGTTAATCCTGTTATCAAGAATACAAAAGCCACAGGTTAAAGTTTCTCAATAGTTTTTTTGGGGGGTGTCCTAATTTCAAGTACAGTCAAGAGGGCTTAATGGACTCAGCAAATTGCCATGAATTTGAGTTCATTTAACAGGTAATTCCTTTAAGGAAGGTTTACTACTTTGTGGTAACATGAAGTTTAAAAAAAGATAAAAATCTCCAAACTCTAGAACTTGTTTTCCCATCTCCACACAGATCTATGACTGAGAGACGTTCAGCTTCTCAGGCCTTGTTGAAGTTGTAAACAGTTATCAGGCTGTACCTCAGCAGTAATCTAGTTGGTTTGTGGTGCCTAATTATCACGTCACCATGTAGTGTGGATAAAGTGACTGAGGCCTGCTGCTCTTAAAGGAACCAGACCTGAGTGTTTTTGATGTTATTAAGCAAACCACACATCCCACCCTTCCCTTTATAAGCTATGCATTTACAAAGTACAAACAACATGGAACGGCATATGAAAGGGATTAAAAGACTGAAAAATGAGTCACTTTAGCGGTTGAGTCTTTAATCTGAGAAGTAATTAAATGGGCTTCCTTTATATGGTAAACCTGGAGAGCCGGTAGAACCATTTTTCCTAACAGTGGAGAAGGCATTGTGGGGGAGCGGGGTTGGTAATCTGAAGAAACACTCTTCCAGCTTTATGGGACCTAAGGGCATGGAAAGGCTTCAGCCAACTCAAATTCTGTCTGTCACTGTTGTTGTAGCCCTGTTGGTCCCCGGATATTTGGGAGACGACACAGGAGAGGTAATATCATCTATTGGACCGTCTGTTGGTGAGAGAGACAAACTTTTGAGCCACACAGAGCTTTTCTCCAGGTTTGTGGAGCTTGAAAGCTTGCCTCTTTCACCAACAGATGTTGGTCCAATAAAAGATATTACCTCACTCAGCTTGTCTCACTAGAATTCTGTCTGGCCGCAGCAGCAGCAGGCAGGACAAAGCTAGAAGTTTAGGGATATATTTTGGGCCAGTGAAATCAATGGAAAGTTCTGCTCTGAAACTGATGGCATGACATATAGCCCTTAGTTTCTATTTTAGAGCCAATATCTGGCAACAAAACATTTCTTTGTACTCCTAGTCTGAATGGAGAATAAGCAGGAAAACAGGCTAAAGGGTTGAGTAAGCTTGATAAGTAGGAAGTATGGATCTGGCTCTGTGAAATCCTGAGTACAGTCAATGTCTGATGAAGTTTTTGGGAGTTGAGGTTGCTCGGCATCTTGTTGCAAGTGTTCAGCATCTTGCCATATCCAATTACAAATCTCACCCTACAACATACTCCCTTCAACTCAGAGCTTCTGTTCATATATTCTTTGTAAGAAACAAAAGAATGTGAAGCAACTCATGATGAATTCAAATGGTAGAGCAAATTCTACAGTTTTGCAATCTGCTTGCAAACAGTTTGAGAGAGGCAAGAATCAGTGAATAAATAATGTATTATTAATTCTAATAATACATTAGCTGTAATTGCTACAATAGGAAACTCAAATTCACTTCAATCCAGTTTTTGGAAATCTGGTGAACCTGCATCTAACCTCAAGTAGAATTTCAGCTCCTGTCAGTCTTATACCTAGTTCATTCTGTCTAATCTAAGTTGTTGAGCTTTTTTTTTTTTTGGTGAGGGGGGTATCTTGTCTCACAGGTTGAGGTTTTATAAATATAAGGTGAACCCATTTACTATAATCTCTGGGCCATTTGATATGTAGGAAAAATACATATCAAGTGTGTAATGTGGCCTGTGGGGTTGGAAAGCAATGCCAAATACCTTCTAAAAGTAACAAAATTTGATCTGGTGGCCCCATCACAGCTCACCTGACTGGAAGGTGGGTATCAATTTGTTGGTTTAGGAGGGAAACAGCATCCTCCTCCAGTCCACCAGTGCAACAAGGGCTTTTGAGATGAGCTAACCAGTGGTGGAGCACCAAGGGTTAGGCTGCTACACAGGGACTACAGGTTTTCACCTTGCTTCTTGCACAGGAGTATTAAATGCCCATGGAATAGATGGTGGTCCTTTTTCACCTTTGTTTTTTCTCTTGCAGCAAAGCAAGTAATTTACGTAGCCTGATAAAGGGTTTACCATTGCCAGACAACTGGTAAAATTGAAGGCCCAGGGTGAGGCCTATTGATTAGCCTACAGCTGGGAATCTCATCAGCACTATAGCCCAGTTTGGATATTTAGAGGTGCATGTGTTGACTCATCATCAGTCAGCTGATTGGCAGAGTTGTAGTGACTGTATTGTGACGAGGCCGAGGGTCATACTGAATATATAAAGTGCTGTGTTGGGGCCAGGTAGCATTGGTACCTGTCCTGATTTTTATAAGATTATCCCTGTTTTAATGGAAGGGGCCCATGTCCTGCAATTTAGGCTGACAGGACACCTTATGTCCAAAAACAATGGAGAGCCTCCCACTTACAAATAAGCTACATCTGACCTGAGATCTTTGTTATCATACACAAATGTCATTTTCCTCAGTCATGGCATTCCATAGGAGTATGAATTGAGCCACTTTTTAAATGTACAAATGCAGTAGCCACTCGGGGGAGGGAACGGGGGGGGGGGGGAGGGAGCATTGGATTTCATAGTCTGCAAACTAGAGACGTACCAGCAGGTAGCCAAGGTGAGTGTGAGTGTCTGGGAAGGATGAGATAGTGAAATGATAAAAACTGATCAGGAAAAATACTTCAGTCTGTAGATTCAAACCACAGTTTTCTAGTTAGCATGGCAATAACTAAGGCAGATTATCCTCCAAATACTGTGGAAAACGTCACTCTGTAAATATTGTAGATTGCTTGAATATTTATTAAAATAGACCAAAAGCTGAAAGTATCTGGGTAAAACAACATTTATCATTACTTTAGTTTGTTAAATCACAGTATCTGTGAACTAAAAAAAAAAAAAAAAGCTATAATTTTCATGTGTCAAACATGGGAAAATATAAGAATAAACACTGGAATTAAACTGGGCAATTTTTTATATCATCTTCCACTTTACAAGCTGCTGTTTAATGCTATTAACTCACATTTTAGTTACTAAAATGACTAATATTTTTAAAAAGCGCTCCATGACTAAAACAAAAACAACTAAAAGGTCCTATTAGCATAATTTAACAGAAAGCAGAATCATAGTTTCATTATCCAAGAGAACAATGTTATAAATACATCTGTTTTTCATCCACAATTATATAAATAATAAACATGCTGCCATTTGCAAGGATTTTAATAGCTGATTATATGTAAGCAATATTGTGATCTACGGGAGGATGGCATGAGTTTTCATCATTCATTTTCATTATACTTATTCGGTGCCCTTGTCTTCATCTGAGAAATGAGGAACAGACTTCTTTGCTACAACGTTGTCCAGTCTCTGGCCTTGCAAATATGGGTTCACACTCTGAAAAAAAAAATTAATTAAAAAGATACTGATTAGGAATGAGAAAATATATCCTAAGGTAACTAGCAATAATGGATATATAAAACTATGTTTACTGATCTGAGTGTCAAATGTAAACTGATAGATTGTCTTCCCAATGACCTGTCAGTCAAGCAGACATGCCCATATCATTACTCTTGGAATGTTTGTGCCCTCCATGTGATTACTCTAGTGTATTTGTCAGTGCTCTAGTGATCCCAGTCCAGGGTACTCTAGTTCCACTATATGGAAAATAAGAACCCTAAGCCTCTACCAGACCAGACCAGATCAGTAATATACTATATGTGTTTTATCCGAACAGGAAAATAAATCAAATGAACTCTATGGATTACTCACATGCACACAGTGTTTATGTGATTAGATTACAATAATTTGTCATGTTTAGTAAAAGTAGGATATAATATAGTTCCATCACGCAGCTTTACAAATCTTTGGGGGGAATGTTGACACAAGGCTTATTTAGAAAGAACTGATTGACTTGCAAATATTAAAACTCATTCTCTGGTTGCCAATTTTTCTTCTCAGTGCATGAAGAACAAATAGCTCCCAGGGAAAAATTTTAATATTTATAAATCAATTTTTTCCCTAAATAAGCTCTAATGCAAAAATTAATCCATTCCACTAAAAAGAAAAAAGTCCTTGTACCTACTCTGCAATCCCTCAAGGTGGAGAAATAAATGAGAGGATTAACTAGAAACTTTAGTATAATCTAAATAAAATGCTAATGTCTTGATTCTCTTCTCTTCAGTGGAAAAGGGGGACTAACAGGGAGCTGGAACTATTATCCCCATTTTATACATGGGAAACTGAGGCACAGAAAGGCTAAGTGACTTGCCCAAGGTCAAACAGGAAGGCTGTAGCAGAGTGGAAAATTGAATCCTTGTCTCCCAAATTCCATGCTAGTGCCTTAGCCACTGGGCCACCCTTTCTCTCAAACGAGGACGATAAGCATTACATTCCCTGTTAAGTCAGGCAGCATGCAAACAGAGAACATCTTTCTTTCTTTTTGATCTGCACATTTCACTAATCTTATCTTAAAGTGCAGTTCTACTATGTAAAACTACGCTACATATCTGCTCCCAGAGGCACATCCGCTTACTTTACTGACTTACAATAAGTTGATACTTTTTTTCCCTGTTAGCACTGCAAAACCAACAAAAGTCTAGGAGAGGGAGGTGGATATCCTTCTGGGTCATGTAGTAATCATCAGAATTGATTAGTAAATTCTAACTGCAAAATGTTTATGGCTGGTGATGTGTGAATCAGAAAGAACTCAACTTGACTTCCAGCTTCCTGATTGAGATTGCAGGGTAGGAAGTTAGAAAAACAATATTTTTACTTTCTGCTTCAATTATTCCAAATACAGACTACTCATTTTCTAATAAATATGGAACCCCTGCTGCCAGTGTGGAAATGCACTTTACATTTCAAAGTCCTATTTTCTTCTTATGGAGAAATGCAGCAGCAACAAAGTTGAACGATAAATACCTTTTCTGAGACAGAGGAAGGGACAGGAGCAGTGAGAGAAGTCAGGGGTTAGCGAGATGGAGGGTGCAAAAATTCTGTGTCATCAGGAGAAGAACCCATTCAGTTGTGTTTGTGACACATCTGGATGCAGAATAATGGTCCTAATTATCCTCTCACACCCGGGGTAAATCAGTAGTAACTTCACTGAAACTAACAGAACTACATCAATTATAGGGACAAAATCTGCTGTGATTTACACCCTTACGGCATGTTGACACAGGCAGCTGAGGGCAGAATTCTTTTCTATGGGGATCTAGCATTGGTAGTGGATTTTACACATACCTATTATGGGGAATTCATTTTTTAAAATTCAGTTTGAAGGAGAAATTATCCATGTTATTCAAAATCATTTCCTATGCAAAATAAAACCTATTTAAAAAGCAAGTTAATATAATTCTTAGATTTTACGGGAAAGTTTTTCACTTGAATACATCTTCTGAATGCAATGCAGCTGGCTGTGATAGAATAATAAAATTTAGGCTTAGTGGACTTTTATGGAACCAGGCACTGTAGTTTATCACAGTAATGTCTTGACTTCAAGTAGTATTCTAAGTTATAATACAGATGTATTAGTCCAATTCTTCATTTCAGCAATAGGATTTTACCTTTTTAATCTTCATCAGCGCTACACAGAAACAAGATATTAAAATTAAAACAAGTTGTGTTCTGACAATTACCCTTTTTCTTCTTTTTGGTCCACCCTTTATCTTCTCAAAGAGTAAATTCTTATTCTACAAAAAAATACAAATATGGATCAAATTTGGTTAACTCTTCTTTTAAAGCAAGACTATGTTATTTAAATATTAGCATATGAACATTTTGGAAACTAGTTTAGATCAGAATGTCATGTTATTGGAAAGATAAACCACAAGGAAACATTTTGATTACTGCAGCTATTAATACAATATTTTGCTATTCTTCAGGGATAGTCAGTGTCATCAACAATTATAAACACAGGCATATTAGATAGTCTGAGATGTTATACTGTATTGTAATTTTTTTTGTGTACAGGGCCTCAGTGATCAGGGAAATTATTATTAATTAAAAAATACAAGGAAGCTGGGATACCAGTCTGTTGTAGTTCTCTTCCTTTCTTTTGAAATGATAATTGTACTTGTTCAATATTTTTCTTTATATATGCTTTCCAAATTCCTTTTAAAAAAATCATTATCTTAGTCACTCACACTATTTCTGTGAGTATTTTATTCCATATATTTACTATTCTCTATGCAAAAAAGTTCTGCTGAAATTCTTTCAGTGCCCAATCCTTCCTTTGTTTAAATAGTGCCCCCAATAAAGCTTCTAAAAACCATTTGGTCTATAACATTTTTAATAGAGTGAACCTTTTAAAATCTGCCAAAAAATGTCTTGGCAGAAAGGAAAGTTATGATGAGGAAAAAAATATGACTTTGTGACCACAGTTTGTATAAGTGTTTCCACATATTGCTATATTTCATACATGTAGTGAACTCAAATAAGGTCTGGAATATCAGACACATGCTCAACAGATTTTGTTTAAATTCTGATTATACTTTAGGAAAAAAAAAAGAAAAAGAAGCAGCAACCTGAAAATGCAATGAGAGAAGAATTACATTTTTAAAGGCAAACAGTATATAAACAATGCCATTAATTCTGCTATAAACAACTGACCTAACATTGATCATGTAAATAGAGAATGAGAGACAAATTCACAAAACATTTCTACCCTCTGTGCAGCCTTGATAGGAGAAAAACAAACATTTTGGAGAGCTACAATGACATCTGCCAAAACTGTGTTTTGTACATTTCATGTTCATTAAACCCAAATTCACAAGGCATATCTCTTGCCCAACCTCAACTATTTCATCTGGGGTGTGCCAGAAAGGCAAAGGAACAGAGAGTAAATTGGCCAAAGAGAGACATTCTTGGCTACAATCATTTATGCAAACTCACTTGGGGAAAACTTCAATTTAACATTTTTAAAAGGGCAGATGTGTAAATTATTCCCTGTAGGAACCAGCACATCATTTGCAGTTTATCTTCATACACTGTTTGACCTTATACTTTTCATCAAGGGGGGAAAATAGTCTCTGTCATAGAAAAAGGGGCACGGCTACTAAAGCGAACACTTGTATCAGGCAGGAAAATTCCTCACAATTGAACTGCTCTTCCTCAAAAAGATCATATTTTGTTTAGTCTATTTGGAAGTGATTTAAGACCATAACTTCCATTTAAGTATAATGTGTAGCACAGAGCAGATAGGGTTATGATCTAAGATTGGGTTCATGTAGTAACAGCAAATCTGAAAATATGTGCTTGTGAAGGGGCATATGTGTTTGGGCCTCAGAGCAGCATACAGCTCATACAACCTCGTGGGTGGATGATTTCTTTCCCCTTCTCTCTGTGCATTTCCCTAGCATCCAGCCCAGTTATTCAGTCTGAGCACTAGGGTCTGAATTGGGGCCTAAATACTCAAATTATGATGTTTGTAACCAACCGGGCTAATGCCATAGATGGGTGCATGGGAGGTGGAATCTCTTCTTAGATCTCATTGGTGATAATTTCAAGCCAATGAGATTGCCCAGCTCCATGCTTTGGATTTATATGATCATTTAGCAGAACTTACTTAAAAGGAATAATGCAATAGCAATGTTGTACACTTACTACCTTGAGGAATACTTTTTATCATTCAATTCAGAATCTCCAGGTCACATAGTCTTCATGTCTGAAGTTTTATGTACAGTTCCAAGCAGAAATATAGCACATTGAACTGAATAATCTGTTGTTATTGTCCAACATTAAAAAGGGTCAACAACCCTTGATGTAACCCTTCCTAATAATCATTATTGCTGCTCCAATGTTTAGAAATGTGCTTGAGCAAAAATGTGTCCACATAATTGGTGCTCCCGATTATTACAATTGCTGTAAGTCAGTTATTTGATAACAGGCAGTTAGCATGCACAATTACCATAGAAATGCACATATAACTGTGTACATACATTTCTAAAAATCTATTATAAAACATCCAAATGCCTTCAGAATCTGGCTGAAAAATTATCAAACTCCTTGTTCTTTAGATGGACTATCCACTGATGAAAAGCCAAATGGCAGGGTGTACTGCAATCACACCATCCCTATGTTTTGCTTAACGGTTCCATTCTTGTGAGCAAACAGTGTCAAAATTGATGAGAATCCCTCCCTCTAATTCAGCTGTGAATTACACCTCTTTTGTAACATTTCATGCCACCTGCCCTTGTTGAACAGCAATTGCTTTCAGCTATACTAGCCTGGTAGGGCTGCCATAAAAATATGAACAGATATCATCCCCCCATTCATTAAAAGGTCCTCACTTACTGACATAGAACCATCCCTGATGAGTGGGGGAGACATCTTTCTGAGAGACAAAGGTGTGAGGTTGTAATGTGGGGTCTGTCCGTAGGGCAGGATCGAACTGGGGACCTCTGGAGCTTAGTGCATGGAGCCTCTACTGCATGAGCTAAAAGCCAACTCCCTATTGGCAGAAGCTGTAGAGCAGACTCATTTATCTCTCTCTCTAAGCACTCTCAGTGCCACTAGACCGGACAGAACACCACACCCAGGAGGTGTATAGGTTACAAAGTCACCACCCAAGGTCAAGTTTTAAAAGAAGAAAGCTGATCTTTCTGAGACGTCCAAAAATTACACCTTTGCTCATTTCAGCACTTGGAGACTCCAGCTCCAACAGGATGAGTGAGGTTAAGCTATCATATTATACTGTTCTGCTTCCCACCATCTTTCGATATTAAGTAAACATAATAAAAGTCAGTACAAACAGAAATCTATAAAGTGCTAGCTACAGGCTTTCAACAAGATCTAAGGATCAGGGATGGCAATTTCTTTCATACTGAAGTCTCTGTCTTCTGGTGCACTTACATTCCTGCTCTCCATTTATCTTTTTTTTTTTTTTTTTTTACTGGCTCTGGTCCACCCACTCTAACTGATAAACTAAACCAGCACTGTTTCTAGCCTCAAGATGAGATGGAAATTCATGTTATTTAGTACAAAGAAATGTTATTCAAAAATGTCATTGTCTTTTAATTCTCCACATGTATCATTATGAGTCAGATAGCCTGACAGAACTCTATTGCCTCTTCTTTTTCCTTGCCTCCCATAGCATGAGCATGTTTAAAACTTCTGGTGTCAGCCAGTCTAAGAAATATTCCCATGTGAAAGACTAAATTGTCTCAGTGGAAGTTTTTCTGGAAGTCAGCAACAGCTCATGCACCTCTCTAGATCGATGTCACCAGTTTAAGAGATAAGCTACAGGGTAGAGAGAAGCTAACATGTGCCCTTGACAGTGGACCAGGTTTTGTGCTGATATAGAGGATATCCTGACTCTATGGGTATTGGGGTGCAGTGATTCTTAGTTACAGGACTCTACAGCCTCCTGTAACGTAGACCATTTGGGGAAATCTGGTTTAGAATAATACAATATTTCACCCCTTATGTCTATTCAGTCCTTGGCCTCTCTACTGAAACGGCCAATGCATGCGTCAACTAAAGACAGCTGCGGGGGGGGAGGAGGGAGGGTTGGGAGGAGTCAGATGATGTGGGTGTATACAGTTGTGTACTGGACAACTCACAGGCTATGAACAACTAGTTTTGGTCACTCACTTCATATCTAAGCCAGATTCCAAACAGTGACCTAAAACTGAATGGCCTGTACCACTTCATCATATGGCTCTTATTTTTAAAATCTCAGTTAGGTAATTTTTAGACTGCCCTTCTGCTATAGTTCTCCCAGAGTAAAATCTACTTACAACAGCAGCATTCGCTGTATTTCTTTATCTTTTTAATATATAACAATGTATGATGAGGAAGCAATTGGGGCAACTATGCTGGATCTCAGCAGAGCATTTGACCATAGATATTAGCAGCTGTTTCATCTCTAATTAAAAAGATCTGGACTTGGCTTTGCTGCTGCCTCATATAATTTTGGTTGGGGAGCAAACAATTTGTTTTAATCCATATGTGGGAAGTTTCTTCCTGAATTAGTAGTAACTGATGGAAAACTAAAAAAATAACCCAACAAAGCTCAAGATAAGGTATCTTACAATATTAACCAATGATTGCCCACAATTGGTTAAGTGTATATCATTAATGACAACATAGTATGATGTACCCTGGTTCTGACATATTGTTATAGTCCAAAAACTTGCAGACATGTTTTTATAGTCTTCAAAGTGGCATTATGAAAATAAATTACTTATGAATAATAAGAAAACTAACAATGTTATCTGGCATAAATAGTAAACTGAGTTCACCATCTGGTGTTTTTAATATTACAACCTTTGATGCTAATTATTTAGACTGCAATAAGAGTTTCCAATATTTGGATTTTTGGCTTCACTCTGCCTAGAATTTTAGGGATCATATAAGTGAAGTAATTAAGGCTATAAATCTTAAACTGGGCTGGTCCTAAATGATGTATCATTGTCTCGTGATTACAGCAAGAGGAGGCGCTGCCAAGCATGTCCGTTTATCAATATCTGCATATGGAAAGCTGGTTTAGCATAAGTTTATCTAAACTAAAGAGTTACAACTATGTATAAGATTTCTTGATTTGTTCTACAAGTACTAGTGGTGACCTGTAATTGTTGTCTTTATGGTGCCTTACATTGGTATTAGATTTGGTATTAGACATCTAATTGATATAGTGTATCTTTTAAGATAAAGAAGCGGAACTCTCCTCAGACCAAATCTGGCCTGCATTCTCATGTAAGTAGTCTCGCTGAAGTTATTGTAGTGCTTGTATGAACAGAGCAAGATTTTGCCCCTATTTTACTTGCTATATTTGTTATCCAGAATGTATTCAAAATCTTGTCATGGTCCAAAAAAATTCAACTAATTTTGTAATACAGCTTCGACTCCATGTAATTTTATTGAAAAAGAGTCTCTTTGTATATGATGGAAGCTTCAGAGTGGGGATATTTCAACTGGGTCATTTTAAGGCCTGATCCTGGTCTCACTAAAGTCAATACTAAAACTCAGTGTGTTAGCTAACAGTATAGTCTCCAATTACTTGTCTCCCAGGCCCAGATTTTTAAAGGGATTTAGGCATTGCTCTGCTCAGCATTGCAAGGTCTAAGTGACTTAGGAGCCTAAGTCTTATTGAAAGTCAGTGATGCCTATGTCACATTTAAAAATGGGACTGAGCTGTTTAAGTCATGTAAGTCCAGATCCTCAAAATGTATTTAGGCACGTTTGATTTCACTGGGAACTAGGCACTTAATTACCTTTGAAGATCTGGGCCGTAGGCCTTGAATGCAGAATGAAGCAATGACCACATACCTTTAAAAATCTAGGCCCTGGTCTATAGTTGTGATCTGAAATTTTGTGCTAAAATGTATAAATAGGTTTGGTGATCGGTGGCTTGTAGTTGGAATACGATCCATTTGGGTCTTTGGATTTATCAGGTACATAGTCATCATGCTTTAGAACAGGTGATAAGCTAGAGGCTTCTATTTTCTATAACTTTCATTGCCTTTTGATCAGTAATATATTTTTCACTTTTTCTTTGCCATTAATTTGACGTTGGTTTCTTTTAAATAGGTGTAGGTACATCTCTTTAAGAAGTTTCCTTTCAAATGATTCTTTTTTTCAGGAGAAAGGAACCCCTAGCTTTCTCCTTACAGCTGTGTGGTACCATTTAGCAGACCCAGCAGACATTCCATCTGCTGCAAAAATAAAGAAGACTGGTTTACTCACCCACTTGCCGAGGCTGGGATAGTCGTGTTCCGGATCAAAAAGGTGTTGGTGCAGCTGGTATTCTCTACTGAACTCTGCTGTGTCTGGTGTGTTTTCTAGACACCCATCGTCAGCTGCAAAAATCAATTAGAAAGCATTAACTGCTTCCCAACTTGCACAGTGCACTATGAGCAACTCATATTTAGTGGCAACATTTCTTAAATTCAGTTATGCAATACAAACTTTAAATAAAAACTGGGATACTGGAAATGCTACACAGCTTTTCTCTGAAAGGGCATGGTTAGGGTATTTTTAATTTTTATAAAAATCTTCTTAAGGTCAACCCATTTGCAGCTTGAAAGTTAAATCTATTTCTTTTCCAATTCCACTCCTCTTCCCCCCGCCCACCACCACACTCCACCATCACACCCAATCAAGGGCACAAATTAATTTTTTTTTAGACAGAACACTGTGTTCTCCCAACTTTAAAAAAAATCCCCAGTGTTAAAGAGATATCTGTGCAATTTATCAACTACCACAGCAACTTTCTCTAGAGTCAAACTGGTTCTGGTGAAGAGATTTCAGCAATTCTGTTTTGGAAGCCTATGGCAGAATGCCTATGTTAGTCCAGGTAGAATCTGCTTTAATAAGCAACTACCTGAATGGAGCTACATTTCTCGTTAGCCACTCTGTTCAGGGGAACTGCAGATCTTTAACGTGGCACTTACCCCCTATTTCAATGCAGTTTGAGGCTGAAGTTTGCACAGCAAAGGCAATTCTGCAGTTCAGTTAACAGTTTGATATGTCCAGCAACCACATTTGAAATACAATGGACAATTCCTCAAGTTGCATCTCAGAGCATCAGCAGGATTAATATTCATAAATTGCTGACAAACCTGTCTGATAGGTTTGTCAGCAGGTTGTACTGCTGTTTGAACTTGGTGTCATCACAAGAGAACAACTGGACTTTGTAGAGGCCATTTTCCACCTACAGCTGTTATGATGAGATCTATTTTAGATACTTAAATGACACCAATCATCAGAGTAGCTGAGCTCTTCACAATCTGTAATTTATGTATCCTCAAAACACCCTTTGAGGAAGGGAAGAGCTGTTATCCCCTAAAAATACAGTGAACTGAGACACAGAGACACTAAATGACTTGCCCAAGGTCACACAGTAAGTATGTGGCAAAGCAGGGAACTGAACCTGGAATCCGAGACTAGCTCCTTGATGACAGCTCCTCCCCAAGAGAGAAGGGCGGTCCTCAGTATTACAGAAGCATAAGTGCCATTTTCAAACAACTTCTAAGACAAAAACTAACAGTAGAGACAGAAGCAGACTTGAGGAAGGCCTTGAAACCTTTTATGATCCAACACAATCCTTCTTGAATACAACTGTGTTGAAATATATTGACCCAGATGAAGGACAGTGCATGGAGTTTCTTCTGCCAGTTGTTCAGAGCTTTGAAAAGGCATTTCTGCTATCTGTTTACCTAGGTGCTTATGACCTGTTTATGGAACTAGATAAAAAGGGTAAATTAGCAGTAGTTGAATTGGCAAATAAAAAAAGCTAATAACTTTGGTGTAGAACCAATAACTTTTGAGATGAGAGGACACAATTAATGAAGATTTTTGTTAACTTGTCTTCCATGCCTCAAGAAGGGTCACTTCAGAATAGCTGCCCTGCCAAGTACAAAGACACCGAAGCTGCTTACATACATTACAGGTCTACAGAGACAAAGAGCCAATAGGAAGCATGACTGGAACAGACATCTATGCTGCCTCTCTCAGGTGAAATCCTGGCTCTATTGATATTAACGGCAAAACTCCTGTTGACTTCACTGGGGCCAGAATATCACTCCTAATGAATAAATCTTTAGCCTAGAATCCAGCAGGTAATGATAAAGATGATTCTGTAGAGCAAGAAATTAGAGAAAGTAATTCTCTTAAAGTGGTGTACTCTCATTGAATATAAATAAGATTATTCATAATTTCATTTTTTTTAAAATAAAGAAAAATCAATTGTTTCAAAATCCTTGTAAAACACCGAGGTTCTGATACTGATCTTAACTGGCTCACTGATTTCCAGGGAGTTTCTGAGTTATCTCAGTTAAGAGATCAGAAACAGGCCCTGAACTATTCTTTTATTTTTATGTCTCTGTGTGTGTATTGTCCATTTTTTTAAAAACTCACTAATTTTTGTAAAGAACTGCTGCAAAAGTTCATCATGACATTATAACTATGAATTTGCAAATCCTGGTGTGGGGTGCAACAGGCAGCATAAGATTAGTGTGCTTCAACAGAGGTGTGAGCAGAGGCTACATGTGGTGCAATTAAGTTTAAGCACAAGGCACCCTCCTGCTTACTGTGGTGAAAATAAGTCTCAAGCAGATTGTGCTTCTGCTCCCTTACTCTCAAGAGTCTAAAGAGACATTCTTACTAATGAAATGCTCAGCTACTCAATCTCCATTCTGGCCTATTAAAAGTAAACTAGACTCGGCCATGCAGCAGTACCCATTAATGCAACCACTCCACACTCGGGCTCTGCAGGGAAAATCCAAAATGGCACATACTGTAAAACATTGTTATGGCAGATGCCACCAGGTGGTGCTGTTGCACAAAGTTTTCCAAATTCTTTTTCTTGTATTCAGTCTTGGGAAGACAAGCAGTGTTGTTAGGTTCTGGGCTATGCAAAGTTCTGTTTAGAGACTATTTCTGCATGGAGGAAGCTGTGCAAGCAGCTAGAGGAATATACTGTCTGCTTCAGTCTCTGATTAGCATCAATTCATAAAGACAGTAGCTCCCTGAGAACCGGGCACTGATATTGGACTGATATTCCTGCAAGAAGGGATTTCCCTGCATGCTGTTTGACCTCTTCTGTTCTAGGACTGGTATATGTATATAAATAAAAGAAGTTCCACTTAGTATATAATCACTGATTCCTCCTCCACTGGATAGCCAACCTGCCATGCCCTGGACATCTACTACCACTTGGCTGCTATCGGGAAAAGGAGCAACAATATAATTATGGACAAGGGTAAGATTATTCTTTAGGCACCATAGCTATAGTGCTAGGGCTCCTGGTTCAGGAATAATGTCTTTGCTTGGTGATATCACAGTGATGCTATCATGCAGAGGCCAGAGTCTGTAAGGAGCACAAGACTGTGTGCTCCACTGGAGGAATGAAGAAAACGAAGAGACAAGAGTCCTAACTCCTACTACTCATAGTAGAGGTCTCCAGCTTTGGTAAGTACCTTTGAAGAGAGGGCAGCCCAGCACTGCCACTTCAGGTTCTTCGGGGGGTCTGGGGAGGGACAAGGCCCTAGACAACTGCTTTGAATTTTTTGTGAAGATGGGACTTGCTTTCTGCCTCCCTCCTGACTACTGTTCTTGCCATCGCTGCAGCTCTTTAGATGGGCCAAGAGGAATGGAGACTATTACCACTGCTGGAGGGGAAGGGACCTCCAGCCTATTGCTGGAGCCTGTAGCCTACTTCCCTCCTCCCAAGCCCACTGTTGTTGCAGGCATTAGTGAGCAGGTCTATGCAGGGAGCAAGTCCCAGATCTATGGACTGGGATTGCAGGGTTCATACTATCCTAAAGTATGAACTAAAGTGGTGCTAAAAACAGCAATGCAGACACTGTGGGTTTGCACTGGAGCTAAGGCTCTGAACCCTGCCCCCTCTCCCCCCGTTTCCCTGGGTTTCAGAGCCTAAGCTCCAGCCTGAGCCTGAACATTGACACTGCTGCTTTTAGCACCATAGGGTGAGGCTGAGTCTGTAGAGCCAGGCTCAGAGACATGCTGCCATGGGTTTTATAATGCAATGTAGATGTGCTCAGTGTTAGGGATAAGCCCAGAGAGAAAGGGGGCCCCAGCCACCACTGCTATTCCTCACCTGCTTGGGAGAAATCCTCCTGAACTACCACTGTGCCCCTCATCCTAACTACCAACCAAGCACAGAAATAATTTGTAACTTGCTCCCTGCCACCACTTCCCACCACCCCACACCTGAGCTGTGTAGGGTACTGCTCCTCAACCATTCCTGAGCAGAGGGCTGTGCGTGGGTGACCCATCACTATCACCTCAAGCCAGGGATGGGGCTGTAGCAGGGCTGTGGTGGCCCTGTCTCGGGGCCCCAGATTGCCTTAATCCAGCACTGATGGATACCAGCGTTACTGTATAAACAATAACTTGGAAAGATTTGTTTTCCATTAAACAAATCCACAAACCTCAATGAGGAAGTTCTCTAGTAATTTCTTTGCTTAATATAGTTTTAACAGTCACCACTTGGACACAGACTTGAGTTTCCACTTAAGGCTCTGAAAACCATCCTACTGAGATATTAGTAGATATAATCTCCACTCAGAATGTATCCATGAAAGAAGGTTTCACAGTTAGCAGCACTTTTCCAGGAATGTTCTCAATTCTCATGTCTGGATGCATCATCTTAGGCAAAATCATGGTTATTTAGCTAAGAAAAAGAATAGAAGGGAGTCTCTTAAACATCACTCCATTGAAGTACCAATTTTAATCTTGCTCTTCTAACCACTAGCAGAAGATCTGAGGGGTAAATATACAGGAGACAAAATTTCCCTGCAGTAGGGAAAAATATAATCTAAACCTGTCAGACAAAATGTTCATTGAACTGAATATGAATGTAAGATACTACTTCAAAGAGAAGCAGTCACCATACTTTTTGTCTATCTCTACATAGCAGCAATCGTGAGCTCTTCATACATTTCATATAAAGTTATCATTAGGGCTGTTTGGAAATGTTCAGAATTTTGACAAAAAATGGGGAAAACGTTGCAAAAAATGTTTATGAAAAATATTTTTTTCTTTTCTGAACAGCTCTACAGCTAGTCTGAACATTTAGTGAAAAGATTAAGGATAATTGTGTTAGTGTATCTCATCCAAATACCATTACTAAATACCACACAGAAAACTTTTCTCAATTATGAAAGTACATCTAAGTTCAGAAATTTAAAATATGGTTTAAATAATATAGTGCTCACTCCCATTGGAGCCCATTCAGCTCCCATGGCAAACAACCAGATTTTAGCCCCTGATTTCAGTGCTGGAACCCTTTGGGCACACCACAGCTGGATCTGTCCCTTAGTGAACTATGAACTCACATGAATTGTGCCCAGGGTATCTGAAAGGATCAGCTAAAGCTCCAAGATGAACACCACTTTGCTTTTCTGGCACAATGGAATTTTCTACCATGAGGGTAAAGCTCATGCAGGAAACAGAGCTTTCTTGGGGGCCAGCCCAAGACTGTGGAACGAACATCCCCAGAAACTAAGAACTATCACAACCCTCACTACCACCTATGGTAAGTAAAGACCTTGCTTTCGCTAACATCAAGCAGTGTGTGTGTTTGTATGTGCCTGTTTGTATGAGTCTGTGTGTGTGTAAATAAATTCCAAAACAAAAACACTCCTCTGCTTATACTTAAGGCTACAATATAGTCACGGAGGTCATGGAAGTCACAGATTCTGTGACTTCCAAAGACCTCCATGACTTCAGCCAGCCCGGGCTGGGAGCTAGAGGGTTTCCTGCTGTGGGCGGGAGGTGGGGAGGACCCCCACAGCTCCCAGCCGCCATGGGCAGCAAGGGGGACTCCTGCAGTTCCCAGCTACTGCGGGTGGCAGGGGGAACCCCCGGAGTTTGGAGCCACCAGCGGAGGGGGATCCTGGAGCTTCCAGCCTACCCGCAGCTGCCCAGGCTCTTCATTATATCATGGATATTTTAGTAAAAAAATCAGAGACAGGTCACAGGCTTCTGTTAAATTTTTATTATTGCCTGTGACCTGTCCATGACTTTTACTAAAAATATCTGTGACAAAATCTTAGCCTTACTTATACCTCCCCCAAGGGGAGAGGATGAGAGAACAAACATGATTTGGCCCAGCTGCCTCTCTGTCATGACCTGTTGGAGGCGGTGGCAGAGGTGGACAAAGAGGGGGATGGAGATCCTTGCAGGTAGGGACCCAGCTCGCCAGGGGGCTCGCCCTGCTTGCTGCCCCGGCTCCACATCGAGTACCGCCACCTGGGCTTGGCCCTCCTAGCACTGGTCTCACACTTCACCCAGGTGCAGCTCCACCTCTGCCAGGTGGCGTGGGCCAAGCCCTCAGGGCAGCAGTGGCACCTGTGCAACCTGGATGACTTTGCCTTCCATGGTTGCCTGGCTGTGCCAGGGATGGGCTCGAGGAGGCCCCAGAGAGTGGCGCCAGGTGGAAGCTGGGGTTTTTACCTCACGCAGGGTGCATCTCTGGGACGGGGAGCCCCCGCATTGCAACTCCCCCACAGGGCCTCCACGGGTCTCAGAGATGGGGCCAGTTGTAGGGTGCAGGGGCTCATCACCCCAACCCTGCCCTGGGGATTGAAGGAATGGGGATGGGGTAATCCAGCTCTTATTGGAGGATGACGGACTCTGCTGCCAACTTAACATCAAACCAATTACAAAACAAGAGTTTAGGTCCAGCACAACCCCCAGTTGACCACTCAGCTGAACCCCACACACCTCTGCCCCAAGGCCCCCTGCACTTCTGTCCTGAAGGCCCCCTTGACTTGCAGTCCCACTACACCTCAGCCTTGAGGGCACCTGTAAACACACCTACATCTGCCTGTCATGATGGAGGGTTGGCTGGGCCGAATTTGAATGGCATTGTGACCCCATGCACCATTCTTCTCACTGTTGTAAGGGAGTGAGGGGGCCACAAGTAAAAAAAATGCTCAGGTGGAGTATGATTCAAAAAAGGTTGAGAACCTCTGACTTAATGCACTATTGGAAAGTGCTCAGATACTATGATGATGAGCGTGGTATAAAGAATCTGAATAGAATAGAATAACCTGTTTTTCCAATAGGGCAGGGATTTGGAGGGTCAGGATAGCCTTGATCTTCACTGAAATCCTTTGGTATATTATCTCCTGTCAACTCAGCCACAATATTTGGGATATTGCCATAAGGACCCAAGTGCTGAAGACCTTCATGAGCACCACCTAATGAAGACAGATTTATGCACATAATATTACAAGGTTAAAAGTAAGATTTTGCTTTAGTTTTTCCAATAAATCCAGACCAAGATTTTCAAAAAGAGAGCCTCATTCAGGCTTCAAATCCCACTTTTAGCACTTCTTCAGCACTTTTGAAAATTGGGCCACTTAGATCCTAAAAATGGATTAGGAAGCCTAACTTCAGGCATTCATATTTGAAAACCTTGGTCCACGTTTTTTGTAAATACATAAGAGATAGTAGGAAAATACTGAAACAAATATTTAATGTTCGAACAATAGTGGAACTTAAACAAAACACCTTTACCGTACTGTAATCTTCAGCTACAAATGATATCATTCACGACAGAGAACAGTAATCATGTTGCAGGACAGAACTGTGCCAAGAAGACAAAGTTAAAAAAGAAATAGCATTGTGTGTACAGTTTGAAGATAAATTCATAAATTCAGCTGTATGAAAGGAACTCAGATGTTATAGTAAAGCTGGTTATATACACAATACAACTAAAAATATATTTGTGCCTTTAAATAATTCTTAACGCTGAATTTAAGTGCTTTCCTAAAGTAACAGAAATAAAAGTGAGTAATAGCCCGAATTGTTAATAGAAAATATGTCTCATCCCCTGAGAATGAGGAGTTTAAAGGGGCAGCCCTGTGCCCTAATGCCCCGCTTTTGCCCGGAGCAGGCTGAGGCTGGAGCCTCCTTGTGGTGGATGTCCAGTGCAGGTACTCCACAGGAAAGGTATACAGTGACCGGATAAAAGGCTTGGAAAAGGACTTAAAAAGAGGTGTTTGGTAAAGGAGCAAACAGGGGGCAGTTGGGGACTCCTCTGATTGGTACAGCAGGGAGCCAACCCCACATTATTATAGCCCACCTTAACCCTCCTACGAGGGAGTAGGGATGGATGGCAAGGTCCCAGCCATGGATTTGCTAGTGGAACCTGGATGGAAAAAGAAGGGGAGCTGATAAAAGCCACCCGGGTAATTATGGAATAAACATGGGGTTACCTGCACTGTACACTTTTATCTGCCTGATAGTCCCAGACATCTAATAATGAAGTTGCGGCCTGATTAAATCCATGTCAAATGTCTCCTGTCCTTCTTTCGGTATAGCCAGACAACTACAGAACCACATAATCAATACGTGATTGTACATTCATGTATGCTGTTTGGTTCACAATGGGACAATCTTGCAGATACAAGCATATCTATACTTGTACATGGTTCAGACCTCTTGGCACCGAAGCTCTGTCCATAAAGGAAACAGAGGTATTTAGCAGGCTCCAGTGTGCTAAATATATATATATATATATTTAATTAACGTTTAAACTGACTGCCAAACATTCCCTTGTCTGAGTACAATGCAATATATGTAAAGGATTGTTGCTTTTCAGTATCAGTAGTCAGGGTTTTTTTCTTCTTTCCAAAAGATTTTCAGATAATTGCCCCTGTACTAATACCATATTTTTGCACACTTGAGTGATTTAGTCATGTTTGCAAAGTTAATTCCTTTTAAACCATGATAAATAGCATATCCAGCAAAGACTGAAGTGGTCAAAATGAAGTGCTGTGAGTGAACAAGACAGATATTTTATGTACAGTAATTCACAAACTGCATTAATTTGAGCACTGTAATGTTGTTGATTTTGATAAACACTTTACAGTTACATACAATGGAGCTACAGAGTCACAATAATGTGATATAAACATATACACTATCATCCAGGAAAGACAGTATAAGACTGCTCTCTTGAACCTGGTACTCACCAGGAGTTAAAACAAAGGAAAATAGACTAAATATCAGAAAATCACTGCTTATTGGTGAGACCTATTACACTTCCAAGGGAAGCAGTGGAAACACCACTGTTTGAGTCATTGGACTGGACAAAGCGCTAGAAAAATATGCTATAAACCATAGGGAATAATCTGGTACTGGGAGAGGAATACACCAGATGAATGTTTAGTTCTTTTCCATCTCTAATTTCTGTGGACTGATTTCTACCACAGCCCTTTAACAGTCAGAATAAGTCAGATCTGCTTGCTTGTATTTTATTTTCTTCTACAGGATGCGCAAGCAGAACATTGCTTCAGGTGCCCGGGGTAGAGGTCTATATATATTTATATTTAAATTCAATTTCAAATGCTGCACACATGCAGCTAGATGCTGACACTGGTATTTGTTTGGATGCGGCCTGGATTGGCACAAAAGAAATGCAATTTTGGGAGTAAATCTATTTCCCTGCTGCTGCCGCCATTGCAGCTAATGCTGGTCAGAAAATTTCAACAAAAACTAAATTGATTAAAAACAGAAAGAAAATTACACAATTTTGCCCCATTTTTCCAAAGAACTAATTGTAACACACTTGCTGGGAGGACAGAATAACCACCCTGCTCTAAAAACAACCACAAAGTGCAGCAATTTCCCCACTGTGCTGCCCATCTACCAATAGCACAGCCCAACTGAATCTGCATCCTTAGGAGCAATGACCCCCGTCAATTACAAACAGGGAACACTGCCCTCAGCTGAGTCAATTTAACAAAACAAGTGAGCAGCAGACTTTCATCATCTTCACTGAAACTTCAAAAATTCTACATTAATTTTAAGACAAATAGAGGGGATTATTAAAAAAAGAGGTGGTTTGGCCAGTGTTAGAAGAAAGAAAGAATAAACAATAAAACAGATCATGAATACCAGTGGTGAGTAAATATCCCAGATCCCACATGAAAGCCGTTTAAAACCTTTGCTCCCAAACTCATGTTAGCCACTCCAATTTTTGTGTGTGTTTTTAAACCCGGCAGGGCAGATTCTTGAATGTGTCCAAGCTCTGCACAGATGCACTGAGAAGGGGGATTGTCAGGGAGCTGCAGCTCCATGGTCCTGAGCTACTTAGCCCCAGTGCAAATTAGAGCTACCAGGGAGCAGCTCTAATTTGCACACTGGTGTAAGGTCCCTGGGGAACTTTATGTTAGTCAAAGATCAGGTGTGTCAGAAGTCTGCTCTGTCATACTTCCTCCCCGCCATCTCCCACACCTCATCAGGGATGGGAGGTGACAGGGAAGGAGGCAGCTATGCTGGAGAAGAGTTCGCTGTACAGGGGAAATTCTTTACTGGCCATTTCAGGCTGTTTTAGGTTCATGTAGATGTGCAAAGAGTACCTCCTACATTAGAGAATCTGATCCTGCGTGTATCATAAATAAATAAATAACAATATCTGAGACAAATGGCTTGGTCACTATCCCACTGGTTTCAGTATACCCCTTGCAAGCAGTTTTATGGATCAGGAGTGGCTCTCCTGGACTGTCTTTTCTCTTTGAGGAATTTATCTGGCCTGACTGGATTTTCCTTCTCTGGTGTGCTGGCAGGCATGCTTTTAGAAGGAACAACAAAAGTGAACAAGAGTGATCCAGTGGATATAATGTACTTGTACTTTCAGAAAGCCTTTAACAAGGTCCATCATCGAAGGCTCTTAAGCAAACTAACCACTCAAGGGATAAGAGGGAAGGTCCTCTTATAAATCAGTAGCTAGTTAAAAGATAGGAAACAAAGGGTAGGAATGAATTGTCAGTTTTCACAGTGGAAAGAGCCCTTAAGGATCCATACCAGGCCCAGTGCTGTTCAACATATTCATAAATGATCTGGAAAAAGGGGTAAATAGTGAGGTGGTAAAGTTTGCAGACAATACAAAATTATTCAAGAAAACTAGGTCCAAAGCTGACTGTGAAGAATGACAAAGGGATCTCACAAAACTGAGTGACTGGGCAACAAAATGGCAGATGAAATTTAATATTGATAAATGCAAAGTAATGCTCATTGGAAAACATAATCCCAACTATACATAAAAAATGATGGGGTCTAAATTAGCTGCTAGCACTCAAGAAAGAGAGTGTGGAGTCATTGTGGATACTTCCCTGAAAACATCTGCTCATCTGTGCAGCGGCAGTCAAAAACATCTGTGCAGCAGCAGTCAAAAAAGCTAACAGAATGATAGGAACCATTAAGAAAGGGATAGATAAAACAGAAAATATCACGCCACTATATAAAGCCATGGTATGCCCACACCTTGAATGCTGTGTATAGTTCTGATCACCCCTTCTCAAAAAGATATATTTGAATTGGAAAAAATACAGAGATGGGCAATGAAAATAATGAGGGGTATCGAACAGCTTTCATATGAGGAGAGATTAAAAGACTGGTCAGTTTAGAAAAGGGACGACTAAAGGGGGATATGATAGAGGTCTATAAAATCATTAATGGTGTGGAGAAAATGAGTAAGTGTTATTTACCTCTTCACATAACACAAGAACCAGGGTCACCCAGTGAAATTAATAGGTAGAAGGTTTAAAATAAATGTAAGGAAGTTTTTCTTCACACAGTGCACAGTCAACCTGTGGAACTCATGGCCAGGGGATGTTGTGAAGGCTAAAAGTATAAATTGGTTCAAAGAAGAATTAGATAAGTTAATGGAGGATAGGTCCATCAATGGCTATTAGCCAAGATGGTCAGGGAAGCAACCTCATGCTCTGGTTGTCCCTAAATCTCTGAATGCCAAAAGCTGGCACTGGATATATGTGGTTAGAAACGTCAACCTTAATCCCTAGTATTTTGGAATATACAGTAGTGCCTAATCTGCATCATCTGTGCCCCTTAATTTACATAGTACACCCACCAGATTCATTCCCTCTGGAGGATATAAGCTTCTTTTAACATACAAATAAGATGGAATGCTTCTGTTCTAAATCAGTACCTTCCTAATATAATTCAATGAGAACTGTGACTATTTCACACAAACTTATCTCTGTAACTGAGTGAAAAATTGATCAGCTTGTAAGATCTTCAGGGACCTAGGCTCAAATTCATCCTATCTTAAATTCAGGCATAGTTCAAACAGTTAAAAGTCCCAGTAGGTTGGGAATATTTCTGGCTTGAACTACACTTCACTTTACTCCATATTTTATTTTCACCTATAAAACACTCCTCACACCTATGGGCTATAGATAACCAACCAACTGAGCAGTTCAGTGAATTTCCACCCTTTTGAAACAGAGATCAGCAATACACTTGGAACATCAGCCAACTAATGGATTTTATATATGACAGAATTATCATTATTATTTCTTATAAATATAGCAATGTTAAAAATGTGCTAGATATTTTAAAGACAATTTCTTGCAGGTAAACATGAGGACAAGGTCCATGGCCAGCATTCCTTAAAATCCCTGATCCTTAAAACATTAAATCAAGCATGAAACTTTACTCCTGTGAGTAGCCCATTAAATTCAGTGTAACAACTCACAGAAGTAATGTTATGCACATGCTTATGTGTTTGCAAGGCTGGGGCCTAAATGGCCATCATACAGACTGGAGCTGACATTTAACATGCCAGGATGATGCAATGATTTTTGTTTGTTTGGGTTTTCTGGGTCATCTATTTAGCGAACACTTCTTTGAAGGAAGGACTAGGGCCTGCATGCCTCCCCAAAGTAGTGTTTTAATGAAGGAAATTGAAGGATGAGACAGTGGAGTCAAAGTGGACTGAGTCAAGACATGGGTCCTCCATGCACATGGAGAAAAGTGCTCGCAGCTTTAGCACTTTAGAGGCCAGAAAGACAGTGGTTAGCATTGTGGATTGGGCAGAATGAAGAGACTTGGAGAAGAGGGTATGAGGAGAAAGACAGAACACGGACGTTCTTTAGTTCTGGAATGGGAATGTTGGCCATTGCACATGGTAGTACTTCACAGCCTCAGAGGGATAAGGCTATGCCTTCCCTCCCCTTCATTCAGTGGCTGAGCACATGTTGCTCATTTTTGAAGCAGCAAAAAGGACACTACAGAGTGAACTTCCCATAAGAAGCGCAAGCAGAATGGCTCAGAACACATCCAATTGACCGCCACAGCTCCACTCCTCATCATAGCACAGCCAAGAAAAGCAAGAATTTATTTCACTGTTAGCCTTTCTCAAACATTTATTTTACAAAATAAATAAAAATGACTTTCTGTATAGTGAATTATCCTCATGTGTAGAGGGGAGAATGAACATGAATGAAAACCAGACATAAAAGGTATAAAATCCTGCAATGCACGCCGAAGGGCTTAATTTGCTCATGTGAGAGTCAGATATTACAACTGTCAGCAGGGATAAGCCACCCTATAAAGAACATTGATCCCTCAACAGCTCCCTTTGTTACATTTCATTTACTTCTGCCTGTCTCTTCAAGAATGAATACTTTACTTACGTAGTGGTTTCCCAAATCCCATTCAAATAAGTCCTCATCTACTACATAGATACTTACTTCTAACCCTTAAAGCACTCCAGACAGATTTTTTAAATGATTTTGTGGATAGTATTGAATCTGTAGAGGTATGTTCACGTAATCCTATCACATAAAAAACCCACTCTGTTTATGACCTGCTGTTAAACAGCAGCTGCCACTTTGTCTTCTGGGTTCCCATGATCTTGGGCAAGTCACTTAGCCTCTTTATAGCAGTTTCCTCATTTGAAAACAGGAATAATGATACTTTCCTACTTCACAGAGAGTTTTGGGAGGATTGACTCACTGATGGTTGTAGAGCACTTTGAGATCCTTGGATGGAAGGTGCTATCTAGAGGCAAAATATGATTTAACTGAATAACTGGAGGGCATGGATCAGCGCTCATGTCGTGCTCCCCGTCAGTACCCGGCCCAGGCCGGGGAAGCTAATGATTCACCCAGTGGACCAAATTCAGTGATGAATCCTGGTCACGTGCCACCTGAGGCACATTGCTCATACACTAAGAAGAAGACTGAATTAACTAATGAATTCTCATTAATCAGTTCTTGCCACATCCTGTGAAGTAATCAGTGTTGACTCAGTTTTATAAATGGCAAAATTGATGCAAAGAGGGCTGTATTTTCTTAAATGGTTTCTAATTTTGGGTGCCTAATTCAGACATACAGGCCTGATTTTCAGAAGCATGAGCACTGGCAGTTCTCTGAATATCAGGCCCTGGCTGTCTTAAATTGAGCATCTGAAAAGAGAAGACGACAAAATTAGGAGTCACTTTTGAAAATGTTTGCTTACGTGACTTACCCAAGGCCAAAGAGGATCAGCAGAAACGGGATTAGAACTCAGTAGTTCTTGGCTCTGCTCCTGTCCAGGTCTCAAACCACAGGAATAGGTCTTCCCTGTAATAAATGTATTAGGCCCAGATTCTCGAAGGTATTTAGGCATCCAACTTTCCCTGTAGTTCACATTTGGATATTGCATAGGTCTCACTAAAAAGTCTTACTATAATTTTTCTCTCTCTCTCTTTCCACTTGGGTTGTCCAAGACAGCCAAGGAATTTGAGTGTCTAGTGATATTACATGTTACATCCCACTGGGAGTTAGGCGACTAAATACCTGGGACTCAGTTCCTTATTTTCCCATGACCTCATTATTCCCCAGTATGCATGAATGCAGGTATAATTTATTTTAATGCAAATTCTTCCAAGTGTCATGAGCCTCGTCACATATCAAGAGAAAGGGGATATACATTCCACCCATAATCCACAGTGAATCTCTCAGTGTCATCTGGCTCCTAACTCTTAATAGCTACCATTTTAAAACATGTACAACGTGTAACATCGCTAGACAATCAAACTCCTTGGCTATCTGGGCCAACCCAATTGGAAAGAGATACAGTGAAAAAATATTGTAGGTATCTTTAGTGAGACCTATATAATATCCAGATGTTAACTCCAGTACCTATTTTTTATAGATAAAAAGCACATAATGCCCCTTTTCCATTTTTTTGCCAAAGTTTTGGTATCCTAAATCCCACACCCAGATTGATTTGATAACTTCACTTACTGTATAGCCTCAGAAATTTTTATAAAATGGAAAGGAGAGAACAATGTCTCAGAGAAAGTTGGGCTTTTTTAAAAAGCTGAACAAAGCCCAGCACACTGACAAACATCATGTATGCTTTAACAAAATCAGTCCCACTATGATTGTAATTTTATGTCATATATGCAGCAGAAATCTCTCAACAAAAAGCAGATTCAATAACCCAGATCCCAAGCTGTGATGTGGTCTCTTTGCACCATGTTGACAGTTCAAAGTGGCCCTAAAGTGGTATAACTGGCTGTGGGAGGTCCACCCCAATACAATGACATGTTGCCGAATCCTATATCACCTCCCCCAGATGCTAGCATAGGGAATGTCACTAGAGCAAAGAGGACACAGCCATAATATCCGTATGTCTGCTGATCTCCAGCTGTCATGTTCCCATAACCTTTGGGGCCATATTCAGCAGATGTAACTTAGAGTAGCGTAAAGGCTACTCTGAGTTATAGCAGGGACAACCACACAGATAGCCCAGAATCAGAGGAAAGCAAAGATCACTTTTGCATTAGTCCATGAACAAACCAGTCCATGAACAATATTTTTGGTCATTTTCTACTAAGAAAGGAATATTGTCCATGTATGAGAAAAATAAGTCTTATGGATAAGGCACAGGTCAGGCAAACTGGCACTGTCTGTCTCAGTCTTCCCATCTGTAAAATGTACAACAAAGAGTACCTCCCAGTGTGGGGAAAGATTAATTCATTAATATTGGTAAAGTGCTTCAAATCTGGCATTACTGAAGGGTAAAGGATTCTTTTTCTTCTAATTATTAATGTATAATATTAATCTGCATAGTCTATTTGTATACTTGTTTCAGAAGATAAGATTTCCTGCAAGGTACTACGTGACAAATTTAAAGAATGGGTTTTTACATTAGATATTGAGCCATCACTCAAACAAAAGCTTCTACCCTCAAAGTGTTGTTCAGTGGGTTATGTGACATGAGTTTGGTCGTCTTAAGCTTGAGATCAGTGGACAGATATCTACATCCCCCTCCCTTGCCCCAACACCCTCCCCCAAACAAACATTCAAAAACCAGTCGGAGAACACTTCAATCTCTCTGGTCACTCGATTACAGACCTAAAAGTGACAATTCTTCAACAAAAAAACTTCAAAAACAGACTCCAACGAGAGACTGCTGAATTGGAATTAATTTGCAAACTGGATACAATTAACTTAGTCTTGAATAGAGACTGGGATTGGATGGGTCATTACACAAAGTAAAACTATTTCCCCATCCCCCCCCCCCCGCCCCCACTTCCTCAGACATTCTTGTCAACTGCTGGAAATGGCCCACCTTGATTATCACTACAAAAGGTTCCTCCCCCCGGCTCTCCTGCTGGTATTAGCTCATCTTAAGTGATCACTCTCCTTACAGTGTGTATGGTAACACCCATTGTTTCATGTTCTCTGTGTATATAAATCTCCCCACTGTATTTTCCACTGAATGCATCCGATGAAGTGAGCTGTAGCTCACGAAAGCTTATGCTCAAATAAATTTGTTAGTCTCTAAGGTGCCACAAGTACTCCTTTTCTTTTTGCGAATACAGACTAACACGGCTGCTACTCTGAAAACTACTCAAAAAACCCCCAGATCAGTAGTCTCTGCAGGAAGAGAAAAAGACTTAGTCATCAATGGAAACATAACTATGTTCATATCCCTGCAAAGTGGTCAGGTCAGACAGTGGAGAAGCTTTCACTTCTGCAGCTTGTGCTGTACCTGTTTTGTGGATCCAGGTCTTCAGTCTTAAAGGGCTGTCATGCAAGCACCTTTCTTCTGTACTACATTCACTCAAAACATTCTTTGAGGACAGAAAAGAAAATATCTATTGCTTAATATTTTGTTGTAAATGTGATTTGGCAGAGTAGGAGGCAGAGTGCTTCTCTAATGAAAAAGAAATCAGGAGGAGACAATTGTTTCAAAATTAAAATAAGACTTCAATTGTTCTTATTACTGTGAATGGGAAGCTATAAACCGCTCCAGCTAAGCTGCTGGTGCCCCCATGTGCATAAATGTGGTTTTACTGCTCTCCTATGTGGGAGAATATAACTAGTCTGAAATGTTGATTAATTTGTACATAATGCCAGAACTCCAATATTTTAAAATATCTTTTATCCTAAGAGTTTGCATGAATTTTACAGCTGTACCACCAAAACACAGATTGGTATTTCAGGGGAAACTGCATTGTCTCTTAGGTTGTAGACAGGGAAAGTGTCTTCCTCTTTGTTCTGGATAGCACTAAGCATACGATAATGTTTTTTGAAATGTTGGGGAGATTTCCTATGTCCATATGTCATAGGAATGTTGTTTTGTTCAAACCTGATTAATTCATTTAAATTATTATGCATTAATTCAGAGAGGATACCATTATTCTCCTGGTGCTGTATTTCCTCAAGTTCAGAGAGTGTTCATTGTATAATACTTCGGTAATCAATTAAAATGGTTATTTAAAAAACCTCAGTAAGACTTTCCTTTATTTTTTTCCACTTGCTTTCAAGTTTTTTCCTTAGCATACAACCCTGCTACTGCGTAAGAAGATAAGGTAACAAGGAGAGTTAATGGTAAATCTGAAAATGCCTGAGTGTTTATTTAATGTGGGGTTATTATGCTATTATGGATTCAGAGCACATCTGCAAAGAAAATCTGTTTGGTGGATTGCAAAGAACGTGTGGCTTCCTAGAAAGTTTAAAAGGTAACATAGAACTTTGATTTATTATACTACAGCTGCACTTATCCCATCACTATCATACAGGATCCATATGGCTTCTACCAGCAGTCAGTGCACCATCTGCTCACTGATACATGTATGCTCTGAGTTAGATTTCTAAATTTTGCATTTTGTTCAAATTTACCCCAGTGGAATTTGCTGTTTCCACCATGCTAATGCAGCTTTCAAAAGTCTGCTACAGCGACACCTTAGTCTATATAATAAGATTCCAAGATTGTTACCCTTTCTGTGTGTCACTCAGAAGCCTTTAATGTCAGTTCAGTCAGTGTGAAGCAATGAAAACAGGTAGAAGCAAGGCTGAGAGCTCTTTGTTTAGAATATCACCAGGTTCAGTCATCACTGGGATTCACAGTGTATTACCTGAGCTATAGAGTAAGTCCTTCTGAGATGCCAGACTTCCGCTACGTTCTGATGCTATCATTGGTTTCCCATGACACCCTTCCTGCTGGGGCAGAGATAAAGAAGCGCAGGACAGGGCAGTAGCAGGCTGCAGCTACACAGAGCAGTAGGGAGTCTGTTACCTCATTGCTGTACATAGTTCCTTGTTCAAAACAAAGGGCTTATCTTAACACCAGTCTGCTCATCAGTACAATACTACATGGCACCAGGCACATGAGAGGGCACAGTGTGCTGGAAGACCCAGTGGGAGGTAACAGTGAAATGAATGCTACAGAGCTCATGCAATTGCACATAACTCCCCCATCAGCCCTGAGAATCAGAGGAAATGCTGAATATGCCTAGAAATGGTTCAAACAACAATTTGAACTGTATATGAAGGCCACAGAGGCAAATCTGCTGCTTTTAACAGTGGCAGGCACAGAAGCCCTAGGTATGGTCTGTGAAGATGGTAGCGGGGAGAGAGGAAAGCGTCACACAAATAATGAAAATGTTGAGGCTCATTGTATCCCTAGAAAAAATGTTACTTCAGAAAGATGTATGTTGAGAAAGAGAACACAGAATAAAGGGGAAACAATACTGGAGTTTGACTTAATACTAGAAAGTTTGTCCTGTGATTTCTGAATATTAAAAGTCTCTCTCATTAATGACCAGATTGTCCTGAGATGTAACAATAAAAAAAATGTTAATGGTTACTAAGGGAGATGGATCTGACACTAGAAAGGGCATGCAGCAGAACAACCAACCACCTAAAAAAACTTGGAGAAAGAAACAGAGCATATGACCAGGGCTGGCCTTAGGGAAAATGTTTCAGAGTAGCAGCCGTGTTAGTCTGTATTCGCAAAAAGAAAAGGAGTACTAGTGGCACCTTAGAGACTAACCAATTTATTTGAGCATAAGCTTTCGTGAGCTACAGCTCACTTCATCGGATGCATTCAGTGGGCTCACAAAAGCCTATGCTCAAATAAATTGGTTAGTCTCTAAGGTGCCACTAGTACTCCTTTTCTTAGGGAAAATGACACCCTGGCCGAACTTCTATTTTGGCACCCCTGGACCCTGTGAGCAACCCCCCACCATTGCCCCTGGCCCGCACAGCTCTCCACCCCACCTCCACCCCATCACCTCTGGGCCCTGCTGCCTCCCCCCAGTGCTTAATTTGTATTGAAAGAGGCGCCAGGGCTCAGCCCCAGCATAAATTAAGCTGGGCAGCCAGAGAGCAGTGGCTACTGGGTTGGCACCCAGCTCTAAAGGCAACGCCACGACCAGCAACAGCGCAGAAGTAAGAGTGGCATGATATATAGTGTATTGCCACCCTTACTTCTGTGCTGCTGCTGTGGCTTGTAGTGCCTGGTGCTCGGCCTGCAAATCAAGGCAGGCTTTGCGCTGTCACATGGGGCTGCATCTTGCCAGAGCCCAAAGCCCTCCTGCAGCTCTTTGGCCACTCCTGGCTCACTAGAGGTGCCATTTCAGATTTGGGGGTGTGTGTCTGTGTGTGCGCACGCAACTTTAACCGTGATTCCAGGGGCTACTTCGGCACCCAAAAATTAGGTTTTTTGCGGATAATAAATTAGAAATTAGCTGACAAAAACACTGTATCGAATTCCTATAGAAAGAAAGGAAAAAATATATGCAAACACCAATTAAAGCCATATTTTAAGTTTATATGTAAGTTTAGAACAGTCAGGAAATAATACAGCAAGATATTCCCAATTGCAAGCCTTGAAGTATCTGTTCTGGAGCTTTAACACAGATATCAGAAACTAGGGCTGTTGACTAATCGCAGTTAGCTCACACAATTAACTCAAAAAAATTAATGGCGATTAATCCGCAGTTTTAATCGCACTGTTAATAGAATACCAATTGAAATTTATAATATTTTGGATGTTTTTCTACATTTTCAAATATATTGGATTCTGTGTTGTAATTGAAATCAAAGTGTATATTATTTTTATTACAAATATCTGCACTGTAAAAATGATAAAACAAAAGAAATAGTATTTTTCTATTCACCACATACAAGAACTGTAGTGCAATCTCTTCGTCATGAAAGTGCAACTTACAAATGTAGATTTTTTTTTGTTACATAACTGCACTCAAAAACAAAACAATGTAAAACTTCAGAGCCTACAACTCCACTCAGTCCTACTTCTTGTTCAGCCAATCGCTAAGACAAACAAGTTTGTTTACATTCCCAGGAGATAATGCTGCCTGCTTCTTATTTACAATGTCACCAGAAAGTGAGAACAGGCATTTGCATGGCACTTTCATAGCTGGCACTGCAAGGTATTTACATCCCAGATATGCTAAACATTTGTATGCCCCTTCATACTTCGGCCATCATTCCAGAGAACATGCTTCCATGCTGGTGATGCTCATTAAAAAAAATAATGTGTTAATTAAATTTGTGACTGAACTCCTTGGGGGAGAATTGTATGTCCCCTGCTCTGTTTTACCCACATTCTGCCATATATTTCATGTTATAGCAGTCTTGGATGATGACCCAGCACATGTTGTTCATTTTAAGACACTTTCACTGCAGATTTCACAAAACACAAAGAAGGTACCAATGTGAGATTTCTAAAGATAGATACAGCTCTTGACCCAAGGTTTAAGAATCTGAAGTGCCTTCCAAAACTGAGAGGGACGAGATGTGGAGCATGTTTTCAGAAGTCTTAAAAGAGCAACACACTGATGCAGAAACTACAGAACCCGAACCACCAAAAAAGAAAATCAACCTTCTGTGGGTGGCATCTGACTCAGATAACGAAAATGAACACGTGTCAGTCCACACTGCTTTGGACTGTTATCGAGCACAACCCATCATCAGCATGGACGCACATCCCCTGGAATGGTGGTTGAAGCATGAATATTTAGCACACCTGGCACATAAATATCTTGCAATGCCGGCTACAACAGTGCCATGAGAATGCCTATTCTCATTTTCAGGTGACATTGTAAACAAGAATTGGACAGCATTATCTCCAGGAAACATAAACAAACTTGTTTGTCTGAGCGATTGGCTGAACAAGAAGTAGGACTGAGTGGACTTACAGGCTCTAAGATTTTACATTTTTTTTATTTTTGAATGCAGTTTTTGGTACATAATTCTACATTTTTAAGTTCAACTTTCTTGAAAAAGAGATTGTACTACAGTACTTGTGTTAGGTGAATTGAAAAATAATATTTCTTTTGTTTCTTTACAGTGCAAATCCTTGTAATCAAAAATAAATATAAAGTGAGCATTGTACACTTTGTATTCTGTGTTGTAATTGAAATCAATATATTTGAAAAATGTAGAAAACATCCACAAATATTTAAATAAATGGCATTCTATTGTTGTTTAACAGTGCGATTAAAATAAAAATAAATAAAATCTGCTTACTTTCTCAGGCACAATCAATGTTACCACCATTATCTACTCTATTTTAGTCAATTGTTTTTCACTCCACTAAAAACGTATTTACTTATTTTTAACATACGTGATTAAGGGTTTTTTTTCTTCTTTTACTAAGAAGGGGGAATTTATTTATCTAATTATTTTGGCATTTATGTTTACCGATCACAATCATGTACATGACTCACTGACATTTGACTCTATCATTACCATTAGTATCAGACTTGGAACCACATTGATTTTTGTACAAATTTTAAGTTATTTTACACATATAACTGAAAATAGGCAACTTTCATCTGCCCAGTGTCTAAAGTTATGTGTTTAGCTAATTGTTTTTAAACTGGCACTGCTAAGGTTTTGTACAAGCTAAATTTACATTCTAGAAAGATACTATTCGTTTATTGTACCATTTTAAATAATGAATGACAAAGCACAATATGGTAATAAAAGTAATAATGATAATTACTCCAGCCAGGACAGGTTAGGCATTTTAGAATTCACTACTCAAATAATTAAATTTAAGCACAAGAGAGAAACAAAATTATGAAATGCACAGGTCAGTCAAAAAACTACAATAACAGTACTGTAATCCTTAACGAACTTTGAAAGAATAAAATTACAGACAATATATGTACATTGCACATTTTGAAAGGAAGTACCAGGAAGTAACATCAACAATAATAATACAAGTGTGTGTGTGAGAAAGATTGTGTATGTTGGGGAGACTGTGTGTGTGTGTTGGGGGAGTGTGTGAGTGAGTGAAAGTGCATGTCTGTGAGAGACAGTATGTGTCTGTTAGGAGGAGTGTATGACAGTGGGTGTATACTGTGTGCATATGAGAAAAGGTGTGTTGGGGAAGAGTGTGAGAGAGCGTGCATGTATGAGTCAGTGGCGCCCTGACCCCGATCCCCGGCAGCAGCACCAGGTGGGGCGGGAGAAGGCCCAGCCCCGGACCCTGGTCCCCCACAGAAGCTCCGGGGGCTGTGGAGGAAGCCCCAGCACCTGGGGCCCTGGGACTGGAGGAGCTCTCGCTACCTGCCATGGCCTCGAGGCTGGGGGAGCTCTCACTCCCCACTGCAGCCTGGGGCTATGGCAGGGGGGATAGAGCTTCTTTGGTCTTGGGGCCACAGAGTGGGAGGAGAAAGTAGAAAATGGGTTGTGGGGCTGCAGAATGGGGAGGACCACAGGCAGAGGGGAGTGGAATGGGGGCAGGATCGCAGGTGGATGGTATGTGGAGGGGCCCCTCACTTGCTCTGGCCCAGGAAACCTTAATCCACCTCTGGAAAGTGTGTGTGTGTGTTTGGGCCCCTCTGCCCTCTCCAGATGCTGCTGCTCGCCTGGCTGCCTCCGTAAGCCCAGCTGACTCTCAGCAGTCACGTGGGACTCAGGTACCAAACTCTGCACCAAGCACCATCTTGAGTAGGCTGCCATGGGCTGCTGCCCAGCCCACCCACCCCTAAAGCTGGCCCTGCATACGACTGTGAATACTATGGCTAAACCAGCAGGGGAGAAATACACAGAAATTAAATTGGCCAGAGACAGAAATGTAGAAAAGCAGGAAAAAATGCCAGCAATGTGGCAACCAGCATTCAGGCAAATATATAGAAACTTTAATAAACCCAACTATTATGCTAACGTGTACAGAAAAAGCAGAAGGGTGTCTGTATTAAGTACAGAAAAGAATTCCTGAAGTGAAAAGGAAGAACTGTTCCTAAGCTCAGTAATGGAGGAGGCTGAAAACTCAAAAGATCGGCTAATTAAAATGTGCACAAATGGCACTTACATGGCATACAAAATAGACACTGGGGCACAAGTAAATGTAATAAGAGAAACTGAAAAGGGGATATGTAAAAAGTACATAGAAGTGGGTACATTGAAAGAGTATGTGAAAGACTATAATGGAGGAACAATTCCAGAGTTGGGGCAGTGCACATTGATAGAAAGGGGAAATGATAAAACAAGAGAGTTTGTGGTGGTACACAGAGGCAAGCAACCAGTCTTTGGCCTACACAGGTGTGAGTTCCTTGGTCTCAGAGAATATATGTTACAGATAGACAGAATGACAACACAGAACTAGGTACGAAAGTAAAGTATTAATATATGAAAATGGATTCTCAGGAAAAAGGTGCCTCCCCATAACAAATAAGATACAGTTAAGAGACAATTTAGAACCTGTGGGATGTGCTACATGAAAAGTTCCACAAGTCTTAAGAAAGAGTCTAGAAGAAGAGCTGCAAAACAAGAGAGAAAAAGGTATCATTCAGTGAATAGAAGAACCAACAGATTAGGGTTCTCTTCTAAGTAATCATAGAGTGGAAAGGAGGGTGGTCTACAGCTGTGAATGGACCCTAAGAGGCCAAACAACACCATAAAAAGAGAACACTTTCACTCGCCCACAAGAAATGAACTATTGTCTGAGATGGCCCGAGCCAAAATGTTCAGCAAATTAGATGCATCAGCAGGATTCTGGCAGATCCCCTTAAACACTGGCGTTCCAAGAGCTGCACTTTAAATACACCATTTGGCAGCTATGAAAGGCAGTCTTAGGAAGCAGTAATAGTTTTGGCTCCAGAAGTATTTCACTGTACAATGAACCAGATGCTAGAGGATCTATCAGGAGTGAAAGTGTACAGTGGTGACATAATAATTTGGGGGCAACACTGCCATTGAGCATCAGAAATGACGGAGGAGAGTAATGGAAATTGGGAGGGCTAATAATCTTAAACTGAATAAGGCCAAATATCAATTTTAAATAAGGAGAAAAAATACTTGGGAGAGGGACTGACCTCAAAAGGAATCTTGCCTGATAAATCAAAGATTCAGGGAATACTGAACATATTGAGACCTGAAGATAAAAAGGGAATTCAAAGGCATGGCCTGTTGAATTATGTCAGCAAGTTCATACCTAAGTATGCAGCTTGCACAATTCACCAAAGACATCTCCTCCACATCATCGCTGAATGGGCATGAATGCCAGATCATGAAAGAGAGTTCATTAATTCAAAGCACATTATGACATCAACTCCAGTGGCGCAATATTTTAACCCATTGAAAGACATCAAACTTTCTACAGATGCCTCAAAGGGAGGGCTGGGAGCAGTACTATTTCCGTGTCATGGAACTGACTGGTTGCCAGTTTTGTATGCATCTAGGATATGAGAAGCCATAAAGATGAAGTACACACAAATTGAAAAAAAAAATATTAGGTCTCATATGTGGATATACAAGATTTCAAGACTTTCTCTATTGTTGTAGCTTCAAAGAAGAAACTGATCACCAACTACTGACTCAGACACACACACATACACACACACACACAAAAGACCTGGAGAAATACAATCCAGGGTACATAAAACACGAATGTATAATGTGACCCTGGAGTTCCAACCTGGAAGTCACTTAATAATGGCATATACAGACTCAAAACCATATGTTCCATCTCACAATGCACAGCCTGATAAACTTGAACAAGCAGTAAACATACAAATGAACATGATAAAAGGGTTATGTGCTGTATCTCCAAGCATAAGGGATGAACTGGAGACAGAAACAGCTAAAGATGAAATGCTGCAAGCAGTGATACAAGCTATACGTAAAGGGGGCGGGGGGAGGGAATCAACACTTCCCATCTGCTCATTCCCACTATAAAAATGAGCTTTCAGAGATCTCAGGATTGCTTTTGAGGGGACAGATCATGGTTTCCACAGTGATGAGCAGGAAAATATTGGAATGAATGCACGAAGAGAACACGGGAATGGCCAAACCAAAAAGGAGAGCTAGAAAAGTTATATTCTAGCCACAGATGAATAGTGACTTTAAAGAAATGTTGAGCTGGGGAAGAACATATCAGAAGTACAGAGATTCCCAGCAGAAAGAACCAATGATACCACATTAACAACTTGCAACTCCATGGGACAAAGTCAGAAATGACATGTTCCACCTGGGAAGATATAATCACCTGCTTATAATGGACTAGTTTATCAATTTCCCAGAAGTAGTCATACCTGAAGATGCCACAGCAGCAACAGTTGTCAGGCACGTTAAATCTGTATTTGCATGTCATGGAATTCCAAGAACAGTAATAACTGACAATGTTCCACAGTCCAAGAATAGGGATTTCCTGGACTTAGCTAAAATGTACAACTTTCATTATGAGACATCTAGTCCCAGATTCCTCAAACCAATGGATTAGCTGAATGTGGAGTACATATAGAAAAGAACTTGCTCAAAAAAAAAAAAGCTATGAATGCAAGTGAAGATCCATATTTAGCACTACTCAACTATATAGCTACACCTGCTGAACTGTGAAAAGTCACCTGCTGCACTAATCTGCAACATATGTATAAATACTCAAATACCCGATATGGGACAAAAACAAAGGATAACTAAGGAGTCTGTGATAGTGACGAAAAGACTGGGACAGTAAAAACAGACAAACTATTACAATAAAGGAGAAAGACCTGTTTCACAGCTAAAAACCAAAGACTGAGTGAGACTTTGTCAAGATGGGCACTGGCCACCCAAAGCTACAGTGATCAAAGAGGAATCACCTTGCTCAAACGCTATGATCACAGATGAAAGCAAAATCTTATAAAGGAATTGTAAACATCTGCTCAAGACACCTGACAACTTGGCCAAGATATGTGAAGTAAGAGAAGACGTACAAGTTGAAAACAATTCACAAACTGACCCTGTTATTAACAATGAGTCTGAACTGTTTGCTACAGACAAGGACTTCCCTAGAGAGGGTCTGTACTACAGCAGATCAGAAAGGTTGCTGAAATGCCCTAAGAGACTGATCAATATATGTTAAGGTTGTGTTAAAGCAACCTGAAGGTTTGTTAAATTAGTTATTGTATTTGTTATAGTTTGTTAGTTTAAATTAATACTGTTTTAGTTCAATCAGCAATTTAGAAAGGGATCTAAAAAAGAGAGGATGTGCTGTTGAATAAGTTCTCTGGGAAGTGTTGAAATGCTGCACTTCTTGCACACTTTTCATGCAGTCTTTAGGGTTTCCTGTGACATGCTCCCTATTGGGACCAGAAACAAAGAAGCCCAGGTCAGGGCAGTCGTAGGCTGCAAACACAGAGAGGAGTAGACAGTTTGTTATCCTATTCTGTAAATAGTTCCTATTCATAATAAAGAGATCATATAAGAGTCTGCTCCTCATAAATATACTACATTGCCATCCAATTTATAAGTTCTCAGCCATTTTGATTTTATGAATATTTCACCAGTGCAGTGTACAGGTATAGTAAGGCATATAACAATGCCATGCCAAGAGTCCTAAACTATTGTGAAACCAGAGGTAATGCAACCAATCACCACCCTTTATCTATGCCTAATTTGCATGCAGCAATTTCATTGGTTGTGTGAGAGAGACTGCACAGATGGTGGATTACTTGGACCACTTGTCACCCACTTGTAACAGCACAGGGTTTCAGATACTAGTCCGTGATAATGTTCCTGCTCTACTGAACTCCCTGCCCAACATTTTCTGCACTCTTAGCCGAACCTATTTTAACTGATTAATTAGGTGTTTTTTACTGGAGATAACACAAGGCCTTTAGAGATTCACAGAGCAAAACAAATAAGATACAAATATAAAAATGTATGTAATGATTTAAATCAAGAAAGGGATTTACTTTGCAATTCTGGGAATATATATTCTATTATGCTAATATGTACCAAACCACATTTTCTAGGTAGTAAGGAAAGACTTCACATGCGGATACATATGTTCTCATATGTCTATTTTAAAAGAGAGCTGCTTTTGGTGTATGTGGACTTTTACATGAGCAGGACAGTAACTGCAGTTGTCTATTGTCAAATTAGCTCTGAATCTTTTAACTTAAAAAATACTTAAAAAAAAAAATTCCCTCTACCAAAGTGACAAGTTTTTTCAGGGAGATTCTAATGCACTTGTCCCCCTTTTCTTCCACATTTAGGCTATGTACACCTACAGCTTAAGTTGGTATAACTTACACTGCTCAGGGATGTGAATTAGCCCCCATCCCCACCTCCAAGTGACATAAGTTACACTGACCTAAGAACCAGTATGGACCTAAGAGCCGGTGCTGTCAGCAGGCAAGCTGGAGTAATGTCAATGGGAGAGCTCTCTCCCGTCGGCTTAGAGCGTCTGCACTAGCTGTCCTGCTGTAGGCTTTGTAGTGTAGCCATAGCCTAAGTCTGTGCTGACTTCCTCAGTTCCTTAAGCACAACCATCAAGCTGCTGGCTAAGAAATAGCAGAAAAAGCAGGGACTAAAAGGAGGGCTCTGTTGCAGGGGACTGCATAATCTTCCAGTATTTTTTCCTTTTATCATCTTGCTTTATGAACTTCACAGCCTTTCTTAACAATAACATTTTTGTTATGTTAAAAGGGTTATCAAAGCCCTTATTTGGATTTAAAAGATTATCAAAATAAACACTCAGCAGTTTGCTAACACTTGTTTACTATAAAACAGCCACTACAATCCTGCCTCTAAAGTGGCCAATTAAATTGCTTTTTTAAACCAGTGTAGCTACATTGGTGCAAAAGGTTAGCAAGTAACAGATTGCTACTTTGCTGTGGTGATCCCTAAGAGTAGGAATTTCCTTTCCCAGGACGTGTCTCAGCTCCTCCTTCACCACACTTAAACAATATCAAAAAACATTTCTACTTATTTTTTTTGGTTGGTTGGTTAGTTGGTTGGTTGGCTTTTTTGTTCATTTGTTTTGTTTTGTTACAAGTCTTGTCCCTTTAATATTAAATTTTTCCTCCTTCTAGTCAGGTGCCTCTCCCCCATTTATCTACAGGTGGGTTTTTTTTTATTATTTAGATTGCTGTTGGTTATGACTGTGCAGCAATGGTAACTGGCAACTCATAGGTGAGCTCTTTCAGATATTGCACTACGTATTCTAAAAATTCACCTACATACTGTAATTTCCCCCACAGCTCAGTCAAAAGCCATTGATTGACCAGGCAAGTCATAGCAATTTTTTTTTTAAATTAAGGATGCCTTAATAGTTTGAAAACAAACTAAGATCCTATATAGAACTGAGATAAGATTGGAATTTCTGTCCTGAAGGAAATTCTGGTATTTCAACATTTGTTTTCATCCCAAAATGGGACAAACAGTCAAAATATCAAAAAAAAATTGTGGAATTAAAAGATCTGGAAAATTTCAATTCAGATATGTCAAAATGTTTTGTTTTGAGTCGATTCGACATTAAACCACATCTGCCTAAGGTGCCATGGTGGTCATGGGAGTTGTAGTTTGAGTGCCTTATGGCCTCATTTCACACTATGAGACAGGCTTCCTGCTTGGAATACATTTCCCATTTTGCTTTGTCTGCAAAATGTCAACTGGCTGACTAACTGAAGTTACTCAGAAGTTTGGAATGTCAGAAATAAATTGACAATGATGGATTAGCTGGCAGACTGCAAGAGAAATGGTCAAAGGTGCAACTTTTCACATGGATAGCATATATATTTTTCCAAAGCTGATGCTATCCCCTAGTATGGCTGGCAGGTGGCATTCTAGGATTAATGTGACCATTTCAACACTAGAAAGAACTAAGTATATCACATCAGCAATATAGTAAGTTTTTTCCCTCAGTTTTCACAGACAAGGTCAGCTCCCAGATTGTTGCACTGAGCAGCACAGTATGGGGAGGAGGTGAGCAGCCCACAGTGGTGAAAGAACAGGTTAAGGACTATTTAGAAAAGCTGGACATGCACAAGTCCATGGAACCGAATCTATGCATCCAAGAGTGCTGAGGGAGTTGGCTGATGTGATTGCAGAGCCATTGGCCATTATCTATGAAAACTCATGGCGATTGGGGGAAGTCCCAGACGATTGGAAAAAGGCAAATATAATACCCATCTTTTAAAAAGGGAAGAAGGAGAATCTGGGGAACTACAGCCTCACCTCAGTACCTGGAAAAATTATGGAACAGGTCCTCAAGGAATCCATTTTGAAGCATTTGGAGGAGAGGAAGGTGATCAGGAACAGTCAACATGGATTCACCAAGGGCAAGTCATGCCTGACCAACCTGGTTGCTTTCTATGATGAGATAACTGGCTCTGTGGATATGGGGAAAGTGGTGGATGTGATATATCTTGACTTTAGCAAAGCTTTTGACACGGTCTCCGACAGTATTCTTGCCAGCAAGTTAAAAGAGCATGGATTGCATGAATGGACTATAAGGTGGATAGAAAGCTGGCTAGATCGTCGGGCTTAACGGGTAGTGATCAACGGCTCGATGTTTAGTTGGCAGCCGGTATCAAGCGGAGTGCCCCAGGGGTTGGTCCTGGGGCCAGTTTTGTTCAACATCTTCATTAATGATCTGGATGATGGGATGGATTGCATCCTCAGCAAGTGCGTGGATGACACTAAACTGCGGGGAGAGGTAGATATGCTGGAGGATAGGGTCCAGAGTGACCTAGACAAATTGGAGGATTGGGCCAAAAGAAATCCGATGAGGTTCAACAAAGACAAGCGCAGAGTCCTGCACTTAGGATGGAAGAATCCCATTCACTGCTACAGGCTGGAGACCAACTGGCTAAGCGGCAGTTCTACAGAAAAGGAACTGGGGATTACAGTGGACGAGAAGCTGGATATGAGTCAACAGTGTGCCCTTGTTGCCAAGAAGGCCAATGGCATATTGGACTGATTAGTATGAGAATTGCCAGCAGATCGGGAAGTGATTATTCCCCTCTATTTGACATTGGTGAGGCCACACTTGGAGTATTGTGTCCAGTTTTGGGCCCCCCACTACAGAAAGGATGTGGACAAATTGGAGAGAGTCCAGCAGAGGGCAACAAAAATGATTAGGGGAATGGAACACATGACTTATGAAGAGAGGCTGAGGAAACTGGGATTGCATAGTCTGCAGAAGAGAAGAATGAGGGGGGATTTGATAGCTGCTTTCAACTGCCTGAAAAGGGGTTTCAAAGAGGATGGATCTAGACTGTTCTCAGTGGTAGTAGATGACAGAACAAGGAGTAATGGTCTCAAATTGCAGTGGGGGAGGTTTCGGTTGGATATTAGGAAAAACGTTTTCACTAGGACGGTGGTGAAGCACTGGAATGCGTTACCTAGGGAGGTGGTGGAATCTCCATCCTTAGAGGTTTTTAAGGCCCGGCTTGACAAAGCCCTGGCAGGGATATTTAGTTGGGGATTGGTCCCGCTTTGAGCAGGGGGTTGGCCTAGATGACCTCCTGAGGTCTCTTCCAACCCTAATCTTCTATGATTCTATGAGCTTGGAATTTTAAAGTCAATATGAAATACTAAGTTCCACTAACTGTGCTGCAAAACCAAGCTGCCTAGCTGACCTATAAGGAATTGTAAATGGGATGTGGAAAAGAAAGACAGTGGATTTGTAACTTTTTTATTTTACTCTTTCCGATTTATAAAGAAGAAACGAATCTTGAAAGAATTCATACGCACATTAGAAATTCAAATTTTGTCTACTGTATTTCCACCTGAAGTCTTCATGGATGACTAGAGAACTAGTTTAACATCCACCAGTAAATGAAGTGAAATCTGAACAACTGGGAGAAGGGGTTTTTAGTCAGTCAATCAGTTTTAAACTAGTTGTTTTTGTTAATACCTGTTTAATTCAAAGGTGGTGGCAAACAGTTGGGAAGAAAAATGTCCTTGTTAAAAATACAAATTTCATCATCCCTGTAATTAAGGGCTAAGATACTCCAGTCCTCTGGTTGTCCAAGTAGAGGAGAGATTTGTTTTTCCTCAAATTTTAGCAAAATACAAGTAGGGGGAAAAAACAAACAACAAAACACACAAACAAAACAAAACAACATAAAACAGCAAACAGCTCACCTCCAGATCTTTCAGGTGCTCTGAATACATCATAAAGAAGCAAAAAAAATGACAGTACCAATTTTCCCCCATCATTCCCTGTTACAAATTATTGAAGTGGTTTGGAAAACTACAAGTTGCCGTGACAATTTCATTAGCAGAGATACAAATGAGAGGTCTACAAGGGACTGTTACAAGTGCACAATTAAATTTCTTCTACTCAGCCCCTATCCATCCAGCCATACGTCATCTGTTTGGCTAGGGGATTCCTTTAAGTAGGGGTGACAAGGAGAGTCATCATGGAAAAAATAGTTATGTTCTGCATTTTTGGCAAAAAATACCATCAAGCTATATAGCAACTTACTTTTGGCCTAACTTGAGTGAGAGCACATTTTGTTGCCACAATCAAAGCTTTATTTTTCCACTGGCTCATCAAACCACATACTAATGTGTCTTTATTAATTTGGGCTATTCTATGTTATATATATTTGACCATTAATTATGAACCCTAATATAAAAACCAATATGTTACAGCACAAATCTTCATAAATTTTACAATACTATTGTATTTTAAATTCCTTAAAATATCTTGCTTATTATAAAACAAATCCTTGAGCCGGCTGTTTCAGATAGTTTGCACAGTTAAAGAAAATTATGATTCAAATGAAACTTCTCACCTGATTCAGCTCAGAAATGTAGGCCAAATCCTTTGAAAACGAACAAAGGCCAAGTTCTGCTCTTCACGACAAACACTGTGGAGCTGCAGGTCAGGATCCTCAGCCCCAGCCAGCCCGGGTGCCTATGCAATAGGTTTTGGCCACTACCTCAGGATATGGAGGAGAATGGGGGGTGTGGCCTGCTGCTCCCCACTACACAGGGTTTTGGTTCTCTGGCTTCACACTGTATGGAAACCCACTCTTCATGCCCACAGCCCAACTTTCTAGGGTGAGCTGCACAGAACTCCATGGGACACAGGAAAAGTCCACCTGCATAGGGTCTCTTGTTTTTATCTTGCATGTCACTGCAGAAAGTTTTAAGCTGTTTGGGCCATACGTGCCCGTGTAGAGAGCACCACAATTCGGTCCTACAGAATGAATTTGCTTCACACAAAAACAGAGTAACAAATATACAGCCAACCGGTTAAATAGGATCAGTAAATTGTGGGGAACTATGCATGTTTAGTGGTTACATGTAGCATGACAGACACTCACATTGGGGCAGGATCTTGCGAGAAACTCCCTTTTTCAGCCATTGCAGGGGAGAAATCACCAAGACAACATTACTTGGTGTCCAAAGCAGGTGCACACAAACCTCCACATTCTCCTCTTGTCAATGCAATCTATAGATTAGCACCACAGTTAGCCTTAAAAGAGAGGGTAATTACAAAACGGAGGCTAGATTTAGGGATTTAAATGAAGGAACAATGAAGGCCCAGCCTGGAGAACTGCACAGTATATGACTTTTGCAAGTCTACCAGGAACATTTGCACACACATAAAACAATTGTCCACAGCCTAAGGGCTACAAGAGAATGAAAAGAAACATAATATAATGCAACGTAGGAAATAACTACCTTCAATGCTCTGTGGACCCACTAGATTCATAGCCTGGTGTGCTGGATATTCTACTCGGGGTCTGGCAATGCCCAATTGTTCCATAACCCCATGAAGGAGTCTTTGAATATCTGCTTCGGAAACTCTATCTGGGGTCCTAGGACTGTGACTAGAAGCCAATGCCAATCCAAATGCTAGCAAAAATACGATGTTATAAAGCAACGTAATTGTCATTCTGGTGGCCATTTTTAACCTGTGAAAATAAAATACATTAAATAGATGATAAAGCGAGTAAAATATTGAATGCATATCTCAAAGAACTTGTCGGGTAAGCTGCCATTATCAGCTAAAAGAATTTTTCAAACAGGGAGGTGAAATTTTGGGGGAGAAAATTTTGGGAGTCAGTAAACTGTTAATTTTTGCACAGCATTGATTCATAGCATTTATTAATTACCTTTCTGCCATGATAAACAAAACGGACCCACTGATTCACTTTGGAAAACTGAAGGGTTAAAAGTTAGCTAGATACAGTTATAATGCATGGTTCTTCCTTCTCCCCTGTTTTAATTTAGTATTTTAAAGTATGTCATAAAGCTACAGCGGGAATACTAGGAATTGCTCTGTTTTGTGCTGTGCTTTTCAAACTTCACTCTTCCACTTGCTCTAAGAAATGAAATACTCCCAGGTTTGTTTTTTTTTTTTTTAAAGGGATTGCATAACATTTTGATCTCCATCGCAGATTGACAACCCATCACACACGCTCCCTCTCTCTCATTTCTCCCCATCTAGAACAAACAGGCTTCATTTATTCCACTAGACTACGTTTCACCAAATGGCTGCTCTGCCTGCATGAGACAGGCACAGAATCCAGTCATGACCACTTGTCATTCTCTTTATAAGGCTACGTTTTAAACAACCTGTTTGTCCTTTTTGGTCAGCTGCTGTCATAGGAAAATGGATTTATTCGCGGATTTTGGTTATGCTAATGAAAGTCTATATTATTCACTTGCCCTGCTTTTCCAAGCCAGAGACTTAAAGATCTGTTTCTCCCTTTATGGTATTTTTTCCTTAATATAATAATGTACAGTAAAGTGACCTTGAGCCCTGAGGTGATGGCAAAAAAAAATCCCACCTAAAAAAGCTGGAGAGAGAGAGAGAGATCCTGCTCCCTGTGTGTGGCTCCAGAATGCCCCACATCCCTGCTCTGTCACTTGACCTCCAGGAGATCTTCACCCCACTCACTAGCAACACCTGGGGCATTGGAAAGAAAAATGGATCCTTTCAGGCTACTAGATAGATAAGGGGTAATAAACCTGCCTTCCTCCTGTGTGTGTGGCCGCGTCACGCACACACAGCCCTGTGCCCCTCTTCTCCGGCCCCGAAAGCCCCCCATCCTCGCGGAGTACTCCCTGTATGCTGAGCGAACCCCCTCCGCAGGGCTGAGCAGCATCGGGCTATAAAACACCTGCCCCTCCGCCCCGCGCCCCACCCAGCCCGCTGCTCCGCCGGCAAGCCGCCGTGGAGGCCGCCCCGGCTGAGGCACGGGCCAGACGCGCGGCACTCACCGCCCGGCGCGGCGCTGGGGAAGGCGAGCTCTCGCTGCGCAGATGTGGGGTGGCACCGGCTGACTGAAGCGCCGAGCAGAAGGAGGCGGGCGGCCTGTGCTGTGACCATTCATGCGCAGTCCCAGCCCCCTTCCCCCGCCTTGCTTTGTCCCTGCGGCAGGTGCGGGGGGAAGGTTGTCATGTCAGCAGCATCCATTTCAGCGAGCAGCTGCCGCGCAGCGACGAGGCATGGCCGGGCCAATCGGCCCCTCTCCGCACACAGGGCCGCCTAGGCACCCAGCACCCTCTATACACAACACCGCGTGTGGGTCACACACGCCACAGACACACAAAAGCTGACCTCCCACAGTTACCTACCCAACAGGGTGAAGTGTGCATACAGTTCCTACATCCCCCCCCCCCCCATGATGTGCTTTCACACACAGGGACTGCATAGTGCAAACATAACACAGACCAGTACGTGAAAATCTGAACAAACTAGACGGGGTGGAGGGTGTTAAAGGGCAGCTTTTTGCTCTCTCTGAGACTGAAAGGGACACCCATAAATCTCCTGGACGATTCGGCAGGCCACGTTCAACCCCTATTCAAGTGGTTTTGAACGGAAAGACCATGCTGCTGCTAAATAGGTTAGGTAATCAGCAACCCAGAGTGCCTCAAGGGAAAACAGCCAGGCCATGTAGGTGGAAGAAGCCAGGGTAAGAGAGACCCTAAAAAACTCCTGTCTAAACAGATCTAACTGTAATGGGAAAGCAGATGGCAAAAGTAGCCTGGAAGGTGTTTATGGGATAACTTATCTACAGAAATAGTGAACAATTATTTAAATTGGACTTTTCCCACATTCCCAATTAGGGTTTTTGACTAACAGTTGTTCAGAATTGATTTCCTGCGTGTAACTCGGTACAGGACAACAATACAAAGTGACTGTTGATGTGAGTGCTGTAGAAGCCGGTACCTTGGCTGAGCAAATTTGTAGAGTCACCTATCATGGAGGACACAGTTGCATCTGATTAAAGTATAGTTGCAGTGTTGTTGTAGCCATGTTGGTCCCAAGATAGTAGAAAGAGAAAGCAAGTGAGGTAATATTTTTTTAATCGAATCAACTTCTGTTTATGAAATAGACAAATTTTCAAGCGACTCGGCACTCTTCTTCAGGTCTGATTAAAGTAGCAAGATTGAGTGCTAAAATTCAAAGGAAGATTTGGCTAAATGAAGACGTTCATCATTTATTTGTGTGCTTGAAGAATAGTAACTATTTAAAAAGTGAGTTTACAATGTACAACACCATCGTTACCTGATGAATAAGAGCACCTAATTGTTCACCCGGAGCAAAGAACATCTCCAAAGAGAACTAGCCTCAGCAGCTGTGCTCCACACTTCTGGTGTTTTGTTTTTTTAAGATATACTTTGATCAATGCACTTATCCCTTCCAGGGATCTGCTTCAGCTGGGTAGTTTCTTATGCTTTACATTAGGGCCATGAGACTTTCAACAGGATGTTTTCAAAATCCTGCTCTACCACTTTCAACATCAGTGGTTGCCTGACTAGTGTACTTATGCTAGGGTATAATGAAGAACTTTTCCAAGTTATTAACACATTCTGCTTGGTTAAAGAAGTAAACTCACAACTGTCAGGGTCAGAGTAACTCCAGGATGAATGTTAAAAGAAATTACAGATGACGACAAAGTAACTGGTGGGAAATGGGTCTCACTAACACAGTAACAGTATACGCCACAGTGAATGTGAATTTATGCCTTTTGCACAAGGGATATTTTCCAATAGTCAAACTGAGCACACATTTAGTAGAGATAAACTAGACATTAAAACAGGAGAATGTCTTGCTTAAGCCCCAGAGTAATTCACAAACAAGGGGAAGATAGGCATTCAGTGGACTAAGTCATGTGTGTGGTCCAGTCCAGCAGGCATGCTCATAGGCTACTTACTGGCTCAAGTCCCGTTAAAATCAAGGGGGAACCATACACCCTATAACCTTTACCCCAGCCATTAGAGCACTCACCTGGGATGTGAGACCCAGGTGCAATTCTTCTTTCTGCCAGCAGGGGAGAAAGAATTTGAAGAGGGTTCTGCTACCTTCTAGCTAGATGTCCTAACACCTGGACTACATACAGAGTCAGTATCATGCTCACTCTTTCTGCCTCAATGACTTTTTAAATATAATATCTACAGTGGAACAGTCATTCAGGCAGAGAGAGAGAGACTCTGCGGTCCAGTGGTTAGGGCACCTACTGGGGAAGTAGGAGAGCCCAAGTCCAGTCCCCCAGCACCAATCACTCTTCCATTAAACAGGAGACTGAGGGAACTTCCCACATCAGAATATCCCACAGCTAAGTGGTTAATGCCCTTGCCTAAGAGGTGGGAGATCCCAATTCAAACCTTCTCCCTAACTCTGGCATAGACAGGGGGGGAATTGAAATTGGGTCTCCCCCTTGCCCAGGGAAGTGCTTTAACCACTGGGCTGAAAGTTATGTGGCATTAGCACCACCTCCTCCTCCTTCTCTGGCCACTTTGTGCAAATCAAGGTAAGCACCTAACTCATTCCCTCACAGAGCAGCTCAGGCAGCTGGTTCCCATTCCCAGATCCCTGAGCAGACACAGTCACATCCCTACAGCCTGAATTTACACACCTGTCTTTGAGAGAGGTGCGGGGCTTTGCATACACCCTTGCTATCAGCATCTCCCATTGGCCGGGTTAGGCAGAGAGTCTGACATGCTGGCTTTTGTGGATTGCATTCTGAGGCACCTCTCTCCGTATTCATTGCATAGGGAACCTAGGCACCTAATTCAGGCTTGCTGGATCACAGTGTTGTCCCTGTGATTTTTTCTAGGTGCCTAAAAGTTAGGCACTGTGATACTCAGCATTGCAACACCCAAGTCCCTTTGTGGATCTAACCCCTAATGTTTCAGGAAAGTGTAAAACCGGGTTTTATGCTTAGTTGTAGAGTAAGATGGCCACAATTAGCCCTCTTCATGTAAGTGGCAACTTTTTAATAAGTCTGCTTGTTGGCTACATTGCACCGTTTGCATAAAGGAGTTTTACTCCATGAACTTTCAAATGGTTCTTCAAAAATAATGGGTAGTTGTAAAAAGCTAATCATAGCTCAGTTACTCTGTACACCAGTGCTCCCAAAATTGTGGGGCACAAACCCCTACGGAGGGCATGGAGGAACATGGGGGGCGGGGGGCATGGCAGGGCCCAGGACAGCCACCACATGGGGGGAGGGCCCTGCTCTGCCCTTAGTTCCTCTCCAGCCCCAGCCCCGACCTCGGCTCTCAGCCCCACTCCTGGCCACGGCCCTGCTCCCAGCCCCAGGCAGGCACAGACAACTTCCACTACTGGTAATGGGGGGAGAGGAGGGCTGACACTAGCGTACACTGATTAGCACAGACAATAAGGTAAAACAAGTGCATAATTTAGGTCAACAACTGATGGAAGGTTGGAGTAGTTGAGGCTTTGCACCATTACATAAATGCATTAAGTACAATTCTGCACCTACACAGGCCCAGCTGGTCAGTGATTCCAGGATTTACATGGCAAAGCACAACCACAATAGAGGGAGCTGAGTAGGAAGACTTGTGGAGAGAGGTAACATATCCATGATGCGAAGCAAATAAAAAGGACATTAGCCTTGTATAATGCATCTATTTCTTGATTAGTACCAAAGGAAATGGCAGAAGCCCAAGATTACTTAAATCTTAATTGGACAAAGAGTAGATCTCAGTCCTGCAGTGGAGAGGGGAGTACATGATGTGACAGAGTTTTTCACAGCCAATTTATGTGGTTCTATAGTATTTTGCATGTAATGGCATTAAATGTGAAATTAGTGCATTAATTCTAATAGAATCCTACAAAACTCCATGTGAAATGGGAAATTTGAGGGAGAGTGGTAATTTGGTAGAGTGAATGTGGAAGTGTCCTTATATTTGTGGAGTATTCTGGATATTGAGATGAGAAAGGCCTTTGGGGTGAGGGATGGGTATTATCATGGCCCCTAGAGCCTGCCCTGAAGGTCCTTATTTGCCTGTCCAGCTACAACCCCTTGATGGCTACCTTAGACTAGCTAAGAGCACGAAACAATGTTGCCACAGGCAAAAGACTCTGGCAGTGTGGTTGTGAAGGTCTAGATCACTCAACCTCCATAGTTGGAGGCACAGAATGAATAGTGTATCAAGATGTTTTGCCATACTTCCATTGACTTATTTTAATTTTCTTTTGGGGGCAGGTTGTGTAGTATGGAGGGTCCTACCTTCCCCTAAGGAAGCATGGGGGAGTTTGGTTCAGCTCACAAACCTTCTCACCGGTGGTGAGGTAGGCATCTATATCTCCCCTCCTCCTGGAATGGGGCCAACAATTTAGCATCTATTGCCCCTACAAGGTGGGCACCCCCACGGTTTCTCCCCGCTTACCGTTCTCTGTTGTCTCTCATTCCTCTGCTTCTCCATGTGCAGTTCAAGCTGTTGCTGCTTTTCATGATCCTTGTTCATTTTCCCACTCTCTACTAGTAACCAGGGCCTCAATCTCTAGACTCTGCTTTTCTACATAGAGCCTCTCTGCATCTAGCTTTAGCCTTTGCCACTCCAACGCCAGAGATGGGGAACTGGCCCATGCAGACAACTGGCTGCTGTGGCTACTAGTTGCTGTTCTTGGGCTCTCTTAGACTCTTGCCTGGGTGTGGACCTCAGCTCTGGGCCCAATTATTCTGCTTCAGCCATGCAATCATCTGTGCCTTAACCTCCCAATACTTAAGCCTCTCCCCCGCACAGCTCAGCAATGTCCTTATTAGGGAGCTGGGTATAGGCCATTTTCTTGCTGTATCCTCCGTTTTTACTGCTGCGAGTCACTTGTTGCAAAATACTCTTGGTGCACCAGCCTTTGCTTCCAGTCACATATCCACAGGGTCTAGTCTATACCTCAGCTTATCACCAATCTTTTGGGAGTGACCGCTTTTCTGTGTCAGGCCCCAAGAACCTACACTGTTCCATAGGGGCAGGACTGTGGCCTCTAAGACTCAGACTGGATCTTTGGTGCCAGAGATCCTTGTTTCTCTCTGTGGCTTCCTGCAGCTAATCCAGACTCCTGCACTGGGCAGCACAGCATAAGGAGGAGGTAACCAGCCTTCTGTGGAGAAAAGTGGTTCGGGACTATTTAGAAAAGCTGGATAAGCACAAGTCCATGGGGCCGGATGTGCTGCATCCAAGAGTGCTAAAGGAGTTGGCAGATGTGATTGCAGAGCTATTAGCCATTATCTCAAAAATTCATGGCAATCGGGGGAGGTCCTGGAAGATGGGAAAAAGGCTAATGTAGTGCCCATCTTTAAATCAGGGAAGGAGGAGGATCCGGGGAACTACAGACCGGTCAGCCTCACCTCAGTCCCTGGAAAAATCATGGAGCAGGTCCTCAAGGAATCCATTATGAAGCATTTGGAGGAGAGGAAGGTGATCAGGAACAGTCAACATGGATTCACCAAGGGCAAGTAATGCCTGACTAACCCAATTGCCTTCTCTGATGAGATAACTGGCTCTGTTGATGAGGGGAAAGCAGTGGATGTGTTATTCCCGGACTTCAGCAAAGCTTTTGATATGGTCTCCCACAGTATTCTTGCCAGCAAGTTAAAGAAGTATGAGCTGGATGAATGGACTATAAGGTAGAGAGAAAGCTGGCTAGATCGTTGGGCTCAATGGGTAGTGATCAATGGCTCCATGTCTAGTTGGCAGCCGGTATCAAGTGGAGTGCCCCAAGGGTCGGTCCTGGGGCCGGTTTTGTTCAATATCTTCATTAATGATCTGGAGGATGGCGTGGACTGCACCCTCAGCAAGTTTGCAGATGACACTAAACTGGGAGGAGTGGTAGATATGCTGGAGGATAGGGTCCAGAGTGACCTAGACAAATTGGAGGATTGGGCCAAAAGAAATCCGATGAGGTTCAACAAAGACAAGCGCAGAGTCCTGCACTTAGGATGGAAGAATCCCATGCACTGCTACAGGCTGGGGACCAACTGGCTAAGCGGCAATTCTACAGAAAAGGAACTGGGGATTACAGTGGACGAGAAGCTGGATATGAGTCAACAGTGTGCCCTTGTTGCCAAGAAGGCCAATGGCATATTGAGCTGATTAGTAGAATTGCCAGCAGATCAAGGGAAGTGATCATTCCCCTCTATTTGACATTGGTGAGGCCACACCTGGAGTATTATGTCCAGTTTTGGGTCCCCCACTACAGAAAGGATGTGGACAAATTGGAGAGAGCCCAGCAGAGGGCAACAAAAATGAATAGGGGACTGGAACACATGACTTATGAGGAGAGGCTGAGGGAACTGGGATTGTTTAGTCTGCAGAAGAGAAGAATGAGGAGGGATTTGATAGCTGCTTTCAACTGCCTGAAAAGGGGTTCCAAAGAGGATGGATCTAGACTGTTCTCAGTGGTAAAGCAGATGACAGAACAAGGAGTAATGGTCTCAAGTTGCAGTGGGGGAGGTTTAGGTTGGATATTAGGAAAAACTTTTTCACTAGGAGGGTGGTGAAGCACTGGAATGCATTACTTAGAGAGGTGGTGGAATCTCCTTTCTTTGAGGTTTTTAAGGTCAGGCTTGACAAAGCCCTGGCGGGGATGATTTAGTTGGGGATCGGTCCTGCTTTGAGCAGAGGGTTGGACTAGATGACCTCCTGAGGTCCCTTCCAACCCTGATATTCTATGATTCTATAAGGAGGCTTATACTGTATCTCTTCAATGCTCCCAGTATTTACAGCGACACAAGCAGCCATTCCAAAACAGTGCAGCAAGGTCCCTTCCTCCTGAAGCCCGGGTTCTCCAGTTACTGCCACTGTGGTCAGTTTCTTCTGCTGCGCTAGCTCATCCACCCTGCCTGCCTCCACCAATCAGCTGCTGAGATGATATGGAGTGACTTAACTGACCTGGGGCAAAGAGAAGGGGGTCCCTGGGAGGGGCAGTGCTCAGGGCCTCTGCGGGTGGGGGAAGGCAAGGATGGGGTCACTCAGCGTGAGAGCAGGAGCACAGGGGCTCCAAGGGTGGTGGTGGGAATAACACAGGGCCTCCATTTATTAGTCACCCAGCATACTGAACCTGAAAGTCCTCAGGTTAGCAAAGAGAGGCAGCAGTTATGCCATAGCCCATCCTACCCAAGCTGTGATGGACTCCATTCCTGGCTTTGTCTCCTTTCCCCCTGTGCCCAGGTCAGAGCTTCCAGCCTCTTCCAGAAGCCTATTCTTTATCATCCCCTGGTCACAGTTCAGTCCTTTCTTCCCTAGGCTGGACCATACTGAGTTCACATTCTCTCTCCCCCCACCCCCACCCCGCCCAAGCTTCCTGCTATTATCATCATCATCGGCAATCCCTCGAAAAAGTTATTTTTCCTTCCTTCTCTCTCTTTTTAGCTTTGAGGCAAGGCACTTCTCAAAACGGGCCCCTGCCTGATGGAGGATGTGACGCCACTGGGATCGGTTGGTGGCTTGCTCCTCCCAGCTTGTGACAACCACATCAGTTTTCTTGAGATATGCTTTCAGGGTGTCCTTGTAGCATTTCCTTTGACCACCACGGGATCTCTGACCACGTGTGAGCTGAGAGGGCTTGTTTTGGGAGGCAAGAGTCTGGCATCTGCACACAATATCCAGCCCAACAGAGTTGGTGCACGAGGATCATTGCTTCAATGCTGGTGACCTTGGCTTCACTGAGGATGCTGGCATTAGTGCAGCGATCTTCCCACTTGATGCAAAGGATCTTCCAGAGGCATCATTGGTGATACCTCTCTAGACTCTTGAGGACCTGTTGATGGGTCACCCAGGTTTCGCATCCATAAAGGAGTGTAGGAATAACAATTGTTTTATACACCTGGATCTTGGTGTCCTGCCATAGATCCTGCTATTGAGTGTCAATTCATAAATCATTGGAGCTAGCATTGTCTCTTTGGATGCCTTGTTGATCTGGATTGGTTTCAGCCACTTCCTTAACAACTCATTCACTCCTACTCATGTCTGCCCTGACAGGGCCCCATTTAGGGAGGGCAGGGGTGCACCCACCCCCCCGCCTGCAGAGTTTTGTACGAGAGGTCTGCTTGTAGGCCAAGCCCCAGCCCCAGGCAGAGCTCTTACCTGAAGCACAGTGCAGCAAGGTCCCTTCCTCCTGAAGCCCGGGTTCTCCAGCTATTGCCACTGTGGTCAGTTTCTTCTGCTGCGCTAGCTCATCCACCCTGCCTGCCTCCACCAATCAGCTGCTGAGATGATATGGAGTGACTTAACTGACCTGGGGCAAAGAGAAGGGGGTTGGTCCCTGGGAGGGGCAGTGCTCAGGGCCTCTGCGGGTTGGGAAGGCAAGGATGGGGTCACTCAGCGTGAGAGCAGGAGCACAGGGGCTCCAAGGGTGGTGGTGGGAATAACACAGGGCCTCCAGGCTTGGGGAGGGGGAAAGAGTCATTCTCCAGGGAAAGGGAGAGGTGAGGGCATATGGCTGTGCCCTGAGGGAGGGACCAATGAGTGTGGGAGGAGCAGATGAGGGGGAACAGTTCCTGGGGCAAGGATCCTCGGAGTGGGGAGCTAGGAGCAGCTAAGTGGGTCTTGGAGTCAGTTTACCCTCAAAGAAGCAGGGAGTACCCCCTCACCTTTCCCTGAGAATAGACTGGGGGCAGACCTTTCTGGTCCAGAGTTGTCATGGCCAGCAGTGGTTGCAGCTTCAAGGACGGATATGTGTCCGTGCTGTGCTTCAGCTTCTGCCACCAGGTGCTGAGCTTGCAGGGGGGGGGATGAAGGCTATGCTGCTGGCCAACACAAAGATTGATCTGTAATCCACCAGCATCCCACACCCAGGTAAGTCCCCTTCAGCTACCACTAATGGGCATCTCAACAGCTGACTAATGTTATAGTAGCCCCCAAAGACCTTAAGCAGGAGTCCCCCATTGTGCTAGATGCCATACAAACCATTAAGGTGGCCCAGTTCCTGCCCCACAGATCTCAATCTAATCCTTATAATTCCCTAAGGCAGGCAGGCAGGCAAGTATAATTATTCTCATTTTAGAGCAATAGGAACTGAGGCACAGCATTCAAACAGAAAATGGTACTTTAAAAAAAAAAAAAAACAAAAACACATATATACAAACCCTGAATAACAAATGAGAAAAAGAGTCTTAACTTTAAAATGAGGAGCTTTCTTGGCGTTTGGTTTTAAATATTCCCTTGTGAGAACGACAATTCAATCACTGTAGTATTGTGCTTAAGAGCCTTCTGGAAAGTAACTAACCTTTAAACAGAAGTGAAAGGGACTTGAAAGTGTCCGTTGCACTCCTGTTTAAAGTATTTCTAATCTATTATTATTCGTAGTAGGGTAACACACCTAGAGCCCCAGCTAGGTGCAGTATAAACTCAGGAGGCCTTGCCCTCTTAGGATGTATCCAAAAGTTAAATGATCTATTCCAATCTTGGTGAACTGCAAAAAGTAAGTAGCCTAAATGATGGAAAGTAATCTAGATTTTTCTACAATTGTTGAAATCAAGAGTTAGTAACAAAGTAAAAATATACCTATTACAATTTTAAATCTAACCAGTGTCCCTTAAAAGTGGCTTGCCACAAGATGTCAGAACATGTTAATATTAGAGCAGGAAACGTATCTCATCCCTGATCCCCATTCTGCTACCCTACCCTCAAGACCGCACACTCTCCTGGCTAATTGCTTACCAGTAGTTACAAGCACCATGAACTGTTTGTTAAGGCACAGCAGGAGCTACACCGGAGGGTACTTGAGCTAGGGAGATTATGCGAAATTTACTAGTCATACAGTTATGACTCCCTCCGAAAACAGCATGCAAGATAGGGCACTGTAGTGGAAACACTGGAAGCTATTTCAGCACAATCAGCTAGCAGAGCAAAGGGCTTGATGGCAAGGTTAAAGAGCTATTCCTTTCTGTTGAGGCTCTTGGTTTTGGAAAGAATATTCAAGATTTTGCATAGTGCTTCAGAAGAACTGCAACATGAAAACCTAAATTTATCATCAAGTGCAATGGAATTAGTAAAAAGCAATATTGCTGCTCTTCAACAAATGAGAACATCTGAGAGCCAATGGAAGGAGTTATGTGAAGCTAAAATCATTGCCAAGGAACTTGAAATTGCTATTCCAGGTCAGAAAGTCGCAACTGCTGAGCACAGCAGTACCAAAGACCACCTAACAAAATATCCTTCAAACTGGCCTTGTTTTTTTGTTTCTAGTACACTGGGCCTGTCATCTACAGATGGTCCCAAGAGCACTCAAGAATCTATAATCTGATTTCTACTATCCTGTTCTGGACAGAATTCTTACTGAGATTGATAGATGATTCACCCTCAACTAGAGTTTGCTTTCTACACTGCTTGTGAAGAGAAGAATTAGACGGTTAATTTGTTCCAGAAATGTTTAAAGGTAAATAAATTATTGAAAACGTAACACTTCCAACATGAGCTAAAACGATGGTGAAAATTTTCTTGATTATGAGAAACGGAAAGTAATTGCAGATTCAGCAGGCACCAATTTCGGTGATCTGGATGGAGAAGTCAAAGTTGCCAAGAAGCACAGTGCATGCACATACACACAAATACTTCAATTTCTGAATTCTGGAATGTTCTCAACGACTTACCAAGGGGTTAGTCTTTGTTGTCTACTGTAGATAGTGGGGTGAGCCATCCAGTTTCTACAGCATCAAATGAGAGGTACTTCTCTGTGCTCAAGAGAGTAAAGGACTACTTAAGCTCCACAATGGGACATATTAGCAAGTCACTTACGTGTTTCTAATTTTAGCCTGTGAATGTGAAGCTTCAAAAACACTTAGATAATCAACAAGGCCATTGACAATTTTGTCAAGATGAGACCACACTATTATCCATCGTTTTAGCTCATGTCTGAAGTGTTATGTTTTCAATAATTTATTTACCTTTAAACATTTCTGGAACAAAATTAGCCATCTAATTCTTCTCTTCACAATTTGGAACATAAGCCATTTAAAAATATAATTGCAGGAGTGTAAAGATTTTAAGCAGATTTTATTTCTCTGCTAAAGATAGCATACAAAGTATCAAAGTTGTGTTTCTGATACCTATGTTAAGGCTCTAAAACGGATACCTCAAGGTTTGGGATTAGGAATATCTTTCTGTATTATTTCCTGATTGTTCTTAACTGAAATTAAAATACAGCTTTAATTGGTGTTTATGTATATACATACATATATTTATTTTTCTTTACATAGGAATTAGATACTGTGCTCCTGTCAGCTAATTTCTAAGTTATTAGCTGCAAAAATGTAGCATTTTCCAGTGCCTGAGTAGCCCCTGGAATCACAGTTAGTTACCCCCGTACCAAAATCTGAAATGGCATCCTGAGAGCAAACAATCCTTTTTCCCCACTAGGTGGCAATGTAATGTGTAGGAGAGTGGTGGGCAAACTATAGCCCCTCAGGGCTTTGGATCCGGCCCGTGGGACTGCCCCCCATGGTGCCGCAAACCCCGTGCCACTCTCAGAAGCGGCCAGCATCATGTCCCTGGGGGCCCGGAGTGGGGTGGGGTGGGGTGGGGCAGAGGGCTCCGTGCGTTGCCCTTGCTTCCAGGCACTGCTCCCCGCAGCTCCCATTGGCCGGGAACAGGGAACCACAGCCAATGGGAGCTTTGGGGAAGGTACCTGGAGGTGTGGCAAGGGCAGCCCGTGGAGCCCTGTCCCCCCCCTCCCCCAGGGGCCGTGCAGGGATGTGGTTCTGGCCACTTTCCGGAACAGCATGGCATGGGGCCAGGGCAGGCAGGCAGCCCCCTGCCTGCACCCCAAGCCCCTGCCCTGAAACCTCTGCTGCACCCTGCACCCCAACTCCCTGCCCTGAGCACCATTGCACCCCGTACCCCAACCCCCTTCCCTGAGCCCCCTCATACACCCCACACCCCTCCTCTGTCCCAATCCCTTGCCCTGAGCCCGTTCCTGCACACCGCACCCCCTCCCATACCTCGCACTCCCTCCTGCACCCCAATCCCTTGCCCTGCATACAATTTCTCCACCAGATGTGGCCCTTGGCCCAAAAAGTTTGCCCATCCCTGGTGTAGGGGAAAACTGAAGCACATAGACTTTGTAAAAATATCGTAAGAAGTTCCCACTTCACCACATCTGGGTTTTATCATCTTCCGTGTGCCAAAGACACGGTTTAATGGCGCCCAGCAAAGCAATAAATTGCTTGTAAGCAGCATCTGGCTGAGTAGGATACAGACAAGGCCTGGAGCTAAAGCAAAAGTGGCTGGGAGAAGCAACCATATTTGTGGCAAATCTTTATCTTTGAAAACTCGTGGCGAACGGGGGAAGTCCCGGATGACTGGAAAAAGGCTAATATAGTGCCAATCTTTAAAAAAGGGAAGGAGGAGGATCCTGGGAACTACAGGCCAGTCAGCCTCACCTCAGTCCCTGGAAAAATCATGGAGCAGGTCCTCAAAGAATCAATCCTGAAGCACTTACATGAGAGGAAAGTGATCAGGAACAGTCAGCATGGATTCACCAAGGGAAGGTCATGCCTGACTAATCTAATCGCCTTTTATGATGAGATTACTGGTTCTGTGGATGAAGGGAAAGCAGTGGATGTATTGTTTCTTGACTTTAGCAAAACTTTTGACACGGTCTCCCACAGCATTCTTGTCAGCAAGTTAAGGAAGTATGGGCTGGATGAATGCACTATAAGGTGGGTAGAAAGCTGGCTAGATTGTCGGGCTCAACGGGTAGTGATCAATGGCTCCATGTCTAGCTGGCAGCCGGTGTCAAGTGGAGTGCCCCAGGAGTCGGTCCTGGGGCCGGTTTTGTTCAATATCTTCATAAATGATCTGGAGGATGGTGTGGATTGCACTCTCAGCAAATTTGCAGATGATACTAAACTAGGAGGAGTGGTAGATACGCTGGAGGGGAGGGATAGGATACAGAAGGACCTAGACAAATTGGAGGTTTGGGCCAAAAGAAATCTGATGAGGTTCAATAAGGATAAGTGCAGGGTCCTACACTTAGGATGGAAGAATCCAATGCACCGCTACAGACTAGGGACCGAATGGCTAGGCAGCAGTTCTGCGGAAAAGGACCTAGGGGTGACAGTGGACGAGAAGCTGGATATGAGTCAGCAGTGTGCCCTTGTTGCCAAGAAGGCCAATGGCATTTTGGGATGTATAAGTAGGGGCATAGCGAGCAGATCGAGGGACGTGATCGTTCCCCTCTATTCGACACTGGTGAGGCCTCATCTGGAGTACTGTGTCCAGTTTTGGGCCCCACACTACAAGAAGGATGTGGATAAATTGGAGAGAGTCCAGCGAAGGGCAACAAAAATGATTAGGGGTCTAGAGCACATGACTTATGAGGAGAGGCTGAGGGAGCTGGGATTGTTTAGTCTGCAGAAGAGAAGAATGAGGGGGGATTTGATAGCTGCTTTCAACTACCTGAAAGGGGGTTCCAAAGAGGATGGCTCTAGACTGTTCTCAATGGTAGCAGATGACAGAACGAGGAGTAATGGTCTCAAGTTGCAATGGGGGAGGTTTAGATTGGATATTAGGAAAAACTTTTTCACTAAGAGGGTGGTGAAACACTGGAATACGTTACCTAAGGAGGTGGTAGAATCTCCTTCCTTAGAGGTTTTTAAGGTCAGGCTTGACAAAGCCCTGGCTGGGATGATTTAACTGGGAATTGGTCCTGCTTCGAGCAGGGGGTTGGACTAGATGACCTTCTGGGGTCCCTTCCAACCCTGATATTCTATGATTCTATGAAATATGAATATCTGTCCCTTTGAATGTGCAGGTACCAGATTTGTTACATGTCGCCAGGATGTTACAACTATCTCTTTTCAAAAATCTATCCAGAAATGAAGCAGATGAAAAAGCTGGCACTTTACTAGATGTCCCTCAATGGCTGCCTGTTTGAGTGAAATCTAAGGGTACGTCTACGCTGCCATTAAAAACACTAAGCAGGCTAGTGCCGGCTGATTCAGGCTCAGGGGTGGTTTAACTGCAGCGTAGACATTCGGGCTCACGCTGGACCCTGTATGGTGGGAGGGTCCTATAGCTCAGGCTGCAGCCTGAACCTGAACATCTACACTGCAGTAAAACAACCACTTAAGCCTGAGTCAGTTCCAGCCAACCACCTGTGTCTAATTGGAGTGCAGACATACCCTAAGAAGTTGAAGGCTCTGTAGGATAGAAACAAGGACCTGAACCGTATGTACTTGACCATATACTTCTTGGCCCATAGCTTTCTCTTGCACTTGTGAGTAGACATTCTTGTGCTCCAGTCATCTTTCTACGAAAAAGAGTGTGCTGCTACGGGAGTCAATGTAAAGGCCATTTAGCTTTGGAACTCACTCCTCTCCATAGGCTAAAAGAGCCCAAATCTGTTGCAGCTTAGAACAGTGAGAAGCATATCTATTCCCCCTGGCTTTTAGAGAGGGCACAGCATCAGGAGGATGAGGACTTTTCATTGCCTATTATCTGCCTGGCTTTTGGCAGTCAGAGGTTTGGTGAAAATGATGGAGTTGTAAAAACTGGGTTTTTAAATATAGTCAAGAGGACATAGAGCCCTGGATAGGACTTAAAGGATACAGAAACTCTGACATCTCAAATGTCCTTTGTCATTTTTTCTATATAGGATATCGAATCAGTGTTGTAGAAAGAACATTCACAAACAAGGGACAAAAAAAGCTTTTAGACTCAAAACCAAGTACATACCAAAATGCTCTTATGTTCTGCCAGCAAAGCTACACATACAGAAATCAGTAATGGAAAAGTTTCAAGTTTTTAGTCTTAAATAATTTTATAATGAATATGACATAGATATAAACAGTTTTAATGCTAAGATAGATGTAAACATCTGTTTGTGCAAATGAACTTTTAACAGTATGGCTTTTTACTTTTGTCTTCCATTATTTCAGCAATAGCGTACTTGAATCTACTTTTGCATCATATGATTAGCTACATAAAATTGCTCCAGAAAAAAATTAATAGCCTCATTTGCGCTATTAACTTAACATTATTTTACAGCTTGACTGCAAATGAAGATATCAGGTAAACATAACAGAACACACCCATGCTGCCAAGTGTACTGTACAAAAAATTTTAAGACTTCAGTATCTAATTGCATATTTGTTTTCCATATGCTCAACCACTTCTCCAATTTGTGTGCACGCATGCTTAGATAGGAATAGATCTGTATAGACAAAAAATGCACCTATCAAGTGGAAAAAAAGCCATAGGTACCCTGACTTACACCAAAAGCAATATATACCCTGGCCACACAGGAATTGGAGCAGTAGCAAAGTCTACATCGATACTGAAGTTCGAACACTGACAAGTCTCTTTTTGACTGTAGTGTTTTAATACAGTTAAAGAATTAAGACAAGTACAGTAAATGGAAAAATGTTTCACATGTTTTGATGGTCAGCAATAAGCCATTTTGCTTTTGGATGTGTTGGTTTTGTTTTTAAATATCTAGCAATTTTCTCTTAAAGAAATATTACTACTCTCAATTGGAAGCTGCAAGATTTTGAAATGCCTCAGGCTCACCTGTTATTTCTAAAAAGATCTGACTCAGTGTCTGAGATAGCGATTCATAACCTATTGTAACTGGTTTCTATACGTTTTTAAACTAGATTTTTCTAATTTTTAAAAATCTAGTCAAAATTAAAATGAGCAGCTGACTAGTAATCGTAAGAAGCCACAATAAACGGAAAAATACCTAATATCATACAAAGAATAAAGTTTACTTGTACAAGTTCAAAATAAAATAAAATAAAATCCTATTTTACAAAAAAGCAGAACTAAGAATCACGTATCGACTTTATTGACTCAATTTTTTCTAGAACTACCTTAACATTCTTTGAGAAAATCATCAAATTAGTACTTATAAGTCTACAGGTTTAGCAGTTGGCAGGAGTTTTGCTTTTGATATTGGATTCTTTGGAGATCCCCTGTATCGAGCCTTTTCCTTTCCTGTAGCACTTTTCCTGAGGGTACTTTTATCCGGTGCGGCAATCAGAATGTTTATACTTGAGTTCATTTTTACAGTAGCTTTTGGTGCTTCATGATTGGTTAGATCTTCTAGAACAGACTTTGATGGGTTACCAATAGTCACTTTCTGTTTGCAGATTCTAACTGTTTTCACAGAAGCATCAGCCTGCTCTAGCGAATTTATCAATTTTGAAGATTTGGATGCTAAGTCTAGTTCAGATGATGTAGAAACTTGTGTGCATGTAGTTTCACAATAGAGCAGTGAAACTGTGGAATTCTTTGAGAACTTTTCTGTACAGGAGGATAGTGCAGTATCATAGCTTACGGATTTAACAAGAGGAGAACAAACATCACCAGGTTTTGCCAATTTATAGCTTACAGATTGTCTGTTAGACTCTAAGAGGGAGTTTATCCTTCTTACAGACTGGCGGACAGGAGTACGTTGAAACTTAAGAGGTGGTTTAGTTTTGCTTGCAGAACAGGGATCGTTTAATGAAAGTTTGTTGAACCAGTGTACGTGGTCAGAAACCTTTCCATGGTCAGAAACCGGTAAAGTTTTAGGTACAGTATTATCATAACTTCCAGTCTGCAAGTACTGTTTGCGACGACTGTTTTTAGACTCCAACAACTGTGAGACAGGGAGCTCCCCAGCCACAGTAGGCTCACTGCTATCTTTTTCTGAATTATGGGACTTCAGCTCGCAATCTTCAACAACTCTTTCTGACTGTTCCAGTTCCTCACCCTCTTTTCTTCTGAGGGAATCTATTTTCTTTAAATTATCTTTTGAATAACTGTTCTGAAAAGTTAACTTGTCCTCCCTGGACATTACCTGAGGCATACTAAGTTCTGGTGCATCTTCCATGCCCAATTTCTGTGTCTGAAGTTCAATCTCAATAGGATTTTGGAAGCAGTTTTCCTCCACAACCTTGATTTCATATTGACTTGATTGATATTTGTCAGTGGTATAAGATTTATTAGCAAACTGGTTAAACTGATCCTTAGATTTTTCAGCTGCCAGACTTTCAGCTGAAGTTTCAACAAGGTCCTTCTCTTGACTAACACCTGTGAGACAGGGATTTTCACTTAACTTTTCTTCTGTTAAATCTGATACAGGAGACTTTGCATCACCTATTAAATTTTGAAGATTGCTTCCAGATTCAGAAAATGCTTTTTTAATTTTCAGTAATGTTTCTGTTGTCAAGTTATTCTCATCCACACAAAGCGAGTACTCGGGTAGACTATTATCTTGCTTATGATTTGCAGTAGTGGGCCTTAAGTCATCTGGAATGGCAGGTGGCTTTCCAACAACAAGAACAGGTTCTGAAAAACAGCCTTCTGCTTCAAGATATCCCACGAGACTTGCCTCATTGTTGCTGGCGCCATCAGAATCTGTAATATTGGGTCCATTCCAAGACATTCGGTAATTTGCTTTATCATGTTTTGGAGTTAGCAAGTTCTCCTCCGACTTGCTCATTATTTGTGAACCTTGAGAGAAGTTTGATAGAATTATTTGTTTAAAATATTGGTTAGCCTTAGTACTCATAGAACATTAACTAAACCAGACAAAACTCTTGCTGATAACTCAAGTTATTAAAAAAAATTACGAGTTTAAAGCCATGCCATTCACTGAAATTGAGAAACTTACACTATTTTCTTTCAAAGAAATGAAAGTCCTTCATAAACAGGTTACAATATTAAAGAGAGCAATTAGGTTCGAGCGTCAAAAAAGCAAGGCATGATATAATGCAAATATTTATTTTTATACATACAAAAACTGGTCTCTAATTGGCTAATATAAATTATCTGTTGCTTCCTAAGAACCTTTAATATTGTCTAACTGTTTTCCACTTTCAGTGCTTTCAATAACTAAAGATATCAAAGCAATCATTAGGTTTTTAAGCTATCCTTACCCCACAAAAATACAAGCTCTCTTTTTAGTTATATTCAGTAAGTATTGCAAGACATTTACCTTTCTTTGAGAATTGTTCACTGACACATGTGCTGAAAAGTGTATCTGTCTTTACAGATTCAACTCTGTTTTCCAAGTCTTGTTGACTTGCAAGTCGCCGGCCAATATTTTCAGATCCTTTACCAACTGGACATCCAGTTAAAATATTCTTAAGCAGGGGGGAGGGGGAGAAAGAAAACTAATCTTAATGTTTTCAAAAAGCTGAACATGAGGAAGTCATTTAGATCTTCATTTACTTTCTAGGCCTTTTCAATTTTGACATCTGCAATTCAGGAAATACTTTTCCAATTTGCAGCAACCGCTAAAAGTGAAGTTCTTAAATATGAATTAAAAAAAGTTTAGTAAGTCAGACCTGGTTTTAGAGTTCTGGACCGTACAGTATCCAGAACTCTCTACACTTGTCCTTGAACATTCAAGTGGTCTGAAACTTGAAAAAAATTTCAAATGGAGGTGCAGACCCCTTTGGAAATCTTAGGCTTATTCCACAGACCATAGGCTGAAAACCACTGCCATAGTATAAGCTACAAGAAAGATGAATAGGATAGTAGAAGTGTACTTACCACATCTTTGCTGCTTTTTCCCAGACTAAATTTCAGACGTAATGACCTGCGAACCATTTCTTTTCGGCTAATCTTTGGAGAGAAGCAACCAGTTTTTCCTGATTCAACCCTGGTAAATTGAATAATTTTTTTTAAAAAGTGCATGGAAAGATAAATTCAGTATATTTCTTTCTTTACAATTTATATTCTTCTACACCCTTTATTTTGAACTTCTAGTGCAAAAGGCGCTCCGCAGTAGTGCTTCACAGAAAGAAATTTGATAAGCAAATAAAATAATTTAAAATACTAGAAAAAGGGCCAAAGAGGTTCTATTTAAAATATTGTGTAAAGTTCTGACACTAATAAGGCGATGTTCAAGAAATTGAACAGGTACAAAGAGCAAATAGAGTAATACCAAAAATCTCAAAGATTAGGGTCAAGCAATGAAAAAAATTAATCGCACTGTTAAACAATAGAATACCATTTATTTTAAATATTTTTTGGATGTTTACTACATTTGCTAACATATTAATTCCAATTACAACACAGAATACAAAGTGTACAGTGCTCACTTTATTTTTTATTACAAATATTTGCACTGGAGAAAAAAATGGATTTTTCAATTCACCTCATAAAAGTATTGTAATGCAATCTCTATCATGAAAGTTGAGCTTACAAAATGTAGAATTATGTACAAAAAACTGCATTCAAAAATAAAAAACGTAAAACTTTAGAGTCTACAAGTCTACTCAGTCCTACTTCTTGGTCAGCCAATCACTCAGACAAACAAGTTTGTTTACATTTGCAGGAGATAACACTGCCCACTTCTTGTTTACAATGTCACCTGAAAGTGAGAACATGCGTTCACATGACACTGTTGTAGCTGGCGCTGCAAGATATTTAAGTGCCAGATGCACTAAAGATTCATGTCCCTTCATGCTTCAACCACAATTCCAGAGGACATGCTTCCATACTGATGATGGGTTCTGCTTGATAATGATCCAAAGCAGTACAGACTGACGCATTTTCATCATCTGAGTCAGATACCACCAGCAGAAGGCTGATTTTCTTTTTTGGTGGTTCGGGTTCTGTAGTTACCACATCAGAGTGTTGCTCTTTTAAGACTTCTGAAAGCATGCGCCACACCTTGTCCCTCTCAGATTTTGGACGGCATTTCAGATTCTTAAACCTTGGGTTGAGTGCTGTAGCTATTTTTAGAAATCTTCTTTGCGTTTTGTGAAATCTGCTGTGAAAGTGTTCTTAAAATGAACAACATGTGCTGGGTCATCATCCGAGGTGGCTATGACATGAAATACATGCAGAATGTGGGTAACACAAAGCAGGAGACATACAGTTCTCCCCCCAAAGAGTACAGTCACAAATTTAATTGACGCATTATTTTTTTAACGAGCATCCACAGCATGTTCTCTGGAATGGTGGCCGAAGCATGAAGGGACATACGAATGTTTAGCATATCTGGCATATAAATACTTTGCAACACCGGCTACAAAAGTGCCATGCGAATGGCTGGTCTCACTTTCAGGTGACATTGTAAATAAGAAGCCGGCAGCAGTATCTCCCGTCAATGTAAACAAACTTGTTTGTCTTAGCAATTGGCAGAATAAGAAGTAGGACTGAGGGAACTTGTAGGCTCTAAAGTTTTACTCTGTTTTGTTTTTGAGTGCAGTTAGGTAACAAAAAAAAAAGTCTGCATTTGTAAGTTACACTTTCACGATAAAGAGATTGCACTTCAGTACTTGTATGAGGTGAACCGAAAAATACTATTTCTTTTGTTTACAAACATTTGCACTGTAAAAATTATAATAAAAAATAAGAATATAAAGTGAGCACTGTGCACTTTGTATTCCGTGTTGAAATCAATATTGAAAATGTAGAAAAAATCCAAAAATATTTGATAAATTTCAGTTGGTATTCTATTGTTATAAGTGCAATTAATAGTGATTAATTTTTTTAATCCTGATTAATTGACAGCCCTAATCTTTATTCCCAAGAAAGGAATTAACATTTGTATGCTTTAGAAATCCACGATTTAGAAATGGATGCGACTGAAGTATGATGTACTGAAAATACAGAAACAGAGGAATAGATATTATAAAGGGGTCAGGACCTACCAAGAACTGAAATAAGCTATTAAGGCATAAACAATTCCTTGAAAATGGACAGTTTAAAAAAAACACTTTTAAAGCTTATTAGATTTTTTTTTAAAACACTTACAGTATCCCCAAAGAATCAGTTTCTTTAAAATGCTAAAAAGTAAAAAGCTAATATTTAGTCCAGTTTAACGGGAATTATGACAAGAGAAAGGAACTTGCTTGATTTAATTATGTGCATGTGTGTACATGTATGCTTTAGTCCATGTTCATTTCAACACAAAACCCAAATGTAATGGCAGTTTGGTATGGACACTTGGCTGCTAAGATCTGGACAGATCATCAATTCACTTTACACGTGACAAGACACGATCCTTTCAATATAAAAGCTTCTAAATAAATCAATAAAATAAATAAATGTTGAAATTGTCTTTATTCATAAGACAGTAGAGGGCAATCCTTTTTTGTTTTGCTTTTCAATTCACTTTTAACAGTGTGCACTCATAGCTTCTGTGAATTAAGACAAGTTACCTGTAAATTTTTTTACTTGCAATTCTTTTACTTCTTCGATTTTCTGTACTTGACAGATGCTTTTCACTGGTGACTGAAGGAGACAGTGAACTCTGAGATGACTCGAGAGAGACACAAGGGCTTGCTTCAAATTGAGCTACAGGAACAAAAAAAGTCACATGTACATGATAAACTGGTTCTTGTTTTGGTGGTGTATTCTTATGTTAAAATAAAAAAAATTGAAGTGGCATTAGAGGTTTCTAAAGCAAGTGTCTTATTTTCACCTTGACCATTAGCAACTAAGTTTAAAAAAAAAACCACACACAAACTCATTTGTTCAGCACAATGTTCTTGAGAGAACTGACACAAACAATTAATTCTGTTTGTTTGTAGTCTTACATAAAAGAAGAGGGGGAATTCACCATACCCCAAAACAACCTTTGTTTTGACACCAAGAGGTGGGAGAACATGTATGCTGCTGGTGTCACATCTTAAGTTATTTCCATACAGATTAGTCAGAAGATCATTGATCAAAAGTTGTCAATATTAAATAAAACAAACAATCAAAATAAATTTAAGTTTTTGTTTTAAGATCAACAGTGTCTCTTGTCATTTTTAATCTTTGACAACACTAGATCAAGTATAAGTTCTTAAAACTCTCTTCTGGCTAAGTGTGGTAGCAGTATAACAATGAAGGATATGGTGTTTTATCCATCAGCCAGCACAGAAAGCTGAGCTGTGAGGCTAGCATCTTCTAAAACATTAGTACTTATCATACCTGCTGTGAAATACAGATTAACTAAAGAATCTTCACTATTTATGCTAACACTTACTGCCCACTAAGTGTTAGCATAAATAGTGAAGATTCTTTAAACACTTGGTGGGCATCAAGTGCTTTCCAAACATTAAAGAAGGACTGTTCCTGTAAAATCACAACACAATGACAAAGAGGTTAGAAGAAGAACAGGAATAGGTAGTTTATATATGTAATTCAACTCAGTTCACAATAAGCAGGCTAATAAGAGTGGGTCTTTATTAAAGACTTAAACATAGCCAGGATAGTGGTCTTGCAGATAAACTCAGAAATTGTAACATGCAGTGACACAGAGTAAGGCTGAGGTGATTGAGAGAGAAAACTGACAAACCTGGAACAACAAGCCCAGGAACACAGGCAGTATGGAGGAGATGAGGTCAATACAAGCGTGACAAATAAAGAAAGTAGGGTGGGGCAAATTTAGGTAGAGCTTTGAAGATGAGGACAAGAAGGTTAAATTTGAAGCAATAGAGAATAGGGAGCCAGTAGAAGGATTCAGAAGAAGGATTACTTTAGCAGCTGCATTTTGTATGATGTAAAGGACAACGGTGCGTTTAGGAGACCACAGCAATATTCTAGGCAAGATATGAGAGATTTGACTATGACCTAGATCAGGGATTAGCAACCTTTGGCACACGGCCCATCAGGGAAATCCACTGGCGGGGCAGGACGGTTTGTTTACCTGCAGCATCCACAGGTTTGGCTGATCGCAGCTCCCATTGGCTGCGGTTTGCCGTTCCAGGCCAATGGGGGCTGCGGGAAGCGGAGTGGGCCAAGGGATGTGCTAGCCACTGCTTCCTGAAGCCCCCATTGACCTGGAACGGCAAACTACGGCTAGTGGGAGCTGCGATCGGCTGAACCTGTCGATGCTGTAGGTAAACAAACCATCCCAGCGCGCCAACGGATTTCCCGGATGGCTGCATGCCAAAGGTTGCCGATCCCTGACCTAGATATATGGTATAAGGAGAGAAAAATTAAAAAACAAAAACAAAAAAAACCACACTTCAGACTGCAGGAGTGAATAATGTGAAAGATGGTCGTTTTGTGAATAGTGAAACACAGAAGGCTGGGGAGAAAAGAAAAGGAATTCTATTTTGGCCATTTCAGGTAAATTTTCAGTGTGTCTAAGTCTTGAGGTCCTCGACTTTCATTGGGTGCTTTTGAAATTTTACCTTTCAAGCTTTAACAAGATGTTCAAGAGGAGCTGCTACGGACTAGCAGAAATGCAGAATTGGATGGATAGAGACAAGTCAGTTACAGGATACATAGATTTCAGAGAGTTATCAGCACAGATGATAGCTGAAACAATGTGACCTGGTAAGATCTCCCACAGACAGGGTGCAAAGCGCAAGGAACGAAGGTAATTAAATTGTAACTTGAGTACAATTGCTCTTCTATGGACTACCCACTAAGAGCAATAGATTTCAAGGCATTAACAACAGCACAACCTGAAAGCCTTCAAGCTACAATGTAAGTCACCGTACCTGATGCTGGTGTTGAGGCGCTGCTAAAAAAGCTACTTGAGAGCAATTCGAAAGCAAAATTATGCTTCAAGGACCGCCTTTTCTTGCTAGAGAAGCCTTGAGAAGAATCAGTTGGAAGTTTACGCTTGGTGCTTGGAGTAAGAATCAATGGAGTCACTGATGGAAAGACTACAATTAATAAAGCTGTATCTGCAATAAGTGCTTAAAGTTGAGAGCTTACGAAGATACAAACAATATAGTATTTAAGTCAGCTTTGTTTCTCCAGAAGCAGTTATTCTAAACTGAACCAAAACACATGCATTTTAAAACAGGCATGGCACTCAAATAGCTTTAATAAATTTTGCATAGGAAAGTAAAAAAACAAATTAATATGACAAGAAAATATAGGTGGGAAGAGTTTTAGCTGCATTCTTCATTGCAAGAAAACAAACAGTTACCTTTTGCAAGTTTATAAACGGACAGAGCAAAGCAAGATAAATATATTTGAATTGAAGCATAAATTCATTCTCTAACACTCAACATGGCTGCGTGCTACCCTACTGTATTCAAGCCTTGGTTTTCATTAGATAAAAGCAGATTAATTTCTAATCCTAGAACTGCTCAGTGCTAGCAGCTCTAAGACTAAATGCAGTATCCTCACTGAAAATGTAACTATATTCAATTTTGACCAGAAACTTTGTTTAGAAACTCATACCCCTTTGAAATAAAACTAAATTCACTTTAGTTTCAGCCTTACTAGAATATAGTCCACAAATCTAAAGATACTGCATGAGGCTCTATTTAGTGCAAACAAACACTAAATACCTACCATTTCTGTCTCGCTGAGGTGTAGTGGAGGGTGTTCTGTTAGATTTAAGTTTATTCAATGCTCCACTAACAATATCTGAAATGCAAGACATACCAAGCAATCAAGCTTTAATATTGACTTGTCTTGCTCTATTTTTTAAAAGAGGTATTATTTTATGTGAAAGGAGCACATCGATGACAAAGAAATTAGAGTAGTCTCCTTAATGTTTTAAAACATTTTTAAAAGGAAAATATGGGCAGCATTATCTCCTGTAAATGTAAACAAATTTGTTTGTGTTAACAACTGGCTGAACAAGAAGTAGGATTGAGTGGACTTGTAGGCTCTAAAGTTTTGCATTGTTTTGTTTTTGAGTGCAATTATATAACAAAAATCTACATTTGTAAGTTGTACTTTCGTGAAAAAGAGATTGCACTACAGTTCTTGACTGAGGTGAATTGAAAAATAGTTTATCATTTTTACAGTGTAAATATTTGTAATCAAAAATATAAAGTGAGCAGTGTATACTTTGTATTCTGTGCTGTAACTGAAATCAATATATTTGAACATGTAGAAAAACATCCAAAAATATTGAAATTTAATAAATTGGTATTCTATTGTTTAACAATGCGATTAAAACGGCAATTAATCGCGATTAATTTTTTTGAGTTAATTGCATGAGTTAACTGTGATTAATGGACAGCACTAATATATAGTGTGTGTGTGTGTGTGTGTGTGTGTATAAAAAAACATATATACACACAAACACACACATAACCATGATTATTATTAACACCATCTACCCTAATAATTAACAGCCATCTATCAAGGATTTTTTGGAAATAATAAAATTCTACCCCACTATGCATGGAAAAGGACTAGTAGACCCTTCCCACGCAAATGATTTTATCAACAGGTTTAATTGGGGAGCATTTCAGAGGTATCAGTGCATCTTCAAATAGTTTGCAGACTGATTTAACTAGACTGGCTTAGAAATCAATGTGATTAAAATTGGTCCAATATTTATGAGTGCTTAAATCAATTTAGGTTAATTTGTTGAATGGAAAGGACTACTAGTCCATTCTCATCATTGTTTCAGATCTTCCAAGTAATGTAATAGATTGAGGCCAGTATGCTGATTAGAAGATTAATTTTTAAAAAGTGATCAGCGAAGTTTGGGAAAGAGTTAAATTCTTTACATATGTGCTGGTTAAAATGGGAAACAAAATACAGTCTGCAGTAAGTGCAATGTGTCAATTTAGAATTCAGTAGGCATTTTTAGAGTAGAGAAGTCATATGATACTGGTTTAAGGAGTTTTTTATTGCCAGGAGTACATAAATCTACCTATTCCTATTTTAATATTCAATAGGCTTTCATGAACTAAATTATCAATTTCTCTAAGCAATCAAATCTAACCTAGACAATGACTGTGATTGTCTAGGTTTGTAGATCCCGTACCATGTATTCATTTTGCAAGCTACATGAACGCCTCACATGAGCAACATATGGGACAATAAGTATCTCATAGCCAACATATTCTGTCAAGTTTGATAGCTTTATAAAATATATAGTCTGAGAGAAAGATCCTGTGCATCTAAATTTTGTGACTTTAGTGCTCATGAAAGCAAGCAAGCAACTAAAAATCACAGGCTAGCTATAAAGCCAGGTTTAACATGAATAAGGTTTTTCTCAGAACAGTGCTCTGCCAGAGCATGTGTGTTCCAATTTACAACACCAGTGTTATTCCAGTCCTGGCCCTCTCTTGAACAAAAATGCCAACTGTGTCAGAGGTTGTGTGGTCATTTTATGTGAACAAATCACTCACTGAAGACACCTCAAAACTATTTTCATTTGCGACTCAAAATAGGATTTGAAACCAGGTCTCCAGAGGCTAAAAGATAAAACATTATCCTGCCATACACAGCCTGAAAGAAAATAACCTTTTTGGTCAGAATGAAGAGGACATGCAAAAGAAATGTTATGGCATGACTGCACAACCTAGTAGTTTTTACATCAATAATTATGAAATGTTAAGACGCTTATAACAGGTTTCACAAAGTTGGAAAACTTCACCATTTTCAACCTGAGCGTAGCAAACTTCACAGCCAGTTGATACAGCAGTCTGTGGTGCTTCGGGAGAAGGGGGTCCTCTTGAGATACATGGATTTAGTTTTCTACATGGTCCTAAAGACTCAGTTGAGTCTATTTTTATATTTACTCATTGAACTGTAGTCAGTCAAATTTTCAGTATATGTACTCACCCCCAACACTTCGTCTTCTCCTTCTCTTACACTGACTAGGAGATTCACTTTCTTCATAGCCTTTCAGTGAAGGAGTAGAATCAAGAGCATCAATACCTAACATAGCAGGTATTTTTTCCAGGATAAATTCTGGTACACGTCCTGAATTAGATGTTTATAGAGTTTAAAAAAATTGGAAACTATGGTTATATAAACATATTTGTATTTAATATAAATAAATGCATAGTCATTTCAACAAGTGTTATTCAGTTGTCATCTTACCAATATCTGCTGCATGATCAATAAGTGTTTGCACAACAGCAGCCTGCAAACGAAGCTTTTTTTCTGTGTTAACAGACATCTTCTCATTATCACTTGAGTGCAAGAGGTTTGGGGCAAAAATCACTGCCAGATTACTGCTATCCATTTTGTTCTCATTGGATCTTATTAAAAAAGAAAGAAAAGATAAGAGCTTGCAAGTATCAGTTTTGTCTTTACATTCTCTCTTGATCAGAACATAAGCAGTGGGGATAGAGAAAACAGGCTAACGCAAATTTTTAGTTGAAGTGGAAGAGACACACTAAGATTTAAGGGCATATTCAAGACACTTACACCACATGGCTTATACATGCTATTTAGCTTAACAGTTTCCACAGCTAATCAGTTTTCACAAGAGTAAGAGGATCATCCAGATGGGGGTAATCCCATATTAGTTGCTCTTTTGGAAAAGAAGAGATGGAAATATGGCAGCCAGAAAACTGAAATAGGAGTCAAGTTCCTGGTACATGAAGACCCTATGACATACACCCCAAAAAGTCAGGAGATTACGTAATGCTTACATTATTACTGGTAAATGAATGTCATTAAGAATATTTATAGTCCTAATACTGAGCAGAGAAAGTTACAGCACTTCTCTGTTTTTAAGACATATTATAGGAATTCTCAGAGTTGGTTACAAGTACCACACCTATATTTCTCTACTTACCTTAGGGACACATTTCTGAGAAAGTTGAAAAAGTATCGCAAAGTATCTATTGTTCTGTCAGTCACAAGACAGGAAAGCAGTATTGTGGCAGTGTTCTTCTCCTCATTTTCTAGGTGCTGAGCCTTGAAAAGAGCTTCCTGCAGATCAGCTGGAAGGATCGGCTCTGGTAACTCTCTAAAGAACTGTTTAAGAAGTCCTGCAATGTCACATGGCAGTGCTGCAGGTAGGCAGTTTTCACCTTGATCGAGTCGATTCTGAAATGGTTCATAACTAGCATAAGTTGAAGCCTTCAAAAGCGATTTATTAGATGTCTTATCTTTACCAGTTTGTAGTCTGATCATTAGAGCCCTACCAAATTCACAGCCATGGAAAGACCAGCATTTCTCAAATTGGGAGTCCTGACCCAAAAGGGAGTTGCAGGGGTGGGGAGTGGCAAGGCTATTTTAGAGGGGTCGCAGTATTGCCACCCTTACTTCTGCACTGCCTTTAGAGCTGGGTGGCTGGAGAGCGGAGGCTCCTGGACAGCTGCCCAGCTCGGAAGGCAGCATCCCGACAAATGCAGTGCAGAAGTAAGGGTGGCAATACCATACCATGCCACCCTTCTGCACTGCTGCTGGTGGCAGCGCTGCTTTCAGAGCTGGGCTCCCAGCCAGCAGCCACTACTCTCCAGCTGCTCAGCTCTGAAGGCAGCGCCACCGTCAGCAACAGTGCAGAAGTAAGAGTAGCAGTAAAGCAACACCCCCTACAATAACCTTAGAAAAACTCCCCCCACCACCACCCATCCACCCTTTCTGGGTCGGGACCCCTATAATTACAACACCGTGAAATTTCAGATTTAAATAGCTGAAATCATGAAATTTATGATTTTTAAATTTCTATGGCCATAAAATCGACCAAAATGGACCCTGAATTTGGTAGGGCCCTACTTATCATACACAAGGAGTTGCATGCCCTAATCCCCTAGCCACACAGCAGACAAGATACTGTGTTTTATCTCAGATTGTCCCAGTTTTATTCTCCAGTTTTTTCATATAAGAATAATACCTGGTGATGAATCATAGTCAGAGCTACTTTTATTTATTATTTCTGGATTTATAGTTTCTCCCCAGCCTACCTTGCTGTGGGAGAAAGCTACCAAGTTTAAGTTCCCATGACATCTAAAAACAAACTTTTTTTGTTTAATCTCACGCCTATCCTCACACACTCCAGAAAGATGAAAAAACAGTTTTTTGGTTGTTTCAGTAACTATACACAAAGGACTGAAGTTTGTCTTCTGGAGGGAGGTGAAGGGGGTTCAGTGACTAGTGATCAGAAAGCTTATCAAACTACTCCCAGCACAAAACATGATTGCTTTTAAAGAGAATCAGAAAGTTAGACATATAGACACCTAAGTGAAATGTAGCTCAAGTCCAATACAATCACTCTTAATAAATACATACATATATACCTTTAATGTTTTTAAACGAACAAAAGATCCAGATTTCCTGAAGAGTCCTTCAGTGTGAACATGCTCTTCTAAATATTTGCAAGCATCAACAAGAAAGCTGAGGAAAGAAAGTCACAGTATGTTTTATATCTTTGCACAGTTCAATTTTCCTGTGACAAATAATGTCACAGAAAATAGTATTTTAGAAAATGTTTACTTTCTCCAATCACAGTAAGAAACTGAAAGCAAGTGCAAGTAAGTGACAACCTTATGGGTTCCTGTCTGTTTTCAAACCTCTCTTTCCAAGAAAGAATTCCCTTCCCCTGAGAAGCCTGACCAGTCCCAGAAAAGCAATTGTGGAATTCCTCTCTATTTTGAAAAATATTTTTTGTTGGAGGAAGAGAGAAATGTGTCACTCAAAATTAAAGCATCCAATAATGTAGATAGCCCCAAAGTAAGTATGGTTCCCGTTTAAAACACACAATCTTTACTTACCTTGGAATACTTCCATACTCTGGTACAACTGACTGAGGTAATGAATGAAGCGATATTCCAAAGACTTTGCCCTAAAATGCAAAACTCAATTAATGTTGCTCAAACAGCTATGAAAATTTTACCAGGGTAATACTGCAGAAATATAGACAAATACATAGAGCACAATACAAGAATTGAAGAGAAAGCCAAAACTTTTGGATAAGAATTGATGTCATACTAATTGTAAAAGGGACACTGCCACCTTTAAAAAGATACTTACTTGTAAATAAATAGTAAACAGTAAATAAATTTCAGATAACATGAAAATTACCATAACAAAGATTAGAATACTCCCTATTTTCCAAGTTTGCTTATTTTGCCCATTTTATACCACTTTATCTACAGTCAGCTTCCCCATGTCCCGTGTGAAACCACGAAAGTTAGCAGGTATACTAAGGGGCTGATGTAGCATCTAAAGTCATTTTCCAAACAGACTGGGTTCTTCTTACAATGCATATTTTAATTGCAGTTAAAAAGCAGCCATTTTTACCCAAGACAGTCATTGCCATTGAGGGATGATCAACCTCAATCCTGTAATGGAACATCCTAACATATTTATCATTTGCATTCACAAAACAATGATAGGTCTCTAGGTTCCCATAATGAGATTAATTATAAGCACTCATGTAATATTTAAAGTAGCTTTAAAATAAAAGCAGTTTTGGCACAATCTATGGGGCAAGTGAAAACAATTCTAAAACAATTTGTGCACCAGTGTAATGGATTATAAATATATTTTATATATTGCACTTTCAAAAATATAGATTAAACTCCTAATCCTGGTCAGTTTCTCTCTAAGGACAGCAGTGTCTGGAAAAGAAGCCAGCCTTTGGTGTGGAGGCAGTAGGCCAAGTATGTTGACTGTCGCTTAACAGCACCCTTCTGGGAAAAGAGAGGCAGCTGTGATGTGGGTTCCTCCCAAGACGCTTATCCAGGCCTCCTTGCCTGAGACATAGGTGGGAATGTACAGCCTACAGGATGGAGGAGAAAATCCTTTTGGCACCAAGAAACCACTCAGGAAACCATTTCCCTCCACTCCCCAGGGAGCCGAGCCAAACCACCCCAGAACAAGGCTATTCTAACTCACACTGACCAGGAATCAGCTGTGCGTATTGTGTTCCAATTCCCATCAAGGTGCTTGTGGAGCAAGGCAAGCAAGGCTGGCACAAAGCAAATGTCAGGGAAATACTCAGCTTCATGCTGCATCAGCAGCACAAAGTCACCTCAGCAAGGCCCAGGATTTGGGTCCCTTGCATGCTTTCTAATTAAATATGGTTAGGGCCCTACCAAATTCATGGTCCATTTTGGTCAATTTCATGGTCATAGAATTTTTAAAATAGTAAATTTCATGGTTTCAACTATTTAAATCTGAAATTTCATGGTGCTGTAATTGTAGGGGTCCTGAGTTGTGTGTGTGTGGGGGTGTCACAGTTCTGCTACCCTTACTTTTGTGCTGCTGCTGCTGGCGCTGCGTTCAGAGTTGGGCAGCTGGAGAACAGCAGCTGCTGGCCAAGAGCCCGGCTCTGAAGGCAGAGACACCGCCACCAGCGGCACAGAAGTAAGGATGGCATGGTATAGTACTGCCACCCTTTCTGCACTACTGCTGGCGGGGCGCTGCCTTCAGAGCTGGCGCCCAGCCAACAGCCGCCACTCTCCAGCCTCCAAGCTCTGAAGGCAGTGCCCAAGTAAGGGTGGCAATACTGCAACCCCCCTAAAAATAACTTTGTGACCCCCCCACCCCCAAAATTTCTTTTGGATCAGGACCCTCAGGTTTGAGAAACCCTGGTCTCCCGCCCGTGAAATCTGTATAGTATAGGGTACAAGCACACAAAAGACCAGCTTTCACGGAGGAGACCAGATTTCACCATCTGTGACGTGTTTTTCATGGCCACGAATTTGGTAGGGCCTTAAATATAGTTAACAGGCATTTGAGTAATCACAGAACATAGTGCTTTGACTTCCTTAGCCCCGCACAAGCTGACACATTACAGTGTTACCTGCATTATATCTTTATGCTGACCTAAATATTGAAAGAAAGGAATTGTTTTCTTTTAAAATATATTCAGGAGTATCTAGATTTTTAGAAAAAAGAAAAGGAGTACTTGTGGCACCTTAGAGACTAACACATTTATTTGAGCATGAGCTTTCGTGAGCTACAGCTCACTTCATCGGATGCATCCAGTGGAAAATACAGTGGGGAGATTTAAATACACAGAGAACATGAAACAATGGGTGTTTACCATACACGCTGTAAGGAGAGTGATCACTTAAGATGAGCTAATACCAGCAGGAGAACCGGGGTGGTGGGGGAAACGGACGGACGACCTTTTGTAGTGATAATCAAGGTGGGCCATTTCCAGCAGCTGACAAGAACGTCTGAGGAACAGTGGGGGGGGGAGGGGAATAAACATGGGGAAATAGTTTTACTTTGTGTAATGACCCATGCACTCCCAGTCTCGATTCAAGCCTAAATTAATTGTATCCAGTTTCCAAATTAATTCCAATTCAGCAGTCTCTCGTTGGAGTCTGTTTTTGAAGTCTTTTTGTTGTAATATTGTTGTAAGGATTCTGGGTGGACTCCTCCTGAAGATGGAAACAACAGACTGGACTTCTACATAGAATGCTTCCGCCAACGTCCACGGGCTGAAATTGTGGAAAAGCAGCATCACTTGCCCCATAACCTCAGCCGTGCAGAATACGATGCCATCCATAGCCTCAGAAACAACTCTGACATCATAATCAAAAAGGCTGACAAAGGAGGTGCTGTCGTCAACATGACTAGGTCGGAATATGAACAAGAGGCTGCTAGGCAGCTCTCCAGCACAACTTTCTACAAGCCATTACCCTCTGATCCCACTGAGAGTTACCAAAAGAAACTACACCATTTGCTCAAGAAAATCCCTGAAAAAGCAGAAGAACAAATCCGCACAGACACACCCCTGGAACGCCGATCCGGGGTATTCTATCTGCTACCCAAGATCAATAAACCTGGAAATCCTGGATGCCCCATCATCCCAGGCATTGGAACCCTGACAGCAGGATTGTCTGGCTATGTAGACTCCCTCCTCAGGCCCTACGCTATCAGCACTCCCAGCTATCTTCGAGACACCACTGACTTCCTGAGGAAACTACAGTCCATTGGTGATCTTCCTTATAACACCATCCTGGCCACTATGGATGTAGAAGCCCTCTACACCAACATTCCACACAAAGATGGACTACAAGCTGTCAGGAACAGTATCCCCGATAATGTCACGGCAAACCTGGTGGCTGAACTTTGTGCCTTTGTCCTCACCCATAACTATTTCACATTTGGGGATAATGTATACCTTCAAACCAGCGGAAGTGCTATGGGTACCCGCATGGCCCCACAGTATGCCAACATTTTTATGGCTGATTTAGAACAACGCTTCCTCAGCTCTCGTCCCCTAATGCCCCTACTCTACTTGCGCTATATTGATGACATCTTCATCATCTGGACCCATGGAAAAGAAGCCCTTGAGGAATTCCACCATGATTTCAACAATTTCAGCCTGGACCAGTCCACACAAGAGATCCACTTCCTGGACACTACGGTGTTAATAAGCGATGGTCACATAAACACCACCCTATACCGGAAACCCACTGACCGCTATTCCTACCTAAATGCCTCCAGCTTTCACCCAGATCACACCACAAGATCCATTGTCTACAGCCAAGCTCTACGATACAACCGCATTTGCTCCAACCCCTCAGACAGAGACAAACACCTACAAGATCTCTATCAAGCGTTCTTACAACTACAATACCCACCTGCTGAAGTGAAGAAACAGATTGACAGAGCCGGAAGAGTACCCTGAAGTCACCTACTACAGGACAGGCCCAACAAAGAAAATAACAGAACGCCACTAGCCATCACCTTCAGCCCCCAACTAAAACCTCTTCAACGCATCATCAAAGATCTACAACCTATCCTGAAGGATGACCCATCACTCTCACAGATCTTGGGAGACAGGCCAGTCCTTGCTTACAGACAGCCACCCAACCTGAAGCAAATAGTCACCAGCAACCACATACCACACAACAGAACCACTAACCCAGGAACCTATCCTTGCAACAAAGCCCGTTGCCAACTGTGTCCACATATCTATTCAGGAGACACCATCATAGGGCCTAATCACATCAGCCACACTATCAGAGGCTCGTTCATCTGCACATCTACCAATGTGATATGTGCCAGCAATGCCCCTCTGCCATGTACATTGGTCAAACTGGACAGTCTCTACGTAAAAGAATAAATGGACACAAATCAGATGTCAAGAATTATAACATTCATAAACCAGTTGGAGAACACTTCAATCTCTCTGGTCACTCGACTACAGACCTAAAAGTCGCAATATTAGAACAAAAAGACTTCAAAAACAGACTCCAACAAGAGACTGCTGAATTGGAATTAATTTGGAAACTGGATACAATTAACTTAGGCTTGAATCGAGACTAGGAGTGCATGGGTCATTACACAAAGTAAAACTGTTTCCCCATGTTTATTCCCCTCCCCCCGACTGTTCCTCAGACATTCTTGTCAGCTGCTGGAAATGGCCCACCTTGATTATCACTACAAAAGGGTTTTCTCTCCCTCCCTCCCCCCTTCTGCTGGTATTAGCTCATCTTAAGTGACCACTCTCTTTACAGTGTGTATGGTAACACCCATTGTTTCATGTTCTCTGTGTATATAAATCTCCCCACTGTATTTTCCACTGGATGCATCCGATGAAGTGAGCTGTAGCTCACAAAAGCTTACGCTCAAATAAATGTGTTAGTCTCTAAGGTGCCACAAGTACTCCTTTTCTTTTTGCAAATACAGACTAACACGGCTGCTATCTGAAACCTAGATTTTTAAAGTAAATCTATTTCTGATTATTAACATGAAGGTTACAATTTCTATTTTAGACACTGGAGAGTAGCATTTGGTACCGAATAATAGAATATCCTGAGGATGTACTTCTGAAAAGTCAATGACAATAAACTACATTAGAACTCAGCCCAAACACTTTAAAGTTCACTTTCAGGTTATACTGAAGTGTACTCAAAGTGCAAGAACATTTACTGTATTTAATATTAAGAAACTGAACAGTCATTATGCAAAGAAAAGCCTCTCAATGCTAGAGTACAGAGAAACAAATAATTGGAAAAGAAACACAGTGATGGGTAATTGTACAGCAGCTATGTACTCGGATTAGATGAGACAAATGGCAGAAAATTTCATTTAGAATCAGAGATGATAAAGCACTTAAAATACAGAAAGTGCTTACCAAATTGGCAATATACAACAGCACCTTTGGCACACTTGGCATCACAGAGAAAATGTTAAATACTGTGGAAGCAAGCACTAATTTAAGAGTGCAGTTCCTCTTTCAAGGTCTTTCTGCCTTGCAACATGCAGAGATCCCAGGAGGGAATATCAGCATTTACACACCCATCACTTTACCAAATCAAACTGACTGACTGCTGCAGTAACCAGCTCAGGGAATGGGAAAACCCACTTATTGTACCTCTCCAGATGCAAGCATTAAAAAGTTTTTCCTGACACCTTCAGTGAGTGACCAGTTTATACCTTGTAGCACATAATCACTCTCTGTTTCGCCACTACAGCCCTGTTTATACAGCACCAAGAATGGTTAGGGTTATCACTTCTGAAATCCAAAACACCCAGCACTTCCCTTCCCCCACAAAGCAAGCCTATCATAACCCCAATCCTGAGGCAAGCCCACGTTCAACAACCACTTATAGTAGCTAGTGAGATAACATATATAGATAAGCTTGATAACATCACAATAACAGAGTTGTTTTATCAGCACATTTTGAGTCTTTCTAGTCGTTTCATTTAGCCAGCTTCCACTGAATGTGCAGTTTCTGATGTGAGCTCCCCTCCCCAGGAGATGTAATAGGATCACTGGGACGATTGCCCTGATCTTTCATTATTTAATATACCTCCCACCTCTCTTCGCCCTCACATGACCCAAACCCTCTCTCAGACACATGAGTGATGTGCTCTCCTGTTGGTGGGCAGACAGCTGCTGTATATTCAACAGTTTTGATCTGTTACTGCTTAAACTGCAGAAGTGGGAACACTGCAGCATGTTTAGCTGGACCCAAAAACTTTTAACGTTAGATATCCCAGCGTACTGTGATAATGAGGCACATCTTTAGACCTACATAAAAGAAAACCTGACCAACTACATTATTTTTCTGGCAACTAGCAAATCCATTAAAAAAACCCAGCCAGGTGGGTGAAATACAGCCAGATGATAATCCTAATTGGGGTACAAGACTGGTAACCAACATCTCAGGGCCCCAGCGGCTGCCCAGGGTGTCCCCAGGCTCGCAGGCGGCTGCCCCCCGGCCACAGCCCCTAGCGGAGCACCCCCTTACCTCGACGGCCGCCGCTCCGGGCTGCTTCCCCGCCGCCCCTCGGCAGCTCCCACTCTTCACCTTGATCCCATACGCGGCCCGCAGCTGCTGCAGCACCGCCAGGCGCACCACGGCGCGGCCGCGCCCCGTCATCCCAGCTCCGCCGAGCCTCGCGTCCCCCTCTGCTCCGGCCCCAGCCGCGCCTCGGCCGGCCTCTCACCCCCTCGCCACCATCCCGACCTGCTCACACCGCCCCCCTGGGCATCCCGTCCCCGACCCTTCACAGCCCCATCCCCGCCTCCCGACGCGTCTCAAACACAGCGCTCAGCCCCGGCGCCGCCTCGGATTGGCCCGCTGCGTCCGTTCGAATCTCAGGTCCTCACCGCTCAACGGCCAGCCACGCGCGTCCTTAGAGGCGCCTGAGTCCTGCCTCTCGGCTGGGCCCGGCGCCGCGGCAGGGAACGACGGCGGAGCCCCCTCCTGAAACTCCCAGAAATGCGGCGTTCCCCGCGCGGGCCGCTAGTCCGAAGGAAGTGCGGTTATCTTCAGGCGATCGCAGGAGCTACCTAAAACTCCATCGCAGGAGCCACAGGAGCGCGGGCTACGGCAGCCGGTAGAGGCCGCTGTTGGGGAAGTGGTAGAGACGCAAGCTTCGCATTGAGACAGCCTGAAATGGGCTGCAGCCCCCTCCCGGAAACCGCCCCGCCTCCCCAGCCAGGTCCTGGCCCGCCGTCCCAGCGGAAGCCGGCCGAGGCCTGAGGGCCGTGCAGGAGTGGGCGGAGCGAGGCCGGCTTCCGAGCATGGGGACGGGCTGGCTTGGGGGGGCAGGGAGGAACTGCCCCCATCACTCACTGGTGGCGCGCCAGGTCGCTGCACTTCCTGTCGCCGGTGAGCGCAGGCCCAACCCTGCAGCAGTCCTCAGGGGAGTGGAGGCGGGGCTGGGGCACAGCAGGGGTGGGGGCAATGGGGAAGAGGCAGCGTGGGGGCAGAGCAGCACTTCCAAGGTGCCACCCTCCTGTGCCACAGGTTCAGCACGACCCTATCCCCCCTTTCACGTTACAGTTGTTCTGGTTGTAACCCACTTGATGAGCAAACCCCACAGGATTTTTGGGCGCTACAGGGATCTTTAGCTTAGGGAAGAGGAGCATTGCTGCAGAGCAAATGGGGAAGCCAAAAGCACAAGAGAGGGAGGGAGGGAAACAAGCAACCAGCTTAACCATAAAAGTTATTTATTGCTAGGTAATAACCATACAAAAGGAGCCAAACAAACAAAAGTGTTACAATATTAAATCTAGCTTAAATTTGATTACAAAAGTCAGGTTTAGAAAACTATAACTGATCACACAAGTCAGGGTTAGAAAGCTATATCTAGAGTAGAAAAAAAAACAACAGAGAGAGAGTTGGGTTCTCTCCACTTCGTGAAGCTTGAACCGGTCAGGGTTCCCAGGTGGTGGTGGTAGCTGAGGGTCCGGAATGCTGGAGCCAGGCAGAGCCCCCAAGCACGATCAGTCAGGAGAAGATGAAGTCCCAATAAAACTGATGCAGATTTTGGATCCAGGCATCAGAACGCTTATTTGAGCATGGCTAGGGGTTTTTGTAGGGAAACAACAATGGTTCAAGGGAGAAGGTTGGATTTGTTTATGGGTAAACTGATGGCTCAAGGGAGAATACCAAAGTTGTTTTGTTCAAGCTAGACAATAGGAACTCATCATTCTTGGCTATGGGTGGTGTTCCTTCAAGGGAGCTCACAATACAATTAGGCAGCTTCAGAATTTTGGTTACCAATAAAGGATTTATTACTAGAATTGGTCTGATAACTACTGAGCTAGGTGTGTGCAAGTGTGGGTTCATTAATATCTGGAGCAGAGATTCCCCCCTCATGCAGTGCTTCCCTGCTTTTCTGGTCCCAGAGTTCAGTGAGGTTCTTGCGTTGGAATCGCTGTTCTCCATTCTGTACACTAATGGAGATGTCTCCCTGGCCCATCTTTGATGCAAGTGAGGTTAGGGGAGTTGCCTTAATCCTGTCACCCTTGTCCAGAGGGGTTTAGGGGTGTGTCTCACTGCCTTTTCATTGCTTTTTGTAAGGCTTTCCTCTGATCAGTTTTGATTCAAGCGGAGGGTGGGTGGTGTCCTTCCTGAGTCAGACAGGATGGATACGGCGCCCTGGTTCCCCAAGAACAGAGAACTGACAGATAACAACATGGAGATCAGCAAAAATAAAACACCAAGATCCAAGCAGTTAGAATTAATTGGGAAGGAAGGTGTCAGTGACAAAGTTAGAGAAGGTTTGAAAAAAGATGCCAGGGAAAATGCTTCTAAGAAAGGCAATGAGGTTGGAAGGCAGGAGCTCTCTACAAAGAATCCATGGTGGAAGAAACATTGTGCTGGTGGGGTGTACATGAAGAGGTAAGGTGCAGGTCCACCTTGTCTCCCTTTTGGATGTTTCTTTTGTGTTCTTAATAGGGATAACAGTTCAATGGCTTTTCCTACTCTTTGATGTAAAGCCTTCTTGAGGTGAATTAGATCTTCCATACAAGAGTTGTACTGATTTAGCTATATCAGTTTAGGAACAGATTTAGTTAAGTCAGCGCAAACTTATTGTGTGGACACACTTAAATTTGTTTTAACATGTCTATTCCTGCTGATTAGCTTCCGATATAGCATGTCCCAGTAGTAGTATCAAAAAACAGATCCAGCCCATTTAATGTATTTATGTGGTCTGCATGACATACAGATTCTGCAGAAGTGTAGATTCATTTTGCAAGCAGAGATCTGGATCTACAAAGGGTCTGTCTACACTGCAATTAAAAAACCATGGCTGGCCCATGCCAGCTGATTTGGGTTCTCAGAGCTTAGGCTAAGGTACTGTTTAATTGCAGGGTAGACGTTCAGTCTTGGGCTGCCGCCCGAGCTCTGGGACCCTCCCACCTCGCAGGGTCGTAGAGTCTAAACATCTATACTACAATTAGCCCCTTAGCCCAAGCCCAAGTTAGCTAGCACAGGCCAGCTGTGAGTGTCTAACTGCAGTGCAGACATACTCAAACGGTCTTAGGTGCCTCCAGGGTTAGCATTAGAGCACCTAACTTCTAGGTATGTAGGGGTGGGGGGAGAGAGAGAAAGACAGAACCACACAAACCACCCTGAAACAATGGGATTGACAAAGCCTGAGTTAGGCACCTCTCTCCCCATTCGTTGTATAGGCACCTAAGAATGGGATCCAGAAAAGCCAGCATGCTAGGCAGGGAGCCACCTAAGCTATCCAATAGCAGATGCTGATGAGGAGCATGTCATAGGCCCCTCACTTTCACTCAGTGTGGTGCCTTACTCTGGGCTGGAGGGAGGCATCTAAATCTGTATCCACAACTGGGAACCCTGCTTCTGGAGTCAGGCTGCCTAAGGACCTAAGCAGTTCCTTGGGAGAATGAGTTAGGTCCCTGCCTCGCTCAACACAAAGCAGCTGGAGCAGGTGGTGATGCCCAAATGATAAACTTTTAGCTCACCAATTAGAGCCACGTTCAGTTCCCCCCTCTTTGCCAGCTGGGGAGAAGCATTTGAACAAGGGGTCTCCTACCTCTCAGGAGGGTGCTCTAACCAATGAGCTAGGAGATATTGCAATGTTGGGCTCCCTCAGTATCTCCTGTTGAAGCTGTTTTACTTTGGATAAATGAAGTTATTGGAGCAGCACGAGTGGATCCTGCATCTCCCAACTAGGTGCCCTAACCACCGAGCAATAGAGTCACTCTGGGTATGTCTACACTGAAAAAACTCCACAGCTGTGAGTCTCAGACTCCAGGTTAACTGACTTGGGCTCATGCTGTGGGGCTAAAAAAAAATAGCAGCATAGACATTCCCACTTGGGCTGGAGCCCGGGCTCTGAAACCTAGCAAGAGGGGTGGGTCTCAGAGCTCAGGCTCTAGCCTGAGCAGGAATATCTGTGTTGTTATTTTTGGCCCCATAATGCAAGCCCAAGTCAGTTGACCTGGACTCTGAAACTCACTGCCATGGGGCGTCCCACCCCAGTGCAGATGTACCCTGACTGTCTCTGGCCCAATGACTATTTAAGTATTTATCCAAAGTGGAACAGATCCAATGGAGAGTGAGGGAAACACCCCTCCTCTCCCTTTTCAGAATATCCCATAGCTCAGTGGTTAAGGCACTCAGAGGTTGGAAACCCCTGTTCAAAAACTCCCCCCGCCAATCAGACAGATGGGGTGAGTTGAACTGGGCTCTCCTGAATCCCCTACAAGTGCTCTAATCACTGGGATGAGAGAGTTATAAGATGACTTGTCACTTCCTAACCTGTAGATGGCCTCTGAGCACACCTACCAGATTGAGCCCTGCAGGCAAGACAGGCTCAGACTTTAAGGTCAGAAGGGACCATTGTGATCATCCAGTCTGACCTCCTGTATATTGCAGGCCACAGAACCTCACCCACCCACTCCTGAAATAGACCCCTAACCTCTGGCTGAGTTACTGAAGTCCTCAAAGCATGGTTTAAATAGGGTAGCCAGCCCTCCAGAATTGGCCTGGAGTGTCCAGGAATTAAAGATCTATTTTTAATTAAAGATTATGTTATGAAATCTCCAGGAGTACATCCAATCAGAATTGGCAACCCTAGGTTTAAAGACTTCAAGTTATAGAGAATTCCTCATTTATACTAGTTTAAACCTTCAAGTAACCTGTGCCTCATGCTGCAGAGGAAGGCAAAAAAGAAAAACCCCAGGGTCTCTTGCCAATCTGACCTGGGGGAGAATTCCTTCCCAATCCCAAATATGGCGATCAGTTAGACCCTGAGCATTTGGGCAAGACCCACCAGGTAGATACCAGGCAAAGAATTCTCTGTAGTAACTCAGAGATCTCCCCATCTAGTGTCCCATCTCCAGCAGTTGATTTTTGCTACTGGCAGTTACTGATGCGCCACATGGATACATGAATGCCCATCTTCCTCCAGTTCATGGATTGTGCTGAGATTTAGGAAGGAGACAGACACTCCTCCCTCACTCTGCCTATGTTCAGGGGCAGAAACTTAGTAGGGTGACCAGATGAAATGGACAAAATATCGGGATACCTGGGGGGGAAGCAAAGAAAAAAAAAAAAAAAGCGGCCAGAGCGGCCAAAGCCACAATATCGGGACAAATGATGTCCTGACCCTGCATTGGTCGGGACGCGGGACAAAGAACTAAAAATCGGGACAGTCCCGATTTTATGAGGATGTCTGGTCACCCTAAAACTTAGGCAAGTAGAGAACTTGTAAAGTGGAAATTTAGGCACTGAGTGAGTTTAGGCAGTAGCCAGATGGGGGTTTTGTGGATTGTAGTGAAACCTTAAACTAGGGTTGCCAACTTTCTAATTCCAGAAAACCGAACACCCGTGCCCTGCCCCTTGTCCCATCCCCGAGGCCCTGGCCGCTCCATCCCCTCTCCCTCCATCGCTTGGTTACCCTACCTGCAGGAGACTTCCTGTGCCCATGGGCCCCTCGCCCAGGGGGCTGCAGTGCTGCTGTGCCCAGCATGAAGATTGGGTCCCAGAGTGAAGGGCTGGAGGCTGGCCGCCTGGCAATGAGGGGGCTCTGCTCTGCCTGGGCCTTGGGCCACTGGCTGAGTTTTATTGACTGGTTTTATTGCTTTTTCATTTTCTCTCTCTGATTATGATGGTGCCTGGGAGGACTCCACTCTTCCAGGGGATGCCTAAATCACCCTGTTGGGAAGGGAGGAGTGCGGACTGCAGGGGAAAAGATGGGGGTGGGGTTGGGGGAGGAGAGAGGATAGAGAGGGAAAGAGGCCAAGGACGAGAGCAGGGTGGGGGTGAGAGGAGGCAGTAAAGGAGATAGGAGGGGTATGTTGAGTGGATAGGGATACAGGGGGAGGCAGAAGGCTACAGGTGCATATGGACATAATGGGAGTGCAGCAGTGTATGGAGGTGAATGGGGTGCAGGGCTCTGGGGGGTGAGGGACATGGGGGTGGTGGCTCTGGGAGGTGGAGAGGATGGGTGGGAGAGCCCTGTAAGAGGTACAGGGCTGGGGTGGTTAGGTGTGGGGGGCAGGGCGGGATGGGACGAGGGAGGGATGCAGTGAGGGGGATGGGGGTATCCAGAGTCTGGGGCTGCTGGGACCACTGGCAGACTCAGGAGGACCGTCCTGGGCCAGGGGGGCGGTGCTGCTGGGGTGGAGGTGGTGCTGGGGCAGTGCTGCTGGGCTGGGCCCACCCCCGACTCCCTGAGATGGCCAGGCTGGGCACTGCGTTTGTCTCGTTCTCCTCCACTCCCCTCCAGCAGCCCCATTCCCAGCAGTTGGAGACGGGGATACATACTTTGAACTCCTGGGTGCTGGCAATGGGGTGACAGACCACAGTTTGCCACAGGGCACACGCCGCAGCTTGAGCCCAGCCACAGGAGGAGCGCGAGGAGAAGAGGGACTGCAGCAGCGGGAGAGGCGCACGCCATGACCCCTCAACAGCCGCCTGCCTGAGCATTCGCGAGTCACGCTACTTCGTCTCCTGCCCTGACCCGGCCAATGGGAGCTGCACTTGCAGTCGGGGGGTGGGGCAGCATGCGGACCGCCCTGGCCATCCCTAAGCCTAGGAGCCGGACATGCCGGCTGCTTCCTGGGAGCCATGTGGCACGGAGGCTAGCAGGGAGCCTTCCAGTCCCGCTGCGCAGCGCTGCTGACTGGAGCCGCCAGGATCCCTTTTCGACCAGGTGTTCTGGTCAAAAATCGGATATCTGGTCACCCTACCTTAAACTGAGACTTAGGTACCTAAATCCCTTTGTAGATGTGGGCCCAATATGAACAGATCAATTAACTAATGTAGTGGTGTCTTCCTGAGGCTGAAGACAGCCTGAACCCATAGCTGTGAGAATTGTGAGCTCCTTTGTACCCTGTTAGGAGGATAGTGGGACTTACTCTAAAGGCCAACGACAGCACATTGTCATATTAGCTATTTCATTGCTGATTTTAGTAAGTGGCTGGGGGGAGGCGCGGAAGGAGCAAATGCCACCAGGGTTGGGCACAAATAAAGTTATACTAACTTGTGGAGCTGCAAACACCCAGCAAAAAAGAAAAATCTAGAGTACAAGAAATTAGGAGAAAAACAGGTAAGAATGGAAGAGATATTTGGAAAAAATGCAAGCCAACATTCTGAAGGGGATCCCAAGACATAATGGAAAGGAGAAACCCAGGAAGCAGTAATGCTCAAAGGCCTAGGGCCAATAATGGATAGCAAAGAGAAAGGAGGCAATATTTCCTCTATATGGCTCCCATGCAGTCACATCTGGGATATTGTAGGTTGTTCGGGTAGCTGTATTATGGCAAACATTTTAGAAGTGAAGGTGCAGTTCAGAAGTGAGAGGCTGGAGGGAACGAGAGTTATTACTGGCGACACTGGAGCACCACCTCTAGTTAAGGTTGACTGACACTTTCCATTTAAGGCCGGGTTTTCAATTGCTCATAACTTTGCTTATGACCATTTGAGCTTAGGTTTCAACATGCTAGTGGTGTACCTTAGGCTGAATTTTTCTGGAAATATATGTATAGCGTGGCTAAGCAATTATGGCTAGGAGAGAAACAGGTCTACAACTATTTATAAGTTGCAAACACCAAGGAAGAATAGGAATTTAGTATGGTGCACTAAGAAATAAAATCGAAAAAAAGAAAGGGAACATCAGGCTACATTTGAGAGGCTTCTCAACAGTCTGTTCTGTTAGGGTGTGGAATTCTACCAACGGAAATGCTGCAAGATCCACTGCATGCAAAAGCTAAAATTATATTGGACCAATTACAGGAAACAATCCTGCATTAACAGGGAAATGGGCTGTATGTTCTACATCTCTTGCTTCTGATTGTACCTGCTAGATTAGGTCCACAATGGTTTTCAAGCTTCATTGCACCACGACCCCCTTCTGACAATAAAAACTACTATATGCCTCTTCCCACCCCCTGCATAGGGCTGAAGCAAGGAGGAAAAGAGCTGAATCCCTTGGGCTTTGGCTTCACCTCCAGGTGGCAGGGCTTGGGGTTTCACTTCAGCCCCAGGTTCCAGTGAGATTAACACCAGCTCTAGTGACCCCATGAAAATGGGGTCTTGACCCACAGTTTGAGACTAATGAAGACATTTCCAGCCTGTAAGAATTTACAGCAGAAATTTAGTATTATAAACTTCAGATCAGCCCCCTAAATTACATAGGCATTTGCAGATGTAACTATTAGTTAGTGATTATTCACTAACATGTCCACTAAGCTTCCAGTTCCAGAAATAACCTTTAAAACAAGGTAAAGATACACAAATAGCATGAACCCAAATGACAATTATCAATTCCAGTTTACTGCAAGAGTGCTTGCATCCGATGAAGTGAGCTCTAGCTCACGAAAGCTTATGCTCAAATAAATTTGTTAGTCTCTAAGGTGCCACAAGTTCTCCTTTTCTTTTTGCGGATACAGACTAACACGGCTGCTACTCTGAAACCTGCAATAGTCAAGATACACACAAGAGGGAGCTCTGACCTGAAAAAATGTAATAAAACTTTTGCAGTTCTAAGTCTGTCTCGCCCATCCAAGCCATATATTAGCATGAACTCACACAGCAAAGTGATCAAAGACAAAAAACCCACCATCCATCTCACCCGTGGGTGAATACATTTCACAAAGCAATCACTCCATATCTGACCTTTCAGTCCTCATTGTCAAAGGAAACCTGCACAACCCCTTCAAGAGACAAGCCTGCGAGCTTAAATTCATAACATTGCTAGACCCTAAAAGTCCTGGTGTTACTGAAGACACTGAATTTAAATAAATTTCTTAGTCTCTAAGGTGCCACATGTACTCCTTTTCTTTTTGCGGATACAGACTAACACGGCTGCTACTCTGAACCCTACAACAAATCTGTAAGCCACTCACCCCCCTTTTTTGTCCTATGAGGTGTTAACTGGCCACTTCCCCTGCAATGGTCTATTACAATATGTTAAACAATCTGTTTCACCTTGTACTTAACTCTCACACTGAGTACCTTTCCCAGACTTGAAAGAAATCTCTCTGTAAGCTCAAAGGCTTGTCTCTTTCACCAGTAGAAGTTGGTCCAATGTTACCTCACCCACTTTGTCTCAAGAAAATAAACTGAAGAAGTTAGAAGTTGACAAGAGATAAAACAAGCACTTTGGCCTAAATTTTCAGAAGGGATTAATGATTTTAAGAGCTCAACTTCAGACAACTTAAAGGGCCAGGGAGGAAATCCACTCTCCACTCGAGAGAATGAGAAGATTCCTACTGAGATCAGTGGAGACAGGATTTCACCCTAAGGTATGTCGAAACTGCAATTACACACCTCTGGCTGGTCCATGTTAGCTGACCCAGGGTTGGGCTAAGGAGCTGTTTAATTGCAGTGTAGATGGGCTCTGGCTGCAGCCTGGACTCTGGAAACCTCCCACCTCACAGGGTCCTAGAACCCCATCTCCAGCCCAAGCCCCAAATGGCTATACTGCTATTAAACAGCTCGGTGAGCCTGAGTCAGCTGGCACAGGGCAGCCACAGGTTTTTAACTGCAGTGTAGACATGCCCTAAGCATAAGGCACTTTCTGAAAATCAGGTCTCAGGTGTCAAGTTGGGACCCCAAGATTATTAGGTGCTTTTGAAAATCTTGGCCTGATAAAATATATGATTTTGAAGATTTAATGGTGTCACCACAATAGCTACTCAGATTAACAGTTCCTGGCAGGACCTCAGCCAATAGGAGCAGAGATCATGGAGAGGGCAGCTTAAACACAGCCAGGTTACCCAGAACTGTGCAGAAGAGAGCCTAGGTGGGTGCTAGGATGTGAACTCAAAAACAGACTGCTGGGAGAGGCCACCCAGAAATTCAGCCCCCAGGAGCTGAGAAAAGCAGCTGCCACAGGCACCTTTAGACACTGACAACATTCTGTCCAACTGTTTAATAGTTTTCACTCTTAGTATTTTCCCCCATCACTACTTGGCAGTTTGCTCACACTCCATTCCATCCCCTCCCTCAATATCTTCATCTCAAGCTCATTTCCCCTGTCTATTCCATTTTCTCTTTTCCCCATCCCACTTACCCCCACTGTCCTTCTTTGTCTCTTTTATCTATTTTATTCCTAGCAAAGCTTCCTCCCATCATGTATCCCTCCACCCCCCCCGCCCCCCAAAAGAAAAATAATGACATTACTGTGACATTTGCTGCCCACCATATTGTTCAAAAAGCTTGTGTTAGTTACATCCCTTTCCTCTGTCTGTCTTGTTTATTGAGGCCTTGTCTACACCACAAAGTTAAGTTGCCTTGCATCAGCCTATGTTGACCTAACTGTGCATGAGTCTATTTAAATTTGTCTCCCACCGTTGTAAGTGCCCCATTGTGCTGACATACTAATACTACCTCCCCAAGTGGTGTAGTTTCATAGTCAAGGTACTTCGATCACTGCAGCACAAATGTAGACACTGTGTTAGGGTTGACATAACTAACTGTCCTCCAGCAGCTGTCCCACCATGCCCTGCTCTGATTGCTCTGGTCACCATTGTGAACTCCACTGCCCAGGGGTCACAGAGACTTGGAAGCCCAACCAACCCCCCACCCAAATGTCCCATGAATGTTTGAAATTCCTTTTCCTGATTGTCCAGCTTGGTGAGCACAACTGTCCAGCTGACCATGCCAGCTACACACTCCAGACATGCTCCTGCCTAGGGTACACACAAGATACTGGATCTCCTGGGTCTGTGGGGAAAAAAGGCGGTGCAAGCATAGCTCTGAATCAGCTGTAGAAACATCAACATCTGCAAGCAGATTGCTCAGGGAATGCAGGAGAAGGGCTATGACAGGGACCAGCAGCAGTGCCTCATGAAAGCCAAGGAGCTGCATCAGGCATATCGGAAGGCCAACAACTGATCCAGTGCCAAGCTGCAGACCTACCACTTTTACTAAGAGCTTCATGCCATCCTCAGCGGAGACCCCACCATCCCCGACAGCACCATGGATACCTCTGAGGAGCTTGAATCAGAAGCCCCTGTCGTGAACACCAAGTAGGAGGAAGTGGTGGACGAGGAAGGAGGAGGATATAGGGGACAGGCAATGACAGGATCTAGCTTCGCAGTGAATCAGGACCTTTTTTTGACTCCACCACAGTCCAGCCACTTGAGCCCAATGCAAGAGAAGGAACCTCAGGTAAGCATGTAGATAAATTTGTCTCCCACAAGGTTGTCCCCCTGCAAAGTAGCAGGACAGAATCTTGACTTTTAAATTAATTTACTTGTGCTAGAAGAGGCAGTGGTACAACCAAGAGAGGTAGAGCCGCTATCTGCTTTTCATTCCCCTCGAGAGTTAGGGAGCAGGTGCCATGTGGAGCAGTTTGCTTATGTACACAAGAAGGTCCCTTGAATCTGCCTGAGATCAATGAAACTTCCATGGAGGTACTCTGCAATCCTCTGCCAAAGGTTTCTAGGGAGGGCAGCCTTATTTCTTCCACCGCAGTAAGATGCTTTCCCACGCCACTCAGCGATAACTTCAGTAGGCACCATTGCAGCACACAGGCTAGCAGCATATGGGCCTGGGTGGCTTCGGGATACCAGCAGCCTTGGGCTCAAAGGCAGTGTTCTCTCTGCTTTTGTTACCCTCATAATACCATAAGAATGGCCATACTGGGTCAGACCAAAATCTGTCTAGCCCAGTATCCTGTCTTCCAACAGTGGCCAATACCAGGTGCCCCAAAGGGAATGAACAGAACAGGTGATCATCAAGTGATCCATCCCATTGCCCATTCCCAGTTTCTGGCAAACAGAGGCTAGGGACACCATCCCTGTCCAGCCTGGCTAATAGCCACGATGGACCTATCCTCCATGAATTTATCTAGTTCTTTTTTGAACCCTGTTATAGTCTTGTCCTTCACAACATACTCTGGCAAGGAGTTCCACGGTTGACTGTGTGTTGTGTGACAAAACACTTCCTTCTGTTTGTTTTAAATCTATTGCCTATTGATTTCATTTGGTGCCCCTAGTTCTTGTGTTATGAGAAGGAGTAAATAACACTTCCTTATTTACTTTCTCCACACCTGTCATGATTTTATAAACTTCAGTCATATCCCCCCTTTAGTCGGCTCTTTTCCAAGCTGAAAAGTCCCAGTCTTATTAATATCTCCTCATATGGCTGCTGTTTCATACCCCTAATAATTTTTGTTGTCTTTTTCTGAACCTTTCTCTAATTCCAAAATATCTTTTTTGAGATGGGGCGACCACATCTGCACGCAGTATTCAAGATGTGGGCGTACCATGGATTTATGTAGAGGCAATATGATATTTTCTGTCTTATTATCTATCCCTTTCTTAATGATTCCCAACATTCGGTTTGCTTTTTTGACTGCTGCTGCACATTGAGTGGATGTTTTCAGGGAACTATCCACAATGACTCCAAGATCTCTTTCTTGAGCGGTAACAGCTAATTTAGACCCCATCATTTTATATGTATAGTTGGGATTGTTTTCCAATGTGCATTACTTTGCATTGATCAACATTAAATTTCATCTGCCATTTTGTTGCCCAGTCACCCTGTTTTGAGAGATTCTTTTGTAGCTCTTCGCAGTCTGCCTGGGACTTAACTATCTTGAATAGTTTTGTATAATCTGAAAATGTTTATCCCTTTTTCCAGATCATTTGTGAATATGTTGAATAGGACTGGGCCCCGTACAGACCCCCTGAAAGACACCACTATTTACCTCTCTCCACTCTGAAAACAGGAATGAGAGATCAACTAAAATCACCACCACCTATGGAAAGTGATGGCAGTATTCAATGCCATTGTCCTATATACTAGAAGCATGCAACTGAGGAGTTCCCTCCTCATTTCTCCTACCCCCGACCCTGGCGGGTCATACTCAGCGTGGCTGGTGCAGTGATTAGTGTTGCACACAAGCAGGCACAAGCAGAATTAAGAATGTAGTGGCTAAAAATTCAGGAGAGCGAGTTCAGCATCTTGAGTTTCCAAATTCTATTCTATTTCCAAAGACTTCACAATACCGAAGAAAAGAAGATGGCCTTGTTGTGGTTACCCCGGAATTGTTGTAGGTGCACTATCTGTAAGAGATGAGGTTGACCTGTAACACCAGCTATAAACCCTCCTGAGTTCTGCCAAAGTCCAAATTCGGATCCAAATCTTGCTGTGAGCTCACATCCACCTCTCCTATTTGTGCCTTTCAGTTTAACACACTATTGTAGCTCTTTTGCAGCAAAATAGGAATATTCAAAGACTGGGTTTCTTCCTTTCAATCGGCGTGGGAAGGGGAGATGGGAAAGTGAGCTGCATATGGAAAATTACAATGAGAACAAAAGCCTGTCCAAATTATGCAATAAGGGATCATTATGCTACAAAATTGCTCTTCAAATGCGGTTGTCAATGGAAGATATTAAGATTTCAAGTTATTTTCCTGATGAGGACTTAAAAACCTTTTTTATGCAAGAAATTAATCTTAAAACTGACTACATAATGAGCATCCTTTGGTTCTTAGAAAAAAATCAAAAAGCTTGAGTAGTCCCAAAGCATATGAGTGTAATATATAAGGCTTTTGTTTCATTGCAGATTAATGGTTTTATAGGCCATTGCCACATTAGGACTTGTAATCATATTGGAAACTTGATAACCGGACAACAGTTATGCTCTTTTTGTGCTAAAACCACTGCCTATTATTCTGGTGAGTATTGTTTCATTGTTTCCTGGTACTCCCCCATCCGTCTCCAGCTGAACTGGAGCAGAAATAGGTCGAGAGCCACTGTAAACTTTTAGTTGTAGGAGGGCTAGAGGAAACAAAATGAGCAGGTGAATGGTCATGGTGCTGCTACGGCCGCTCAGGCTCACCCCATGAAGGAAGACATACATGCAATCAGTGGTTTGCTAACTGATGCACGGGTCTAGAGTCAAGTGTCCCCTTATCTACCTATGTTCTATATGGCACCCCTCTTTGTAGTATCTGAGCGTTTCTCAACATTTTGAATTTACATACAAGCTCATTTCTCTCTCACTATTCCCTACAATCAGCAAGGGCTGAGCTTTGCGTTTTTGGTGCTCTCGTGAGCAGTGCACGGGACTGGGAGCCCTGGGTTCTATTCCTAGGTCTGCCATTGTCCTGCTGTGTGACTTTGGGCAAGTCATTTAATCTCCCCAGGATTAGAAGACACCATCTTTATTAAAGTGGTTTGAGATCTATAGATGATTATTTTATAGTTCACTGTGATTCCATATCCCTCCGCCTAGGGGCAGCAGGGACAGGGCGCCGCTAGCGAGGAGCCGCCCGAGGTGAGCGCCGCCTGGATCCAGTACCCTGAATCCCCTTTTATGCCCCAATGCCTTGCCCTGAGCCCCCTCCCGCACCCAAACTCTCTCCCAGAGCCCATGCCCCCCATCCCCTCCTGTACCCCAGCCCCCACTCCACACCCAAATTCACTCCCTCTTAGTTAACTGGAATTTTTCACTTACCAGCACCCCCCATTCCCCCAACATGCCAGATAAAAAAGCTTTTACTGTAGTTCACTTCACATTAGAACGGTAGCATGATTTTAGCTGAATATAATAGGGACACATTTATAGTTTGTATTACAGTAATTATTTAATATCATTACAAATAGTAGAAGGGTCCCATTGGGCTAGATGCTGAATATACATATAGTAAGAGGTGGTCCCTGTCTTGAAGATCCAACAGCGTAAGACCCCAAGTCTTCAAATTCTTGTGCACATGATTAATTTTACTACTGTGAATTATTTTATTGACATCAGTGGGAGTACTCAAGGCAGTAAAGTTAAGCACATGTTTAAGTGTTTATTGGATTGAGGCTTTAATAAGCTGTTTATCTGGTAGTATAAACCTTTTTCAATTATTTTAAAAGGAAATTCCCATTGAGAAGTAACAATTTATTTTGAAGCCATCTAAGGCAGACAAGAGAAGACAGCAATTCATAACAGAAAAATCAAATACTTTTTTTGAGATGGCTTCTTTTGGGGTAAATAAGAGTCTATGGTTATACTGATGAATTTCCCACTTTGACCTTATCATCTGCTATTTTTTTGATGCTGCTTGTCGTATTTGAAATCTCTATCCATCACCATTTTTGAAATTTCTGTAGTGGACTCACTCCTACAGCATTGCTCTTTATAAATGGGGTCTAATTTGTCATTTGGCTTTAACACACTAGTAATTTGTTCCTCAAAACAGCACATGGCATTTCCCTTCATGCTTCCTTAGGAAAGGCCAATTTTTTTCTATTTCTCGCTCTCATGTTTGTCCATCAGTTATGATCAGATCCAAGTAAGAATATATCTGTGGAGAATTACCTGCCTTCCACTTGATGGCTGATGATACATTGTTTCCTAGAGGCTCAAGCTGGTTCTTCTTATTTGTTGTGACACGTCTTCACCAAAAGGTTGTCAAAGTGAAAGTTCTACACATCATTCTAGGCTTCCCACTCTGCATCAAATTTTAATCAACTCTTAATTGTCACAGTGTCTTGTGAAGCTTGAGTCTACTACGAAAATGTCTTCCTGTCCTTTGTTCCTTAAAAAAACAAGGGGTAAAGGAATAAATCCAGATAAATAAAGGCTGTTCTATACAATTGTAATTTGTATGGCAGTTTAGACAAAGACATGAAGAGGAGCCATTTCTAGTAGAAACAGAGGGTGATTGTGGTTTGTCCAAACCCAAATGGGAAGTCTCTCTAGAGTCAGGAACAGAAGTATGGTCTCATCAGTCCAGTACTGTGCCTTAACCACACGACAATCCTTCCTCTTTGTGGGCTAGATAGGTTTTATTTTAACCTAATCAAGTTTTCCTGTAGAGGGCCGAAATCCCACCATCTGTAAACAGGCAAAAACTCCCCTTTTGTCTGCCATACAGACAAAAATTGGGAGCCTGGCTGAGCTAAGTAAAACCAGTGTGTACTGATTCTATCCATTTGGTTCAACCTTTGACAAATTTATAGGCTTTCAAGACATTTGAATACAGCATGATGCATACATGCTTTTGTAGAAGAGTTCTTCCTAAACAGTTCTTCCTACCATATTTTATTAAATTCTTCAGCTGCTTTATGAGATATTTTCAGCTAGCTCCAGAGCTACAGAACTATCCATTGACTGCATCAAAATATCTGTTTAAAAACCTGCAAAGATCAAACCTTAGCTATGTTAGCTGCAGAAAAACCACCACTCTTAAAGCTGACTTCCTGCTTGAAAAACTAGAAGCTAATTGCAGAACAAACACTAGTTGCTAACAGTTTCTACTACTGGTAGCAGTTACTGAGATCAAGCATATCTGATGCAGAGAACTTCACAAGCCTCTTCTGCACATTCTCTGAAGAAGTCATTCTGAAATTGCCCCGTATCTGCTGCAGTGGCGTGTCACACTCCAGCATAAATTAAACCAAGTTCAAGCGTTTGGTGTAAAGATTTTTCAATGTCAGCGGCTCCAGGGTTCACACACTCCAGAAAGCAAAGAGCACATGCTTATGCAGAGACTGGGCAGTTGCCTCTTTCCAATTAAATGTCATCCTTGCCAAGTCAGTTCCCACCTGCTGTTTATTTGAAAAATAGAAATTATGGTCTTCCTTCTCACTCTCTCCAGCTCAGTTTTCAAAAGAGGGGAAAGTGCTCAGCCCAAATAGAAAGATGCACACAAGGCTTAATGTATTAATGACTACAGGATAAGGGCCCTACTTTGTCATTATCAATATTTTTTCTCCTTTTTTCAATTAAAATAAGCCCATCTGCTAAACAACCTCTATGAAAAAGAAACATTCAACTTAAAACTGCACTTCTGTCTCAATACCTTTAACCTATCACTGACAGACATTAGCGTGTAAAGTGTCTCACTATATTTTTCAGTTTGTTTACTTTATGTATTCAACAGCACTTTGTGTATGTTGGTTGCAGAGTTTTCCATTTTTAGTCAGTAAGTTTCTACTGTTTAGGTGGGTCTTTCACATACCATAGGGAAGAAATTAACATTTAAAAAAATAAATTGGAAAATGTGATGTACAAAAATACAAAGAAATTGCAGAAGTTGGTCCAATAAAAGACATTACTTCACCACATTGTCTCTCTAATATCCTGGGACCAACTACGCTGCATACAGGGAGACTCAAGGGCAGTTGTAGTATCTGATACTACTTTTAATTAATTTTTGGAAATTAACGAGGTATCAAGTTGATTGGCTGCCTTTACTAAAGATAAATGTTTACTCTGCCTTTGGTCATGTGAGCTTGAAGTGAATTCATGCCAAAGTTTCTTTACTAAAACCCAAATGTACAAAACAAATGAAAGGAAATTAAATTCCCATTTTATCAGTGGGAACTCCATTGAAATTTGATCACAGGGTTGAGTCATTTTGCATCCGGGTATTGGCTGTCTCCATGAAGGTTTATCTTTCTTGTTCCCTAATTGGAAATGTGCCCCTGGGACTAGGGTGCAGAAGGGAATGGAATTTCTACCTTCTGCCCCACCCCCAGGTAGATCCAGCACAATGCTTCTCTGGAACCGTGGGAGGTTTGGAGCTCTCCCACGCTGCTGGTTATGACAGTGTAAAGGGGCTAAACTGTACGTGAGAATCAGGCCCATCGTTTAAAACTTTTTTTTTTTAAACTGTGGAAATATGTATCCTGTCACTTTTGCTGTTCAAGATTAGACAATGCCACTTATTGTTTTCTGAGCACAAAAGGTATCTTACAGAGGCTGATTCTGTTTAATTCAGGTCACATCCAATAAGTTAACAAGGCAAGAGCTGTTGTTCTGTAAGTGCTTTGCAAGGCTGGCTGCTTTTATGGATTTTTTTAAAGTTAAAATTTAATCTTCCTTCACTGATATGGTGAGATTCAAGCATTATTAACATGTTTCTTTGGGTAAGCTCTGAGCTGTTAGTCCTCAGGCTAACATATTGAGCAACCTTAAAAAAAATAAATTCAAAACCAAACATCATAATTTTGAAAGTTTATTAGGAAGTCAGTCTTCAAAGGAGTTGTTTCCATTTTGGATTGATTCTTAATTACAGAATATCTCTACAGCAATAATATGGATAATGAAGAAGTAATAAGGTGCATAATTAAAGAGGGGAGATGATGTAGCATTATATAGGGCATAGTATAGGGCCAATTTTTTAAAGCAGTCTCCAGTCATATGCCAGTTTTGCTGGCATAACTAATTGCTGCTGTGAGTACTAGCCTTTAGATGTTTAAGTACCTGATTTACAAGCACAATGGGGTATACATCTAAATAAAAGCATTTGTGCTCACACTAAGGGCATGTCTACACGTACTGTGCTGCAGCAGCAGAGCTGTACCAGTACAGAGCGCTATGCACACTAGCACTTCTGCAGGCGTATCTGATGTCGCTCACGGGGTGGAATACTCATATCCCTGAGCCCCATAAGTTTTGCTGACATAAGTAGTAGTGTAAACATGACCTTAGTTACAGTTTCAACTAACTATAGGCACAAAAAGAAAAGGAGGACTTGTGGCACCTTAGAGACTAACCAATTTATTTGAGCATAAGCTTTCGTGAGCTACAGCTCACTTCTTCGGATGCATACTGTGGAAAGTTTAGAAGATCTTATTATATACACACAAAGCATGAAAAAATACCTCCTCCCACCCCACTCTCCTGCTGGTAATAGCTTATCTAAAGTGACCACTCTCCTTACAATGTGTATGATAATCAAGGTGGGCCATTTCCAACACAAATCCAGGTTTTCTGGTTTGTGTTGGAAATGGCCCACCTTGATTATCATACACATTGTAAGGAGAGTGGTCACTTTAGATAAGCTATTACCAGCAGGAGAGTGGGTTTGTGGGGGGGGGGGGGGGTGAGAAAACCTGGATTTGTGCTGGAAATGGCCCAACTTGATTATCATACACATTGTAAGGAGAGTGATCACTTTAGATAAGCTGTTACCAGCAGGAGAGTGGGTTTGTGTGGGGGGGGGGGGGGGTGAGAAAACCTGGATTTGTGCTGGAAATGGCCCACCTTGATTATCATACACATTGTAAGGAGAGTGATCACTTTAGATAAGCTATTACCAGCAGGAGAGTGGGGTGGGAGGAGGTATTTTTTCATGCTTTGTATGTATATAATAAGATCTTCTAAACTTTCCACAGTATGCATCCGATGAAGTGAGCTGTAGCTCACGAAAGCTTATGCTCAAATAAATTGGTTAGTCTCTAAGGTGCCACAAGTACTCCTTTACTTTTTGCGAATACAGACTAACACGGCTGTTACTCTGAAACCTGTCTATAGGCACAAATTTGCCCTGGTTTAAAAATCAGGCCCTAGTATGGGTGGGTTAAGAACACAATCAAATAGCAACAGATAAGTCTGCTACAGATTCCACATCAAAAACCACATATAGCTATGCTTTTTCTCAGCTGGGATTTCAAAAGAATTTAAGGGAGTTAAGCACCCAATGGGCCCCTTCTTTTGAAAATCCTACCCTGTATAATTACACTGAAGATAGTTTTCCTTAACCAAAACACCTCCAAAAAAAGGGCTTGCAAGTTAGAGTGCATTAAAGCAGCCCTGGGCGCCCTAACTCCTGAGGTGTCCACACTGGCAAGGCACTTAGAGCGCCTGGACTCTGCAGCTGGAGTGCTCCTGGTAATCTACCTCCACGAGAAGCATAATGCTTGCTGCGCCCCGGCTGAAATGCCCGGGCGTCAGTGTGGATGACGTGTTGCATTACTGCGCTGTGATTGGCCTCCGGAAACATCCCATAATGCCCTGAAGTCAAGTGGCCACTCTGGTCATTGTTTTGAACTCGGCTGCAGGCATGCAGATATCACCTTTCAAAGCTCCGTTTCTGACAGCCGGCATGCTTATCTGCTCTGGGACAAAGCAAGCCATTACTGTGGAATGCTGCTGTTGTGAGTATGTGTGAGAGGGGAGGGGAGGGTCTGCTGCTGTATGAACTTACAAGACAGCATGCTGACACACTCTCAGCACCCCAAAAACCCACTCTCTCCCCCTGCATACACACAACACACTCCCTGTCACACTCCACCCCCCCCCCCCACTTTGAAAAGCACATTGCAGCCACTTGAACACTAAGATAGTTATCACAATGCACTGCTCTTTGTGGCATTGCAAGAGCTGCTAATGTGGCCACGCCACTCCATCCCACCATCAACCTCAGCCTGGTCCAGTCCACACAAGAGATCCACTTCCTGGACACTATAGTGCTAATAAGCGATGGTCACATAAATACCACCCTATACCGGAAACCTACTGACCGCTATTCCTACCTACATGCCTCCAGCTTTCACCCTGACCACACCACACGATCCATCGTCTACAGCCAAGCTCTGCGATACAACCGCATTTGCTCCAACCCCTCAGACAGAGACAAACACCTACAAGATCTCTATCAAGCATTCTTACAACTACAATACCCACCTGCGGAAGTGAAGAAACAGATTGATAGAGCCAGAAGAGTTCCCAGAAGTCACCTACTACAGGACAGGCCTAACAAAGAAAATAACAGAACGCCACTAGCCGTCACCTTCAGCCCCCAACTAAAACCCCTCCAACGCATTATTAAGGATCTACTACCTATCCTGAAGGACGACCCAACACTCTCACAAATCTTGGGAGAAAGGCTAGTCCTTGCCTACAGACAGCTCCCCAACCTGAAGCAAATACTCACCAACAGCCACATACCACACAACAGAACCACTAACCCAGGAACCTATCCTTGCAACAAAGCCCATTGCCAACTGTGCCCACATATCTATTCAGGGGACACCATCACAGGGCCTAATAACATCAGCCACACTATCAGAGGCTCGTTCACGTGCACATCCACCAATGTGATATATGCCATCATGTGCCAGCAATGCCCCTCTGCCATGTACATTGGTCAAACTGGACAGTCTCTACGTAAAAGAATAAATGGACACAAATCAGACGTCAAGAATTATAACATTCATAAACCAGTCGGAGAACACTTCAATCTCTCTGGTCACGCAATTACAGACATGAAGGTCGCTATCTTACAACAAAAAAACTTCAAATCCAGACTCCAGCGAGAAACTGCTGAATTGGAATTCATTTGCAAATTGGATACTATTAATTTAGGCTTAAATAGAGACTGGGAGTGGCTAAGTCATTATGCAAGGTAGCCTATTTCCCCTTGTTTTTTCCTACCCCCCCTCCCAGACATTCTAGTTAAACTTGGATTTATGCTGGAAGTGGCCCACCTTGATTATCATACACATTGTAAGGAGAGTGGTCAGTTTGGATGAGCTATTACCAGCAGGAGAGTGAGTTTGTGTGGGGGGGGGGGGTGTGGGGGGGTGAGAAAACCTGGATTTGTGTTGGAAATGGCCCACCTTAATTATCATGCACATTGTAGGGAGAGTGGTCACTTTGGATGAGCTATTACCGGCAGGAGAGTGAGTTTGTGTGTGTATGAGGGTGGGGGGGTGAGAAAACCTGGATTTGTGCTGGAAATGGCCCAGCTTGATTATCATACACATTGTAAGGAGAGTGATCACTTTAGATAAGCTATTACCAGCAGGAGAGTGGGGTGGGACGAGGTATTGTTTCATGGTCTCTGTGTATATAATGTCTTCTGCAGTTTCTACAGTATGCATCCGATGAAGTAAGCTGTAGCTCACGAAAGCTTATGCTCAAATAAATTGGTTAGTCTCTAAGGTGCCACAAGTACTCCTTTTCTTCTTGCAGCTGACAGTGTAAACACACGGCAGCGTTTTCCCTGCTGCGGTCTCCGAAGGCTGGTTTAACTCCCAGCTCTCTACATCTGCAAGTGTAGCCAAGCCCTGAGTCTTATTATATTTAACTACTGTAAGCCTTTCTCACCAGCTTATAAATATTCTAATGGATATAAGAGTCTGGGCCTAAACTAGCTGTCATGGCTCTCAGCTTGCTAAGGCTCCAAAACACGACACTAGCCTTCATAATACACGAATGACACACAGCGGGAGAGGAAGCTTGAAACGATGTCTTTTACTTCTTTTATCATGGATAAAATTATGCATCACCTCCTTTACAAGATTCAGCATTTTTAATTCAATAATTTAGTGATGATCCTGAAATAAATCCAGAGTCCAAACAACTCTGCACTTTGGGGGATTTTAGGTATGGATTCAGTTTGGGACTCAGATCCAAACTTTGCAGCTTGGGCCCATTTTTAATAAATGTCAGTGATTAAAAGCATGACGACATCTTGGTTGTGTGGGAAGTTGGTAAACTTGATCATAAAGTGAACAATGTTTGTACATTCTAAACTAGGCTCCATTGAGAAGTATGCTACTTAGCAGTGACCTCAAGGTAAAGGATCTGTATAGAATTACCTTAATATGCAGTGATCTGACATTCCAGTGTAACCTGACCTGATATGCCTATTACTGTACTAAGGATTGAGAGAAAGATCTTTTATTTCACTCTTGACACTTTTATACCACCTATTGTTTGTACTTAATTAATATGTTCTCTATTAAAGTATTCTTTTGAAGCCACAGTTCGAGGTTACTGTGTTCTTGCTCAAAGTGCATTAAAATAATACCTTTAATATGCATTCTTTGTCTGCCTAAAACAACATGACATTACTTGGATGCAGTATAAAAATAGTGAATATTATCTTTTCATTAAGAATTAGTAGCAGATTCTGAAGTAGAAATTAATGCTAATGTCTTGGCAACTGTTTACCAGCAACTCTTACAAACAGCAACTTTATAGAAGAAGATTATAAAATACAGCAAAAGCAAACCTAAGATTTAGTGAATTAGTAAATACTGTTTCAGAGTAGCAGCCGTGTTAGTCTGTATTCGCAAAAAGAAAAGGAATGCATCCGATGAAGTGAGCTGTAGCTCACGAAAGCTTATGCTCAAATAAATTGGTTAGTGTCTAAGGTGCCACAAGTGCTCCTCTTTTTTTAGTAAATACTGTGTAATATTCTCTTTGGCAGTCCTCGGTGTTTCTTACAAAGCCCTGAGAATCCCCTCTTTAATCCTTCCCACTTCAGTTCTAACACACTTGATGTCCAATGTGTCAAGTTACTATCTATTCTGTATTACTGCAGTGCCTGAGGACATTGTGCTTTGTTTGGGTCACTGTTGAGTGAGAGAAGCCCAGATCCACAAAGTCCCAGATTTTGGCACCACTGTGATGCACAAAATCCCTGCTCAGCTGGTGCTGTCCTTGGAGATGCCTAAACTCGTTAGGCATCTAATTTTTTCCTGTAAAAGTCTCCTAGTTGCCCACGTTTCTGCCTCTGGGCATGTGCACGGCTGCCTCAGGCAGGCATCCAGATGCTTATTTCCCCTTTAACACCAACCTGATCCTGAAACCAGGTGGAGAAGATAGCCATTGCCCTGCCTGTGTTGCCTGCAGGGCTCCATCTAGAACACGCCTAACCACACACGCAATGGACTGGGCGAAAGGCTGCCCCCCTTATAACCTTTGGCCCAATGGTTAGGGTACTCACCCAGGATTGGGACAACCTAGTTCAACTCCCCCTTCTGCCTGATGAGGAAAAGGGATTTGAACAGGGATCTCCTACTGCTCAGGTGAGCGTCCTAGCTGCTGGACTATGGGATATTCTGATGTCCGGCTCAATTTCTTCTGTTGAATCTGATTCACTTTGTATAGAGTTAAATAAATAAATATGCATTGGGCCAAAGAGAGAGAGAGAGACTTGAGAGGTGGGGGACCTCAGTTCACATTCCCTCTCATGAGGCAGAAGGGAGAATTAAACCAGGGTGTCCTACACACCAGGTGAGTGTTTTAACTACTGGGCTAAAAATTATAAAGGAGACTTCCACCTCCACCTCCTCTTCCCATCTTGCATGGAGTTAGGTGTGCACCGCTGCTGCTTTTGCAAGAAATGGTTTAGGTGCCTGATTCTGGGAGAGGGGTTCCCAGCTGTGGATTGCAAGAAGAGACAGGTGCCTCCTTCCAGCCTGAATGTAGGTGCCAAACTTACACCTACCCCCCTCATTGGTGTTAGTCCTTGGCTAGCTTAGGCTAGGTTGACCAGATAGCAAGTGTGAAAAATCAGGACAAGAGGTGGGGGGCAATAGGTGCCTATACAAGACAAAGCCCCAAATATCGGGACTGTCCCTATAAAATCGGGACATCTGGTCACCCTAGCTTAGGCAGCTCCCCATCTGGCAAGCTGGCTTTCATGGATCCCATTCTCAGGCATCTCTCTCCCCATGCATCACATAGGGAGCATAGCCTTAACCCAGGGTTTGTGAATTCCACTGTTTGCCTAGCCACCTAAAAGTTAGACATTACTACACTCAGCGTTGCCACTTAAAAGGGGCTGATTTTCAGAGGATGGGTTCTCAGCACTTTCTCAAAATCAGGTCTCCTTGTGGATCTGGGACAGGGCCCCTTCTTTACTCCAAGACAGAGAAGCTCAGCTACTCTGATGATCAACACCACTGTAAGACCCTGGAGCTTGATATACCATCTCAGATCATCTCCGGAAATAATTTATTTCAAATTACTATTCTGTAACTCACATTCTTCTTCTGCAAAATGCTCTAGGGGCATATGGTACAGATCACATCTTGAAAAATAAGTTAAATACCTGGATGCACTGTAATTTAGACTTTCACTAAAAGGGCTTATTTTTTCTCATGTTCAATCTATTCTTCTTGAGAGGGTTAATGTAAATCAAATGAGAAGGGGGAGCACACTAATTCAGATTGTTGTGTGGTCACCATCTGGTGCAGTGACCTTGCATTATCGTTTGTAATGGGACAGGTGGTTGTAGGCCCTCTGCTCATAGCCCAGTTCTGCACTCACATTATTGTTTAACCGGTCTCTGAAGTGTATAAATAAGTAGGCAATAAACCACCTATTTCCCATAATTAGTATACCCCAATTTCACTCACTTAAATGGACAAACCAACTTTTACGGTAAAGGTTTATAATAGATTGGTACGTATGTCTAATGTTTACATACTGAGGACTTAAATTGACCAGGCCTTTAATTATGCACATATGCACCCATTTGAACATGCTAATGGCCATTTACTCATGCTAACACAAGTATGTACATACAGGTGTGGCCACAAACAGTGACTATGTCTTGTAAACTTGTCCCAAAATTTTTTTATTAAGCTTTGGAAGGGTTAAATTCACTCTGAATTTGAACACTAAATACAACTGTAGATGGTGACTAAGCCCACTCGACGCTGGTATCTAAGCTACTGCTGCCGTCTGACTTAGTTTTTGAAAAAATAATACATATTTTTTTCACTCTTCTGGAGCTCTTCTGAAAGGCCCTTACCCTCTCCACATTCAGGCTCTTGAAGACCCCTCTCTGCCATGATGACTATAGGAAACTTGCTGATTGACGATGACAAGCTTGAGGGATAATTTGGGAATAGTTTATAGGCCAAGATTTTTAAAAGTGACTAGTGGTTTGAGTGCCCAACTTGAGATACCTTAAGGGGAGCTGATTTTCAGAGGGTGGGTTCTCAAAACTTTCTGAAAATCAGACCCCTTTAAGGTGTATCACACTGAGCATGCAAAAATTAAGGCACCCTTTTGAAAATCAATATATCTGTCTATTTTATTATATGTAGATTTGTATTTGTTGGATCCTTTCTGCACATCCTCTCTGAGTTTGTAATTAGATTGTGAACTTCTCTGGGCAAGGACTGTGTTGTCTTTTCTATTTGGAAAGCACATAGTATACTAGAGGTGCTACTACAGATAAATATTAATTTCACTCCAAGTCTCAAACCTTTATCATATTGGGTTTGCCCTCTTTTGGAGTTGAGTTTTTAATGTACAAGAGTCATTTCTGGTCATGGAAGGTTGAGGTGTAAAAAATTAGTAAATCAGAGAGTGCATACTAAACATGAAAGTGTTTGCACACGATTTGTAAAGCACAAGATTTAATGTAACGAATGACATATTTTTGGGTATATTTTTTTAAACAGCAAATAAAGTATTACCTGGAGAGGGCAGTGAAGAGCTAAAAAAAAGAAAAATGAAATCAATTTGATATTTCTACACAGAATAATATTAGATGAAACATACTAGGGACTGTTTCACTAGGAAATACTTTTGGGCTTCTGTGTTTAAGAAGCAATGGAAGACTGAACATTTCCCACACTGTATTTGTACAGGCTCTCTGTTTCAGGAGCTGGACATAATTTTTGAATGGTATTTATTGAATCTGGCTTTAAGAAAATGTTTTCCCAACATTCTTAACTACAAAAACATTGTTTAGGAAAGAATTTTTATTTTGCTGGAAGTTGTCACCATAAAAGAAGGTTTAATTGCTACCCCTTATGAAAATTTACAATTTGAAATGTTGTTATAAAGGGTACCTGGAAAAGGCAAAAAGAGTCACAGTGCAGCCTAAGATACAGTGTGACACAGTGACATTATCAAAGTCATGGGGCTTTTTAATTAATCTACCTTAAATATGATAACACTTGCCTTTAGTAAGTGTGTTCTTAAAAACTCATCTTGTTATGGCACTTGACTCAAGGTGCAGTTGTTAGAAAAGCAACAATGTAAGACTAACACAGCTACCACTCTGAAACCAGTGTAAGAACAGCAATTCTTACTTACCTGGCCGCATTGTACTAGGTACAGCACAAAACCATAACAAGATAGGGTCTCCGCCCTGAAAAAATGATGATCTGATTTCCCAGTTCACCATTTTCTAGAGCACGTTTCTACTTTGCAGAAACCATTGACACAATTAGCAGCCTCATCAACAGTCTTAGCCAAGGAGAGATAACAAGACGTTCTCACCATATGGGCCCAAATTTATTGGTGTTTTCTTATGCATGTGAGGTCAAAATTGGGCCAGGTACTTCTAGATTTAGAGGCAGGGCAGAATGGAGAAACTGGCAATGCCATCCCTAATTTAATAGATAAATTATAATTCAGTTTCCCTGAGGAGAAAGCTTATTGCTGTTTTTGAAGATGCTGCTGTTTTTCAATGAAACATTTACACTCACCTTCATAAACATTGTCTGAGCAGTCGCAGCTTCTGGCCAGGCCAGGCTGAGGCCTGGTCTACATTACACAGTTAGGTCGACATAAGCTGCCTTACGTTGACCTCATAATGAATGCGTCTACACTACCAGGTCCCTTTGGCCGATGTAACACACCTGCTACATCAACTTAATTTCTCCACCTCTGCGAGAGGAGTAGCACTTAATTGGATGCTGTTAGGTTGACATAGAGGCAGTGTAGACACCGTGTAACTTAACGTCGACTTAACTGACCTCCAGGAGGTGTTCCACAATGCTCCGCTGAGACCACACTGGTAAACGTTTTCAATCTTCTGCACAGCAGCCAGGTACATAGGAAAAAGCCTTTCCCCTGTTCAAGGACTAGAAACTTTAGAATTTCCATTTCCTGTTTTTTCAGTGTGGAGCACTCACCTGCCCAGCTGATCATGGTGGCTCCACGTTCCAAGCGCGCTCCAGCCTGGAGTACATAGGAGGTAGTGGATCTTCTTGGTCTGTGGGGAGAAGAGGCTGTGCAGGCACAGCTCTGAACCAGCCATAGAAACGTACACATCTACGAGGAGCTGCATGTGATTCTCATTGGCGACCCCACAATGTCCCCCAAGAGCAGCATGGATACCTCTGAGGAGTCGGAGTCCCAGGCCAGCGCGGGCAACACTGAGAAGGAGGTTGTGGACAAGGAAGAGGAGGAGAATGGGAGACAGGTGAGTGGGTGATCCATTCTCCCAGAGAGCCAGGAACTGTTTGTAACCCCAGAGCCGTCCAGAGGGTCGCAGGACAGCATCATGACCGAGTGTGATGCTGGGGAAGGAACCTCTGGTGAGTATGCAATTTCAAGTAATATTTGGGGTCAAATGTTCTTATATTCTATCTTTTATTAAAATTGACAAGGTGAGATAGAGTGACTATCTGCCTCCTTGTGTGGGTGCCCCATGAAAAAGACTGTTTATGTACACAGGAATGGCTTGGGAATCCTATACAGAGATTGTCAGGAAACTTAGGTGGAGGTACTCTGTAGTCCGTTGCAGGTTTTTGGGGGAGGGCTGCCTTATTTCTTCCACGTTGGTAGGACACTTTCCCACGCCACTCCAGTATTAATTCAGCTGGCATCATCACAGTACACAGCATAGCAGCATAAGGACCCAGTCTGTACCCGGACGCTTGCAGCATCTGTTCCCTTGCCACCTCTGTTACCCTCAGGAGAGTGATATCAGCGAGAGTTGCCTACGGGAGATGGTGGTAATTTTCATTTCAATTGCTTGGACCAAAAACAATAGTGCCGGTGCAAACAATAGTTCCTGTGCTCTCCCACCCACGCCCATTATGATTTTTCTGCTCCTTCACTCATGGTTTCCAAAACATGGCCATAGTTAGGGTGGCAGGCGTTGGCGCTGACCTTAGTAATTGCAAGCCTTGTGTGATGGCTAGCACCAGCAGCACCGGAGAGGGAAAATTTGTGGTGCCCACTCGCTGCTGCAACCACCTCCCTGGCGTAGCCTCTGCCAAGGCTTGCAGTTTGTGAGGGTCAATGCTGGTCCCCGATCTCCAGTCAACGTCCATGTTACAAAGGGGAGGCCCCCTGCCCATCTCTGATCCCGCTGCAAGTTGCCCATCCAATGCTCCTGACGGTTCAGTGCCCATGCCCCAGGACCATACTCACCATGGCTGGGACAGCAAAGCTGTTCAGTGAATATTTTGTGTAAATGAAAATGTTCTGCTGTGAAATAAGGGGAGTGATTTTTAAACAGCAACTCTGCACTAGACCCTGATTCTGACAGTGGTTGCTTTGTGCTTTCCATGGCTTACTGCTGAAAGAGTGGCCTTCAGCTCTTCCTCCACACCAGTGGAGAGGCTCTCCCAGACAAGACAAAGGTGAAAGAACGTGTGATGACATGTTTAAGGAGATTGTGACCGGCTCTGCGACAGCAGACACAGAGCAGAGAGCGTGGAGGATTTCTCTCTCTGAAAAACTGGACATGGACATTGCGAGCAGGAGAGCAGCCCAGGAGAGTGAGCGTGGCATGCAGCAGGAGATGCTGGGGATTCTGAAGGAACAAACAGACATGTCGAGACATCTGGTTGACCTTCAGAAACATCTTGAGGCTACACTCCCTCTGCAGCCCCTGCACAACAGCATTCCTGCATCACTGTATTCCCCCTCCCCCTCTCCCAAACCTTCCAGCAGGCGAGGGGGAGGGTCCTAAGAATAAAAGCCGCACACATAATGATAGGTTTCAGAGTAACAGCCGTGTTAGTCTGTATTCGTAAAAAGAAAAGGAGTACTTGTGGCACCTTAGAGACTAACCAGTTTATTTGAGCATGAGCTTTCGTGAGCTACAGCTCACTTCATCGGATGCATAGCCTATGCATCCGATGAAGTGAGCTGTAGCTCACGAAAGCTCATGCTCAAATAAACTGGTTAGTCTCTAAGGTGCCACAAGTACTCCTTTTCTTTTTACACATAATGATGTGACAGGCAAGGCCACTGTACTTTTAAAGAGAAGATGAATGTGTTTTTCCCCTCCCGATTTTATTCTACTGTGTGTCCAAGGTTAAATTCTATTTGTGATCTTTAAGTTTCAGTATGTTTGCACAGTAAAAGTCCATGTTTTAGGAATGAAATAATCTTTATTAATTTAAAATGAGGGGGGAAGGAAGGGGAGGGGCAGGAAACAGGAAAAAGAGGGGATATGTTAGAGACAAAAATCTAGCAGTCACGGCAAGGTTCACACTATGGGAAGACACAATACAGAGAAGCAGCGCAGATTATTGTGGGTCATTACTGAAATGGATTTTCCAAGCCTCCTTGAGACGCAGCACTCCATGCTGAGCTCTTCTTAGAGCCCTGGTATCTGGCTGCTCAAAATTGGCAGACAGCCTATCCGCCTCCACACCCCATCCCTGTGGGAACTTCTCTCCTTTTCCCTCACAGATATTATGAAGCACACAGCAGGCAGCTATAACCATGAGGATATTGCTTTCACTGAGGAGTAACCTAGTAAGCAAACTGCACCTTTAAATGGCCAAATTACCCTTTAAATGGTCACATTCAACCACCATTCTGCACTTGCTGAGGGTTGAACCGACCCTTGTTGCTGTTCAGGTAACCGGTGTACGGCTTCATGACCCATTGAAGTAAGAGGTAGGCTGGGTCTCCTGGGCTCACTACTGGCGTTTCAACATCACCAAGAGTTATTTTGCATTCCAGAAATCAAATCCCTGCTTGCAGCTTTCTGAACAGACCCGTGTTCTTGAAGATGTGTGCGTCCTATACCTTCCCACACTGATGTCGGTAAAACACTCTCAGTGATCCACCAGTACTTGCAACAGCATTGAAAAGCATGCCTTTCTGTTTATGTTCTCTTTGGCAAGATGGTCTGGTGCCAAGATAGGGATATATGTGCCATCTATCGCCCCACACAGTTAGGGAACCCCACTGTGGCAAAACCATCCAGTATTTCTTGTACATTGCCCAGAGTCACAACCCTTCTTAGCAGAAGTTGATTAATGACCCTGCATACTTGGATCACAACAACCCCCACAGTAGATTTACCAACTCCAAATTAATTCCCCACTGACCGGTAGCAGTCTGGCGTTGCAAGCTTCCACACAGCAATCACCGCTCTCTTCTCCACTGTCAGCACAGGTCTCATTTTAGTGTCACAGTGCTGGGGGGAGCTCAGCACACAGTTCCTGAAAAGTGGCCTTGTGCATACGAAATGCTGCAGCCACTGATCGTCATCCCATAACTGCAAAACAATGCGATCCTACCAGTCAGTGCTTGTTTCTCAGGACCAGAAACAGCACTTTACCATGTTGAGCTGCTGCGTGACTGCCAGCAGCAGCCAAGAATTGTTTCATTCTATGGCTTCCACCAGGGCTGCTTCAAGGACATTGCAATGTTCTGCCCGGCGGCTCCTCTCACAGCTCTTGAAGTACTGCAGGATAAGGTGTGTGGTGTTAGTAATGCTCACAACAACAGTGCACAACTGAGCAGGGTCCATGCTTCTTGGGATATGGTGTACACGCGACTATGCCAGACTTTTGAAAAAAGGCAAGAAATATTATGGGTTGCAGTTCAAATCAGTGGAGGGAGGGAAAAAACTGCATCAAGAATCCATGTTCTCAGTCTCCCCTGTGAGAATGTTTTGGCCCCATGAGGCATCGCAAGCCCTTCCCAAAACCCCCTGGGGCGAGTTGCACTGTGGGATAGCTACCCACGGTCTACTGCTCTCTGCATCGATGCAAGCGTTGCTAGTGAGGATGCGCTCCATCAACACAAGGAGTGTGTGGTGTGGACACGCACTACCAACTTAATTACTGCGGCAGCTGGACGTCGACTTAACTGAAGTCAACTTACGTTTGCAGCGTAGACATGCCCTGAGAGAATGTGCATGGAGGAGAATGAGGCTACCAAGCACTACTTAAGATGTGACCAGAGAGCATGCTTGGAATTCATTTTGCAATGACTTATAGCTTTCGGAGGTTTTTAAATTTTGTCCATCCTGAAATTAAGGTAAAAGATTCTTCCTAAAGTAGGAGTCTAGACTAGAACTCCACCTGTTAAAATTAAACTAAAGGTGTTCAACTGTGTCTATATTGGTGGTAAATGGCATTTTCAAATGAGTTAAACTAGCTCAATTAAACTAACTCAGTTGAAAAAACCACATTTTTTCATAGTCTAGACAAGGTCTTATTAGAGTTATCAGCCACATGTCAAGTGTGGAGGGGTTTTCTGCAGCTCTTATTGAGTTATTGGTGAGCAAATATAAAACAAACCAAAAATTGCTCCATTGTTTCAGCTTCAAAAGTTATTTTCTCCCATATATCATAACTCAAAAATAGCCAAAGAGTTTTAGCTCAGACTTTCCCTCATCATTCATCTCTGGGTTGAGACAATGCATGGAAAGTTCCAACCTTAAATGATAAGTTTTTGAGAAACCTGTGAACATGTGAAAACAGAAGGTTACACTTGAAGAAACCTTTACTATATCTTTTCTAAAGCTGTCATTCACCCTTAGTCTCTAATGTTTCAAGTTTAATTAAACTTCTAAAAAGCTCCTCCACAATTGAATGGAAAAAAGCATTAGGGTCCAATCCTGTAACTCAACCAACTAAATTGCATTTAAAGTCAATGGGAGTTCACAGTACTAAGCCCCAAATTTATTGCTAGTGTTCCAGCATATTGTCTGCATTGAGATCATTTATACTGAGACTGTGGCTGAAATCCAAGACGTTATTGCAAATCTAGGAGAAAATTACCTTTCAAATGACATAGTACAACATTCAACTCCTTACATTCTGGGAAGAGTTCAAGTCTGACTGTTCATTTATTCAGAATGTCCGAAGTGTAAGTACCGCAGGCGTATGAAATGGCATTAGAATGCTGGACACCAAGAGAATGCTATATTTTCTGGTGATTAAATTAACTCTGCCTTTATTATCAAGTTTTACAATATCACTACCTGCCAAGTGCTGTGATTGCCCAGACGTGCACTTTAAAAGTACCTATTAAACTACATTTTGTTAAAAATGCTGGTACAAGTCTGTGTCAAAACTGAAGCTGAGCAGTTAATGACAGAGTAACACCATAGCTTGAAAACAATAGAACTATTATAGATGATGCAGGTAGCATTGTCTATAGTTAAGGTTGCCCCAACACTGTAAGACCCTGTTTTCAGTTGTTGATAAATGCAAAGTAATGCATATTGGAAAACATAATCTCAACTATACATACAAAATGATGGGGTCTATATTAGCTGTTACCACTCAAGAAAGAGATCTTGGAGTCATTCTGGATAGTTTTCTGAAAACATCCACTCAATGTGCAGCGGCAATCAAAAAAGCTCACAGAATGTTAGGAACCATTAAGAAAGGGATAGATAATAAGACAGAAAATATCATATTGCCTCTATATAAATCCATGGTATGCCCACACCTTGAATACAGTGTGCAGTTCTGGTTGCTCCATCTCAAAAAAGATATATTAGAATTGGAAAAGGTACATAGAAGGGTCACAGAAAGGATCAGGGGTATGGAACAGCTTCTGTATGAAGAGAGATTAAAAAGACTGGGACTTTTCAGCTTGGAAAAGAGACAACAAAGAAGGGATATAACATGATTCAAAAAAGAACTAGATACATTGATGGAGGATAGGTCCATCAATGGCTACTAGCCAGGATGTTCAGGGATAGAACACCATGCTCTGAGTATCCCTAGCCTCTGTTTGCCAGAAACTGGGAATGAGCTACAGGGAATGGATCACTTGATGATTACCTGTTCATTTCCTCTGGGGCACCTGGCATTAGCCACTGTCGGAAGACAGGATACTGGGCTAGATGAACCTTTGGTCTGGCCCAGTATGGATGTTCTTATGGAAGGTGCGTGGTGAATGAGAATGGGGACTACACAAAAAGAAAGGACAGCCATAGGGCCTTTATTCACCGCAATGGGTAGCCTGAGTTACTCCATTCAAGTTAGCCTAGCTATAGGGTACATCTACATTTCAAGCTGCAGATGTAAGTTCCAGGTCGAGGAGAGGTAACTGCACTAGCTCTGATTGAACTAATGTGCTAAAAATAGAGCACAGCCATGGTGTCTCAAGTGTTGGGAGGGGCTAGCCATGATAATACTCACCTAGTGTCCCCAATGGGATCATATTCCGGGAAGCTGGCCCCTCCCACCACTCCGGCTACACAGCTATTTTTAGCAGGCTGGCTTGGTCAGAGCCAGTGTGGGGATGTCTACCTGAAGTGGAAATTACACCCTTAGCTCCATCCTGGGAGACAACACTCATGCTACACAGTGATTTCATTAGCAGCATGAAGTGAATGAATTAGCATAAATAGCTCAAACAGTGGCAGATTAGTCACTTGGCCAATGGGGCCCATGCCCAGAGGCCCTGGCCAATTGGGGGCCCCCAGAAAAATGGATGCCCCCACACCTTGACCCACTCCACCCACCCGCCTGGTGCCCCGCCATGGAGGAGGAGAAGTCCCCGCACCTGACAGTGCTCCCCCGTGCCTCGACCCCACTTCCCGGCAGGAATGCTGGGTGAGCGGAGTGGGGAAAGCCCCCATGCCCCGACCCCTTCCCTGGCAGAATTGCCAGGGAGGGGGGCTGGGCTGGGGCAAGCCCCCGTGCCCGACCTCATTTCCTGGGCAGGAGTGCTGGAGTGGGGGAGACTACAGGCGGAAGTGGTGGGGAGGGGCCCCCACTTGCTTTGACCCAGGGCTCCAAAAACCGTAATTCACCTCTGGTCTCAAACTGGACACCCAAAATTTGCTGACATTTAACAAATTTGGTTTTAATCTATGTGTCTCCGTTCCCCATATGTAAAATTGGGACAATAATACTGGCAGGTTGTGAAGATATATTCATTAATTTGCACAGAACGAAGATAAACAAGAACACCTTAGAAAAGCCCATGAAGAAATTAATAATTCTGTATTCAGTGCACGATTTAGAGGGTATACAGTAAATGTGCGGAGCCACACACTGAATAATAAGGATAAAAATAAATATTCAATAGCTACCCATTCAGTGAGCACCTGCCATCCTGTACACTGACTGAGGTGGGGTCCCGTGGAGAAAAATAGTACATGACCATGTAGCTGAAAACATATCATAATGCACATGCAAAAGGAGATGAATTACGATAGGACGGGCAATCTTAATTCTGGCATTCCCTAGTATCTGAGTGCTTGACTTTGCAACTTTAACGTTCTTTTATCATCATATTTTTGGATGTAATTTATAAATACAATAGGGTAGAAATACTTAATGCAGTGACCAGCACAAAAGGGTGTACTTATCTAGTGCATTAGTAAGCACGGTTGCCATTCTCAAAGGAAAACAGCAGAGCACATACTAAACTGTCTGCATATTATCACTGCAGATTACATCTAAACCTTAGGAAAGACTAAGAGCAACTCTGCTGCTTGAAATACATGTAAAAGCTATTTATAGACCAGCAAGAGCTATTGATTGAGTGGGCCAGTGGGGAAAAAAACAAGTAGAGGAAAATCAGCCAGGAAACTCCTGTATCACACGTATCTTGAAGAACTGAAGGGCCATTCGCCAAAATGGAAAGTTTGTGTCACACAGTTATCAATTGCGGATTATGAATTGTACAGACTGATGTTTATTTGAAGATTTAAAATGTCAAGCTGTTGTGCACAATTAAGTAGTGTGGGACCATTTATTAAATAAACAAACCTAAAGCTTTGTTCCCTAAATACTTAAAACTAAAATCCTTTTTAACAGGAAATTTAGGTGACACAGTGATATGTACCCTAGCAACCAGGATATTGTTGAAATCCTACTTTACAAACATGTAAGTGTATGAGTCATTGTAAGAAGTAGAGTGAGTCTAATAATGAATGTGAATATATGGCCCAGGTTGCCAAGCTGAGTTTGCTATCTTTTTAGTGAAGCAATATAGACTTAGATTTTATAGATTTAGAAAGTTAGACGAATTAACCAACCACATAAAAATGGCACAGTTCTATGCTCAAAAGAGAGAATAAGTCTGTGTGCTATTTCTTTTAATTTTCAAGTAAAACGTGCTTTCCAGCTGGCCAGATTATGTTCCTCGCTCATTATCTGCGAGTTTCTGTACAATAATTTCTGATGTAATTTTCCAGTAAACTTAAAGAATCAAACACCGAGATCCACAGAAATCCTTTGAACCCCCTGTCTATGCCTGGCCGATCCTGAGGATGGTGCAGCAGGTGTTGTGAAACAGCTGCTCAGGCACCACAGAGAGGTCGCAGGAAGGCCCAGAAGAGGAAGGGGAGCTCCCTTCATCCACAAACTCTGCCCCCCATTTAGGTATGACAGGGACCATTGCAGTAATACCTGCGGAGTGACCTGTGGGTGAGAGGCGGGAAAGAGAAAGAAAAGGGCCCTTTCATAGGGAAGTCAGAGGCCCCCCAAAACCAGCATTTTGGTGAAAGATTTGGGGAAATGAAGCAGGCCCTGTTATCTCCACTATCTCAACTGATCTCTGAGGGTTTGTTCTGCCTGATGGGCCTCTATCATTACTAGCAAAGAGTTATTTTTCAGAGCACTAATGCATCTCCTGTGCCTCAGTGGATGGTGTGGGGGAGGCTCGGCTCCCTTACTGTGTCATTGGTTGTCAGTCAGCCAGACCAGTACCCGCCCACCCACACACCAAGCGATTGAGGGAGCTACTACCCACATTCAGAGCTGCCAACTGTTACTCCCTGGGGCCTCACTCAGTATATGACTGTGGGTAGACAGAGACTTGGACTTCAGTGAAAGGCTAGGCAGCTGTGAAACTGCTCTGTGACCACTGCTGAGAGTGTCATCACTGCTTATGATATAAATAGCACTCCCTGGGTGCAGGGTCTCACCTGGTTGTGAACCGTCTAGACAGACTCCACAGAGCCCCAGGGTCAGAATTTAGTCCAAAGACATTATGCAGTAAACCTGCATGATTTAGTAGTTGTACAGCAACCTTGTACTAGGTCTTCTCCTATTGGAAGAATTACTTGGCTACAATTGCCTTGTAATACATCTATCTAGAACACATCACCCGCATTGGCAATACCAGGAGGGATGAGCTGGAGTGCTGATGAGAAGCGCAGTCGGGAAAGTAACTGAAATACGTCCCGGAGGGATTGTATTTTCTAATGGACAACCTATCCTAAATTCTCAATTACTGAGGGACAATCTTCACTCACTGATCTATTTGCTTTCCACAACCAACTCTCTGTATAACTTTCCATGAGTAATGTACCTGAATAATTGGATGCTAATATCTAAACTGCATTGTTAAATATATTTACCTAAATTTGAGTTATTGCTGATTATGTACTTTATGTATCTTATGACTTTTAAAACAAACTTTGTATTTGTGGGTAATCTAAGCACTATAAACCCAGATGTAGAGACACTTTTTCTTAACCTGTGTATTATATACATTTTTAACATTAGCTTTAATAATTTTTTTATATCCAAACAGGTGTAACCCCCTTGGGTTTAGAGAGCACGGCCCATTTCAAACCTCATTCTCAGGTAGAGGAAGGGCTGATGGCTCCAGGGGGAGGAGACTGGAGAGAGGGAGAGTGATAAAGTGCATGCACCTGTAGCTCCAGACAAGAGGGCTGACAGCGAACAGGCCCTCACGCAGTATAGCAGCTGAGAACCAGCCCGAACCCTGGGAGGGACAGAGTGGCCGAATAGGGACGTTCCAGGATGGCAGCCAGAAGGAGCACTGTGAGAAGGACAAACTGGAGCTGGACCCAGTATCACTGCTGCCCAAAGCTGTATGGGGCCATGAGTACTGGGGTTCGTGACCTTGCACTGGGAATAAGGTGGGAGGTTGTAGTTAGTTAAGTGGGGAGGTTGTCTCTCGGTGTGGGTTTACAGAGAGCAGCAAAAGATAGCACCAGAGGGGTTTGTTGGGGAAAGTTTACTAGCACCAAAGACAACCAGGAGCACCCAAGACTCAGTGCCAGACTGGAACTCGGCCCAGGATTCCTGAACTCTGAGTCTAGACGCAGTGCTCGGTGTCTATCCTGTTATATTCTGGTACCACTGGGCCCAGGGTCCTCGTGTTGGATGTAACCTTTTTTTCATAGATTCATAGATACTAAGGTCAGAAGGGACCATTATGATCTAGTCCGACCTCCTGCACAACGCAGGCCACAGAATCTCACCTACCCACTCCTGCAAAAAATCTCTCACCTATGTCTGAGCTATTGAAGTCCTCAAATCGTGGTTTAAAGACTTCAAGGAGCAGAGAATCCTCCAGCAAGTGACCCGTGCCCCATGCTACAGAGGAAGGCGAAAAACCTCCAGGGCCTCTTCCAATCTGCCCTGGAGGAAAATTCCTTCCCGACCCGAAATAGGGCGATCAGCTGAACCCTGAGCATATGGGAAAGATTCACCAGCCAGATACCCAGGAAAGAATTTTCTGGAGTAACTCAGATCCCACCCCATCTAACATCCCATCACAGGCCATTGGGCCTATTTACCATGAATATTTAAAGATCAATTAATTACCAAAATCATGTTATCCCATCATACCATCTCCTCCATAAACTTATCAAGTTTAATCTTAAAGCCAGATAGGTCTTTTGCCCCCACTGCTTCCCTTGGAAGGCTATTCCAAAACTTCACTCCTCTGATGGTTAGAAACCTTCGTCTAATTTCAAGTCTAAACTTCCCAATGACTAGCTTATATCCATTTATTCTTGTGTCCACACTGGTACTGAGCTTAAATAATTCCTCTCCCTCTCCGGTATTTATCCCTCTGATATATTTATAGAGAGCAATCATATCTCCCCTCAACCTTCTTTTAGTTAGGCTAAACAAGCCAAGCTCCTTGAGTCTCCTTTCATAAGACAGGTTTTCCATTCCTCAGATCATCGTAGTAGCCCTTCTCTGTACCTGTTCCAGTTTGAATTCATCCTTCTTAAACATGGGAGACCAGAACTGCACACAGTATTCCAGGTGAGGTCTCACCAGTGCCTTGTATAACGGTACTAAAACCTCCTTATCTCTACTGGAAATACCTTGCCTGATGCATCCCAAGACCGCATTAGCTTTTTTCACGGCCACATCACATTGGCGGCTCATAGTCATCCTATGATCAACCAATACTCCAATGTCCTTCTCCTCTTCCATTACTTCTAATTGATGCGTCCCCAGTTTATAACTAAAATTCTTGTTATTAATCCCTAAATGCATGACCTTACACTTCTCACTATTAAATTTCATCCTATTACTTCACTCCAGTTTACAAGGTCATCCAAATCTTCCTGTATGATTCCCCGGTCTCTCTCTAAATTGGCAATACCTCCCAGCTTTGTATCACCTGCAAACTTTATTAGCACACTCCCATTTTTTGTGCCAAGGTCAGTAATAAAAAGATTAAATAAGATTGGTCCCAAAACTGATCCCTGAGGAACTCCACTGGTAACCTCCCTCCAGCCTGACAGTTCACCTTTCAGTAGAACCCGCTGTAGTCTCCCTGTTAACTAATTCCTTATCTACCTTTCAATGTTCATATTGATCCCCATCTTTTCCAATTTAACAAATAATTCCCCATGTGGCATGGTATCAAACGCCTTACTGAAATCTAGGTAAATTAGATCCACTGCGTTTCCTTTGTCTAAAAAATCTGTTACTTTCTCAAAGAAGGAGATCAGGTTGGTTTGGCACGATCTACCTTTTGTAAAACCATGTTGTATTTTGTCCCATTTACCGTTGACTTCAATGTCCTTAACTACTTTCTCCTTCAAATTTTTTTCCAAGACCTTGCGTACTACATATGTCAAACTAACAGGCCTGTAGTTACCCGGATCACTTTTTTTTCCCTTTCTTAAAAATAGGAACTATGTTAGCAATTCTCCAATCATATGGTACAACCCCTGAGTTTACAGATTCATTAAAAATTCTTGCTAATGGGCTTGCAATTTCGTGTGCCAATTCCTTTAATATTCTTGGATGAAGATTATCTGGGCCCCCCGATTTAGTCCCATTAAGCTGTTTGAGTTTCGCTTCTACCTCAGATATGGTAATATCTACCTTCATATCCTCATTCCCATTTGTCATGCTACCATTATCCCTAAGATCCTCTTTAGCCTTATTAAAGACTGAGGCAAAGTATTTGTTTAGATACTGGGCCATGCCTAGATTATCCTTAACCTCCACTCCATCCTCAGTGTTCAGCGGTCCCACTTCTTCTTTCTTTGTTTTCTTCTTATTTATATGGCTATAGAACCTTTTACTATTGGTTTTAATTCCCTTTGCAAGGTCCAACTCTACTTGACTTTTAGCCTGTCTCACTTTATCCCTATATGTTCTGACCTCAATAAGGTAGCTTTCCTTGCTGATCCCTCCCATCTTCCACTCCCTGGATGCTTTCTGCTTTTTCTTAATCATCTCTCTGAGATGCTTGCTCATCCAGCTTGGTCTACAACTCCTGCCTATGGATTTTTTCCCCTTTCTTGGGATGCAGGCTTCCGATAGCTTCTGCAGCTTTGATTTAAAGTAATCCCAGGCCTCCTCTGCCTTTAGATCCATAAGTTCTTCAGTCCAATCCACTTCCCTAACTAATTTCCTTAATTTTTGAAAGTCAGCCCTTTTGAAATCAAAAACCCTAGTTGCAGATTTATTTTTGTTAATCCTTCCATTCAGTTTGAACTGAATTAGCTCATGATCACTTGAACCAAGATTATCCCCTACAACCATTTCTTCTATGAGGTCCTCACTACTCACCAAAACCAAATCTAAAATGGCGTCCCCTCTAGTCGGTTCAGCAACTGCTTGATGAAGGAATCCATCAGCTATCGCATCTAGAAAAATCTGAGCCCTATTATTATTACTAGCACTCGTCCTCCAGTCTATTTCTGCGAAGTTAAAGTCTCCCATGATCACGCAGTTTCCATTAGTATTTACTTCATTAAAAACATTAAAAAGGGCTCTATCCATATCCAAATTAGATCCCGGCGGTCTATAGCACACCCCAAGCACTATCCCAGGGGGGCTCTAATAGTTTTCTTCCCCAATGTAATTTTTGCCCTGACGGACAGACTCTATCTTATCCATTCCATCGCTTCTTATTTCTTTACAGTCTACCTCATCATTGATATACAATGCTACTCCACCACCTTCACCTTTATTTCAGTCTTTCCTAAACAGCACATACCCTTCAATACCTGTAGTCCAGTCATGACTACTATTCCACCATGTTTCTGTTATCCCTATAATATCTGGTTTCACTTCCTGCACCGGTAGCTCTATTTCTTCCATTTTGTTACCTAGGCTCCTCGCATTGGTGTACAAACATCTTAATTTTTGCTGTTTGGCGTCGCTCACATTCTGTATCCTATTAGGCACAGTCATTCTACAGCCAGTATAACCTATTAGACTGGTATCCACACTGCCCTTCCTCCTTATATCCATTCTCCTATCCATGGCTGTATCCTTTTCTTACTTTGTTTTCTTCCCTCTCAATGCTAAAATCCGGCGTGCAGATTACCTGGACATCTCCCAACCATCTCCCCCAAATTCCTAGTGTAAAGCTCTCTTAATCAATCGTGCCAGCCGCCATCCTAGAAGTCTATTTCCTTCCCTACTCAGATGAAGTCCATCCCGAGAGAACTGTCCTCTGTCCATGAATGCCTCCCAGTGGCCATACATCCCAAAGCCCTCCTTACAGCACCACTGCCTAAGCCATCTGTTGATAGTCATAATCTTGTCACACCTTTATTGCCCTTCTCTAGAAACAGGCAGAATCCCACTAAAGATCACCTGAGCCTCGATTTCCTTAAGCGTTTTCCCCAGCCTAGCATAGTCTCGCTTAATACTTTCCAGCGAGAATCTAGCTGTATCATTTGTTCCCACATGAAGGATAATTCGGGGATTCTTTACTGCTCCCTTTAGGATCCTTTTCAACCTCAGGTCTACATCCCATATCTTAGCACCTGGAAGACAGCAAACCCTTCTATGATCTGGATCAGCTCTGGTTACAGGCCTGTCTATTCTTCTCAGTAAAGAGTCCCCCATCACATAGACCTGCCTTTTCCTGGTGACGGTGCTATTCTCCAGTCTATCCCCTCTTCCCTCTGGCTGCAAGTTCTTTCCATTCCTATTCTCCCTTGTAATCCTCTTCAACCCATCCTGAATCCTCCTGGGGCTCATATTTGGTGTAGTCTCCATTGACTCTTCCCCTTTTCCTATAGGACTAGCCGCTCTTCTCTTCTTCCTTGCCCTTCCACCTTCAGTGACTACTTGCTGAGCCCCTTCTTCATTTTCCAACTCTGCAAACCTGTTCTTGAGCTCTCTTTCTCCTTCACTAGCCCATCTTTTCCTCTGCCTGGTTCTTTTAGTCACATGCTTCCACTGACCACTTTCCTCACCCAGTCTACCCTCAGAATTCTTCAGGCCTGCTTCCATCTGCAAGTCTGAGCTTTTCCCTTCAGATACCTCATGCCTTTGCTCCATAATCTGCTCAAACCCCTTCCTAAACTCAACCAGACTTTCCACCTGCATCTCCAAACCTCGGATCTTTTTCTCCATCAGCTCTATCAGATGGCATTTCATGCAGACAAAACTCTTACCAGGTACCCCCTCCAGGATCATGTACATACCACAGCTTCCACAACCAGGCATCTTCATTGTGTCTTCCGCTACATGAGTCACTCCCACTGCTGCCTCTGTATTTGTCATAGCCTTCCCACCTAAATCCTGTTAATCTGGGAAACACAAACCACATCAAAACACCACCACCCACAGCAAAAACAAATCCCAAACAAGCACCATAATACAAACTCCCCTTACAAACTCCCACTCAAACGCTCCCCACATCTTCTCCCTCTGTTTTTCTCTGTTGATCCCTCTGTAAATAAATTTTTCCCTTTCCTATATTTGTTGTGCTATTCTGCTATGTGTGTGTGTTTATTCTGGGGGGTTGGAACAGATGCCCCTGGGGTGGAAGGGAGTTTCCCTGCTGTGTTCCTGCCTGCACCTTGTTTTAGCTGTTATCGCCTACAAAGCAGACTCCACCTTGGCCACGAGGGTGCTCTAGTTATGTAGGAGAAGAGCGGGACACGTAATCTGTGTAACACAAGTTTTAAAGTACTCTATCACCAGACGTCAATCTCAGCACACTTAGAATACATCTAAGGCTCCAGTCTGACCTTGGATATGCAGATGTGTACCCCATGTCTTGTGAAACTGGATCGTCTATAGCTGATTTGTACAGCCTACAGTGCATGCTGCTCCACAGTTCACCAGAAGCCATTCGAACAAATAACTCAGATGAGAATTAAGCCTCAATTTAGCATTCAGTGTCCCTGTAGCCAGGACCCTGTAATGACCCTTCTGTATGACACCAGAGAATATTGACAAGGTTGGGTCAAATAGTCTTTTTCTTCCTAGTGGCACTCAGACTACATGATCATATATTTTAAGGACTGCAGCAACCTATTTTAGAATTGTTTGTTCATGCAAGAAAGAAAGGCTATCTTTGCACTGCATTTTTTTTCCTCCAAAAATCTTCCACTGAAGTACACAATGCCTCTTGCAGAGGCTAGATTCTGGGTTAGAAAGAAGGAGCATTGATCTATCCTAGAGTAGCAGTTCTTACATTCCTACCAACGGTACTGTCACAAATATGTATTCTGTTTCTCTTATAGTTCCAAGACTCCACACTCTACCTCATTCTAGCTACTGCTAGTGTAACGATCATGCTAATGAATAAGAAGTGTCGCTCAATCTCAGCTCAGCAAAACCAGTGGCTGGCAGTAAGTTTAGTGGATGGTTGTTCCCTGCTGTACTATATGCAGAACACATCTTACCCCCAAAAGATCTTTAAAGATTGGGGAGCAGGTGCCAGTCAGTCCTCCAGTCCAGTGTGAAAACAGGGAGGAGCTAACTAGAAACCCCTCAATACTGAGGAGTCCCAGGGTAGAGCAAGGAGGATAGATGGGATCTTGTTGACACACCATATGTAAGTGAGGGGAAGTGGGTGGCTTTATCAACCTAAAATTTAGCAGAGCTTTAAGGAACATAAGCTGAGGTTGATGACCTTAGTGAACCTACAACACAGGCTAGAGTCAAGGTTCATAGTGACTGTTTCTTACAGTTCTACACACTCAGCGATTCCGTGTCACCCGGATCCATAAGAGAGGACATATGTCCCAGATGAGATTATGCCCCTTATGGATGAATTGAGAGAAGCTTGAATGAGTCTTTGAACATTTGTGACACCTTGATTTATGGCTGTTCCAGCTAGAAGTAGGATTCTATTATTCTGGGTGGGGGGAAAGGGAATTCGGAGATAAAAGGCATCTTTGAGTGACCGTGTGAATGAAAACCTGTCACTTTTCCCGGAGTAATTGAGCAAAGGGTGCAGTGCACTCACACTATCTCTTATCAAAGGGCACATACACTCGTTTATTTACAGGGAGGCACAAAGTAAGCTAGGCTTTTTTTAGCTCTGCATTAAAGTACAGCGCCTGCTGGTATCAGTACTTGCAGCAGTGACATCAAAACTACACAATGTTTGTGAATTGCTTACAGTTCCCAATTAAGGCCAAGGAGAAATAATAAATAAAGAGCAACAACATTAACTCACTAAGAACCTGGCATATTCTAAATATCCAGACAAAAGAAGGCTTAGGAAGAGATGGGGGTGGGTGAAGGAGATAAGACCTGGCTGAACCAGTTGTAAATACTAATTTATTTGACAAATTTTGCCTGTTTCTCTTTGCAAATTGTCTAAAAACATGATTCTCCAGTTTGAAATTATTCACAAAGTTTGTTAGCAAATAGTATTTGGTCTGCAGATAGTCACAAGCAGTTAATTGCAAATAAGTGGATTCTCAAATTGCCATTGTATTTGTTATTTAACCTGGAGGTGTTTTTTGTGTATCCTGAAGTTCTATTGAGGAAGTTCTGTGGCTTGTGTTACATGACAGGGCAGACCAGATGATCACAATGGTCCCTACTGGCCTTGGAATCTATGAATTGGTGACTTACATAACTGACCAACATGTCAAGTTTTGCACTGTATATTTTATATAAATATAATATTTATATCTCAGTATCACCTTTTGGCCAAAAACAAGAACAGGTCCCCATTGTGCTAAGTGCTATATACACGCATAGTAAGAGACAGACCGTGTTGTGAAGAAGTTGCAATCTAAATAGACAAGAAAGGCAAATGGTGGGAGGGGAAACAGAGGTAAAGCAATATGTCCAACGTCACAGCAAATCAGTGGTGGAGCCAGGAACAGAATCCAGGTCTACTGAGTCCCAGCCCAGAGCCTCATATCATATGCAAGACCATACTGCCTCTCAGTATAAAATTAAATATTCTTAATTTGAGTTTGCAATCCACATTTCACTAGTATTTGCACTAGTAAAGCTCTATTTGCCAGAACACACAAAGAAATGGGACATAAGATAGGCATGAAACCCCCTGAAACCAGTTAGTTTAAATATTGGAATGTTGGCGGAATACACTCAATACAATGTCCTCTCCTCAGGCTTCACTCAGCCCCAATGGGACAAGATTTATATATACCAATTGGGAAGGAATCCTCAGGAGGGTGTGACATTATTGACATGAACTGTGACCGTGTATATCATTGTTGCAACCAGGGTCCTATGGTTGCACCAGGTCTTGTACAAAGGAGGTCAAGTGGGGGGTCTATGGAAAGGTTGTAGGTTGCTGGTTATGACAGTAATGTCTGTATGTGTGTATCTTGTTTGTATTTGAAGTTATGAAGATTGGCCATGTACTTGTATCTCAATGTGTTTGATTCTAAGTAGCCTCAGTGAAGCATTTGGTCAGCTTCTTGAGAAAGGACTATTCTCAGTAAGTACCCAATCAAGAAACACTTAACTGACAATGGACTTTGGAAGAAGCCAATCCACATCTGAGCTTTCCTGGGAATGTTCAAACTAACATGTAAACAATGACGTCAGCCTGCAAAAAGCTGAATCATTGATAGAGATGTGACTTGCCCAGGTGGCTACAAATTGCATCTTGTTGCTGTGATTTTGCAAGGGGGAAAGAATATAAAAGGCCCTGGAAACCCCTCCATTTGGTCTTCAGCTGGCTCAAGAGATGGCCTTTCCACCCCAAAGAGATGCCTGAAAGAAACTGGAACAAAGGACATTAACTATGGGGGTGTGAGTGATTGCTGGACCCAAATTAGGAAGGAGTCCAGTCTGTGAAAGAAGGTTATTGGAACATCTCTGGGGGTGAGATTTTATCTGTAATCAATTTCTTAATGTATTAGGCTTAGACTTGCGTGTTTTGTTTTATTTTGCTTGGTAACTTACTTTGTGCTGTATATTATTACTTGGAACCACTTAAATCCTACTTTTTATATTTAATAAAATCACTTTTGCTTATTAATTAACCCAGAGTAAGTAATTAATACCTGGGGGAGCAAACAGCTGTGCATATCTCTCTATCAGTGTTATAGAGGGTGGACAATTTATGAGTTTACCCTGTATAAGCTTTATACAGAGTAAAAAAGATTTATTTGGGGTTTGGACCTATTGGGAACTGGGTATCTGGGTGCTGGAGACAGGAGTACTTCTTAAGCTGTTTTCAGTTAAGTCTGCAGCTTTGCGGGACATGGTTCAGACCTGGATCTGTGTTTGCAGCAGGCTAGCATGTCTGGCACAACAAGGCAGGGTTCTGAAGTCCCAAGCTGGCAGGGAAAATGGGCTCCGAGGTAGTCTCAGCACATCAGGTGACAGTCACAAAGGGGTGTCTGTGACTGAACCCGTCACAGAGGGAGCCAGGCAACATTTGTAGAATGTGGGGAGGAGGTGGTGGGTGTTGAACCACCCAAGGACTGCAGCTCAAATTGCAGCAAGTTCTGCTCTTAGAAGCTGAATTAGTGCATTTCCTCAAGCATCATGAGGCCTTATATCAGGCATAGGCAAACTTTTTGGCCCGAGGGCCACATCTGGGTATGGAAATTGTATAGTGGACCATGAATGCTCATGAAATTGGGGGTTGGGGTACAGGAGGGGGCTGGTGCAAGGGGGGGGTGAGGGCTCCAGCTGGGAGTGCAGGCTCTGGATGAGGGGTTTGGGGTGCAGCAGGGTGCTCTGGGCTGGGACTGAGGGGTTTGGAGGGTGGGAGGGGGATCAGGGCTGGGGCAGGGGCACACGAGGCGGCCAGGGGTGCAGGCTCCAGTCGGCACTTACCTCAAGCAGCTCCTGGAAGCAGCTGCATGTCCCCGCTCTGGCTCCTATGCGGAGGCATGGCCAGGGTCTATGCGCGATGCCCTGTCTGCAGGTGTTGCTCCTGCAGCTCCCATTGGCCATGGATCCTGGCCAATGGGAGCTACAGAACTAGTGGCTGGGTCGGGGGCAGCATGCAGAGCTCCCAAGCTGCCCCTACATGTAGGAGCTGGAGCAGGGACATGCCGCTGCTTCCGGGAGCGGCACGGAGCTATGGCAAGCCGCTGACCCAGCTCCCCAGCTGGAGTGGGGCAAGACCCTGACCCTGCTGCAGCAGAACCTCAAGGGCCAGATTAAAAGGTCTGATGGGCCAGACACAGCCCGTAGTTTGTCCATAGCTGCCTTATATACATTGATAAATTTTAATGAAATTATTCTCTCACTTTTAAGACCAGGGCAGCTCCACTGGTGCTAGCAAACATAAAGCTTTCTTGTACCTCTCTGCCAAGTGAGTACCTCACTTACTCCACACCCCTTAACCCTTTCCCTGCCAGCTTTTGCATGCTGCAGAGTAGACAGGGAAATAGGATTGTCTTGCAGCCAGCCAGATATGGGTGAAGCCCGAGCATCCAGGGCCCTCACAACCCAGATGCAGTGTTGCCAACTCTCATGATTTTATCGTCAGTCTTGCAATTTTGCATTTTCCTTAAAGCTCCAACTGCAGAGTCATGTTGTTTTGTGAGAATCTCAGTTTCATTTTTAAAAATAACATGTTTCTAGCCCTCATGATGAAGAAAATTTTTAAAATGTGACCTGCATATATGTCAAAGGCTCAAAAACCAAAAGGCAAATAAAAAGAACCCAAAATGAATATCTTTTAATGCTTGGTGATTTTGGGGGTTGGCAATACTGTTCATTCCAGTCCCAAACTATAGATAGCGTGTCACTTTTTTCTCTCCTTCAGTTTTAAGACTCCTTTACAGGATAGGCTACAGCAGGGGTGGGCACACTTTTTGGCCCGAGGGCCACATCGGGGTGCAAAACTGTATGGAGGGCTGGGTAGGGGCCCCCTGCCCCCTATTTGCCCCCTCCCACTTCCCACCCCTTGACTGTCACCCTCAGAACCCCTGACCCATCCAACCCCCCTTGCTCCTTTCCCCTGACTGTCCCCTCCTGGGACCCCCTGCCCCAAACTTCCCCCTAGAACCCCACCCCCTATCCAACCCCCGTGCTCCCTGTCCCCTGACTGCCCCGACCTATCCACACCCCTGCCTGGGACTCCCACGCCCTATCCAACCCCCCCGTCCCCTGACTGCCCTCCTCCTACCCAACCCCCCCCCCCCCGGCCATGCATGTGTGAGCATGCCGCCACCACCCCCTTACCATGCCGCTCAGAGTGGCAGGAGCTCGCAGCTCCGCTGCCCGCACGGCGGCATAACTGTATTGGAGGGCGAACAGCGTGGGAAGGGCCGGGGGCGAGCCTCCTGGGCCAGGAGCTCAGGGACTGGTCAGGATGGTCCCACGGGCTGTAGTTTGCTCACCTCTAGGCTACAGCATTGTTTTTATTCTGGTTGCTAGAGCAGTGATGTAGCTATCACTGTTTGTCAAAACGAGAAAATAGAATGTGCAATACAGCAGATCTTCAATCAGTGTGATTGGCCATTAAAGAAAGGTCCAGCTCGCATGCTTTAAACAAAAAGCAAGAAGGTGATGCTGGCTACCAAGTAGGGCAGGAGCAGACTCACGCAGTGTGCATGTTACATGCAAGTACAGAATTAGCAGGAAGTACTTTAAATAAGAGCAGAGAGGAAGGATGGTCCATGATGGTACTAGCCTCAGACTTGAGAGACCTTGGTTCAGTTCCCTGTTCTTCCACAGACTTCCTGTCTGATGTTGGGTGTGTCACTTACTCTGTCTGAGCCTGTTCCTCTGTCAAATGGAACACTAGTACTTCCCTGCCTCATGGGGGTGCTGTGAAATAAAAAAAAGTAAAGACTGCGAGAAGCTTGGCTGTAACTGTGATTGGGATTGTGCAAGTGCCATAGATAGAAAATACAACTTTTGGTGATTTAATGAAGTTACTGAATCAAGTGCTGCATGTCCCAAATCAATGTGAAACTGTTTTAAGAAGAGTGAGATTATCAAAAGGGTAAATAGTTGTTTCAAGTATTGCAAAAACTCAGTGCTTCAAGGAGTGAAAAAAATAGTGTAGTCTGGTTTGGCAGGCACACATCACTCACTGATTACAGAGCACTTTATGATGGGCTCAATGGCAGGAGAGAGAGAGAGAGAGACGGAGAGAGATGAGTAATGGGACTGAAAGGGCAGATATGTGCTTTCGATGGCAGAGAAGACAGAATTTAGAAAGCATATGCTGTGATTTACACATCTAACACAGGGCGAGACTGTGACAGACCGCAAAAGAGTGAAATATTGTTTAAGAGTCTGGAGTGACCACTTGAATTCTGCCCCCCACCCACTGTTTCCAAAAACCACAGGTGTTAAATACATACAGTGGGGAAGAGATTGTAAGGAGGGCTGACAGGAGTGTGAAATGTTTGGGCTTGCACTATTTATCTATTTGAAGTGTGGGTAGGAGTAAAATACAGTCACTGAGGACACTTGAGAACCGTGGGCAACTGCCTAACTCTTACAGTGAAACCTCTTCTCAGCCCTGTATGGTTTCATAAATGACCATTTCATAATGTACACAGCTACAAGAAGACAGCTTCCCACTGCAACATCTCAAACAGAATAAATTGGCATTTGCCTATCTAAGCATTTATACCACACTTATCAGCATAGCACAGCCTTACAAAATTTCCATAAAAATGCACAATATATTCCTGCCTTCCTTTTACCAGACTGAATGATGAGGATAGGATTTTGCATAGCTGCCATAATATAGAGTGCCTCATATATTGGGTCAAATTGTGCCCTCAGTGACTTCTAACTGAACTCAATAAGGTTGCTCCAGAGTAACATCAGTGAAAATAAGGACCCAAGGTTTTGAATCATAACCAGTGATGTCATGACAATATTTTAACAAGGGACTCCTATGAAGTTTTTCCCATTTATCCTGTGATAAACCTACGTACCCAAGGACTGGTTAATCTAGTCATTTGTTTTACAGTTTAAACAAATATTTTCTCATAACCTCCAGCCAGGAGGGAGGTGGCACTAATTGGCAAACAACCTAATAAGTTCACTGAAAGTGTTTGTTTATTGTTTGCACTCAAAATATACCAACCATATTCAGAGAATAGCAGTGTTCAGCTTGTGGAATTTGAATATGTGTGTGTGTATGGACCTTGCACAGTGAGAGAAGTGGTAGTTTATCCTGTGAAACTATTTGGAAAACTCAACACACATAGTACACCGGGGTGCTTTCTAAAGACAAATGTGCTCTGATAAATTATTTTCTTGAAATGTAGTTGCAGACAGATATTAAGACATTATACAACTGCAAGCCTGAGTTCAACTCAAGGGCTGTTGGGGTTTATCAAATCTAGCATATGTCCATTGGAGGGTTCATGAATGTTCTTTTTCAGGAATACGAAAGCTCTTCAAATCTAGCACCACAGCCCATTGGATAGAGCACTAGACTGGGATCTAAGGCTACATCTACCCAGCACTTTGGAGCCCCCAGGAATGAGCCTCCCAGCCTGGTATGAGACACTTGTGCTAGCAGGGCTCACACTAGTGCTCTAAAAATAGCTGTGTAGACAGTGCTTTGAAGTTGCAACTAGGGCTGGAGCTCAAGCTCTGAACCCTGCCGCCTCCCTAGGGTTCAGACCCCAAGCTTCAGCCAGAGACACAACTTCAAAGCACGGCCTATGCAACTATTTTAAGAGCAGTAGTATGAGCACTACTAACCCGAGTCTGTCGACCTGAGCTGAGAAGCTTGCTTCCAGAGGCTCTAAAACTCTGTGTAGACATACCCTGAGAGACTTGGATTCTCTTCTGTTCTATCACTGACCTCCAGGGTGATGCTAGGTCAGTCACCTTGTAACTGATTGGATCACAGAAACCCCCTTTGGGACTTCAACCTGATGTGCTGAGACTACCTCTGAGCCTGTTTTCCCTGCCAGCTTGGGACTTCAGTGTCCTGCCTGGTTATGCCAGACACGCTAGCCTGCTACAAACATACACCCAGGTCTGAACCACGTCCCGCACAAGCTGCAGGCTTAACTGAAAACCGCTTAAGAAGTGTTCCTATCTCCAGCACTCAGATACCCAACTCCCAGTGGGGTCCAAACCCCAAATAAATCCATTTTACCCTGTATAAAACTTATACAGGGTGAACTCATAAATTGTTTGCCCTCGATAACACTGATAGAGAGGTATATACAGCTGTTTGCCCCCCCTCCGATATTAATACATACTCTGGGTTAATTAATAAGTAAAAAGTGATTTGATTAAATACAAAAGGTAGGATTTAAGTGGTTCCAAGTAATAACAGACAGAACAAAGTGAATTACCCAGCAAAATAAAACACGCAAGTCTAAGCTTAATACAGTAAGAAAGTGATTACAGATGAAATCTCACCCTCACAGATGTTCCAGGAAGCTTCTTTAACAGACTAGGCTCCTTCTAGTCTGGGTCCAGCAATCTTGACACCCCTGTAGCTACTGTCCTTTGTTCCAGTTTCTTTCAGGTATCCTTTGGGGTTGGAGAGGCTACCTCTTGAGCCATCTGAAGACAAAATGGAGAGGTTTCCAGGAGCTTAAATAGATTTTCTCTTGTGGGTGGAAACCCCTTCTCCTCTCCTATGCAGAATCCAGCTGCAAGATGGAGTTTTGGAGCCACATGGGCAAGTCACATGTCCATGCATGACTCAGAACTTTACAGGTTGATGCCACTTTCCCAGTAAAGCTCAGATGTGGACTGGCATCTCTCAAAGTTCATTGCCAACTTAAGTGTTTCTTGATTGGGCACGTACTGAGAATAGTCTTTTCTCAAGAAGCTGACCAAATGCTTCACTGAGGCTACTTAAAATCAAACAAGTACATAGCCAATATCCATAACTTCAAATATAAGAATGATACATGCACACAAATAGCACGAATATATTCAGTAGATCATAACCTTTGCAGAGATGTGTTACATGGCATATCTAGCATAAAACATATTCCAGTTATGTCATATTTACACTCATAAGCACATTTCTATAAAGCATTATGGGGTGCAATGTCACACACCTTACCTCCTTGTGCTTGTTTCCTTTCCCAGCCTTTATCTATATAGATGACAAGCTTTTTATAGCAGGGACCATCTCTTAGTAAAAGTTTATACAGAGCTTAGCACAAGAGGGCCCTGATCTCAGTTGAAGCCTCTGTCTAATAAAACCAACAATCTGCTGGTTAGATATAGAATGGGAAATGTTAAGAAGCTGCAATAAAGTGATCATCTTGGATCCTGTGTGAAGTCTGGTTATAGAATAAACATCAATTGCGAACCATAAAAAGGTAAGTTCAGGAGTGGGGGGATTCAGCTAGTGGTAACACCATTCCATGCTGCCAGGAGGTGAGGACCCACCTAAACTTGGGTCTAGAGCTTCCTTGAACTGGGGATTCAGAATGTCTCGTCTGTGAGCACAGCACAGAAGACACAGGCCAGGAGGAGGCTAGAAAGGTGGCTTTAAGCCACTTTTGCCCCTCTGGGATTCTGAGCCACTCCAGGAGTTAGTTAGCACACCAGCGCACCTCCAGCTGCCTGTTTTGCAGAGCACTCAGCCATTCTCCCTCACACTCCTGCCATGTCCCCACTACCCTTGTCTCCTACCCTGTTCCCTGGCATATCCCTGTGCTAGGTGGTGCACAGGTTGGGGGACATGTATGTGCACATGTGCGCCAACCCTACATTACCCCTCTTCCGGGGGGATTTCCCCAGGGCACCATTCTGCCCCATTATGCTGCCCTTGTGGCAAACAGAGGTTGTAACAGAGGACAGCATCTGACCCCCAGAATGAACAGGGTTGAGAGGCTGTATCCTTTGCTTCCTCTATGCTCTCCCCCACAAGAAGGGTGATTACTTGTTAATGCCTTGTGTTTTAACTGGGGAGTTCATGGCGTCTTTGCCACAAGTCCAGTGGGTTTCTCTTTGGGACAGGATGACCTAACTAAAGTCTGTATTTTAAGATCAAAAGGTCTGAAATTACATTCCAGTGAACTTAAGCACTTAATGTGGCTACAGTGCAGTCTAATGTATGTGAAGAAGCATATCCCTAAAGACAGATGATCCAGTGAGATGCCAGCCTATCCTAATTATTTTTGACAAAGCACAAGAAAACGTAAGTAGCCTTGGGGATAATTTCTGCCTTCATCTACACTAGGCAATGACAGAGAACTTAACTTTTGAGTTATGCTTCATTTACAATGCAATAGAAGTATGCCAGTATGCACAAATATTTCCCCCAAAAGTGCATCCAGCAACGTTAAGGGGGAAAGAGAGAGAGAGGTTAAGTAAATTGATAATATGCTACTTTGTACTTTTAGAGCACGTTCCACCCAAAGATCTCAAAGTGCTTTACAAACATTAATGAAATTTGCAACACCGCTCTGAGGTACCAGTAGGAACATATCATAACCATTTATAGATGAGGAAACTGAAACACAAGGATGAAGTTTTTTGCCCAAGGTCAAAGAGTAGGTCAGTGGCAGAGCCAGGAATACAACCCAAAATTCTGGCTCCCAGTTCTGTTCTTTGTCATGTAAGCTCGTGATCTGAACATGTGTAGAATCTGATATACCTGTTTAAATACAAATATTTCCCCTGTATTTTATCATTTCCCTAGAAAATGAAAACTTTTAGGAGAAATACACACACTAGAATTTTCTGTGTGCTTGTCCTTTAAAGAAAAATGCTGGAGCTATGGTGAAACCAGTCCTCAGGGTAATAACATTTGGCACAGTTCTCAAAAACAATGTAACAAAATTATTTTTAAAACATTAGTTCAATTAATCTAATGTGACTAATTAATTTAGTCACACAATTTACTGGTAATGTTTTTTCCCCCTTTGCTATCTTTTTTCTTGAAAACAGATACCATTGGGTTTAATCTTAAATTAAAATTTGAAATGTGCTTGTGTCAGACAAGGAAAAAATAGTACATACAGAAACTTTTTCACTTGTTAGTCACTCTGCATAAAGATACACTCACACTTCCACTTGTGTGAACTTCCCAAGGACTGGCAGAATAACAAAAGGTGTACAGGAAGAGAGAAAACACAGACACAAACACACTTATACAGAGAGTCAGAATCTCATTTTTACTAATGGATTTCTTATGTTAGGTATCATTTCTAGGTTATCACAGCACTGTGCCCTTAACATTTATAGCACCAAGGTTTTAAGGTCTTTAGAAACATAAATGAATCATACTCCTGTGAAATGTTAGCCGTATTTTACAGATGATGGAAAAGGAGGCACAAGAAAGAGCAGGTCCTCATTTTTGAAAGCAGCCTCTAATTTTGGCAACCTCAAGCGTTGCATTCCCAACTTGAAACAATTATGGCATGATTTTCAGAGGTGCTGAACACACTGAGTTTAGTTGTAACTGCAAGTGCTCATCATCTCTGACAATCAGACCGTGGTATCAAAACCAGAAGCACTCAAAATTAGAGGTGAACTCACTCAGCACTACTTAGGCAGGAATTTGCAAAGGAGCCTGAAGAGTTGTTATTCCCAGGGGGCTTAGATATCTAACACCCTTAGGGTTCTTTGAAAAGCCCAGCCTTAATTTTACACGTGGCCAAATCCATCCCTGCTGTGCAAAAATTTAAGCATGTAATTAAATGCTTTGCTGAACAGGGGCCTAAGTGACTTGCAGAATATGATTACCAAAATGGTGCTGAACATGGTTTTTGGTTTACACTTGCAGTTAGACCATGTTCAGCACTGGTTCATTAATAACATGCATTGCCAGCAACAAGGAATTTTTCGAGCATTTTGGAGCAGTCAGAGTGGTACCTAACAGCACTGCTGGTTTGCTATTTTCACTGTTTTTGAGTTGTCCCCTAAGAAAGTAACTAATGCATTAATTTTCTTAGCAATGGGCAGATAAGCAGATCAAGAAAATTCACATAATTTCATGTCTGAGGATTTGAGGTTTCCACAAATATTCAGTTTATACCGAAAAGCAATTGCAAATAAAAGAGGCCCTTTATAGCCTAGCAGGATTCTTCAATCTACTCTGATGTTTCTCATTGCATTCATAGGCCCATTATTGGCCCAGTCCTGTTCCCAGTGAAATCAACTGCAAAGTTTCCATTAAGTTGAATGAGAGTAGGATCCAGTATTATGTCCCTTTCAGGTAAAGATTCTGCCAGATTACAAATATGCAAGCAGTTTCGGATGCCAGCTTCATGAATGCTGTTGTCAAGTACCTGAAGAGGGGTTTCCAGATGTCTCAGCTGAATCAGCTATTCAAGGCATTTTCTCCAAATACTGAATGGGTATTGGATAAGGCTATATTCATTATTTTGCCTTTTCTGTGCAGTAAATTCCCACATGTGAAAAACTGCAACAATTAAATCAAAGCAAGAATTATTTCTTGTTTGTAACTAGTATTGGATACATTCCTTTAGCCAAAGCCTGATCAATTAAAAATAGCCCACAGAACTTCACACACTGTGGCCTTAACACATTCCTTAACCCTTTAGTCCCACTAAAGTGGCATAGTCAGAAATCACCTAGGTGTATCACCCCCAACTGCTACAACACTTTCTTTACAAACCACCTGCTGTTTCTTTGCCCAAGACACACCTTTTCTTCCCCCCACTACCACTGCCAGCTGGCTGACCCCTCTGCCTTTGTCTACAGCTGGCAGGCACCTGCAACTCCACCCCCAGGCCAACTGGCACAGCAGCAGCTGGTAAATATGTGTTGACTACCCAATTAATCCTCAAATTCCCCACGCTCACCAGACTACTGCTGTTCCCTCAGGCAGCTGCTTTTCTTAAATAGCACCGCCCTGGCCATTCAGTCCTAGGCCTCAGGAGCCTGTTAGTTAATATTGTTCTGCCCTTTTCCTTCTACCTCAGCCTAATGAAGGATACATAAATATTTCTGGAAAATTAGCGTACGTGTGACAGCTGATGTTGCTTTCAGTCTTTGATTATGGGAAGAACTGGTTGCAAATATCTGTCAAAATCAAATTTTGACCCAAAAGAAACTCTGAATAATTTTCACCAATTCACTATTTTATAACCAGCTCAAGTCATGAGTGAGAAATCAGTTTTGTTCAAATGGGAAGGCAACAAATCTCCAGTCAATCACCTCTCCTCTCTGTGCAAAACATCTGGAGTACACCAAAGCAGCTGTTTAATGGCCTGATCCAAAGACCACTGAAGTCATTGGGAGTCTTTCCATTGACTTTAGTGGGCATTGGATCAGGCCCTAACTGTACACACCAGTTTGAAATGAAAAGGATATGCCAGATTCCAATGAAACTCTTGGTGTATGCTGGTAAACTGAACTAATGAGCTGCTTACCACTATCAGCACACATCTAGATATTTATGCAACACTCCACTTTCTCATTTTAAGTGACATCTTACATGTAACTCAACCGTATACAGGAACTCCAAGAGTAGTTACAGAAAGCCTTTAGAATTGTATCTAAAATGAACCATACCTGAAAAAACACATACTTCTCTCCAAGCTGAAATGTCATTGATGGTAGTTTTAGTTGCTACTTGCACATAATAAATAAATTATCTTGTAGACATTGAGTAAAAATTACATTAAAGTCAGAACAGAAAACTTCTAAGGGCTTGTCTTTCCATCCTGCTGTATTCTTAACTATTTCCTGCTCAGCATCACAGTCGTTTATCTAGGAAACCTCTTTAAAAAGGTTAAAACAATACACTGTTTATATTTCTAGTGACCTTTGTCTTGCCTCTTTTTCCCCGGCCAAGAGATATCCTGTTAGGGAAATAGCTAATTGAATTTGGAAAATGTCTACAATGGGACATTTGGGATTGTGTTACCTACTTCCTGTTTAAGCACTTGTCTCTTGGAACAGATGGAGATCTAAGCAAAGACTCTGTAGAAGCATTTTTACCCTCTTCCCTTCCTTATTTTGAGTGCCATTCCTCTCAGGTCTGATGTGATTTCAAGTATAAGACTGATTCTAAGTCTGAGATCTTTCCCACCTCCTCTCTCTCCATTTTACAGATTGATGACTTGAAAACATGATATTGCAGCTATATCTTCTTGCAAATCTTATTTCAAAAGTAGTTGCTAAATTGTGTCTCTGTAGACACAAGCTTCCTCACATGAACTGAGTAAAAATTGAATAGACACACTGTTAGTTTTGGAGGTCGCAAAAAACTTGACATTGACCCATAGTGAGGGGTTAGAGATGAGGATAGAGCTAAGTGGGACCCAGATTTTCCATTTTGCGGGAAATTCCACAATTTCAAAACCATTTTAAAAAACAACCTTCTGTTCCCAATTGGAACAGAAACAAAAATTCTTTAAATTTCCTGTGAAGTGAAATTCAAATAAAATTAATTTGGGGTCTATCAAAACATTTTATTTTGATAAAATCAAAACACAACATTCAGATTTTGACCTTTAAAACTTAAAAAAATCTAAAAACAGTTAATTTATTTTCAAAAGGTCATTTTGAAATGAAAAAGCAAAACATTCTGTTCTTAAAATGTCAAGACACTTTGCTTCATTCGTTTTCTAAACAAAATGTTGTTGAAATGGACACTCTTCAAAATATTTCGATTTTGTAAAAAAACATTTTGAATCAAGAAACCATTTCAACGAAAAATTTCCGAACAGCTCTAAACGATGAACTCAAGTACTCATCTGACACCAAATATAAGCTTCTATTTTTCACTGGAGTCAGAATTAAAAGTATCTTTCAGTTTTCATGATACAGAGTATTGATTCAGACAGGCAATATCATGACAATCTCGCAATGCATAGCAAAAGGTACTGTGAGATCTCACAAACAGCACAAGGTATGCTGCTTCCAGTGCAGAAAGACTTGAGTGTGGGAGGCAATTACATTGCTCTTTCTAGATGGGTGACTCAGTGTTTGTTGCCTTCCAGCATTACTCCAGGCAGGAAAATGATTTCCTCTTGGCATACTTTTTCATTGGTACCAAGATACTAACTGTAGGCCTGAGCCCTAAAAATGTGTAACTCAGAGTGTGTTTCTATTCCGAAGAGTTACTATGTAAGAATGGCACTTTCTAACAAACAAGATATGTTCCCTTTGTATATTCTGAAAGTATCTGCTTGGTGCTTACTTTAATGGCAAAAATTAGTTTTAGTAAATTATTTTTTTAAAGTCTCCCAGTTTAAATGATCTTAAGGCCTTGATCCTGAAAATCTCTGCAGTGCATAGTAGAGTACAAGTTTGCTGAGCTCCCTCAGAAGTGTGAATGAAGGTTACACATGCGCACAAATAAGGTTAAGCCTTTGATATATTCCTGGGCACTGAGTGGAAGTCAGTCACAACCCCCTTACACGCCTATTCACTTACTTTTCAGAGTGTGGACTGAAAAAGGGGCAAAGAGTAGTTGGAGAATGGGAGTGTCTGAGAAGACACGAACTTAGACATGATCCGTAGCATGGAAAAGAACCTCTTAGCTATGTGGTCTTCTCTATGCCTTGCTTCTAGTACTAGATCTTGATTCAGGATAGCACTTAAGCAGAAGCTTAAAGTGTAGAGCTGGTCAATTTTTTTGGACTGAACAGTTTTTGGTCAGAAAAGGCAGCTTTGTTGAGATCAGCAATTTGAGACACCGAGGACCTGATTTTTCAGAGTATTTAGCATTGTATACCACTTTATATGTTCAAAGCCCAGCTTCCACTGACTTCAGTTTTAACTGTGAGTGCTCAGCATTTCTGCAAATGAGATCTTAGGATCTGGAATCAGGCACCAAGAAAATGAGGCATGCACAATTAGTGACCACCCGGGAATAGTTTGGTTTAAGTGACTTGCCAAGCATTACAAAGGAACTTTGTAGCAGAGGCAGGGATAGAAACCAGTTCTCCGGGGCAGCATTCAACTGCCTTAATTCCTGCCTCATTCACTCTTACACATCTTCCAACTTCTGCAACAAATGAAGCAAGGAGTCCAAAAACAACAGTCTCCTTCACTACACAACATTGATGCACCCCCAAAGCAGGTCCATTCTGTGCTCTGAATGAAGCAGGCGTCATGTAATTAAAGACTATCATAATTCATACACACGAGGGGGCAGAATTAAGGTTGCATAGGCACTGGCAACGGTAATTCTGTCATCTCCTAATTTTTCTCTGCTTGACTTTGCAACCTTAAAAATGTTCTTTGAATATAGTTTTTTGCGCATATTTTCCTAAGCTTTAGAAAAGCAAACTGAAAAAAACCCAGACATTCCATTATAAGACAATTTATTGACACCCATGTGGGTCATCAGCAGAGTTGGAAATTTTAGATCCACGGCACAGACTTCTGCCACTTGAGCTAACAGAGTAACTGGTAGCAATAGCAGGTTGTCATCTCCTCTGTGTACCACCACTAGACAGGGAAGAGACACACACTTTGCCAATGGGTTTCACAGATATTTGCTGACAGCAGAGGAATAGTAAGACTCAGGAATCTTGGATTTCATTCCAGTCTCCAGAGGGGGGCGAGGTGCTCTAGTGGACACAGCACCTTCTGCCTGTTCTCCCAAACTTGCCTACTTCTGCCCTGTTCCTGTCTCTTCATCCCAGTCCCATTCTCCTGACCTAACCAGGCCCACTCTTTAATCCTCAGGTTCTCCTCTTAGCCTCAGTTTCCTTGACCAGCCAGTTCCAATGATCCCCTTGCACCCCGACTTGTTGTCAACTCTCTCCCCACTTCCCTCACCCACTGGTTCCCAGTCCCAATCTCCCTGCAGATCTATGTCCAATCTCAATATCCCACATCAGTTTCCTACCCTGGCTCCCTGCCCTGCCCCTTTCCCAGTCTCCCTGGCTTCCAGTCCCCTGCAACTCCCAGTCTCAGTTTGCCCACACCCCAGTTTCATGCTCCTTGTCCTAATCTACTCCCACAATACATACCCCTTCAGGTCTGAGTCTTGTCCCCTGTGCATTTGAATTAGGCAGCTTCCCTCTCTGCATTGCCTTGGTGTCAGCAATACTGACAGCACAGTAGAGACAAGTTCCTGTTTTTAGTTCCAGTCCCCAGACCCAAACGCAGTGCACCCAGAGTTGCAGTGGCAGGGAAAACCCAGCTTACCCCTGAGCTCGAGCACGCCCAGTGCGGAAAGCATCTTCAATGAATTTAGCTCTGAAACTCTAGCAAGTGTCTAGTGAACACATGCAAACTGATTTTTCAAAGGCTTATAACTGGGCTAAATTTTGGAAGATTTTCATAGGATGGTAAAAGTCACATCCCTGACACAAAAGCCACTCCTCTTGCCAAATTTCAAGTCCCTGTTCCAAAACATGGGGGTGCTGGAGCACCTGAAAAAAGGTCAACAAAATTTTTTTAACATGGACAAAAAATATGTATATTTTCCTGTACTCTCATTCTTGGAAACTACTGAAGTGGTTTTGCTGAAATTTTGCATAAAACTTCAGCCTGAGGTAGACACCTGGCATGGCCAATTTTAGCCCAAACTGGTAAAGTTTGGCAAAGTTATAGTCGACCGAAAACAGGCTTTTACAATGAGAAGTGTTAGGCAACCTTAATAATAGGTGGTGCAACCAGCCCCAGCTAAAGTCTTAGTATTTGCATTATCTCTAAGTGCCCATGGAAAAAAGACAGTCTGGCACTGTTTGCCTGAAACTCTGCTCTTTGAGGGTTGGTCCTCTTGGGAAAGGGTTAAATAGGTCCTGTTGACTCACTCAAGCAGGTGACTCATCACCTCACTTGAATATAGGGGACACTTGGGTGCCTAGACTGAGTGAGGATACAGCGTGTGGGCTGGGCAGTCCTTCAGCTGGAACCCTAGGAGCACTCAAACTGAGGAAAAGGCATGAGATGGAACTTGTTATCCTAGTGTTAATGTATTTGCTAATAAAGCCAAACCCCAGCAAGGGGGTGAGTTTTAAACTTTGCACAGGGTGTAGATTGTTTTTTTTCTTTTTTTTGGTGTGTGGGGGGGTGCTCAGTGGGAGAAGTGTAAAAATACCTATCGCCAGCATTTACTGGTACTGGAAAGTGTTGCAAAAAACAAAAACAAAAAATTGAAAAACTGTTAGTTTTACAATGAATGTCGCCATCACACAGGATTTTATGAAATATAATCAAGTCATTTAGCTATCATTAAAACTCAGTGTTGTGCTTATGTTATTACAGTACTTGTGTTCTGGTGAAATGACACAAGCTACTCAAAGAAACGTTCTGAAATAATTTTGATTATGATTTTCATTCTCTGAAATACACAGGCATCTCTGTCAAACGCACACACACACATCTTCTCCCTGAGCTGCTATTTCACAGGGAGTCTTATTTTCAGGAAACGTAGAGGATTTTATATTGTAGTATTATCATATTCTCCCAAATTAAGACTCCCAGATGATATGTACATAAATTCAACCATGTATAGAGTACATATATTTCTTTAAAATACATGTTTGGGAGCCTACAGAATAAAGCCTATTTTAAATAAGGAACAGTCTTTATTTACCAGTGTAGTTAGTTGCTTGTGCTGAAAACTAGGAATATTTTCATTGGAAGTGAGAATCACTTTAGATAATTACTCCTCTTGCTTTTTTAAAAAAGCCCCAGAGACATCCTTGAATATGTATAAGATCTGAACGACGTTAGAATGACTGAAGCATATCATATTACTTCATTTATTTGTTGGGGGAGACACCACAAACTTTATATACAGTATGTATTGTCCATTTGCACCATGGACACAATAATTCTTAGCATTTTTCTATATATAATTTTTGTCTGTACATGCATGTGAATTTGTTTGATTTTTTTTATCTGTATGGGCAAACTACTTCTAGAGTTCCAATATGATTCACATGAGCAAGGTGTCATTCCAGTCACAATTTACTGTAGGTGTGAATGCTGTCAGAAAAGTTCAGAACAAAAAAAAAATTTTAATTGGGGAAAAAAGGCCTTTTAACCAATAGGATGATAGCATGCTACTTTATCATTAGAGTTGACATTAATAATGACTTAATTTTGCATAGCACCTTTGATACAGAATGTCCCACAACGCCTTATATATAATGTATAAGAACTGATTCATTACCACTGAAATGTATATTGTTAGATTAAATTAGCAGAGCAATAATGAGAATACGTGGCAGCCCTTCGTAGAATTTTATGTAGATTAATTTAATGCCTGTGTATCTACAAGGGATGCATCATGAGCCTTTTGGAAGATCTTTGCTCTGTTCTCCAACCCATATGATTTTTAACTTCAAACAACATTATTGAATTGGGACTTCTCGCCACATCCCCCTGTGAATCTTCATGCATAAGAAAGAATGATTTTTTTTCTCTGCAATTTTCTGTGATACTTTCTACCCCAATTGTGTTTCTTGTATCTACTGGTATACATATAAACCCTATTTATCTGAATTTTGTTTTCTGTCCTCTAACTCCAATATTTTTTATCTAAAACTTTGATTATACAAAGAATTTGGATGTCTCCTGAGACAGCTGGACAGCCAGGGTATGAGAACACAGCAATTAAACACCCATGGCTGGCCCAGGTCAGCTGACTTGGGCTTGTAGGGCTTGGGCTATAGAACTGTGGTGCAGATGCTGGGGCTGGAGCCCGACCTCTGAGACCCCCCACAATGGAGAGTGTATCAGAGCTCAGGCTCCAGCCTGAGCCCAAACATCTACACCGCAATTTTACAACTCCACAACCCAGGTCAATGGACACAGGCCAGCCACAGGTGCTTAACTGCAATGTAGATGTCTATCTAGTATCACATTCTATAACAGGGATAGTCAATAATTTTTTGTCAAGGTCCAAATTTCTTGTTCTAGGTATAGTTAAGGTCCAGACTCCAGACAAAATAATAATAAAAAGAAAACCCCAATGATAATAAGTAAACAAAAAGAATTTTTGGGGTCTGTTCGAAAGCGTCTAGTGGTCTAGATTTGGCCCCTGGGCCGCCTATTGACTACCCTTGTTCTATAGGGTTCTTTAGCTCTAGTGAGTTAGAATGCAGTTGGAGAACAGAAATCATAGTATTTTTAAAAGAGAGGATAAACCATAAAATCTACATACCACAGTTATCTCTGACCACAAAGCTGAACTGTACTATATCTGTATTTGACAGAATGATGTATTGTGTATGATTGCTTGTACGGTGGTCAGGAAAAAGAAATTATTAAACTGAAAAGCAAACAAACCAAAAGATAGACAGCATAGAACTGCTCAAACTGGAATTTGGCCAGGATGCTGGGCTAATACACTCACTTTTGCATGAAGTGTCACAGGCTCCCTTAAGGGTCTTATGTGGTCAGGACTGGTTGACGTCTGGAATTACAATTCCCTGGGAAATACTGACATTTAAAAAAAAAAGTTCTACATCAGAACAAAACCTCAATATTTCTTGCAGAACAGAATTCCAAAATTTTGTTTTGAAAAATCAAAATGCCACTTTACTTCGACTTTTTGAAACAAAATTGATAAGGTTCTCTGAGCTGCACAAAAGTCCAACACCCATGCTTCCAAGCTCCCTGCCACAGAGCAGGGAGCCTAGAAGCCCTGAGAACCTAGAGCTGCCTGGTTCTGCAGCAGACCACCAGGCAGGCTGCCAGAGAACTGGCAAGAAACCTGCCTGGCTTCCATTGGAAGAGTTTGACATTGACACATTCCCACGGAACATTTTGATATAGTTGAATCGGAATTTTCCGACAGAAAACTGTTCTGTCAGAAAGTTTCCAACAAGCTCTACTCAGGATTTTTGCGTTATGTCATCAGACAGATGGCATCTCATGGACCACAGTGATCTTCAGACAACATGCTGGAAACTGGCTCAGTGCTGACTCAGAAGAATAGCACCTACTGAATCACTTATGCTATTTCCTGCAACACCTTGCTTTTCCTGGATGTCCTTTATAAACGGAGGGCCAGACTTGAAAAAGTGTTCAGCCTCCAGAAGCTTCCATTGTTACACTTATCACCAGACTGGCTCAAAAGCTCAGCACCCAATACACTGGTTCTTTTGAAAATCTGTCCTCTTACCTTGGTGCCTAAATAGAAGCTGAGCACTCTTGCTAATTTGGCTCTGATTGTATGTACAGAACTCCTTTCAAAATCTGGACCCTACTGTCAAATGATGGATATTGCATCCACGTGCAATATCTTTGCGGACCATAATGTATTAAATGTATGCATGGTTTACGTATCACTATGGGCCAGGGACTGTATGCAACTCCAGGAGGAAGCTCCAGGAACCAAAAACAGTGGGGGTGATTAAGATGAATCACTTAGGTTGTAAACACTTCCAGAGAGGTACCTCCCACTGCAGAGGCTTCATATACTGCTTCTAACTGGGTTTTCCAGAGACCAACAGACAAAGAAAGGGCTTTTGATGTAAAACAGCTGGGTTTAAACTGACTTAGGCCTTCTTTCTGATCCAGAAAATAGACAGGATCATCTGTTCATGGGGGAGGGGAGGCAACCCTTGTGGAAGGGTTGAAAAGACTTTGGCCAATTTGGGCCCCCATAAGACTGATGGGTGAGTCCTGTTATGTTTACTGTGCTAAAATCTGTTTTTATTACGTTTTCTCTGTAATGTTTTTGCCTGAAGATTGAATGTGCTTGCTTAGGAAAAGTGGAGTATTAACTGCTGGTAAAAACACTGTCACTGCCTGCGGAGGGAAAACAAAGTGCAGGGGCTGTCCTTTAGGCAGTCTGTTTTGCTAGGGATATCACAGAGGATGGCAAGGGGTGTGCAGCCTTGAAATCCTGGTCAGGAGGGGGAGAGATGTGGTTCTCCATCCAAAAGAGGGGCTGGCTGGGAGCGGGAAACCTTAAGTGGCTGTCCTTGATGGACAATGGAGGGTAAATACAGGTACCATTAATCCTGAAACTGTGTGACACTGAACCCTGCTGTCGAAGCCTACACTGGCTGGCTTATGAAAGCTGACTGGATCCCAGCCTTAGGCAGGATGATGACTGAGTTACCTTTGATAACACAATCCCAGCACTTAAACATGAGCCGTTTATAGTGCAGCAGCAAAGGGTTGTGATTAATGAGCACCGGTGGCCATGCAGGTGGTTCTTCAGAGAGAATCTCTTACATAGTTTTTCTAGCACCTCAAGGCTCATACCTCGGCCTGCACCACTTCCCACAGCCCCCATTGGCCTGGAGCGGTGAACCGCGGCAAGTGGGAGCTGCGATCAATTGAACCTGCAGACGCGGCTGGTAAACAAACCAGCCTGGCCCGCCAGGGGGCTTACCCTGGCGGGCTGCGTGCCAGAGGTTGCCGATCCCTGCTCTAGCAGCATGGTGAGGAGAGAAGAGGGAGTGAGAAGTGGAGTGAGACACAGAACAGCACCAATCAAGGATGTTCTGGGAACATCTACCAGCTAGAGAGCAACAGTCCCTAAAGAAGTATTGGAAAGTACAATGCCGTATGCTTTCATGACATGTACTTACTGCTGTTAACATTATGACTAATGTTTGCCCTTTCAGTTGAAACTCTGAATCACAACTAAAGAGCCACTCTTTACCTTTAGTCCTTCATCCAATTGCATTTTTAAACAATGACCTACTGTATGGCACCATTCTTATCTGCAGACACATCTCTGAGTATCCTGGTCTTGAAAGTCTGAGTCACAAATCTCCACTGACTCTTATAAATCTTTTTACCAAATCTGAACTATAATGTCTATATTTTGACAGACATTAACAAAATGAGGTTTTAGTTGATAATTAAAATGGATTTGGAAAGGGCCACTGAGTCTCATTTTTATATCAGGCACCCTCTGAGAAGGTAGTTTGCCCATACAAAGTGATGCAATTTCATGCCATTGCTTTCTACTTGAACTAGAGGGTAAAGGATGCTCCTTTATTTGCAGAAATGTGGTTTGGGAAGGAGAGGGGACTGGTGTGACCAAATTCAACATTTGAGACTCTCCCTGAAAGTCCAGGGGTGTGATATTGTAAAATGCGCTGTTATGGCTGACATAGAATTCAGCAGAGCAGTTAAATGATTAGTTCATTTGTTCCTCATGAAAAGTGTTGTACTGATGTCCTGGGAGATTTATAATTATTCACTAAACAGGGAAGGTACTGCCAGTGAATGCTCTCCCATCCCACCAATGTGCTGCTTCAAGTCACCACCTCTAGAACTCAATGGGCAATTCAGTTTCTATGCTCATTCAGCCTTTGGACTTTCTGACAGGACTGTATATGACGATGCCAATTAGTACGAACTGGGATGGTGAATTTTGATGTGACCTGGGATGTTCCACTAGGAACTGAACTCAACAACTCATTTCACATAACCCACAGAACATCTGGAAGGTAACTTCTTTCAGCCACTACCAAACTAGTCAGACTTGAATTAATGACCTTTGTATTCCATTAAAGATTTCTTGAGCCACCTCACTCACCTGCCAATAGCTTTTTATGCTGGATATGAATATGCTGAGATAGTCACTACTCTGATGTCACATAATATCCATTATCCACACCCTGCTAAATTACAACTTCAGGGCCTTCAGTACATCCTAATTAATTTAGATTTTTAATCCCTCAAGGCAAGAACCTTGGATCAGATTTTCCCCTATGTAAGAGGCAGGAAATGCAGAGAGTTTGGACTCGCAGATTTTCTGCCTGATTGGGCGAAAGGGTTTGTCACCTCACAGAATAAAAAAGAATTTCAGGCCCTTTGTTTAAGCCAGGTAAGAGGACAATGAAAATGGATCAGTCCCTCTTTTTTTACTCTGTTCCATAAAACAAGGACTAGGAGGTCGCACAGTGAAACTAAGGGCAGGAATTATTTATTTTGAAAGAGAGAAATAATTCTAAATCAGCATGCTCACACAGTTCCTCAATCCCTCCAGCCTTCATAACAGCATAGAATGGATCCTCCAGCGATCTTCCCCTTCAGGGGTTTACTGAGTGTCTGGAAAGGCAGGAGGCACCACTGGTCAACCTTAACTGTGTTAGTGAAGTTTTGGAACATTTAGTTTCTTGCTGGAATTCCTGCATGATTTACTCCTGAGGGCATTCTGCACCAAAAAATTAAAAATTCTATGCACAATATTCTAAAATTCTGCACATTTTATTTGTCAAATAAATGTGGAGGCTCCAGCATGGCACTGGGAAGCACTGGCCACTGGTTGCACAGAGGTGGGAGATCACTGTGCAGCTCTCCACCTACCGCCTGGACACTCAACGATGAGGCTCCACCCAACCCTGACACAGCGCAAGGACTGGGCCTGCCTGCCCCAGAAACACCCCAGGGCCCTGCCCGTCTGTGCCAGGTGCACCAGGTAGGCTCAGCAAGTCAGGATCCATGTGGAGGAGCTTAGTGTGGGGGGATCCCAGTGTGGGTTGAGAGGGTTGTGTGTGGGGCAATCTGGGTGCAGGTGGCTCAATGGGGAATCTGCGTGTGGAGTGTTCTGGATGCACAGGGGCTTGTTAGTGGGTTCTGAGTGCAATGGTAATGGGACTCTATAGGGGGGTCCAGGTGGAGGTGGTTGGGGATCAGCTGGGGGCGGGGTTGGGGGTGAGGGGGATAGAGCTTGGCAGAGGGGGTCTGCATGTGATGGGCTCAGTGTGGGGTCCAGATACTGAGCGTGTGGGGTGGAATTGGTGCAATTGGTTGCGGCTTAGTGGGGATCTGGGTGTGGGCGACTCGTCGGGGTGGTCCAGTTGCAGGGCAACTCATCGGGGGGCTTCTGAGTGCGGGGGCGGGGATGAGGGTTGGCAGGAGGGTCTGGGTATGACAGGGTCTGGATGCACAGGGGTTGGGTGGATGGGGGAGCAACTCCCTGTACAGGGATTCTTCTCCCTGCAGCTGAGGAGCAATGGGTTGAGGAAGTGGTGGGTGGGGGTGGGTCTGACCTGGCCCTTGATGCCGTGCAGGGGAAGAGGGAGTCCCGTCCTCCCCAGCCCAGACTAGCAGATGAGCCCAGCACAGGGCCAGAGCCACCAGTCGGGTCTCCTCAAGTTCTACCTCCTGCCCCACAGTGATTTACCTCTCTGATAGCTGCCCTGGGGACCCAAAACATATTGCTGAGGAGGGTTGCATGATCGCTGTTGTGGCTTCCCTCTGCTTCCCCATCAGAAAGTCATTTTTCTGTGGGGAAGCAAAGAAATCTGTGGGGGAAATAAATTCTCTGTATGTGCAGTGGTACAAAATTCCCCCAGGAGTAATGGCTGAAGGGGATGATGATGTGGAGAATGGCTGCCCACTCCAGCTCTGCCTCCTCCAGATCATGATCAAAGGGGTAGAATGCATACAATATGAGCAAAGGCTGAAAGAACTGGGTATGTTTCACTTGGAAAAAGAGATTAAGGGGGGATACGATAGCTGACTTCAGATACTTGAAAGGCTGACACAAAAAAGATGGAAGTAGTTCTTTGTCCACACAGGGCAGGACAAGAAACAGTGGGTTCAAACTACAGCATAGCAGATTTAAATTGAATCTCAGGAAAAACTTCCTAACTGTAAGAACGGTAAGACAATGGAACAGACTGCCTAGGGAGGTTGTGGAAGCTTCTTCACTGGAGATTTTCGAAAGGAGGCTGGACAGCCATCTGCCGTGGATGGTTTAGACACAACACATCCTGCATCTTGGCTTGGGGTTAGACTAGATGACTCTTGTGGGCCCTTCTAATCCTATGATTCTAATGGAACATGTTCTCCACATGGGGCTTCCTTGGATCTGGCATTTCTCCTGCCATTTCCCTCCCTCCCCCTCTGTTTTTTGCTTACCTTGACTTGCAGAAGGGCAACTCTTTTGTTTTTTCCTTGCCCATAAGCTCCAGGCACATCTACTGTTATATAAATAAATGAATGGAAGAATTCTTAGTATATAGAGAGAGCTCTTAACAGATAGATCTGACAGGTGTTGCCAGGCATCTTTATCCCCATTCTACAGGTGAGGAAGCTGAGATGCAGGGAGGATAGGGTATGCTATCAATTGATAGGGGGAATAGAGGGTCTCGATGGGTTTATAATACAGTTGGCTGGGAAAGGATTTTTGTTCCGGGCATGGGGAGGAATCAGCAAATATGAACAGAATTTAGTTTGCAGTGAATTAGGTCTTTGAAGTTTTTTGGGATTTTGTTAAAACCCTGAACATTTTTGGAACCATTTTTGGCTGCCAAGGGGACTAAAATTATGCAAAAAAAAACAAAAAAAAAAACCCCCCAAAACACAACCCCCCCACCAACCAAAAACTGTGTTCCACTGAAAAAAACCCACAAACCCTTTCGATGGAAAATGAGTTTCTCCGGTTAGCATGAAACTCCGCTGGGCTTTGAAGCCCTCTCGGCCCGCCAGGGTAAGCAAGTGGGTTGCAGACAGAGCCCTGCCCTGGAACATGCTGCTGCTGCTGCTGCTGCCATTAGCCCGCGCGAGTCTGCTGCGGTTCCATACCTGTGAAGCGCGGTGGCTTCGGAGAAGAGCAGCTGAGCGCTTCCTTCTGGCGATAAGATCTGCGCTCTCATTCGTCGCAGCTGGCAGCGGCTGCTGCACCGCTCGCAACTGCTGTCTCTAGAGAAGCTGCTCTGGGGAGGGGGGGGAGCAGAAACAGCGAGCGGGGAGAGGGAGAGATGCAATGCCCGGGGCTGCTCCCCAAAACCTCGCTGCTCCTGGTGACCCCGCTCGCCATGTGATCCCGGCAGGGCTGAGGCTGGCTCCGAAATGGGAACCTTAGGGCAGAGGCGAGAGAACCCGTAAGCTTGCCGTGACTTGGCTTCGTGATCCCTCTCCACGCGGGAGCTCCACGGCGGCGCGAGGGGATGAAGGGGCGGCAGACGCAGGCGGGAGGGAATGCAGGGCAGATGGACGGGCCGGGGCTGTTCCCGGGGCCCCTCTCCCTCCCTCACTCGCGCTGTCCTCGCGCTGAAAGGCAGAGTTAGCGGCCCCTGTGCCTTGGGCGCCCAGTCCCACTCCTGGCTCTGGAGAGCCCGCGCTGGGCTAGGGCCTGGGGGGGTGGCTTGGCCAGAGGTGCCTTGCTGCCGCGCTTGCAGGGAGGCTGGGATGAAGCCACCTACAAGGGAAAGCAGTGCCCTGAGGGTTGAAATCCAGGCTGCTGCAGTAGAGTGTCTAAAGCCCATCGCGTTCCTACCCAATTACTCCGGGGGAAAGAGGGGAGGGAAATGTGGTGGTAAAAACATCCTATTTCCCCATCTTGATTGTAACTTTCCCAGCTGGAGCTGGGCTTTTGCCTTGCTTTGGAAAGCGGGGTGGACTGAGAATACCTGAAAGTTGTAATAAATGGGGAGTCCTAGCAGGAGCGCTGCTGGCCTGATCTTGCGTCCCCCTGGGGCTGCTGTTGCAGGAATGTCAGAGCTGTGGAATCTTTGATTCTGTCTAAGGACTCTAGTCACCTGTCCCTTTGGGGTAACGTGCTTTAGTCTGTAGTGTGGCGTGAGAGATGTCACCACTTCGGTGCTAGCCCTCTCACAAGGGAAACGCCGCCTAGTGCTGGGTGCTAGCCCACGAGCTGACCGTTCATTACTTTGTGATTTCTTTTTCCCTTCAAAAGTTTGCAATGGAAATCCAGGGTGGAAAAAAAGAAGCTTCCACTCCCCTTACACACGCTGACTAACTGCTGTAAGTGGATATAGTTTTAATTAATTGATGAATTCAGCTCATGTCATTGATTAGTTACCCTCTGTACCCTGCTTTTTGAAAGCAGAAAGTGCCATGCTGTAAGCTCTGTGAGGCGGGGATTGTCTTTATTTCATGCACGGTTCAGTTCTGAGTTCGTTCTTGGTACCAGCCAAAATAAATACATGCTGGCTACATGTACCTTTTGTTTCTCTGCCCCTGTAGTGCTGTAGCAGCCTGGCTTGAAGGGGAGGTGGAAGGGAATCGACAAAGGGCATCTTGTAAGCTGATTGGTCCCTTCCTGTTACCTAGTCCCATAAAATGAGACCATGAGGTCACACAATAAAGCTAAGGGCAGGAACATTTAGACAAAATAGGAGACATGCTGTGTGAAGAATTCTAACTTCAACAGGAATGGATGGGGGTGTTTAGCATCCGCTCTATCAGCAGCGCCATCATACACTAGCTTTGTATTTCTGGTGATCTGGCTTCAAGCGTGGTTATACGTGAAATGAGTTTCATGAACTACACAGCACTGTAATAGCAGAGAAATTGCAGATAAGGATTGCGATTCATTGCTAGAGCTATGGCATAGGGGTACTATTCTCTTCATGAGGCATGCATAACTCCCCTTGGAGCACAGAACTGGAGTCAGGGATGCCCGAATTCTACTTTCAGCTCTGACACTAAAATCACTCCACCTGTAGCTTGTCTTCCTTATCGGTAATATACAGACAGTGGGTTTACACCAGAAACAATTTAACTCTAAAAACCTACCTTACAGGGCCCTTGCTAGACTTCATTAATTAACATCTTAAGTGCTTTTGTTAGGAAAAACTGTATTGAATAAGTATTTTATATTTACACCTGAACCTACGGGGGTTAAAATAACAGTTTCACTGCAGGGTTCGAACTGTGCATGAAGGAGATCTGCACTGCTGCTTACTGTACAAAGTTTTGTTCCAGGCATTGCCATCTGTGTTTTACTTCCATCATCAGTAAAATTCACCCCACATATGATTTTTAACGTTCTCTCTTAGAAGATGTTTCAGTGGGGTGCAACTTACATTTGTTGAAACAGCTAACCGTTTTATCAAATAGAGCGGTGATCACTGACTGGGAACTATCAGGCCATATTTTCAAAGGCATTTCAAAATGGTGCCTGCAGCTTTGCAAATGCAAATTTGAGCACACATTTTATCTATGATTTTTGTGCCTTCTCAATCTCTTTATGTTTGCATGAAAATTGTATTAGGTATAAGGTAAGGTAAACTCAAATGCTGTTTGTAAACACAGAAGCTTTTTGTACTTACAAAACCTTTAGGTGTGAAAAATAGGCACTTGCAGAATTATGGGTGCAGTTTTAGTGGCCACCTTGGAAAGTCTGACTAATAAAATTGTTAATACAGTCATTAGTAACTTAGCAAGAAAAATTCAGTATAAGTGGACATTTACAGGAGCAGTTAAGAGTAGAAACAAAACATGTAACTATAAAATATTCCACTGTAAAATCATGCTGATATTTCAGACATGAGCTCTATCATTATTTCTTAAAAGTTTTTTTTTTTTTTTTTTAAAGTAGATGTCTTCCAGAATTGTTCAGGATTTGACTATGGGCTTAAATCCATTCACTTTCATCATAGTGCCCAAATGTAAATATCCATAGGCTTGATGGTCATTACTTGGACACTTTCCCTGTGTTATAATATACATTGTTTGATTTTCGATGAAGTGTCAGATTATATGAATGCCTGTTGCTTTGCTTGGGAATTATGTTTACATTAAGATTGAAATATATAGATTTAAAAAATGAAGAGCTCTATAACCATGCTCTAAAGAGCCATATTTCACCCCGAAAGTATATTTTATAGAGAGAGGTATCTTTGGTGCATTTGCCAAGTGGGAGGGTTATGTTTTTCACCAACCCAACTCCAGGGAGCTAATTGCCTTTTAAATCTCTCCTCCTTTTCCAACCTGCAGCGGAGGCTTGTGTGAAATTTGCCACTGCCTTGCTCTCATTGTACTCACTTGACTGTTGTCCTTTCCTTTAGGAAACCTGCCCAAGGATGCAGCACTGCCCCTAAAACAGCACTTGAACTGAAGCAGATCAGTCATTGTGCCTCCCATTCAAAACCTACCCAGATCACTGAGTTCAGAATAACGATGCCTTTGGGACACTTAGCCAAAGGCGCCAGCCTGGAGAACCTCATTGAAACCTGCCTTCAGTCTTTTGGTGAGTGTCCTTTGAAACAATCATGTGTAAATGTTTTCAGACCTCTGTACAGTAGCAGTTTAGGTAATTTGTGAAATGTTAAGATATAGTCAAGTATTTTTTATATATATATATATATATATAAAAAATATGGATCTGTAAATATGTGTAATATATGATGAGAGTTTAGAATGATAACTTATTCTATTCTGGGAAGACACTCCTAATCAGTACAGTAAAGTTACCAGGCATTTTGAAGTGAAGTAATTTTCATTTCATTTTTTGTTACTCCATGTACAGAACAGAAAATTCTTTGCACATGGATGGATGTTTAACAAGTAGATGTTGCAAAATGGAGAGTGCAATATTCTCAAACTGTGTAAATGTGTTTATATCATCTAGTCAGAAATTAGAAGAGTTGTTTTGTGGGCTAGGTGCAGCAAAGTAGGAATGCTTGTTACTTAATCAGAAGAGATACTTAAAAAAAAATCAGCTCTTAAGGAGAAAAGATTCAAGTGAAAAGCCTAATCATATACTTTTGGGGTTATGAATTATTCATGATTTTTGCTTTCACCAGCAAAATATCTACATTGAAGAGAACCATTTAAGATGTATAACTTATGCAAAAAAAGACGCTTTCTATTTTCATTAGCAAACACTATTTTTGATATTTTATGGAATCAGATGGAGGGCTTCAAAGCCTTTACAAAGAATAAAGATAGAAATCTAAAGTATTTTCAAATCATTTGTTTTTTAAATGATGTATTTCTTTGACTATAGAGTACCATTTTCTTTTGTTACTGCCAATATTATAGCCTTCCATGCTATGTGCTGGATATTTCAGTCCCTAGCAGCAGCTTGTGGCATCCCATTTCTTTGTGGAGTTCACCTTTTTATAGCTGTAAACAAACATGAAAACTGCAGATTTTTCAAATGGAGATTAAGCCGAGGATGACACCAATTTTTCTAAATGTCCAACGAGCTACTTGTTGTCAATTGCAAAAAAATAGGCAGAGCAGTGGAAGTTGTATTTGTATGTATACATAGGGTGAGTTGCAGTTCGGTTTCTTTTCAGTGAAGGATTTATAGGAGTTAAATAAGGCTTAGTATTGATATGGTGCTTTACCTCTTCAAAGCACTCTACAAACCATAACTAATCCTTGTAACACCCCAGTGAGGAAAGCACGCATTGTTACTTACTGATTATAAAGAACGTGCAAGGGAAGACATATATCTGCAGAAGAAGAGAACCAACAATGCTTTTTCTCCTCCATCTAATTTTAATCTACACATTGAATTTTACTACGTAAGAAAAGCCATTAAACCACTAAAAAGCCCTCACTCTTGCAACCCCGCTGCAAATTACTAACATTTGTTTATCTCTTCAGACAAACTGAGCCAAACTAAGTGCTAAAGTAAGCCTATATATACACACACACGTGTATTGTATCTGTCTTAGCTCATTAACCAATCTTCTCAATTTGTACCTATATTTTTGTAAAAGAAAAAAGGATATGCATTTTATATTAAAAGATAGCAGAATGGTTGCAGTGACTTTTTTCAAATAATGTAGGTGAAATCCTGCCCCATTGACATCAATGTGGTGTTTGCCATGGACTTCAATGAGGCCAGGATTTCATCCAATATTTCTATTTGTTTTAGTCAATATACATATTTATATCAATTATATTTTAATCCTTCTAAATGAATAATAATGCATATGTAACCATAAGATTTATGGAAGAGCTTGTTTGAGAGAACTGTGTTGTACTGTAGAAATCCACACAATCTTATATAAGCCAAAGGCACTTCACAATCTCTTCCATTCAGTGAGCTTATACAAATAGTCTTTGCATCCAATGAAGTGGGCTGTAGCTCACGAAAGCTTATGCTCAAATAAATTTGTTAGTCTCTAAGGTGCCGCAAGTACTCCTTTTCTTCTTACGTGTTTTGTTTTCCTGGAAACTGTGCAAATCCTTAAAATATCTTAGGACTTCACAGTAGAGTATTTAAGTAAAGCATGAAATGAGGCTGGTACAACTACATAAAGACATTGCTTACAGAGGGTTCTTTCGAGGGTTAACTACAAACATCTTGCAAACAACCTTCACTGGAGTCCATTTCAGGAGAGGGGATGGGGAGACAAAATTTTGCTTTGTGATCAGGTTAAAAAAAACAAAAACTGTTAGATGCTAAATTAGTACAAGTCAGTCAGACTGAGTGAGTCCACTCTATGCCTGAAATTGCAATGCATGCTATCCAGTTACCTTGGACCGGGGTGGCCAACCCATAGCTCCGGAGCCACATGTGGCTCTTCAGAAGTTAATATGAGTCTCCTTGTATAGGCACCGACTCCGGGGTTGGAGCCACAGTCGCCAACTTTCCAATTTGCTGGGGGGTGCTCACTGCTCAATCCCTGGCTCCAGGGTCCACAGGTCCTACCCTCACTCCACCCCTTCCCGCCCCCTGCCATGCCCTCGCTCCTCCCCCTCCCTCCCAGAGCCTCCTGCATGCCATGAAACTGCTGATCGGGAGGTGCGGGGAGGGAGGGAGGGAGGAGGTGCTGATAGGCAGAGCTGCCCCTGGGCGGGAGGCGCTGGGAGCTGATGTGGGGCTGCTAACGTGTTACTGTGGCTCTTTGGCAATGTACATTGGTAAATTCTGGCTCCTTCTGAGGCTCAGGTTGGCCACCCCTGCCTTGAACAGTCACAATTCTATTCCAGACTGAATTTTTCTTCCTTCTGCATCTCAGAAAATCACTCTAGAAAACACTCTGATTTGCAAGGTTTTATAGATAACCACCCCTGATAAATCCAGTGCTGGAAACTGTGCAATATTTTATTTTAATGTTAGATCTACATTTTATTAAATTAGTATTGGAAGCACAGTAGGGAAACTAATGCTTAGGGTTACTTGTTGAAAAAGAGTTCTCTGCTATGAAAATTCAGAATATAATAGCCCCAAAAGAAGGCACACAACATACTTTAAAATGCACACTGTACATTATGCTATTCCATTAATATTTGCAATAGCACCTAGAGGTCCCAGTCGGGGATCACATCCCCATCGCGTTGGATCCCGCACACAGACAAAAACAGTTTGAAAACTGATGTATGTCTAATGGGGCAATAAAGGCTGGCAGCAGTAGCAGAGTGTAGGTGGGAGTTGACAGCCCTATTCCATATCAGAGATGATAATTAGCACAGAGCCAAGTCAAGTAGTCTTAAAAATGAAGACAAATAGTTTGCACTTGTTTTGTGTCATGCAGTGGAAAAGGGGAAACCAGTGAAGGGATGCAATGACTGAGGAAGATGATTTTTTGGGCGGGGGGGTAGCAGTGTGGTGGATGGATGTAAGGAGGGGTGGGGACAAGAGGACCTTTGCCAAGAACAGAAAGGAGCAAGTTGGAGTGACAAGATGTGAGATAAAAGAGGACCTGTATGAAGGTTTAGCAGTATGAACAGAGAGGAAAGGCCAGATCTAGGAGATGTGTGTGAAGGAAAAAGCAAGATCTAGGCAGAGTCTGGAAGTGTGGGTCCAGAGAGGGGGCTGGGTCAAAGACAATGGACCTCAATGTTAGGAAGGATGTTAGTGTTGTACATAGTGATGATGAAAGTGGGGAGGGCTTTAGGGGAAAGATCAAGAACTCAATTTTGGCTACGTTGAGCTTAAAGTGATAGCTAAACATCCACAAGGAGTTTTCAGAAAGACAGCTTTGAATTTTAGTTGGGAAGGAATGAGGGAGGTCTGGAGTGGAAAGGTAGATCTGCGGGTATGTCTACACGGCAGTGTAAGCTCAAAGTTAGTAGAACTCAAGTTAATAAACCCAGGGTCTGCTAACCTAGGGTTTGCGCATCTATACTCATTTGTAACCCAGGTTAGGAATTACGGAACCCTGGGTCTGAACCTGAGGCCCCAGCATCTGTAGGGCATTACGTGGGCATTAGTTCAACCACCCATATCCCAGACTTCCTAGAGGCCTTTCAAAATGTATCTGCTTTAGCCCTTTGTTCAGATGCAGCGTGAGAAAAACTTGACTGTCCAGAAGACAAACTCAGCCCATGGCATTGTGGAATGCTTTTGGTGGACTCCCTGACCATGAGTCCTATGAGGCTGTGTCTACGCTGCAAACCAATAGGGCTTGATCCCTGTGTCCCAGTTTGACTCAGACTTGGACATGCCACCCCTGTGTGGTCCTGAGACCCTGGATCTGAGTTCTGGGTTAGTGTGATTAGTGTAAAGGAGGATGGTTAGGACTGAGCCTGCGTTTGAACCTTGCACTGCAAGATAGACATACCTTGAGTCATACATGTAAAGATGATACTTAAAAACATACTACTGAATGAGATCTCCAGAGATAGGGAGAAGAAGAAACGGGCCAGGAATGGAGCTCTGTAGGAACCCCAATGAGGGCTGGAGTGAGGATGAATGGGATTCATCCTGCGAATGAAACACTGAGAGCAACTAGAGAGCTAGGAGGAGAACCGGAGAAGGGTGGGAGGACAAGCTGTTAAGAACATGGTTAATAGTTGACGGCAGTAGGCAAGTTGAGAAGGATGAGAATGGAGTGCTGGTCCTGAGAACAGGCCATGAATACATGAGAGACGTTGGTGTGAGCTGTTTCAGTGGAATAAAAGGGTGGAAGCTGGATCGGAGAGACCAAGCTGCAGCATCCAGACTGCTATTTTTCACGGCACTAGCTCAAACCTTGGTAGTGTGAGTCTACCTGGGATGGGAGACTCACTCCCAGCTGCAGTACAGTCATAGCTTTAGTGTGTGGTAGTTACAGTACTGCCAGTTAGTGCACAGCAAGCCAGCGTGCTGTAGATTTACATCCTGGCTTGCCACACACTACATCTCAGAGCAGACAAGCCGTCAGGAGAAGCAAAGCAGAAATGTGAGGGAAGGGATGAGACTGCGCAGAGAGGGAGATCAGATGGGATGAGTTGTGGCCACTGGGACAAGTGCAGGGATTAGCGAACAAAAGCATGAGAGAAATCACAATTTCAGTGATAGGGACAGGGAAGAGACGCTGGTGATGGGAATAAGAAAGGGACAGGGAGGTACCCTTGGATCATGTCAGTTTTCTTTTTGAAGAATGTAGCAAGACCCTGAGCAGACAGGAAGGAGGGTTTGAGTAGGTTGCAGGTGCCAAAAGGGGCTGAGGCTGAGAGATTGGGAACAATGAGTGTGCAGAAGTTGTGCTGCTTGGCTAAAGATACAGCCCAACATTAGAGAGTGAATTTGTAGTAGAAGCAGTCTGTATTAGTGTCACTTTTCTCATTATAAAGTGCATTTCAGAAGCACAGATAACAAAACGTGTCACCAACAATGACACTGGGTCTGAAAAAGAGCCTATTGAACCCAGTGTTTTCATATCACGTCTGTTCAATTTACAAGTCAAAAGAAGGGTTTTCCAACTGACACCCTGCAAACTCAACCTGGGATCTGCAACTCAAGCTGGGCTTTCTGCCTCTTACATCACTGCCAGCAATAAAGACTCTTGAAACCTCAATTTTGTTGATGATTGAGGTAGAATAGAAGCTAACTTGTTCTTCCGCAGCTGTATCGGCTCTGTGGTGCGGACAGTGTCTGATTTAAACAAAGACAGGCAATAGATATCTTGAATAGGACAGTTCCATTTTTAGTCACTTTTCTGACAGAAACCTTAACCTGTGAATCAGGCAGGCAGCAAGCTGTGGTACAGGAAGGGCTAAACACGTTTGATAAATGAACTAATTTTAAATACATGAGGCTCAGTGTTGAATTTTAAGTGCAGAAGGTGTGATATTTCTTCCCAGAATAGCCTGGCTGGTCAACAGCTGAAAGGATGAATATTTCAGTGGTGGTCACTGGATGATCATGTCTGTCAGCTGTATGTACACTGGGTATGGAAATGTGAACTGTTCACAACACACTCGTCTACTCCAGCTTCTTCTGTAATTATGAGCATAGCATTCTGGGGTTTGAGATCCATTATGTAGTAGAAATCTGTCATAGCTGGTAATTTTGTACTTAATTATATATGTGTGTAAGTAAAAAGTTTGGTGATAAGAGCCCTCCCCCTTTCCTGTGATTTTTGTCTCTCTCCCAGATAGCTCTATCTTTGGGCTTATCATGATTAGGGTTTAGAGATGTCATTAGAAAACTGCAACTAACATGTTCCAAAACTAGTGTAGATCAGGTAGTTTAGGCTTTAACACATACTAAGCTCATTGAGTTGAAGCCTACGGCTGGTCTAGAATAGGCTAAAACAGGGTTGGGCAAACTACGGCCTGCAGGCTGTTTTAAGCCAGCGCTTGAGCTCCCACTGGGGAACAGGATCTGGGGCTTGCCCTGCTCCAGCCAGTGAGCAGGGTTGGGCACTGCTTCATGCAGTCCCCAGAAGCAGCCACATGGCCCCACTCCAGCCATGACGCAGGGTTGGGGGCTGCTCCATGTGGCGCCAGGAAATAGCGGCATGGCCTCCCTCCAGCGCCTACGTGCTCCAGTGGTCCTCTCTGGTGCTCCAATGGGAGCTGCAGGGGCGGTGCCTGCAGATGGGGCAGCATGCAGAGCCGCCTGGCTGTGCAGTAGCTGGAGAAGGGACATGCCGCTGCTTCCAGGAGCCACTTGAGGTAAGCGCCGCCTGGAGCCTGCACCATTGAGCCTCTCCCCACGCATCAGTCCCCTGCTCCAGCCCTGATCCCCCTCCTGCACTCCAAACTCCTTGATCCTGGCCCAGAGAACCCTACTGCACCCCAAACTCCTCATCCCCAGCCCCACCCCAGAGCCTGCACTCCCAGCTGGAGCCCTCACTCCCCCCTGCACCTCACTCCCCCGCTCCAGCTTGGAGCCCCCTCAAGCACCCTGAACTCCTAATTTCTGGCCCAACCCCGGAGCCCTCACCCCCTCCTTCACCCCAACCCCAATTTTGTGAGCATTCATGGCCCGCCATACAATTTCTATTCCCAGATGTGGCCCTCGGGCCAAAAAGTTTGCTCACCCCTAGGCTAAAAGATATTTTAAGTGTGTTAGCAAAATGTTAATAAGCATGTTTTAAAACCCTAGTGTAAACAGGGCAAGTTGTATTTTAACTTACATTAGGTAGTAGAAGTGCCCATTAGAGTTTTAAAATGTATTACTTAAAATGTTTTAAAAACCACCTTTTCTCCTAAATACAACCAGCCCCTCGGGGGGGACCATAGGCTTCCACTCAAGCTTATGTATTAGGGTGAAATCCTGACCCCACTGAGGTCAGTGGAAGTTGTTCTATTGACCACTGTGGCTAGGATTTGCAGATAATGTCTATCTGCTTTGTCTACACTAGAGTTTCAGAACATGAGCAAACACCTAACACACCTTTTACTTATGTGACAAACCCTTCCGTCGTGCTTTAAAAAGCAGTGCAGGATTCCTCTGGTGGTGCTCTGAGGACCTTAAGACTTTGACATTTATATTGTATGCAACATTCTGTCATCAGATCAGTCAGCTGCCCAAGATCTTTACTTCTGCCCTCTGAACATGTTTTTCCCCCCTTAGTGCTAATAAGATTAAACAGTGCTTTCCTATTCATGCATTTCATCTCTTCTAGACAACCCGGGGACCCTTCAGGTCTCACCACAAACCTGTAATCCTAAATAGCAAAGAAGAAAGCTTATTAGAAAAAAGGATGCTTGAAACAGCTTCCTTAAATGCATGTCACGATTCACATCCCTAAGTCTGTTTCTTTTACTAAAGCTGTAACAAAAGGAAGAGCTATGGAAAGACTTATTAGAATATGTCAACCTACTGGAGTGAATAGACATATGCAGAGCTTGTCTACATTTCAATCATCTTCGGATGAACAAAACTGTGCCTGTTAGAATGGCTCAAAGTGGGAAGTACTTGAATCATAAGGGCAATACAAAACAAAAAGTTGTGGAATAGAGATTTTTGTAGTCAATAGGCACTGTACATCTCATTGCATTATGCATCTGACAGTAAAAATAGCTTCCCATACCATATGTACTACAATATAACATGGATTAATATAATTATTTGATTTGGTCCTGCACTTAGAAGCCTAACTCTGAAACTATACTGGAAATAATTGTTCAGAATTGTATGCAGTACTCCCATAGCAAGATATTTCACTTGAATCGTAAAAAACAAGATTGGTCATAGTTAGAGATACTGTGGTGCTTTGCAGGAGAGATAGGAGTGTTAACTCAGGGTCTTGGCCAATTTTTAAATTGGATAATTTCATTTTGTCCACAACTTCTACCTGTAAATTCACATGGTTATCGTATTCTTAACTTCCTGATAACTGATATATAGTATTTCTTGTTTAGTGTTAAACAGCACTTCAGTCACTGGGCAAAGTGATATATTTATAAGCACACCTTGTAGAGTCAGCATAACATAACTTGAGAAGCTCTTGAGGGCCTATTTGAATGAAAGCACTATATAGATATAATATAGTGATGTGAATCTGGGAATGGTGCTGGCAGTCTGAATGTACTTCCCTCTCCACCATACCCTGAAATTGATATAATTGCCAGTAGGTGTTTTGCAAAATAAGTTAAACATGACTGCACCTGCTCTGTAGATTAGAATACTTCTGTAGCATGTTTCCTCTTCAGAACTGTACAGAAAACTATTGATCCTCCACAGCACCTCCAAGAAGATGCATCTTATCCCTGTTTTACAGTTGGACAAACAGACATGTTAAAGATCATCCACTAGGGGACAAAAATTAGGCTATGCCCCTTTTCTCTGAAAGGTTTGTTCAGTTTCTGCCCTCCATACCCCCTCCCCCGCTTTTTTTTTTTATTTAAAGAAACAAACAAACCACACATACACCACACACACTAGTCCATCCAGGCTGGCAGACATGAGAACTAGTGAAACAACTTCACAAGAGCCAAACAACTTTTATTCAGACTGCTTACAACTATTTGTTTGTTTTGTTAACATGTACTTAATTTCAATGTCTAAACAACATTTTGGAGAAAGCATCTGTATTAAACATTGGGCACCCTCATCCCCTCAGGTATTGTGGAAATACTAGCAGTATGCATCATCTGACATCCACAGTAAACCTTCCAGCAGAACCAGGGAAGATCTGAATGGATGTCTGTGATACTTCTAAGATAAAAAGGACAAGCGGGAATAATACTCTACATGTTTCAGGCCTACTTTATACATCAATAAAAACACAAAGGGGCATAAACCTAAATTTTTGAAAATCCTTTGTAGATGGTCTTTGAGACGTGCCAAGAACATGTGGGTCAGACCAAAAATCCATCTAGCCCAGTATCATGTCTTCTGACAGTGGCCAATGCCAGGTGCCACAGGGGGAATGAACAGAACAGGTAATCATCAAGTAATCCATCCTCCGTCACCCATTCCCAGCTTCTGGCAAACAGGAGGCTAGGGAGACTATCCCTGCCCATCCTGGCTAATAGCCATTGATGGACCTATCCTCCATGAACTTATCTTGTTCTTTTTTGAACCCTGTTATAGTCTGTTGTTGTCCTAGAAGAGAGACTCCAGAAAGAACCACCATAAACACAAGCTAATTCCAGACAATCTTTGCTGGTACCATACAGCAACTTCATAAAGAAAAGTAAAATATTCCTCAGAACTGAGATACCTTTATCCCAACAGTATCTTATGATGCCTCCCCCTTCTCATGTTGAAGCACACAGCAGCTACTATCAGGAACAGGCACAGCAAACCCCTCCAGCATGCCTGAAGACTTTTATAAAGACCTTCTATCTTTCCAGGAGTATCCGGGGAGTAAAGGCAGCTCTGCCCCTAGTTAGTGCCTCCCTAGTGAAGGTGTGCAGGCAATCCTTTCTAATGTAGGAGAGCAAACAAATGTCTCCATTCCTTCCTATAGAAATAACCCCAAGCAGACTACCAAATAGCTGCATTATTAACCACCTCTCCCTACACTGCCAGGTAAGTTAAGCTAACCTTTTAACTCCCACTATCTTTCTCTACAGCCCATGTCCTCACCAGGGCTACCGTACCCTAAAAACCTTAGATATTTTGTTTTCATATTAGCGGTAGAAAGGAATATATTTAGCATTAAACACTTGAGAAATGCATGAAAAGCAGTTCAAAATAGGCAGTGTTTCTGTGACACCATCCCTGCCCACCCTGGTTAACAGCCATTGATGGACCTGTCCTCCATGAATTTATCTCGTTGTTTTTTGAACCCTGTTATAGTCTTGGCCTTCACAACATCCTTTGGCAAGGAATTCCACAGGTTGACTGTGCTGTGTGAAAAAATACTTCCTTTTATTTGTTTTAAACCTGCTGCCTATTAATTTCATTTGGTGACCCCTAGTTCTTGTAAAGTAAAGGAGGAGTAAATAAGTAAGTGTTATTTACTCTTCTCCACACCAGTCATGATTTTATAGACCGCTATCATATCCCCCTTTAGTAGTCTCTTTTCCAAGCTGAAAAGTCTCAGTCTTATTAATTTCTCCTCATATGGAAGCTATTCCTACCCCTAATAATTTCTTTTGCTCTTTTCTGAAACTTCCAATTGCAATATATGTTTTTGAGCTGGGGCGACCACATCTGTGCACTGTATTCAAGATGTGGGCATATCATATGATATTTTCTGTCTTATTATCTATCCCTTTCTTAATGATTCCCAACATTCTGTTCACTTTGACTGCCACTGCACATTGAGTGGATGTTTTCAGAGAACTATCCACAATGACTCCAAGATCTTTCTTGATGGGCAAAAGCTAATTTAGACCCCATCATTTTATATATATAGTTGGGATTAGGTTTTCCAATGTGCATTACTTTGCATTTATCAACATTGAATTTCATCTGCCATTTTGTTGCCCAGTCACCCAGTTTTGTGAGATCCCTTTATAACTCTTCACCGTCTGCTTTGGATTTAGCTATCTTGAGTAGTTTTGTATCATCTGCAAATTTTGCCACCATACTGTTTACCCCTTTTTCCAGATCATTTATGAATATGTTGAAGAGTACTTGTCTCAGTACAGACCCCGGGGGACACCACTATTTACCTCTCTCCATTCTGAAAATGGACCATTTATTCCTACCCTTTGTTTCCTATCTTTTAACCAGTTACTGATCCTCGAGAGGACCTTCCCCTCTTATCCCATGACAGCTTATTTTGCTTAAAAGCCTTTGGTGAGGGATCTTGTCAAAGGACTTCTGAAGTATAGTATATCGACTGGAATACCCTTGTCCACATTTGTTGACCCTCTCAAAGAATTCTAGTAGATTGGTGAAGAATGATTTCCCTTTACAAAAACCATGTTGACTCTTCCAACACATCATGTTCATCTATGTGTCTAACAATTTTGTTCTTTACTATCATTTCAACCAGTTTGCCCGGTACTGAAATAGCCTGCAATTGCTGGCATCACCTCTGGAACCTTTTTTAAAAATTGGCATCACATTAGCTGTTCTCCAGTCATCTGGTACAGAAGCTGATTTAAATAATAAGTTACATACCACAAGCCAGACAGGAAGTCAGTATCAGTGCTCTTCTCAGCACTCAGGAGTTCCTGGCCTCCTGTGCCCAGACCACTGGACCACACTTATTTCTCCATGGCCAACAATCTCTGGGTTTTTTTTAGAAGAATAAAATTTACTATAACTCTAGAGAGCCTTAGTAATTGCCATAGGCCCCAGTCCTGCAAAGAAAGCCATGTGGGCACCCACCCAGGCTTGTGTGGAACCCTAATGATTTCAGTGCATCTACTTGTGACTAGAAGGGTCTGCTTACACAGTTCTCTTCGCAATATATAAGCGCCCAAATCATAGCCCATAGCCCCCTGTAGCCCAAATCATCAAGAGCTGGTTAGACTTCCATGAAGTTAGACTTCCATGCATTTAGTTGTTTAAAAAAAGCATCCTGTTTGATCTTCCAGACATACATAAGGCAAACTTAGGGTACAATATATTCATCAAATCCCATCAACCTGGCAATTTTTAAAATATTAAACATTGACATTTTAAAAACAAAGTCAGACAGTTATATGTGAGGTCAGCATTCCCTACCTGCTCAAATCCTGTTGCCACTGATGGAAAGCTTAGAAAGTCAGCTTAATTCACACAAACTGTAACACAGAATTCTGACTCAAAGGCAGTTACGTATTTTATAAGTGAATACACACCCACATTGAAGTAAATTATCTTTATCATTTAGTTTTTCACTACTAGATCCACCTGGATATGGCATTTTGTTTATCTCTTATCCTTCAATTTCTGGGTTTTTCCCCCCCCACCTCTTAAATATTACCATCCTAAACTGAAAATTGACGTTTCTATTAGATTAAGTACTCATCAGTTAGCTCAGTTTTACTCTGTTTTAAAATGGAATTGATCTTTATGCTTTTACATAATCTTGGCATAATTCCATCAAATATGGCATAGAAGTTTTAGTTGCTTGGCAACAGAAATTATGTTAATAAGGAGCTAATGACATTACAAGCACAGAAGAGTTGTTACTGCTCTTTAGAATGCTAAATGCTAATTTAGTTAACTAAAGCTGATTGTGGTTGTAACAAATGTAAAACAGCCATTGATAATTTAACATTTTCCATAGGAGATTCTGCCAAAAATATGAATTAGTTTTTTAAAAAGCTGTTTAAAAAGACACACAAATTTATTGACCCTCAATCTTATTTCTTTCCTTTAACTCTGCATGTTGACTTTGGACAACTGAACTGAAAAAAATTCTACTTTGTAGGATGATGTTGCATGTAAAATATGGGATTTGAATATGGCGTCTCAATGATTATCTCCGACTGAAGGAGGGAATATACCAAGGACTATTACTAGTCAAAATATACTGACTGGATCGTCAGCTAGTGCAAGTGTGAATCGGTCTGTTGACGTCTGTGGAGCTAGGTCGGTTTACACCCGCTGTGGATCTGGCCTTCCATGTTCAATTTTTATGGAAGTGGTTAGAAAGGATGAAAGTTCTCCCTAGGTCCCTTAGTGAATGCCTTTTAGAGGAATCTGGGAGAAAAATGTTTATATCAGTCGAGGAAAAGGATGTAATCTCTCTACATTTCGCAAAAGTTTAGGCATTTAAAAGTGATGACCAATTCAGTCTCCAAAGAAAGCAGTACTAGTGTCCATTCTTTCCTCCAGCCAATGTGTGAAGCAGCAGCAAAAAATAAAATCCAGTTAATTCCTCTCGGGACTTCCCAGTGCATCCTATTTACCCTGTGTCTATCTTGTTTAGATTGTAAGTTCTTTGAAGCAGGAACTTTCAGTATTCTGTCTCTTGTACAGTACTGTCCACACTGCCAGTCCTTAAGACCACCACCACAGTATATTTTCTAGTACTTTGCACCAGTTTTAAATGACTCAAACAATGTAGCTTCCACATCCCATTGGAGATTATTACACAGTCCAATAGATCTTGCTGTTGGAAAGTTTTAGGCTGGAAAAAAAATCAAGACATTTTTCCTAAGCTTCTTTTCATCCCATCCCTGATACCTAGTTCAGAACTTGAAGTGAGCATCTGGGGAGGGGCAAAGGGGAGGCAGCAGCCATTAGGGGCAATCTGTGCTACTCATGCATGGGAGGTGGATTTCAGGAGTCTTGGAGCACTGCGCCTTTTAGACTCAAATGTACACAGAGTGAACTTTAAGTCACTGCCCAGTTGCATACATATGGTGGTGAAATGTCATATCTCCAAGTGAGGTTTTTCAGTAGGTGTCATGTCTTTGAAGTGTGGAGTTCATATGGCAGGGATCAATAATGTGACATCAAGATCTGTTTTTGCTCAGCCTTTGAACTTGACTCTCCTTCAGAGCATTTATTTTGGATAATTTCTATCTTCTATAATTCCTCATTTTGGGATGGATGGGATTCTTTCTCCCACTCCCCAGTGCTGATCAGCAACATTAAACATCAGCCTCCAATTCATACAAATATGTTAGTTCTTTAAAAAGCAATATATTGACAAATGAAAATTATTTAGAATAACCTACAAAATTAGCAAATTAATTATGTGTATTACTGTAGCTCCTAGGATCTCTAGTCATGGAGCAGGACCCCAATGTGCTAAGTGCTGTACAAACACAGACCAAAGATGGTCTCTGCCCCAGAGTCTAGAATCTAAGTAGATCTGGGAAAGATTTATCACTCAGAATTGAACATACTCCAACAAATCTGAACCAGCAATTAGGGGCACTCTGTGTGTGAAATGCCTATTGACTTTGAGGCTCATAGATTTCAATGAGAGTGGCCACAGAACTGGGACAGTGAGGAATTAGGATTTTCTCATGTTTTCCCCGTTCAGGGCTGCTAAGTGTCGTGTCTTATGTGACACTCATGTATTCGGCAACCATGTCATATTCCTGCAGCCCAGATGAGAGGTCATGCATCCAATTGGGCTTCAGTAATAGGCTGCAAATGCAGCTGTCAGCCACCAGTGGCCACTATGCTGGGGCAGCCAAATGGCCTCTGTCTCCCCTGCTGGATCAGTGGGGAAGGAACAGCTAAGAGGAGACACTTGCTCCTCCAGCAGCCAGGGAGGAAGTGGTGAGGGGTTCAGTACTAGTACCAGGCTCTCCCAGATCCAGGATTCCTCTCCAGACACTATCTTCCCCCCTAGTCAGTCACTAGTTTTCCCCCATATATTCATCTCTCAGCAGCCCCCAGTTTACATTCCAGACAGCCCCACACCAAACTTCCCTACTCAGCCACAAGATTCCTCCCACAATATACCTACCCAGCAACCCCAGCCCCAACACTGCAACCCTATCCAATTCAGCATGGCCAGAAATCCTTTGGCAATTCCATACTCCCACCACTGACCCAGTCGCTCTCCAAGACTCGCTCACCTACCATGACAGCCTCCAAGATTCTTTCCCATCCATGCCATCCATAGATACCAACTTTTGGAAGCTCCATGACCTACGCACACCACTGCTTAGAGCAGAATGTGTTGACCAAAGGCTGAAGTTTATGGGGACATGTAAATTATTTGAATATGCAAATTAGTTCACTATAAATTTGCATAAGATGCTAAAAGTTGGCAGCTACGGCCATTCCGTATTTGCTGTTCTAATTTAGACATGAAGCGAGAGAGTGGTAGAAAGGAGCTTCATATTATCAAATTGTTCTCATTAAGCCTTTTCCACTCCCTATCAAGTGATTCTTCTCTATTGCTATTTAAGTCAGTTTGTCTTCTTTAACTCACTAAACTTTAAGGTCCTGATTTTGAAAACTAGCACGTAAGATTCCCACTGACTTCAGTGGGAGTAGGATAGGAAGCTTTGTGCCTGGAATGTTTGAGTGTAAGTAATAGCAGCCAGATATCTGATTGCGCCTACAAATCAGGTAGACAGACATCAAGGGTGGGATTTTCAAAAGAATGAAGTGACTTAAGTACTGAAAGTCTATGGGATTTTTGCTCATAAGTTACTTAAGTGCTTTTGAAAATTCCACCCTGGATTATGGGGTACGTATGATAAGTTATATGGGAGGACAAAAATGCACGGTGGAAAGGGTGATAAGTTTAAAATTTTAAGATATTAGGTCTTAACAGTGCACTTATCATAGCCTCCTGGTCTCAGGTTAAACAGCAAGCTTTGGCTGCAGATAAGTTAAATACTTAAATGGGTAGGGCTCTAGTCAATTCATGGCCATGAAAAATGCATCACTGACTGAAATCTGGTCTCCCACTGTGAAATCCAGTCTTTTGTGTGCTTTTACTGTATACTGTACAGATTTCATGGGGGAGACCAGTATTCTCAAACTGGGGGTCTGACCCAAAAGGGAGTTGCAGGGGGGTTGCAAGGTTATTTTAGGAGGATTGCGGTATTGCCACCCTTACTTCGGCACTGCCTTCAGAGCTGGGTGGCGAGAGAGCGGTGGCTGTTGGCCGGGTGCCCAGCTCTGAAGGCAGCAGCAGTGCAGAAGTCAGGGTGGCGATGCCATACCAGGCCACCCTGACTTCTGCATTGCTGCTGGTGGCAGCTCGTCCTTCAGAGCTGGGCTCCTGGCCAGGAGCCGATGCTCTCCAGCTGTTCAGCTCTGAAGGCAGCAATGCAGAAGTAAGTGTAGCAGTACCTCACCTCCCTCCCTCCCACCCCCAATAACCTTGCGACCCCCTACAACTCCTTTTTGGGTCAGGACCCCTACAATTATAACACTGTGAAATTTCAGATTTAAATAGCTGAAATCATGAAATTTATGATTTTTAATATCCTATGACAGTGAAATTGACCAAAATGGACTGTGAATTTGATAGGGCCCTACAAATGAGGTATTCACTTCAAGCAAGATTCTTCCAACATTAACCCAAATTGGACTCTTCAAACAGACTTTCATATTATTAGTTAATGAAAATTTTAACAGGAAAACAATGCAAAAGAACCTGTAAAATTTTTCTTCCAGGCAGCCCCACAATGGCAGAAAGATCTGTGAACAAGTTAGAATGGAAATATGCTTCAGTGCTACAAAGTAGGGCAACTAGTTTGAAGAGATGCAAAGAATACTGAGCTGTGATAAAAGGAAGGGAGGGCAAAGGTGTGCAAGACAGATACACCTTCAAGTGGAAAAAGACTATATTAGCACTGAAACAGCTGATGAATGAGTACCTTGATGAGAAATCATTATGTCTCTTACCCTGTCCACCTAAGAGAGGACCTGAGACCAGTATACTTTGGAAATACCTGAGACCCAAATACTTTGAGATGAGGCTGAAGGGGAGACCTCTGTACTGGAAAGGAAGCTTACCTAAAGGAAATTCTGGTATGAGTCCAATAGAAAGTTTCAGATATTGTGGAATGTGAAGTGGGGCTTTCCATGACTACAGATCATTTTAGCTATTTAGATATTTTTCAAACAGGGGGCCAAAAGTACACAAGCTACCTTAGATATCTGTGGGAGATCCTACCACACTTGTTTTTAAACAAGTCACTTTAGGTCTTGGTCATAATGATTGCGGAAGAGCTAATATAACATGAAAAAATAGCTCCTTGATGTCTTTCTGCATTGGAAAACTCCACCAATGGTTGTCAAGTGATTTATTCTTTCAAATAGCAACTCTTTTGGAAAACAGCTAGGAGCGACTATAAAAAGGCCAAACGTGGTTTTGAGAGGTTTGTGACATAAAGAGCAGCTCCTGCCCTTTTATAGCCTTCCTGCCTTCTGTGTCATGTGACCTTCTGCTTTGTCTCAACAGGAGAGACCACTACCAGGTGATTCTTTTGCCAGTCAGCCCATCCCCTGATAAAGCATCCAGCCTTTAGTCTAGGGTGCTTCTATTTGAAAAGAAGACCATCAAGGTTTAATGGACACTCTATTGTTAGCCCTTGGACACTGCCCCTTGAAATTCAAGAGAACCTGAGAAAAAGCAAATAAACCCCACATTCAAAATGACACTGGAGAATTGTTACATGTATCTGTATCAGACAATTCATAGGCTGTACATATACAGATTCCCCAATTGTCTCACAGGGGAAAGGACACTCGAGAACTTTCATTTCAAAGTATGGGGTTTCTTGCAACACTCATGTTTTATTGGCTTGTTGTTTAGGGATCCTTTTGCATAGCTGAATATGGAAAGTGGGGTTAATATTCCTTCCTCTCTCCAAGATCCTGGTGAATTCTCATTTAATTTTATAGTCTCTCCTTTTTCCATTAGCTTCAGCGAGAGTTGGATCAGGCCCTGTTTGTGCATGAGATGGAGAGATATATGCCTCATGTGTGCCTGATACAAATGGAGCATGAATGGCACTTAGCTTCTGTTCCCTAAGTTCCCAACTACACAAAGGTTACTACTGTGTATGGGCCTTAGCCATCTTACAGCATGGATCGATTTTTTTCCTGCGTGCAAACAAGGTGCAAACAACAGGGCCAATAATCATGTTACAGGCCAGACCTTTTCAGTGCTGTCTATAGGATAGTACCCTGAACAGGATTTGGTCCCTCTATTCAAACAAAACCCAGGAATGTTATAGCATGGTTGTCACATGATTGGGTATCCTCAATATGAATGTAATTGTAATGTAAACAGAACTGCTGCAACATTCTATCTTCTGCCTCTTCCCCAAGAGAGAAAGAATCCCCCCTTTTAAAAAAAAACTCTAAGAGGCTTGATAAATGAGTGGTGCATCATGTCTGAAGCTCAGGTAGCAGAGAAGAAATGATGGTTTACTGCTGAAAGGGAATCTCCTGAATTTAGTTTGCATGCCCCACCCCTATCTATTAATATAAAGGCTGCCATAAAATGATGAGCAAATTCCTCTACCCAGCTTGATCATGACCTAGTCTGGATCCATTAGGCAATCAGCAACTTAGGCCCAAATCCTCAAAAGGTATTTAGGTATTCACTTAAATACCTTTGAGGATCTGGGTCTCAGTGACTATATCTGCCATTAGGAAGCCACAGCTGCGGTGGTTGCTAATTTAAAGCATCACAACTGCAGCAATAGGCAACGTGGGTAAATCTGCTGTATGAAAGATGGAGCAATAACCAGCTCGAGACTCCAAGGATGTAGGCCAGTCGGTGGAAAGACAAGTATAGCTTCAAGAATTAGATTTTGGTCAAGTTCTTGGGGAGCTGCTGTAAATGAAGCTCAACAAAATACTTTTGTCCATTTCTTTTTCAATAAGCAAACAAAAAGACGAACAGTATATGAAAGAAAGTGAAAGGTACCTAGAGAAAAGCTTCCAGAAATAGTTTCACATCTTGGTTGACATTAATGTAGCCATAATTTACATATAAAGTATCAGTATGACGGTTTGCACCAGATAGCATACATGTAACTTCAGGGTTCTATTTAGGAATTTCCAAGAGAGTGGGAGGCTGTATAGAGGTCTGAAGAGCAGACCAAGGTAATAGCCTGCTTTAATATATTTAGCAAATGAGAATTCAAACCACAGAATACATAGAGGAGGGGACATTTTTTGGCTAGGAAGTCACTGAATATTCAGAACACAATGGGGGAGGTAATTTGCACAGTTTTCATAATATAAATGTCTGTCTACCAAGCATGCCCACTGGGGGCATATTCAATCAAATAAAATGTGTGTGACGAGCAAGAGGCCTGAAGACGGAAGTGATCATATACCTCAAATAGCGACTTGACTGTTGGGGGGTGCTAACTACTCCCCACTCATCCTCTTGCTCCTTCTTTAGTACTTTGCCAACTTGTTGCAAGGGGCAGTTTTTGAGTTTGAGAAGGGAGTAAATATTTTAATTTTTAAGCTAAAAACCACCAGAACCATTGGAGTTCCCTTACAGTTTCTGCCTCACATTGCATAGCATCAGAGAGAATGGGGAGTTTTTAGCGGAGATTGATTTAAAACTGATGAGACAACATGAGGGCCTGCAATGCTATCTGTGGTGTTTGCAATTGAAGAGGACATAAATGAGTAGTACCTTTTGCGGGGCATCATAGAACTCATGACAGAGCCCCTTCCAACTTGGGTTGTTTCTAGTGTTCCTAAGGTTCTCTTTTAGTCCTGCATCTGTTTCCATCTGGAGCAGAGGTGCAGTACAATAGGCATGAGTAGGATGGTAAACAGTTTTCTGAGCTCCTGGATAAGCCTTCATATTTATTTTGTACTCTTATACATGTTTCCTTAAGATCTTTGATATGAGCTTTTGAGTACTTTGATTCTCCCACCTGTGCTATGGAGGTATGCTGCTTTAATTATCTCCTGGGGTCAACATTTGTAACACTACGCTCCTATGATTATATGAGTGTCTCCCACTATTGGGAGGTGGCTATTTAAGTCATCACAAATAGCACTTTGAAGGCTGCTACCCCTAGGAGTTCTAAGTAGTGAGTGACTGCAGCATCAAGTGAGGTGAACCTCCATGCAGCTATCTATGATTTTGACTTAGTTATTGCAATGTGTTCTCTAGGGTGATACGTTTTGAGAGCTACTAGGAGACTTCAGGTACTTGAGAAAAGTTATTCACCTTCTTAGAGGTTTGGTTACCGAGAGCATGTGATATCAGTGCTCCATGCCTGAACTGGCTTCTGATTCACTTCAGAGTACAGTTTAGATACCACAGTGATAAATAGGAACCCCTGTAGATAAAGATGTTGGTTATGAAATATCCAGCCCCAAATATGACCTCTAGGTGTTCCCTCGCTACAAGTTTTCAGTTAATCTGGAAAAAGAAAAGGAGTACTTGTATCACCTTAGAGACTAACAAATCGGATGCATCCGATGAAGTGAGCTGTAGCTCACGAAAGCTTATGCTCAAATAAATTTGTTAGTCTCTCAGGTGGCACAAGTACTCCTTTTCTTTTTGCGAATACAGACTAACACAGCTGCTCCTCTGAAACCAGTTAATCTGGGGCACTCTTGCTGTCCCCCTAGGGTTGAACTCTTATGAACTGGCAGCCAGGCCTCAGGAGAGGGATCCTGACTGTGGAACATATTCCTTCTGAGAGCCCCTCAGAGCCCAGATGTGGCAGTCTTCAGGACATGGTGCAAGGCATTTCTGTTTCAGATGTTCTCCCAGTTATTGGTGACTGGATTTTTTTTTTTTAATAGTGGCTGATGGTGGCAAATAGATCTAGATTGGCATGGTCTATTTTATCTGCCCATTTGAGTAGCATGCATACTGGTTGAAAAATTCCCACATCTACATAGCATATGTATTTTACAGAAAAAAGGAATGAAAGCACATGGGTTGTTCTGGGGTTTTTTTTAACAAACGCAGTAAAACAAAACTAACACTTGTACGCTATTTTGCAGCACTTCCTAATGTAAAATGATATAACACTGACACGCAGCCATTCCAATTTATTTAGTATTCACTCAGTGGTTTTGCTCAGCAGGGTGTGTGGTTAGTAACAGGTATACAAGCGGAAATGAAAATGAGTCAAGAAGCTTTCAACTTATAAATGTAAAAATAAACTGCTTATTGTTAGGGGGCTTATTCCTTCACCCACTTACTTCCCTGGGCCTTCTCGCATGAACAGAGAGCAACAATACCCGAAGTCCAAAGGTGCAAACAATTCGATGTTTACTGGGGTGAACTTCCAGCAAGCATGATTCCAGTTTCCTTCCTTAGTGTCCCCCTTCCCAGCTCTGACACCACAGAGCCTTAAACCTGTGTCCCTGTTCCCATTCCTGCCCTTAGCCAAACATGATTCCAATTTCCCCACCCCCATTCCCTGTTCCCATCCTCCACCCCCCACTTCCTGATTGACTGCAGACTATATAGTATTGTAACATGATTATTTAACCAATTATATCCCACCACCTTAATTAATTTACACCCAGCAAAATTAATTATACATCATACAGAAACAATCACAGAATCAGACAGAGATTATACAGTCAAACAATAGGGAAATAGGGACTATAGGGATAGAACAAAGAAATGAGGATTTCACATCCCAGCTATTGATAGGTGAGTTCTTGCCAGACAGGATGCTATCAAACAAAGTTTCCTTTTACATCTTCTAGGCACTTCCCTTTCTCTGGAGGTGATAGGAATACAATCCTGTCCTGATAATGCCTAACAGCCCAATAGCACCGTATTTCAATGTGACTAGTTTGGAATGTGAGGATCTGACTATTCGCTTCCCAGCTTATGGCTGCCTCTGCTGCTTAGCCAAAGATCTTAGCCTAAGCACAGGGCCTCAGACTGTCACAGTAAAAGAAGGACCTTACACCGGCAGACAGTGATTTTGATTCTTTCTTTTATACCTCTATAACTAGCTAAGTGATAAGAATACACCTAAATTCTAAGAGTATAGGCCTTTACAGAGAGGCCTGAACATCTATATCCTAACACTCATGGTTCAAGTGCATGTGGAAACATGCAAATTCTTACAACACTCACCTGCTCCATACGTTTCATGAAGATAAACTTAAGTAAACTGTGTAATTTCCTTTCATGAAGTATATTTTAGTAGTTCCTTTTCTAATCACACTATGGACCATGGCCCAGGTTTTCAAACAGGTACCAAACATTAAGCAGCTAAATCCATAGTTATGCTCGTAAATAAAGGTGCCCTTGTTTCCAGAGGTGCTAAACACCTGAGCGCAGTTCTTAGTCTGTGGAGGTTATCATATTGGTCCACAGAATTAAATACTTTGAGACCACTGTAGTGGGGGCTTTGAAGTCTGAGTAACGAGGTGACCCAGGGGATGTTTTACAAAGCAGTCCACAGAATAAGAGCTCTGAACTGGCATGTGACAGTTCTGGGGGTTGGATTTGACAGCTGGCCAAAGACTTCAGCAAAGAGGATCCGAAGGCTTTCAGCAGCTACTGGTAGAAGGAAGGAGCGGGGTGCGGGGGGGTGCTAATAAAGTGAGTGGTACAGGGTCTGCATGTCGATGTACTTTGTTCATGCCTAGGGCTGGCCTTGAAAGTGATCACTGTAAAAAGCTCAGTAGATTGTGTTTAGAAATACAGATAGAGGAGATATCATCAAAGCATTCAAGTAGACATTTAATAGCACTCACAATGGGAGGTGCTGAGGACTTTTCAAAAGCTGGCACTTAAGTCCATGAGGCCCCAGTTCTGCAAAGCACTAGTCCCATTGGCTTCAAAGTTAAATGAGTACTTAAGTGCTTTCCTGGACTAGGGGCCTAAATGGAAACTGTTCAGCACTCCTCCAGTGTCTCCATCTGTTTAAGCCACAGGAGATTATGATCTGCGCCTCCGAGTACAAGAACTGGGGGAGTTGTAGTGCTGCTGGAGGCACTGTGAATGCAAATGGTGCCACACTTAGAGAGGCTGAGGCCCTGCTTCACCACATTAACAGGTGTTGACATTCCCTATTGCCCTATGTGAATTCTGGCTGAAGAGCTCCATACCATACTCCCAATGCAGGCTGTGGCTTGACAGACACAAAAGTACAACTAAATAATGAATTAAATGCACTTTAAACACTAAACAGTGAAGACCCAGACCTCAATATCACACTTGAGAATAGAAAGTTTAATATACAGGTCGATAGACAGCCCAAGAATCTTTGACAATAAACAGCTCTAGATATTTCAATCTACATACCTATTGATTTTGTGATTTTATTTTCCAAGATTTAGTAAAGTAAAGAGTTTGAGTAAGTGGTCAGCAATGTCATGGGTCTCTTTTCTTCCCCTTTTGGGAGATTGGAAATGAACAAAAAAAACAGTCATCTGATATGGAAATAGCTTACTGGCACTCAACCTATTCATAACAGCTTCACAATTTCTCCTGCTGTTTCTTCAAGAACCCTAAAGTGGATTTCTTCTGGCTTCCAGCTGCTAAGATCAACTACTAGTTTCTTTTTTTTATCTGGATACAAAAAAAAGGCACCATCAGTTATGATGAATAAATATCACATTATTGCAGTAGAGATCTGGTTTATAACTGCCTCCATATGGGAACCTGCATTGCTTCAGGTCAAAATACCAATTGCTAACACTGAGCTTTAATGTCTTACTGGTTCCTTGAAGGGAATTGAAGCCTACAAACAGATGTTTTGGTGCAGGAGTCAAAATACTTTCTATCCACTTGCACACATGGAAACCAAAAGGTTGTTATTTGACTTTCAAGGACATTTCCATTTTTGGGGAATAGAGTGAGTTTATAGAATCATAGTATTAGAAGAGACCGCAGGGGTCATCTAGTCTAACCCCCTGCCAAGATGCAGGATTTGTTGTGTCTAAACCATCCAAGGCAGATGGCTGTCCGGCCTCCTTTTGAAAACCTCCGGTGAAGGAGCTTCTACAGCTTCCAGAGACAGTCTGTTCCATTGTCCTACTGTTTTTTATTGTTAGGGAGTTTTTCTTGAGATTTAATCTAAATCTGCTGTGCTGTAGTTTGACCCCATTGCATGTAGTCCATCTTTTTTATGGCAGCCTTTCAAGTTTTTGAAGAAAGCTATCCTGTCCCCCCTTAATCTCCTCTCTTCCAAACTAAACATACCCAGTTCCTTCAGCCTTTGCTCATATGCCTTGCCTTCCATCACTTTGATTCATCTTTGTTGCTCGCCTCTGGATCCTTTCCAGATTCTCCACATCCTTTCTATACATTGGTGACCAAAATTGGACACGATATTCCAGCTGAGGCCTAACCAGTGCCATGACGAGTCGTACTATCACCTTCTGTGACTTGCCTGCTATGCCTCTGTTAATGCAACCTAAAATTTTATTTGCTTTTTTTGCAGTGGTATCACATTGCTGACTCATGTGGAGTCTGTGATCCACCACAACTCCCAGATCCTTCTCAGCAGTGCTGCTGCCAAGCTGGTTACTCCCCATTCTGTATTTGTGCATTTGGTTTTTCTTCCCTAAATGCCTTACATTTGTCTTTATTTAATTTCATTTTGTTGTCTATAGCCCAGTTCTCCAGTTTATCAAGATCCCTCTGAATTTTAGCTCTGTCCTCCAAAGTCTTGGCAATTCCCCACCCCCAGCTTTGTCTCATCTGAAAGTGTGGTCAGTATGCTCTCTTACTTACATCCAGGTAATTAAGATGTGGAACACCAGGTCCAGAACAGATCCCTGTGGAACCCCCCTTGAGACCTCCCTCCAATCTGACATAATTCCATTGATAGGTACTCTGTGGTTGTTTAACCAGTTATAGATCCACTTCATTGTAGTTCAACCAAACCTGAATTTCTCCAGCTTACTTATCAGAATGTCATGTTGGACTATGTCAAAAGCCTACTGAGGTCTAGGTATATTATGTCCACCGCATTCCCCCTATATGTTATGGGCAATTCAAAATGGTCTCCATTCATTTATCTGCCTGCCAGAATGTTCACTGCTTCTCACTAGTGGTGAGTGCACCTGCACACCCTCACGGCCCATCTAACAAGGATGTGCTGTTAGCAGGCTTGTTAAGAAGTACACAAAAAATTCTTCTCTAAAACTGTCTGCTAAGGCTTTTCCTCTTGAAGCTGTCAAAATATTCAGAGATGAAAATCTCTAAAGAGAAAGTACATTTCCATGCTTTCTACTGCCTTCCCTTTATCCTGGGGGAAATGGAGCTGGCTCAGCCCCTCATTCAAGTCAGCTTATCCTCAGGCTGCTCTCATCAGTGTACTCTACCCCTAGGGGCCCTGTTCTATGGGCCCAGAGTTGCCAGAATGCAGCATGCTCCAGTCACATGTTCTCCTGTCTCTTCAGTACTCTCTCTGCACCAGGAGGAGCAGGAACAGATGGTATAAATCAAACTATCAGATTTATGCCACCAAGGGGTTCCCCGAACAAGGGGAATCTTCAGCTGGCTGCTCAAGCCCCCTTTCTGTCCACACTATCCTGCCAGAGCAGCGTCCCAGGATGTGGACATAGAATTTTTGCTTATCAAGATGCTTTTATTCAAAAACACACACTTAATCCTTTAAAGAAAGTAAGCTGTTAAGGCCAAAGTGTTTCTGTGCAAAATATACAACAGTCACCCTACAGCCACAGTGTGGGTTTCTTTTGCACAACCATATGCATCCATATTATGGTGTTTTCTTTTTGCTGCTCATATGCTCTTTATATGCAGCTAGGGCCCAATTCTGCCCTCAGTTACATGAGTGCAAGGCCTAGAGACTCCCACCCATGTAACTGAAACCAGAATTGGTCCCTTATAGATTGATATGTGATCCATAAATTAGGCCTGTCTTCAGGCAGACTAGCCCAGTCTCAGTGGAGAACAATATAGCGACGATATTTGTGGAACTATTAAAGGAAGATGTGTATGAAAGGGTTTAATGGAGTGCAACCAAAATGTTTCAGTTTACTGGGATGTAAATGAGTTCAGTTTGACCAGATTTAGCTTGATTGCTTATAAACGGGCTCATGGGTTGAGGAAACAACTAAAAGTTATAAATGATCCAGAAAGAAAATTAGTGCATCATTAAAAATGAAGATGGCTATTAATTCTAAAGCTTTAGTCAAACAGATGTTGAAGAGGGAACTATTGTGTAAACAATTTGGACAGTGTAATTCCAAAAATGGTACAAGAAACAAAACATACCACCGTTTGTCGGAGCCAGCATAACAGGCGTTACTCACCGTTGGGACACCCTTGTGCCTGCATCTGGGAATTAGTTCTGCCCAGTCTGATATCCCCTTCCTTTGCTCGCTCATGCCATGGCTCCTCTTGCTCTCTAGGAATTGTAATGCTTTGTCTTTGTGGATTGGCCCACCAACCACGTCACTATACAGTTTTCCTCCTTCCAGGGTAAGGAAGTCTCACTGGAGTAGCTGTCCAGGTGCCATTCCAGGCAAGTCTTCCCACTCTCCTTCCTAATCTGCCCTCCACCGGCTTTCTTTTCCAGCTCCCTCAGGGGTCAGGATCCCAGGACTTCTGCTCCCCTAATGGGTTTTGTTCTTCTCTCCTCCCTACACCCAGAAAGTGACTGCAAACTTCTATGCTATAGCCCCCTTCTGTTCTCCCTTCCTGGCTTTATACAAGCCCTGCCTACTCCTGCCCAGATGGGCTCCGTCTTCAATTAATGCTTGTTAGTCAAGCCTAAATCTCCCTTCAGGTGCAGCCTACTAGGTTAATTAGCCCCTTCTGAGCTACCTTAAACCCTTCCTGGGTGGTGTGTGGTGAACACCCCCTCACAGCCAGCAACCAAAGTAAGCAGTTCAAGAAGTGGGACATGTTTCAAAATCCCACAAGGTTAAAAGGACCCTAAATTGACTTGGAGGGGTTAGGGAGAAGTTCTAGGATGTTTCCTGAGTCAATAAAAATTGGCTATGAAATGATGGTAGATCAATATCTTATTTTGTCTGCTAGATGTCCTGTATTTAGCACAGGGAGAGCCATAATACAGAAATCTTCATTAAAGTGAGTGAGCTGAGGCACCAATGCTGAAGAAATTTACAAACTGTTGACTTAAAAGTGACCCAGCTTCTCCTATCTTTTGATGTACAACTCAGACACAGGAGAAAGAGGCTGAATTTGCATCCTTAGGCAAAGACTTAGGGAGGCTTCTCATCCTAGATTTTTGATTGGTAGGAGAGATTTCAGATCTGGAGTCCACCTTCCCCAGTTGGCACCTTCAGATAGCACCAAAACCCTTACCTGACATCTGCCTCTTCATTATATTGTTTTTTAGGTGGATTAGCCTTGACAACACCTCCATAGGGGTGATATGCAACCTGAAAATGTTTTTCCTCTAACAATATATGCAGCCAAATATGCTGCGTTTCTGGGGTTTTGCCTACTGTTTCCATTTTGCCTTCTCCTCATTAAGCATTGTTTCAAGAATATTTTTATGCTATTTTGGTTTTCAGCTGTTCTTCTCAACTTGTAACATAAATGCAGGCTCTTAGAGGGGAATATAGTTAAAAGCACTCGAACAGATTACATTTTATTTTCAAATCGCAAGTCAGTCAAATTTCTATTTGAACCAGCCAGCCTCTCCACCATCTATTGGTTGCCAGTATGATGTTGATGTTCCAACGAGCAGGTAAGCCCTCTATGATGACGATGAAGTTTGACATCGATGCACTACGTATGCCAGGTTTAGCAACAGGTTTTGTATCGATGTCAAAGCAACACATTCTCGGCTCTAGCTAATCTGCCAGATGACGTGGAGGTTGCCTGGTCCATGTTCACTTCTACCCGCAACCAATCTGCTGAGCAGATGATTGGCTATAGGCATCCAGCACGCCAACCCCGGGTATTGGAGGAGGCCTTCCAGATAATTAAATTGAAGGCCGCAGCTCACCAGCATGGTGATAAGTGCACTCGTAATCAGCTGAAGTGAAAATTTAACACCCTGGCACTCAGCGATCATGAGGCATATTATAACCAAGTGGCGGATGATGTCGAATTTGGCTTAGCCGGGGCGACTTGAAGCTAGTATTCCATGCCATTTGCAACCCCAGGGGTCAAGAGGTAGTCACTACAGATGGCATCCTGAATGATAGCCAAGGCCATCCAGTTAAATTGGATGATGACATTCTCTCACGCTGGGTGGAATGTTATCATAGTGTCCTGAATCATCCTTCAGCTGCCTCTTCTTCGGAGATGGGTGATCTGGCAGTCACTGTGGTTCCGGCTTCAGACATTTGTACTGATGCACCAACATTGGATGAAGTGAAGTGTGTCATCTCTAAACTGAAAAACGGACGCACAGCCAGTGCTGATGGCATCCCCATAGAGCTGCTAAAATGTGCTATTGATCCTGCAGCAGAATCACTTCTGGCCATCTTTCGTCTGGTGTGGAGAGCTGGAACCCTGCCAACCGCCTGGAAGGAAGGTATTGTGATCTCACTCTGTAAGGGCAAGGGACCGCGCAGTGAATGTAAGAGCTACAGGCCGATCACCTTGCTCTCCGTTCCAGGGAAGGTATTTGTGCATGTTTTGCTGGCATGCCTGGAGCCTTTGCCACACCAGAAACGTCGTCCCCCAACAGTCAGGTTTTACGAGGAACACGTCCGCATTAGATGCTATTTTGGCCCTTTACTTGTTGTCAGAGATACATCGTGAGTTCAGAAGGCCCCTGCATGTAGTGTATGTTGATATTAAGGCTGCATTTGATTCAGTAGACCATGTCACGTTATGGAAGGCCTTAAAGGGTGTAGGTTTCCCTGATAATGGAACCACTGCCCATGTTCGTCTGGGGAACGGGATGTCAGCACCTTTTAAATCAATATCTGGTGTTAGGCAGGGTTGCGTTCTAGCCCCTGCACTCTTTTGTCAGGCAATGGATTTCGTAATGCAGCATTCCATCAGGTTCATAGGCATTGAGATCAGTCATCTCTTGCTCAAAGACCTTGACTATGCTGATGACATTGCTCTTTTAGTACAGAGCCCCAAAGGTTTTGTGAGGCACTCCAGCATACGGAGTAGGAGTCAGCTAAGATTGGTCTCCATGTTTCATGATCAAAGACAAAACTGCAAAATCTAGGACCAGGTCCACCTGTGACTCCAATCTCTTTGAACAATGAAACCATCAAGTCGGTTTCCAGCTTTTGCTATCTGGGTTCTATGCTTACCAGCTCCTTCAGTTCTCACACAGAGGTTCTCCATCGGATTGGCATCGCAGCATCTGCCATGGGCTGTTTACAACGGATGTGGAATCAACATCATCTTAGTACGACAACCAAGTTCAGGATTTATTCGAGTTGTATCCTTCCCATACTGTTGTATGGCTGCAAAACATGGACAGTATGCCACACAGACTGGAAAAAGCTGAAGGCTTTCCACACAAAATGTCAACGTTGTATATTGGGCATAAAGTGGAATGACTTCATCTGTAATGCAGATATTTATGGTCGTTCAGGTCTACGGACTACTGGGGCCATTGTCCGCAGGCAGCGCCTTATGCTTTTCGGACATTTCTCAAGGATGCCACAAGACGTTCCAGTGAACATCGTTCTCCGTGCGGCATGTAACATCCGGGATAAAATTCCACCAACCGAGAGGTGGAGGTGGCCCAGAGGAAGACCCCCTATTAAATGGGTTTATCAAGTCTGTTCCCATGTTGGACTCTCAGACGGTCAAACCTTTGCGGTTGCGCAGGAACAGACCAAATGGCGAACGATCACTACGGCCGACTGTCTGGCTAAGCGTTGAAGAAGAAGCGAAGCCTCTCTCTCCAGAGTTGTTATAAAATACCTTCTTTGAATTTTTATAATATACTCGGTGTAATTATATTTGCATTTATGTAACAAATTTACAGTAATGTTAATTTAAACACGTCTGAAATACTTGATGTCCTGGATTCTTCCCAAGTATAGATACGAGAAACACAAATGTGTATCTAAAAACTAATAGTAGTACAGTGAATGTAATGGATAAAGTAAGAGAACTTGTATTAAGACTTTTGGGGCTAGATTTTTTTTTCTTAAGTGGGCACATCGCTGGACTTCTGCACGTGCAAAATCTCCTGATATACACACTCTTATTAGGATTGTGCATGCATAGTTGTGTGCAAGTGTAAATCCTGACTTGTGTGTGTACCCTAAGGTCTTGGGCATGCAAGTCAGGTGTGCAGAAAACTGCATGTGCCCTTTTAAAAATCTGCCTGTTGGGACCTACATCCAGTTCCGCTACTGATTCGCTGTTTGATTTGGATAAGTCACCTCACCTAACCTCTCCACCTCAATTTATCAATTTGTTTCAGTGGTTATACTCACTTGCTTAAAATTAAACATACGCTTATGAGCTTTGCTGGATTGGGGCCATTATACTTGTGTATCTCTGCAGGATGTTTTGAGGTTGAACTAATCTTTGTAAAAGGCTTTCAAATCCTTGGATGAAATATTTTATGCAAGTACAAATGATTTCTATGCACCTCTGCTTGCAAAATAATCTCATCTCACTGATGCAACAGGGTAGCTACTAAAAAGAAAAGGAGGACTTGTGGCACCTTAGAGACTAACAAATTTATTTGAGCATAAGCTTTCGTGATCTACAGCTCACTTCAGCTGTAGCTCACGAAAGCTTATGCTCAAATAAATAGTCTCTAAGGTGCCACAAGTCCTCCTTTTCTTTTTGTGGATACAGACTAACATGGCTGCTACTCTGAAACCTGAGAGTAGCTACTGTCTCTGATATTGCTTATGTGAACCGGCCTGATCAGAACAGGAAAGCTGAAAAAAACCCTATCCTCTTGTATGACAAGTCTTATTATGTTCCTGATAAGAATGCTTCACCTCACTTTTCAGATTCAGAAGGAAACCTATGTAAAAACAACCAGCTGCTACAGATAACACTGACCATGCACAGAGTTATCATCCCTTCTGAGGATGTGCTCCGAAAACTAATTGATCTATATCCTTTGTAATGCTCACCTGTAGTTATTAAGGTAAGGTAATACAGAAATACATTGACTGAACGGTAAGTAAAGTGTATACAACCTACAGGTCTATATTAATAAATTGGTGGATTCACCTCTGCATCTCATGATAACTGAAAGGCTAAATTTAGTGCTTAAGAAAAGTCTGCATATTTTAAAACAAACCTAGGCAGATGTAATCAATGATCTAGGGTAGAAGGTATATGGAGAAGGCTTTCCAGCAAATTACATGGCAGTTGCAATCTCAGACCCAGTATTTGTAATTATTTATGTACAGAAAGATCTTCATATTATGCTAACCTTGTCTATATCTGAAAATCATTGAAAGATATGCACACTGTGTTGAATTACCTTCTCCATGCAAATAAAAGTTAAAATGTTCCAAAAATGAAGTGGGTAAATTTTAAAACAATCCCCAGTCTAATTATTGTATTTTGGGGCCTCAAAGTTTTGTGAAAATATATTTTCACAAAATGAGTTTGTGGCCCATCAGACGCTCATAAAAAAGATGCTAAGAGCATGAATACGGGCATAACTGCTCTCTTTTATCTAGAGGATTCTTAGCTGTGGAAGATACTGCCTAACTCTATTAGCTTTACTGAATGTTTGTTCATAATTAATGGATCATAACATAATTAGGAACCAATCCTGAGAGACACCAGGAACCTCTGAGTCAGGCATTTACTTGGTAGAACTTGTTTTAGTTAGTACTTCCCCCCACAACTCTAATTTTTATTGGTTTCCAATTAGCATAGCTTTGCAAAACCGACCTGCCATGATATTAGCAGTCAGACTTCCTTAGATACCCACAATATGCAGCATCCAAGGTATCAGGCAGTTACTTTTTGGATTGTAGAATAATTGTCATTTAATTTACGGTTTTGCATTTCCTCAGAAATAACAAGATATGGGGCTCAATTCTCACGTACATTGAGCCATTCCCGTTTACAGTGTAAACCAAACAAATAGCTGACTTACAGAGGCAACTTGCTTCCCACGGTCAAGAAAACAATCCTGTTTTCAATCGCTAATAATAATAGTTATCTACAACTGAAGTAGCACCTTTGTAAGTGAACGCAAAATTATGTCAGTCACCTGTAAATAAGATAGATAGATATAGATATATTAAAGTGAGGGGGTTTTGCTCTACAATAGTAGAAACAAAGGGGACTTGATTCCGCACCAACCCAAATATACCATGTGATCAATTATAGAGGCCTCAATCCTCAATAAATAGGAGTTGGGTTCAAATTCACTTCAAGCTGTGGCTGAGAGTCCCCACTCCTTTCTGATCATTTTTTTAATAATGGAACAAAATAATTGTTTACATCTTCCCTATGGAACTTGGGTTTTCTGCAGTCAGGGAAGTAATTCACTTGTCAATTTTTAAATTCCACACACACACACACTTTCCAGCCAGATATATGTATTTGCAAAGTCAGTGGTGGAGTAAAGCAGATTTGAATGGATCAGCTAATCTGGGCTTTGAGGTTTTTGAAGTTGCCTTCAAATTTGCAGCTCCACCACTCTTCATCCCTCAAAAATACATGACCAGCTCTGGTCAATTTGCAGTAGATCTGAGTCCCATTTAGATTGATCTGGCCCTCTGACAGTCTGTAAATTATCTTCTTTGAATAGGTGCACAATACCTCATAAAGAGATGCATAAAAGATCTGCAGGAGAAAAATATCCATAATGCCCATAATATATTTTTCCTGAACTGATCTTCCATGTATACCATGGCTGTATTAGTAGGAGCATTGCCAGCAGATTGAGGGAAGTAATTATTCCCCTCTATTCAGCATTGGTGAGGCCACACATGGAGTATTGCATCCAGTTTTGGTCCCCCCACTACAGAAGGGAAGTGGACAAATTGGAGAGAGTCCAGTGGAGGGCAATGAAAATGATTAGGGGGCTGGGGCACATGATTTATGAGGAGGGGCTGAGGGAACTGGGCTTATTAGTCTGCAGGAGAGAAGCGTGAGGGGGGATTTGGTAGCAGCCTTCAACTACCTGAAGTGGGGTTCCAAAGAGGATGGAGCTAGGCTATTCTCAGTGGTGGCAGATGACAGAACAAGAAGCACTGGGGGAGGTGGTCTCAAGTTGCAGTGGGGGAGGTCTAGGTTGGATATTAGGAAACACTATTTCACTAGGAGGGTGGTGAAGCACTGGAATGGGTTACCTATGCAGGTGGTGGAATCTCCATCCTTAGAGGTTTTTAAGGGCTGACTTGACAAAGCCCCGGCTGGGATGATTTAGTTGGTGTTGGTCCTACTTTGAGCAGGGGATTGGACTAAATGACCTCTTGAGGTCTCTTCCAACCCTAATATTCTATGATTCTATATGTAAATTACCATTTATAGAATAAAAATAAATGTTCTCTCTGCAGTTAATATAAATTTAACACTTCAGAAATATTTCTCTCCAGCATTATCTCTGGTAAATCACAACAGTTACAGGCAGTTCTCCATAAAAATGGTCCTTGATTAATTTAGTACTATTTTATAACCTTTTGTTTCATACTTTAACGAGCTGTATGAATGGATAAGTCCTAATGAAAACTGGGAATAAAATTACCAAGAAGCAAACTGAAAAGCAAAGGTTCATTTAACTACTTAACACCTCTCAGCACTTGGTGAAATACGTCAGTGTTATTTATAACTGTCCTATTTATATCTGTCTTTCACTAATGATTTCAGAAGAATAATATGCATCAGAGCCCTGATCCAATGTCCACAGAAGGCAATGGAAAAGTTCCCACTAGCTTCAATCAGTGAGCATTGGATCAGGCCCCAAGAAATGCTGAACATGTCAAGTCTCAGATCGTGGGTGAACTGCCATGTTTTCCTTAACAGTTCTCTACATATCTGGATGCTTTAGAAAAGAAATCTTCTGGGCTTTGTGTAAAGATATGCTATTTTGTAAGGTAAGAATTTTTTGCATCGTGTATCTGTGAAATAAAATAAGTGATACAATGTCATGCTCGCTATTATTGTTCAGGCTGGTCATGTGGTGCCACAAATAAGAGTGATTTTGCATTTCTTAAGTTAGCATTCAAAAGAGGAATGATCTTCCACAGCCTTCCTTAAAGTTTTACTTGCACAGATCTCTGCACAATGGCCCACAAATCCATTAAAATCAATGGATGAATTCAGCTCCCTGTTACGGGTGCATAATTACGAACCTGAGCGTCCAAAAACCTCAGCACCCTCAACTTGTATTGACATCACTGAAAGTGGAGAGTGATCAGCAGCTGGTTGAATTGGGCCCTATGTTACCATACAGTTTTCTCTTTCAAATAAAGCAATGTTGAATAATTGGGCTATATCAGTATGAAGCACAACTCCTGACTGCATTCAATAAGGAGTTGTACTTAATCAATTGCAGTGTTACCCTAGGAAATTATTTCCTTTTTCCTTCTATTACATTTAATTTAATGGTTGATATTTTAGTTTAAAGAATGTTTTTATTAGAGAGTCAGCATTTGCCAACAGTTTTTGCATAGCACTAATGCTTTCATCAGTACTTAGACTAAGAAATAAATGATAGATGCTGGCAAATGTCGGCTTTTTAATAATGACCATTTTACTGTCTCAAAAAGGGGTACTTCGTTAGTGCAGAATGGTTCAGTATTTTACAGGACATTATGGAATTTTCAAATTGTGCACATGTAAAATTCACAAATGCACACACCTAGAGGAGAGTACACATGTCCATTTATTAGAGAAAACCCAGGTTGTGTGTGTGCCTGGCTTACAAGCCAAATAAGCTGAATGGAATAATGAGACATAATACATGCAATCTGACCACCTTATGTACAAGGCACTGTTTCTCAGGAAATACCTTGTACATATCAAGTTAAACTGTGTCACCTAAAAAGATTTCTATTTATTTGTGGGTGGCGGGTTTCCACTCCCCCACCCAATATATAATAAACAAAAATAATCCTAGAATGAGGCATTGCCTTCACTGTCAAACTACCTGATTTCAAGAAATTATGAGTTTGTTGTAGAATTTGGCGGTACAGATAAGCACCATATAAAGAAAAAGTAACAGGCTAGATCCTTGGCTTGTGTAAATCTGTGTAGCTTCACTGAAGCCAGTGGAGCTACACTGATTTACACAAGCTGAGGATCTGCCCAACATATTTAAAGGTCTGAGCACTGAGCCAGCTCACTGTGTTGTTTGATATATATGTATGTGTAGATACTATGTTGAGATGATCAGATACGTTGAAGTTTGTCACATACACAGTCATTACAAAGCAATAAGACAGAGTTGGTAGTGTCAATACAAGTGTTTGATTCTTGCATTATAAACTCTCTATTTGATAGAACAGTGTACTTTGGAGAAGGTACTTTGAAGCAAAATTTAAAATCTGAGTGACCAAAAGAGCATAGAAGTTATGAACCAGACTGGATGTTTGCCTTGCAGCATTACAGGTGTTTCAATTACACAAATAACCAGCAAAATTCTCTATTTTATTATTATATTTTCCATTTACAATAGGTATTGGATAACAGAGTTCTGGATCATGTTCAAAATGGATTCTAGTCTAACACACACCATGGAGGAATTTCAGAAATTGGTGAGAGCTAATGGTGAGGAGTTACACTGTCGCCTAATTGACACAACTCAAATGTGAGTGTCAAGGTTTTAATTTGTTTGGAAAACAAAACAATATTACCATCTCACTTCCCTAAAATAATGGTAACCAATCTCCAATAACTAGATTAGGAATATTTCCAAGTGTCCTATATTAGCTATGTGCAAAAGATCTCAGTTTACTGAGGGTGAAATTTACCTCTGTGCAAAGGGCCAGCATGTGACAATTTAAGTCCTATTAAAGCTCTCAAAATATGGCTTAAGTTTAACTAAATTGTTGCAGAGATCTTGTGCCAACCCTCTGAACAGGGTAAACTTCACTTTAAGGCACACAGAAGACTTTAAGATTTTGAAAGACTTAATTCCTTGAAAGTGCAGTGAAAAAGGAGAACACATTTTACTCAGAGTGTACATGGGGTAAAACAGTGGACTTTTTAAAAGCCAAAGTTCAAATCACTAGGAAGACAATATAGGGTTCATTTCATTATGTCTAATTCCTTATGTTATTTTATGTGTTGTTGCTGGTCTTATTATCTGGTCAAGGATAGATCCCAGAACACCTAGAAAAATAAAGTGCACAGGGGCTGTATCTCACATGGCTCTCTCCTGAGAATAACTAAGACATAATGGACAGACCAAATCCTGTTGCCACTGAATCCCATTGACTTTAATGGGACTGGGATTTGATCCAATGGATACAGCAAACTGGAGAGAGTTAAACACAGCAATGCTGAGGCGATATCACTATGGCTGTATTCTATTTCATAATGTAATTTTACTATCTTTAAAGAGTACTTTTAAAATGCAAGCTAAAAGCATTCAACAGTACTGTTGTCATAATATCTTTTATTGGACCAACTTCCAGTAAAAGATACTACCTCACCCACCATGTCTCTCTAATATCCTGGGACCAACATGGCTACAACTACACTGCATATGTCATAATGTCCATCATTCATAATGAATATAAAAAAATTGTTCTTTTGAAATTCAAATCATTCATTGGTTTTCAGCTGCAATAAATCATGCAACTGATACAGTTTTGTTTTGGGGGAAATGTAAATTAGTTTTCCTGCAAAAAGCAACCTCCATTTTCGTGTAAACTTTTTCCTATTTTTTATAAAAAGAAATTCCCGGGATTGGTCCCGAAAGCTTACACAGCGGATAAAGCCCAACACCAGTAAGAAAAGGAAAGTCTCACTTCTCTTTGATCATCTAGAGCCGGAAGAGCTATCAGACCACCTCACCTACCTTGAATTTAAGTCCTTCCGAAGAATATCAGTAAGTGATCAGCTTTTGGCTAGGAAAAACAAAACAACTAACCTTCTATGCATGCAGTTGGACTCACTTTCATCCTGATCCTTACTTTGTCTTTTCAAAAAGTGCGTGTATTGGGTTGGGGGAGCTAGCCATGGACAGAGCAGAGAGTTTTGATCCTCCTTATATTCAGATAGTAGATTGAATCAGGAAGGAGAGGTTGAGGAACAAGCAATGTCCTTTCACTCAAAACAGTGTTTAAGCTGATGCAAGTGGCATTGCGGGGAGGGGAGAGGGGTGGTGGTGAGGGAGACTGGAGAATGGGGAGAGCAAAGCACTACAGGAGCTAGGCTGCCTGATTTTGTCTCCCTGGGGTACTCACCCCACTATGACAGCAGAGGGGCGCTGCAGCACTTCTTTACAAGGGCTCCTGAAGAGCCCTGAAACCCCTTAAATATTGAAGTAACACTTTGTTTTAAACAGGCCAATGGGGGCTGTACCTGACTGTCTTTTTTTTTCTTTGTCACACTAAAGAAAAGGCCAGTATGGTTTGGTATTCTTTGTGTGTCAAACAAAAGAGTGCACAGCAGGTTCAAAGCAGCAAGGAGGGGCAGTGGGTATAGTTGATCCTTTCCCCACCCCGGAAATGTGTACAATACTGGTTTTAAAGCTGCTGAGATAAGATGCACAGCTAAAAGAACAAAGAGGCTCATCTTTTGGATGGTAGCACTAGAATCTGAAGTATAAGTTTTGCAGTTAGAGGGATGTTGAACAGATTGCAAAAAAACCTCTCCTAGTCATGCATCAGTGCACTTTATTTTAAGCTCCAGGTACGTGACTCCTCATGTGTTAGTTAAAATCTAACAGCCTTGGGACTGAAGTCACGCATTTATGCATAGGGTCCTACCTGTAGGCAGTAATAATACTTAACGATTACATAATGCTTAACATTTTCAAAGCTCTGTGCAGACACTAATTAATTAATGATTAATGGGAATAACAAGTATGATGCACAGTCAGAGTCTTGGTTCCCTCATAGTTCTCAGCCAGTTACTTAGCTGTGTAACATAGGTTCCTGCATACTTTACTAGTGATAATCTGAGATAAAAAATTAGTTCACTGGGACTTGGTTAGGAAAAGAAAATGCTTTATCCATTAAACAATGTGATTATTTAACTCCTTGCAGAATGCCTCCCTACTATAGTAGCCTGATCCTTGTCCCTGTTATGGCTGAGACTATGCAAATTAGATGATATAATGCTAACATGAGAGTAACTATTCGTACATTCATTCATTCTAAGGCTAGAAGTTACCATCAAATCATTAATGTTCATCAGTATTTCCTGTATTGTGTCCAGGAGCTTGTGTCTGACTATAGGATATCTTCCAAAAAAGGCATTCAGTTTTTATATTGAGAGAGAGAATCCACCACTTCTCTTGGTAGTTTGTTCCAAAGGTTAATTACCCTCACTGGTTTTATTTTTTGGGGGGGGGAAGCCCCCCCCGGACAACTGTATTTCTCTACCGCCCCCCCCCCACAACTGTATTTCTCATTTGAATTTGTCTAGCTTTAATTTCTAGTCATTCCATCCAAATGTGTTAATGTCTGTGTTTAATTCTCTGAGCATGTCCAGTGTGAACAAGATGTTAGCATTGCAAAATCACTGGTTTTAAGAGCTGAGCTTTTGAGTTTGATGGAATTGTTACAGAATGGTGGGATAATACATGTGTTTGTTCGTAGGGTGTGATAATCTATATAGGTCCTAAATCTCGAAATAGCTAAGCCATTTGAACTTCAGGACGCTTACATAGAATGAGAGTTTTTTTAGGCCAGTGTACTGGTGAACACCTTTTAATGGTGTTACAAGACTTACGGTGGTTTCCATTTTACAAAAAATACCCAAATACTCAGAAATCAGGTCTATGATATTTCACCACCTCAATGTCCCCAGCATTCTGGGCCGCAATTTTGCCATTTGAATTCCACTCCTTTTCCTATCTAGTTGTGGGATGCAACCTTGTAACAGGATGGTTAATAGATCCCCCTCCATAATTATCTAAAAAAGATACTAAGGTAGGCTGATGAATGACTGATATTCAAATGCTCCAAGCTGAAAACATCATTGCTCCAATGCTGCAAGCTAGAGCAAGAACAAAATGACCTTTGAACTCAGATCTCTCACATTGGCCATCTATGAGTCTATGCTGTTTTCAGTTGTTTCACTCAGCCTTTTTCTTGTTCAGTTTGGGGCAGATGAACTGTGTTTGTTCTTAGTGCAAATACAAATCGGAGATGAAAAGGTATGTTTATTCGCTCTGTGCAAAATTACTTTCCGTTGCAACCTTGTTAAATAACCTTAATAATAATTCAGACACCAACATTCTTCTGAAAGCTTGTCTAATACATTATATAAAAATGTGCCCAACATTATAGGGAAGCCTTCTGGACTTTTCCAGAAGGGAGAACTTCTGGTAACCAAGATAATCTAATCAAATGTATTCATTATTGTACTGAAACCAATACAAAGACAATAATTATATAGTTAAATACTGAAAAATTATCCAGCTCTGTAGAGTGGCTGCTTGGGTTCCATCCTGTTGCCAAATCTGGCTTTGGTCCAAAATTCAAACAATGGATGTGAACACTCTGTAAGCTCACAGACAACTCTGCTTATTAGTGTTAATATTTATTCCATTTTTAATTTAGCAAGGGGAACAAACCAAGGTTGTCTGTTGTCATCTCTGCTTTTTTACATGGATTTTGAATGGCTGATAGCTCTTATTAGTTTAAAAAAAAAAAAAGAAAGACAAAAAATAAGAAAGAGGCTGTAGGGAACATAAAGCATCTTGATGAGCTGACAATTTACTACTTTTTGTTACAGATCCGTCTCTTCTAGTTTCTGTTCTTATAGGCTTACTAGAGAAATTAATTTTCCACTTGGTATAAAATAAAATTTAATAAGTCAGAATTGTTCAATCAGGGAGGATGTTTGAACTAACCTTATTATCCCTAGCCTGATTCTTGCTTGCATATTTATACCTGCCTCTGGAAATTTCCACTACATGCATCCGACGAAGTGGGTATTCACCCACGAAAGCTTATGCTCCAATACGTCTGTTAGTCTATAAGGTGCCACAGGACTCTGCCGCTGTAATATTTAGTTAATTCACATCAGTCAATTTCCTTTGAAATGGGTGCATAGAAGAAAACTCAAATTTGTTTTCACTAACAGTAGAAGTCAGAAGTTGCTGGGCACTAGCATTCTAAATCATGATCACTTACATACCCCACAAGAACCTCCCTTTGAGAGATCCTAATTCAAAAGATGCTTGCTGCTTACTAACAGCTCTAAATAAAAAGACAACATACCTGTCACTTTGTCTGCCTTCAAGCACAGCAGAGGAAGATGAAACATTGGAAGCATTGAGATGGAATGGTGGTGGAATTCTATTTCATGAATAGTACATAGTACAGATTATGAGCTGGATTCTTTGGTTCATCACAGCCACTTTTTGCCACTCAGGCAATGTGAAGTGGACATATGTTGGCCAGAGATGGCCAGTAGAGAATTCCCCTTATGTAAGAGAAATCTCAACTGGTGTCAAGTTGTCAGAGGCATAGCTTCCTGTTGCGCCAGCAGTCCTCCTTTCATCTTTGGCATTATTGCGTGCTGGGGGAACAGGATAGGAACATGGTGGAACAGAGCTTTGCTACCTATATCTGACAGTGGCATAAGGTCATTTGGGGAGCATCACCTGGCTCCCAGACTGAAGCCGCTCTACCTCCCTGTGCTGAGAAGAGCTTAGGAATGGGGGAAGATTTCCGCTCTATACATAAATATAAAATACATAACATGTCACTGTATTTTATTTAGCAAGAAGATCTATATCTGCACACAGGCTTCATGGAATATACAAAGTCTGGATGAGGTTTAATTTGTTTTTGTTTTTTAGTTCTCAGATTACCAGAATTACATTGTAAACAGCTGCGTAAAGGAGAATCCAACAATGGAAAGGTCCATTGCTCTTTGTAATGGTATCTCCCAGTGGGTACAGCTAATGGTACTCAGTAGGCCAACACCACAGCTTCGGGCTGAAGTATTCATCAAGTTTATTCATGTTGCACAGGTCAGTTTCACTTTGGCCTTTTTGGGTTCGTCATATGTCCTTTCTTTGAAACTGTCATCCCTTTAATTATTCCTTCTTCACCACTACTTGTACTCTCCAGTGGGGTCAGCTGGGAAGGAGAGTTGGCAGTGGTCTCTATTTTTATACCAAATGATCGAGTATCACCTTATTTTCAGCTGCAGTAGGTCTCTCCCTTGAGACCCATATTGCAGACCCGTTTGCCCAAAGCAGCTAGACTTCCTTTTAAACCACTCAATACTTTTCCTTAACCTTCCAGAGGTGTCACTATTTAGAGACTGTATTTGCCAGTGAATTACTGATAAAGAGAAGATGCTCAAGATTCTCCTGAACAGGAACATTGAACATTGTTAAAATCTTACCTTTGCACTGAAGAGAGGTGTCCTTTGGAGAAGCTCTCTGCTTGTAGAATAAAAAGGCTTTTTGTATAAAGGAAGAGCTCACACAGCACTCCAACAAATGAGAACACTACTTGAGTATAAAAATGGAGTAAGATTGTTTAAAAATGATAACCAAGAATGATGTGCTACAAAGGACATTTTTAGGAACTCCGTAGAACCAACAGTACCTAGGCCCCAGCTAAAAAGGAAAGCATAGTTTGGATGTATACATTTCACAACTTCAAACTTTAAGTAATTGATATTGTTTGTCAATACAGAAGCTCCACCAGTTGCAGAATTTCAATACTTTAATGGCAGTGATAGGAGGTCTCTGTCACAGCTCTATCTCCAGACTCAAGGAAACAAGTTCTTATGTTCCTCATGAGGTCAACAAGGTCAGTATCGCTGTCCTCAGTATCATAAACCTACAGTTTAGATAACATCAAGTAATACAGATTGGACAACCTTCAGGCAAACAATTTTTATTTTTCCCCCCCAATTACATTTACAGATTAAAAGATTCCAAATATGTGGTGATGGAAGTGGGGTTAGGGGAAAGATGGGGAATTGGTGACTTGAGGCTGTATTTTTAAGGATACCTAATTAAAAATAATCTTAATTTGTGAAGCTAAAATCCGAGGGATTAAGTGGTTCAGAATCTGAAAATATTGGTGGATTGCTTTTTAAAATATTATTAAATGGCAGTAATATTTGTGTAAGCAGTTGTAAACTAGGTTTCATTTGAAGCCAGAAGATTTAGACCTTTAGGGTTACTTCCTTCTGTTTTGTTTTGTAAATCTTGGCTTGGCTTTCTGGAGGATAAAAACACGTCAGTGAACAATAACATGGGCTGTCTCTATACCATCTGAAGAGACAAATATGTTCACATGAATAAAATCATGAACACAGAAAATGCGATTAATTTTGCTACTTTGTTTATTTTCTTTAGGTGTTTAATGAAATGACAGAACTGCTCTCATCTTATAGGAACTATGACAATTATCGACGTGCCTACAATGAGTGCACTAACTTTAAGATCCCAATCCTTGGGGTCCACTTGAAGGACCTGATCTCCCTTTATGAGGCCATACCAAATTACTTAGAGGACCAAAAAATTAATGTGCATAAACTGCAGTCTCTGTATAACCACATAAATGAACTGATACAACTCCAGGAGATGGCACCTCCCTTAGAAGCTAATAAGGATCTTGTTCATCTGCTCACGGTAGGTCTCTAAGATCACAGAAACACTGCCTATTTTGAACAGCTTTTCATGCATTTCTCAAGCATTTAAAGCTAAATATATACTTTGCTACAGCTAATACGAAAACAAAATAGCTAAGGTTTTTAGGGTACAGTAGGGGTTACACAGTGGTCCCGGTAAGGACACGGGCTATAGGAAAAGGTATTTGATAATACAGACTGTTTGGTAGTCTCCTTGGGGTTATTTCTATAGGAAGGAATGGAGACATTCTACATTAGCAAGCACGACCTGCACACCTTCACTAAGGAGGCACTAACTAGGGGCAGAGCTGCCTTTACTCCCCGGATACTCCTGGAAAGACAGATGATCTTATAAAAGTCTTCAGGCATGCTGGAGGGGTTTGCTGTGCCTGTTACGGATAGTAGCTGCTGTGTGCTTCAACGTGAGAAGGGGGAGGCATCATAAGATGCTGTTGGGATAAAGGTACCTCAGTTCTGAGGAATATTTTACTTTTCTTTGTGAAGCTGCTGTATGGTACCAGCAAAGATTGTCTGGAATTAGCCTGTGTTTATGGTGGTTCTTTCTGGAATATCTCTGACAGGACAATGTTACTAGTTCTGCAGGGATGCTCTCCAAATTAAATAAGAGATGGGGGTGTGTCTCAATATCATTGTTTTAGTCAAAAAAGAGTAAAGGTCTAGAAAACATGACCTACGTGAGAAGATTTTAAAAATTGGGTTTGTTTAGTTGGAGAAGAGAAGATTGAGGGAGGTACATAACAGTTTTCAAATACATAAAAGGTTGTTACAAGGAGGAGGGAGAAAAATTGTTCTCCTTAACCTCTGAGGATAGGACAAGAAGCAATGGGCTTAAATTGCGGCAAGGGCGGTTTAGGTTGGACATTAGGAAAAACTTCCTGACTGTCAGGGTGGTTAAGCACTGGAATAATTTGCCTAGGAAGATTCACCATCATTGGACATCTTTAAGAGCAAGTTAGCAGGTTAGAGGATGGTCTAAATAATACTTAGTTCTGCCATGAGTGCAGGGGACTGGACTAGATGATCTCTCGAGGTCCTTTCCAGTCCTACGAGTCTATGATTCTAGTTGCTCCTAGAGTATTATCAAACTATGAAGAATTTTTGATACGTACTTACTTTTCCCAAATTGTGCTGTTTATTTTTAGCAGGTTGCAATTGAACAAGATGGCCCAGTTTTGCTTTCAGCTTACAGACCCTGTTTCAGCAAAGCAATTAAATACGTACTTAACTTTAAGCACATGAGTAGCTCTACCACTGGGACTACCATGTGCTCGAAGTAAAACACCTGTGTTACTGAATCAGGGCCATAGTCCGTCAGGTTTTCCTACAGAGCCTTGCTACGTACTGAATTTCCCCCAGCCCCACCCCTCCAAAAAAATAAAAATAAAAAAGCTTTTAATACCTTGTTTAAAGTGATTTTTATGTCCCTAAACTTTCTTATTTTCCATAACATTTTAGCAAAAATAATTTTATGTATACAACTGCAGTCATTCACAATTTCAGTGCAAAGCCTTGAAAATGGAGGGTGTTTTATGACTGACTGTATCAGATGTACATTACTCTGGGTTTGTTGTAAGAAGACTTGACAATAGTAGCTTCTCTCCAGCATTCCAGGGCCTGCGGTTAGCCTATTCCTTCCCCAGGCTCACATCAGCCTCCATCCTACTCCTTCCCATTGCCTTTAGTCACCTGCTTTTGCATCAGCAGACATGTCAGTTTGAAGAGGTGGTGGTAATTGCAGGGAGGAGTGACTAATTCATAATGAAAATATTATTTGACAAAATTAGCTTGTTGTTTTGAATTGCCAGAAACCAGTTTAAGATTTATAGGTTATTTGAAATTATCACTACAACTACTGCAGTAATAATTCTTGATCTGTAGGTTGTTCAGGTGGTTTTTTGCATATATTTGAAATCAGAAACTTGAGCAGCCTTGTTCAGTTTTGTTTGGACATGTCACATGCTATATTTCTGGGCCCTGCTTATACAAGTATGAGAGACACCATCTTGGCTGGTACAGCAGGAATTGAACTGGGGACCTCTAGAGCTAAGGGCATGAGCTACTGTAGCTCGAGCTGCAGCTCTCGATTGGTTACAGAGGGGGACCTGTACACACATTCCTTTGTCGGTTACATAAGCATAACTCCTAGAATCAGCTTTATAGCGTGAATTTGTATGCAAGAGTTCCAAATTTACTTCCTGTGAAAATTATCTAATACCAGCTGAGAATCAGTTATTTGCAAGAACTTCCTGTCACTAAGCTTATTTGCTGCAATATTTGCAGAAACCAAGGCAAAAGGGGGTGTAGGCAAGCTTTTTTTAAAAAAAAATTCTATCTCATCCAGGTGCAATAACAGCCCCCTTCTAAAATTAATGGTGGTAGCACCAGGATTCTCACTATGAATAAGCATCTCCATCTTCTGGCTCTGGCGTGTACTTACCCACTGTTTATGATCCCAGCTGGGTTTGATGAATTCAAGATGTTGAAACAGCAGATTTCAGGCTGACAGCAGCATAAACTATGTGCCGCCTCCTTCAGTTCCTGTGTCGGGTTCTCCATGTCCAGTGATGGACCCTTGCTGATGCTGTTTGAGGGCTATGATAGTGCAGTTCAACTTCCACCATTATCAGATTTGGTCTGCATCCCAGTGTCCCCTGTTGGTTGGTTGGGTTAGCCCCGCACATGACCCAAAAAATTACCCCCTTCCAGGGTCCACAAAAATAGTCAAAAAGAAGGAAAAACCCAGACACTAGGCTACAGCTTCTTCATCAGGGTCTGAGTGGACACTTTTCTTCCCTCTATTGGAGGGGCTTGCTCAGTCTTCCTGTAGCCCTGCTAAATGGTCCTTTGCTCAGCTCCTCTCCAATCTTCTTCCTTAAGTCCCTTTCTCTTTGACAAGATCAGCACCCCTACCCTCATCTAGTCTCCTCCTGGACAGAGAGGCTCACAGAAGTAGCTACCATCTCTCTGAGCTCTCCCATACTGAGGAAAGACCTTTTATACCAAACATGCTTTGTTAGCAGCTTACAGTTCCCATGATCACTGGACTACAAGTCTCAGGATCGTTGTTCTTGGATAAAGGCCATCTCACAAGAGTGAATCCTCACCCTACAGTAGCCTCATCGCCACCACTACTGCTCCTGGCCCTCTACACTTGCTCAGAAATATCTGCTGGTGAAACTTACATTAGACGAGTCTATCCCATAAAACAGTTCCCAGAAAGTAAAAATGGAGGGAATTCCAGAGGGTTGGGTTTAGCAGCCTTTGGGAGTGGAGGACTCTTCCAGAAATACATAGAACTGACACTTGGCCTTTGTGCGATGCGACAACAGAATTTTGGTCTTTCCAAAGAGATTATTTCCTTGTAAAAGGTAGTGTAATAACATGAGACTCAAATCTCAGGTGTAGCTAAACAAATACTGCAGTGTCTGGGCAATAATAACCACAGGAACTCCATATGGTGAGCCTACAGTGGAGTGGAGACCACTTATTTTCCTTGCAAAAATGCAGTCGCATATGAGACGTATCAAGCAATAGCAGCACTTCTGCATAACTGTTTGAATTATAATAGTGTAAAATGTTCTAAGCGACTGCCTGCTGGATACAGACTTATCGAGAGGGGTTAGGTATTCTTCTGACTTTCTTAACAGGCTACTCATAGGTAGAGAGCACAGCCTCTCCCTCTGAGAAACCAGTTAAAAATGGGTTTCAGAGTAGCAGCCGTGTTAGTCTGTATCCGCAAAAAGAAAAGGAGGACTTGTGGCACCTTAGAGACTAACCAAGTTCTTAGAGCGTAAGCTTTTGTGAGCTACAGAATGCATCTGATGAAGTGAGCTGTAGCTCACGAAAGCTTATGCTCAAATAAATTGGTTAGTCTCTAAGGTGCCACAAGTACTCCTTTTCTTTTTTCAATTAAAAATGGCTTCCCAGACTCTGCTGATCATATGGAAACCAAAAGAGATACCATACCACATCCACAAATAACCAACTCAGCAAGAAACTCAATAGTTCTTGGGAATGACTTCCTTGAATTTGTGGATATCGCAATAGTGCTAAAAATGACCTGTACGGCTTAGATAACTTTTCTCTTTTTGCGGGAGTTGGGGGAGGAGGGAGAAGGGGTCACTGAACTCTATAGGAGCCATGTCAATTCAGAGAGGCTAGTTAGACTACTTTCTTTCTTTACAGTTACATTTGTGTGGGTCATGCTTGAATAAAATCTTTACTGAAATTAATTCTAAATAATTAAAATATTGAAAAATAATTTTGTTGCACAGAAACCTAATTTTGCCCTAAACTTCTTGGGTAGCTATTAAAGACAAATCTACCAAAATAGAGTTTGAATTATAAGTGCAGACAAGCAGACATCTCTCGTGGATGTGACAGAACCCCCATTGTAATGTCATGGGGACAACGGACTGTTATCGGGTCACTTATTAACTCACACCGCCAATATCTGATTGTACTTGTGTTCATTTCTTAGGCAATGGGAACAACAGATTGGCATTTGGAAATGTGCCCATTTCAAATTGCTATCAGCACCTAGGCTTTGAATGCATGTTCCCCCAAATGTATGGTTTTGTAGCACAGCCTTAATTAACAATTAATTCACCAGCAAGTTGTAGGTGCACTAGAAACAAGTAAATCCACGGAATAACAGCAACTGCTTAGAGACTAATCCAGTTCTATGATTATTTTCAGCTGTCACTTGATCTTTACTACACTGAAGATGAAATATATGAACTATCATATGCACGAGAGCCAAGAACCAACCGAGCTGCAGTAAGAGCCTTTCCAGAACCTTAACAAAATGATTTAACAGCAATATACATTTCATCCTTGGTAGACACTTGGGTTTAGCCTACGGCTCATTAAAGACACTGATGTGTTTGTGGTATATTGTTGTTACAAACAACAGCATGTTAGTGAACTAGAATAGTAATAACAACTCTGTATACAGGCCTGCGTCTCCTCTCACTCTTACGATACCAGTGTAACTCCATTTATTTCAAATGATGTATTTGAAATATATGGAGTTACTCCTGATTTATATCAGCATGAGTGGAGACATCAGACCCATGAGTTGCCCCATTGATAGTGAACTCTAATTCCTCTAAAGCAACAGGCCTCTAACAATTCCAATAATCTACCCCAAGGCATTTTTATATTATTTTATTTTTCAATTTTTTTAATAAACACGGAAAAGAAAGCTGCTTACTGTGACACTCTCTCAAGGCATCCAGAACTGTCAGTCACCTTGTTAGCCCTCTGCCTTTACAAAAGAGAGATTTGCAGATGCTAAACCAACTGACAACACACTGCCACCCCAGTTGGTTAGCCAGCCAAACAAATGCCTTAGGACTCTGCCAGCCCTTACTTTGCCTAGCAGGTAACACTTGGTGCACCCCAGTGCCCAACCCCCTGGAAGAGCCTTCCCTTTGCTTTTCCTATTGACGTAATGTGCTTGCTTTGTTTTTGGCTTTTACCAGGCTCGATTGACATCTGAGACCTAGGCAGACAGATAAATCAACATTCCATTGTCTAGGAAAACCTTGCTTATCAGCCCTGCCTGGTTTGAACATATTTTCAGTATATACTCAACTGTGTAATGGTTACCCACACATACATCACACAGTGATTGTGATGACCAGCGTGATATAAGTTTTTTCAACTGACACCTTTCACAACATTCTTTACAGATAAGTACCATGACAGCAATGTGTTAGGTGTGGTAAGTCTGTCAGGCCTGATAGCAGTTGCTGTTATATGACAGTGATCTCTTTGCCATTATGCATTGAGGGGCTTTTAAGGTCACCCTTACATTGCATGAAACTGATCTACTGTTAATCAAAATGCATAGGACTGAATGTAGTAGCCATGGGGAAATTACTGCTGTTCTTGATAAATAGGTAGAAACAATAATAATTAAAAGTGTTCATGATATCATAGAGACTAACCATCTGTTATAAAGGAAAATTATGCCTCACTAATTGACAGTTCAAAACTCCTTTGACAAAGTCCTTCACAAAAGGCTAGTAAGTAAATTAAATAGTTATGGGGGGGGGATACATAGTACTGTCAGGAAGCAGAAACTCGGATAGAAAAGAAGAGTTAAATGGTCAGTAGTTTAACAGGATGGCACAGGCTCCATACTAAGACAAGTGTTGTGCAATATACTCGCTGAGCTGGAGCAGGGGGTGAAAAATGAAGTAGCAAAATTTGCAGATGACAATTTTTTAGACTAATCAAGACTGAAAAATCATGCAAGGAATTGCAGCGGTAGCCAATAAAGATGGATAAACAGACAGCCATGGTGGTGGATTCGTTTGTGTTGGGAAAAAACAGCAAAGAACTGCACCTTGGCAGAACTACTCACCCACCTTACTGGGCTCTGAATTAACAGTAATAACTTAGGGAAAAGACCTAAATACCACTGTGGATAGCTCAGTGAAGACCTTCCTCTCTGACCACTGTCAGAGACAGGATACTGGACCAACTGGGCCACTGATCTGCTCCTGGCTAGCCATTTTTATTCTTCTGTTAGACAAAGGAAAGAACTTGGTTATTGAAAATACTTGATGAGATGGTAATAAGTTTCTATAATGTTCATTTTAGCCTTTGACACCTTCCAAACCACCGGTAGTTGCAGACTGGGCCTCAGGCATAGCTCCAAAACCTGATCCAAAGACAATCAGCAAGCACGTTCAGAGAATGGTTGATGTAAGTGGCCATTTTACCATGTATGTTTGATTACCTCCTGTATATGATAATATATGTAATGAGAAGCTGCATACTGAAAACCAGACATCTTCAAACCTGTGCTGAGTCTATTTGCAAACCATGTTAAAACAATTGCATTGTTTGAAAGCACAGTTTTGTTATAGTAGCTGTAGTCCCATCAGGGGTATCAACTAACTGCACTGCTGCTTAAACTGCAACACACACTTGTTGTTTGCTAAAGTTTATTTTGATACAGTGTGTTTGTCACGGCTGGGATATGGGCTGTCTGACCGAGTGGTCAAAGCAAGAATCAGGCCAGGTTATATACCAGAAAGTCAGAGGGTGAACCAAGAGTCAAATGTCAGAAGGCTGGCAGGGTCAGGAGACAAGCTTGAGAGCCAAACCAGAGATCAGGAACCAGAGTTGGGCCAGGTCAGGATACCAGAAAGTCAAGCCAGGGGAGCAGAAGCACACAGTCCATAGCAAGATGGATCGCAGTTGTATGGACATCTTCCTGTTCCTGTGCTGGGTTTAAATAGGACTTTGAACCAATCAAGCTTCCAGGACTGGGGCCCTCTGTCTGTGTTCAGCTTCGATTCTGACAAGAATTAGTAGGGCTCTGAAGTGCAGGGTGGAACCAGATAGCTCCAATGAGCCCTATAGACCAGGATTCGTGACCCAAGGTCCCTGCCAGTGTTTCACATGTGTTTTCACAAATTGCTTGATAAAAAGAATTTGTCATGAGCTAGAGGAACTTTGAAAGTTAAGAGTTAGGACCAGATTCTGCAACCCTTATACTTAATAGATGCAAGCCGTCACATGAACGTCAGTGGTGTTACTCAATGGGCACAAGGGTTGCAGAAATGGCCTTAATTCAGCCAGGCACTTAAGTATGTGGGCAGTCCCACTGATGTCGCTGGGCTGCCCATGATCTCAGAGTTAAGCATGTGCGTAAGTACTTTGCTGAGTTGGGGGCCTACAAGAGAGAAGGTAACTTTTGGCTTGTCTACACATACAAGTTGTGCAGGTGCAAGTTATATTGGAGTAGTTATTATCAATCCAAGTATTTTGATTGAGTGCATTCACACTATTGCACTTGCACAGGTGCAGACATCACTGGGGTCGCACAGCCTTGTTGGCACGGAAGGGATTATAGTGAACATTTTAAAGGAGGGAACTAGGAGACAGAGAGGCAGTGGGGGCCTGGCAGCCCAAACTGAGAGGGTGGCAGGTGATGTTGTGGGGGAGAAGGCAGAAAACACCAAGCAGAGAAAGCAGGGGAAATGGCCAGTAGTTTGTGTAGAGGAGCTATGGGGATATAGAGAAGGGAAGGACACTTCTGCCCTCCCCCATAGCTGTTTCTGCCTGGTTTCAAACAACAAAGGCAGCAGGCACTGAGAATCGGAAGGAAGCTCCTGAGCTCAGAGCTGCCCTCTTGTATGACAGGTACTGGCAGACGACCTTGTTTTGGGTGAGAGTTTCTGAGCTCTGTTTACACATGCTTCTTGCTCCAGACAGCAAGGAAGTCAATTCTCTTAACTTCAGGTCTAGGCAAATGTGCTAGGCAATATAGCCCCTTTGGTAAACCCAAGAATGCTCTGAAAGGTTTGGTGTTCTAGTGGCTTGCAAATGGGGCTCCTGGGAGTTTGTAAAACATCTTAAAGTCAGAATGACTTTGGGACAAGCTGATGACTAGATAGGGAGTGCAGAAAAGTCACCACCCCTCAGTGCATCAGTCACTGCTGCAGTGTAGGCTAGAAGTGGGAGAATTACTTGAATTGATGTCGCTGTATTAATGAAACTGTGTCTACGGTGCTACTCCATTGATTTAACACTCCCTCCAATGTAGAGCTGCCCTGATAAAATAAGCTGGGCAACTATTTTGGTTTAACTACAGAGATCTAGCTCTGGGAGATGGTGTGTGCATGCGCACGCACCTAATCCCACTTTAATAAAGAGGGCTTCAGTGGTGCAACCTTTGTGTGTGGACCTGGCCACAGTGGCTTAGAGAGGGGGGAAAGGGGCTGAGTGTGAAAAACAAAGGGATTTGTGGAAGGGAAGTACCACCATACCCAGGCAGTGGGATTGCACACACTATGGAGCAGTACAGAATTTGGTCCATGTTGTTTAGAATTTACCTTTGGGTTTTGACATCAATCCAGAATGTACGATGGTTCTATAGACTTAAGCAGGGCAGGCAGCGAGAAAGGTCCTTGCGCTGTTTTAAAGAAAACCATTAAAGTTTATTTTACACTGAATGACTCAGAAGCAATACATGTTTTTGTCTGGGTATGGTGGTACTTCCACCATATTTTGATATATTTTGAACTTAATTTTTTCCCCAAAAAAGGTGATAAGTAAGTTGTCCAACTTCATTATAATTTCCTCTATTATCATCTTATCCAGTCTGTCTTCAAAAATTATGACCATGATCAGGATGGATACATTTCTCAGGAAGAATTTGAAAAGATTGCAGCCAGCTTTCCATTCTCATTTTGTGTCATGGACAAGGACAGGTGTGTGTCTGTGAACCTCATTTTTACATCTGTTTCTGCATGTGAGCTTCTTAACAGATAGTTGTTGTCATAAGAGATGTTAAAATCACCTTCCTCTCTCCCAAAATGAAAGTGGAAACGTAACTCACAAAAGCACCTTCTGAGTTAGTTGCAAATGACCTCACCCCCCTGCAGCAAAATCAAACCGTTGTCTGTTGTGAGACTCCAATACTCCGCTTAGACCAATTGAAGAAAATTGAAGTGTAATATCATAAAGAATCTTTTATTGAATTATATTCAATAACATTAACTGTATTGAACATTTTTCTAAGGTAAAACTGTGTCTCAGAACAGGCTTTTGTTGTTGTCATTGTTAAAGACCATGTAGAGAAATAAAATATGTTTGGCGCAGACCAGTGAAACCTGTGTTTTGATCAGATGACAACAGATTTGTGTGTTAGCCAAAAAATGTTCCTCAAAATATAGAAAAATGCAGCTGTGGTCATTTGGAGTTTCTCTGGCCTGCCAAGGATTAAAATTAGAAAGCAGAGAAAATTAAAATTTGACTCTGTCAGAAATGCGTGGTATCTCTTTCCTCCTCCTATGAGGAAAGCACGCTTTCTAACACCACATTAGAGATAGTAAAGAACAGCGTGAATTCCTGTTGGAAGGAATTATTCCCTTGCTTCATTTTTTTTGCTTTGTTTTGATAATTGTGAACAGTGTTCTGAAGGTGTTGTGAGGTTGCACTTCACAAGAAGCTATTTTGTTTAGTTGTATAAACTGCATTTTAATTCATAAATGAGTTTCTGTAGAACCCATGGCCAGATTATTGAATAATTCTGACATCTACGGCTGTTAGAAGTGGGGGGTGGAAGATGTAGTTAACTCTCCTTGTGCTGCTGGAAAGCAGAGCCCCTATTAACCATCTCTCTCGTTTATTTGCAGGGAAGGTCTGATTAGCAGGGATGAAATAACAGCTTACTTTATGAGGGCTAGCTCGATCTATTCTAAATTAGGTCTTGGCTTTGCTCACAACTTCCAAGAGACCACTTACCTAAAGCCTACGTTCTGTGACAACTGTGCTGGATTTGTAAGCTTATTTTTTAAGTACATTACATTAACATCTATTAGCATAACGATGTTTCTTCAGTCTAGTAAGCAAACATTTATCATTTAATATTGAAATCTTAGGACAATTTATATGTTTAATGTTACTGACCATGTTTCAATGGAGACGTTTCCCTCCTTGGTGGTGGTTTTGCTTCTCTAACGTTGCTCCTTCTGCCTCGTGTTCTTCTGGCTGCCAAGGCAGTCGTGTTTCAAGCTGCATCACTGTCAGGCAAGAGGTTCAAAGCCTAGCGCCTCCCTCCCCCAGAGTTTGTTGGGCCTGGCCCAGCACTGAGCAAAGCTGGGCCTGCTTCCTGTTTAGCAAAGGAAGACGGGCAAGCTGACTATGCTGCTCCCTTATGACTGATTCCTGGGATCAGCATCATGCTGTTATGGGGTGATGTCTGGTACGCGTTAGTGATGGCTCCTGAAGGCGTGTCACAAGCTGGAGACTAGGCTTTACACAAGCACAATAGACATGACTTGTGACACCCCTGCTACTCCAATTGTGGGACCTCTTTTCAGATCGGCAGACATGATTGATGCAAGAAAAAGTATCAGGCTTCAAAACAAAGGGGTGGGCTTTTGTCACATTCTTGTGCCTGGAGAGGGCCATCCGACATGCCAAAATTCAATGAAATATCTTAACACAAATATGCCTTTTTTTCCTTTGTGCCTGAAATACCAGCTCTGGGGAGTTATTAAACAAGGATATAGATGCAAAGGTAATTACTACTTCCTCTTCTGTTGACTGAATGCATAGTTGTGAAGGTGCCCTCAAAATTAATGATAAGGTTGTATAGCCTGAGGATACATTACCTTTTCCATAGCCTCACTTCAATCCCCCCCACCTAAGGAGCGTCTACTGACAGAGGAAGCCATGGCCTGAGATCTGGAGGAGGGGCAGGTGGCCCTCAGCCAGTTTGAAGTCATAGGACCTCACAATGGATGGCCCTAGCACTCTGCAAATCCCTACAGGATCTGTAATGGACACTCCTAGGGAAGCAAACCCCATCTCCCACAGAACTATTTGGGGAGCTCCACAATGGAAATCTTGCAGGGTTTTCCTTCCTCTGAATACGCTCCTGCAGGCTTTTGCATGGGAGAAGACAATGTGACCATGCAATATTAAGTAGCCACCTGGGCCAGTACCACTCTAATGTGTTCTGCTTGGCTGAGTTTTTGCTAGTGGGATATCTTCAGTATAAAAGTGGGTTTGAATGGTACATTGCACAGGGATGCAGTTGAGTATATTTACCATCCATTTGTGGTTTCATACCATGCCTTACAGAACATGTAAGAAGGCCTCTGCAGTTTCCTGGGGAGGTAATACAGTGTGGGAACGGATCTCAGATGCTGCAGCAAAACCACTAAATGCTACAAACCTTGTTTTACTTGTTTACAGACTGTGGAATGAACTGTCACAAGCAATGCAAAGACCTGGTTGTATTTGAGTGCAAGAAAAGATCCAAAAGCATGACTGCTGATAACAGCCCGACCTCAGCCCTCGCTTCTAGCCTCTGCCCTGTAGGAGTCAAAGAGCAATTCCATGGTGAGGAAGGTTCAGATATCTAAGATCAAAGTGCCATATAGGACCCCTCCTTTATCCCCTCCCCCAACATGTTGATTAATTGAATACCTGGGTGGTATGTGAAGCTTCCCCTAGGAGAGGCTAGCTCCCTGTCCCGCCTCTTCCACCTGCAGCCCTGCCCACGCTACCCCCTGCTCCGCCCAGGCCCCCTCCCTTGTGAGGGCCCCAGCATCTGCCACATTTCTCCTACCCTTACCCCTCCCCACCGAGGCCCCCGCCACTCAAGATCTCCACATCCCTCCTCTTCTCCACCCCCTCTTCCCTGATGCCCCCACGACTCAAGCTCTCTGCATCCCTCCTCTCCTCCATGTCCCTGGTCCTGCAGGGGTGGGGGTGGGGGGGTGAGGAGGGATGTGACGAGTGGCAGGTGGCCGGGTCTTGCGGGGAGGAGGTGGAGGAGAGTTGCGACGCAGTGGCTGTGCAGGCAGCCTTGCAGGGAAGAGTGGGGTGGAGGAGAGGACTTGGGGGGAGGAGAGTAGGGACATGGCAAGCAGCGGGGACCTGTGGAGGGGCAAGGAGAGGAGAGACTCACCAGGCAGTGGCGGGGGTCTCGGGGAAGGGGCAGAGCAGGGAGCTGTGCCAGGGAAGGCTTATACCTGCCTCTCATGATTGAATAGCATTAGTTAATAAACACTAGAATTCATTAACAACAACATATTGACTAGTATCAGAGGGGTCACCGTATAAGTCTGGACTGGGGCTAGAGCCAGACATAAGTAAACCTAGGTCTGGGTGCACCCACCACTATTCCTCTCCTGCTCACAATATTGCTAATTATTTCAGGCCTGGTCATTTCCTGAGCAGAGACCTCCAGTTGTGTGAAATTGAATGACGTGCACAAATTCCCACAAGAGCTGAGCCAAGACGTTGTCCAACTTTTCTGAGCTGTGACTCAGAGGATCTGAGCCCAGCTATCTAGAAGTGAAAGGCTGATGTGTTAACTAATTGTGCCACCTTGTGACAAGCAGATTGCAGTGTGCTCTAGTTTCTACCACTTGGCAGGAAGCAATTGCAATATTAAATAAGTGGCTCAGAGTTAAATTCAAGTTTTGCTTCTGGGTTTCTAAAATCAACTCATGTACATATCAGTGCACCAAGAAAATTAAAAGCCATAATTACATTCTTTTCTTCATTTCCCTACGTGATTTCAAACTCCCTCTTGGTCACCTTAACCTTCACTGACCCCCTTACATTAATACTCAGTTGTACAGATCTTTATTAACTGCCCATGCTTTCCTGCCTATTTCAATCCAGGAAACATGGCTTAATCTCAGATTTAATAAGTTAAGCATCCAAAAGAAGTAGTGTTTCTTTTTTGACTTGGATTTCCCCAAGGTATTCGCTCTCATCATCTTTGAGCTCTCCTGCTCTTTGCGCATTGCCTGTGTCTGTAAATCTGCCTGTAACCACACCCCCAGCATTGCCCATGTACACCACTGCCTCAATTGCTCTGATGGGGGAGTTCTCACCCATGCCTCCATATAAAGATGTAAACGTTTCACAGTGATGGTAATTAACCATTGGAACAGTTTACTGAGGGTCATGGTGGATTCTCCATTGCTAGCAATCTTTAAACAAAGGCTGGAGGTTTTTCTAAACAATATGCACTAGGAATTATTTTTGGGAAGTTCTATGGCCTGTGTGATAAAGGAGGGCAGGCTAGATTATCACAGGGGCCCCTTCTGGCCTTGGAAGCTATCAGGCTGCTCTCACTGACCTGCTCTATGGTCTCCCTCAGGCCCATCTCTCTCCAGCCTCCAGAACATGCAGGGCTGTAACACATGCAGATATGGCCATCCATCTTGCCCCAGGTACAAAGAGCCACAGCTGCATCCTTCATTAGCTTCACTGACTCCCCCGTTCATTTAAAAGTTCTCAAATTGTCTCCATTTCTCACCTCAAGTGCTTGCCCTACATAGTTACTACAGTCAGATTTGCCTCTTTCCCTTCCTTTTCCCCTGCCTGTACACACATCTAGTCACAGCCTCATCTTCTCACGTCCCATTCATGCGCCACTCCTGAAGAGAAAGTTTTCTCTGAAGTTCTGCCATCTGGACTGGCTCCCCTGTATCTCTCACCTGATCAGCTCTTCAACCATTTTCAAATCTCACGGGAAGACCTCTCTTTTCCACTCTGCTTCTTGTTTGACACCCCAGAGGTTCGCAGGGTTGTATACAGATAGTGGGGCAGGGCCAGGGATGTTCAGTTTTGTTCAGTAAGAAAGTTGGCAACCCTACCTGAAAGCAACAGCTTCTGGTCCCACAATCATGGATTTCCCAGCCTCCACAGAGCTCGCCTTCTCTGTGCCAGCTAGGGCTAACCCCCGAGTGCTCCCTGCAGTATCCAGTCCCTCTCACTGGACACTCACAATAATTATCAGGTAAGCGGTCCCCAAAGCAACAATGTACAAACAGCTTGGCTGGTACATCTCAGGATGTGATCCTTTTATAACACAACAGCAGTGTAATCTATTTCTATGCTTATTAACAAAGATTATGATTTTAGAGATATTGATACAGGATAATGAGTGGAAACAGAACTGATTACACATATAAAACAAAACATAAAATGCAATCCAAGGTCTACACTTATTAATAGTTACCTTTCCTGTTTTATAAAGTAGATCTTCTCCCAAGGATTCAGTTATGAAAGAGCTGCTGGTTTTCAGTCAAAACCAGGACCCAAGTTTTCATAACGATCGCAACACCCTTCAAGGGGTTTCCTCAGTAAGGGGATACCAAAATGAGAAATAAAAGGAGAAGCAAAAAGCCAAACTCATTGTTTTGACCCCTCAGTCAGGATTGCCCCTTCACCCCCGCATTGTGATGCCTCCAAGTTGTCTTCAGATCCTTCTGCTGATTTGAAATGCAAATATAGCTCCCATTGTGTTTGGCTTACAGTGCTTAATCTACATATTAACCTAGGCAGACTCGTGAACATACATGCCTTTGTCTGGCAAAACCAGTTCTTCACTTCTACTGGGGAATTACACCTTGATACAAACCAAAAGGACATAGTTTCAATATAGAGACATAATTTTTTACATATAATCAGTACATAGATATCACAACAATATTAATGATCAGCAAAATATTGGCTTTCATTTAAGATTTCACACAACATGCTTTACTGATAAATGCCATGACAGCAACCTCTTAGGTGTAGTGAGTTTAGCAGGCCCAGCAGCAGTTGCTGTTACAGAACAGTGAGCCCTTTGCCAGCTGGTGTGGAGGAGCTCTTAAGGTCACACTCTTACCTCTCCATTTCTCACTCCTTCTGCTTTCATTTATTGCTTTCATTTTGTAACTGTTGTTTAACTCGGCAAACCATTCTGGGATCACTTACATGAAAGACACTGCAAAATGAAGTATTTCATTGCACCAGTTTTAGAGGGGTAAGTTAACACAAAGACTGTGATTTTTTTCCCCAAGGCCATGGGGAAAGGAAGAGTATGTAAAGGTATAGAGAGGTTGTTTTACTTTGTATTTGGCACTGGTCTGACCACTGCTGGAATACTGTGTCCAGTTCTGGAGTCCACAATTCAAGAGGGATGTTGATAAATTGGAGAGGGTTCAGAGAAGAGCCCAGAGAATGATTAAAAGATTAGAAAACATCCTTGCAGTGGCAGATGCAAAGAGCTCAATCTACTTAGCTTACAAAGAGAAGGCTAACTCGTTTACGTTCTCTAAGTACCTGCATGGGGAACAAATATTTAATAACGGGCTCTTCAATCAAGCAGACAAGAGGTATAACATGATTGAATGGCTGGCAGTTGAAGCTAGACTAATTCAGACGGGAAGTAAGGTGTACATTTTTAACAGTGAGTGTAATGAACCATTGGAACAATTTCCCATTCTCCGTCAGTGGTAATTTTAAAATCAAGATTGGATGGTTTTCTAAAAGATCTGCTGCAGGAATTATTAGGAGGAAGTTCTCTAGTGTGTATTATTTCATTTTCATTCATAGTACATAAAAGGTTGTTGCAAGGAGGAGGGAGAAAATTGTTCTTAACTGCTGAGGATAGGACAAGAAGCAATGGGCTTAAATTGCAGCAAGGGCAGTTTAGGCTGGACATTAGGAGAAACTTCCTAACTGTCAGTATGGTTAAGCACTGGAATAAATTGCCTAGGGAGGTTGTGGAATCTCCATCACAGGAGGTTTTTAAGAACAGGTTAGACAAACACACTGTCAGGAATGGTCTAATTATTACTTAGTCCTGCCTTGAGTGCAGGGGACAGGACTAGATGACCTATTGACGTCCCTTCCAGTTTTACACTTCTGTGATGCTACATCATCTTAAAGACAGCTACATTTACAGTAATACTTTCCTAATTCTTTCCCATGTAAGTAATTATTGCAGTTGCTGCAGGGATTTTATGGGATTGTGAATCGGAGGGAAGGTGTCCACACTCTGGAAAAAGTTTCAGAGCCTCTGCTACTAGACCAAATTCAGAGAGATGTGAATATAAACACCATTTCAGCTTAAATATTGCATAGTACATTGTTTTAAAAAGGCACACTGAATGACTATGGCTATATAGCTTCCTTCCCAGTGCAGGTCTCCAATTAACTCAGTTCGTTGTTTCTGTTCTGTAGGGCAGGAGGAAGGACCGTTTACATTTCCTAATGGAGAAGTGGCTGAACACAATGAAGAGAGCAAGGACCGAACAATTATGCTTATGGGCGTCTCGTCCCAAAAAATCTCAGTGAGAGTGAAGCCAGCTGTTCTTGACAAGAGCACACAGACTGAGCCAACACTGGCAAATAGCGATGTACCCAGCAGGCAGATGGAGAAGGAGCATGGGATACCATCGGAAAATATTTATCTACAGCCTGCAACACCATCTCCATGCCCAAGCCCAGTTCTAAGCCGCAAAAAGGCTTATGTAAAATGGGAAAACAAAGACTCTAGTCAGAAACGGAAGGACGAGCTTCGCATCTATAAACCCTCGTACCAGGAACTGGAGCAGGTACTTACCCAATGGATCATATTCTCCTTTCCACTACAGTGGCACAGTAAAGAGGCCTTTAAGTTAATTTAACAATCCACTGTCACTTCAAGGGCCTTTTGCGCTGCCAGGATAACGAACTACTGGAACAATTAATAAGGGATATTTGTAGAGTCTCCATCCCTTGAAAACGTTAAATCAAGATTGGATGTATTTCTAAAAGTTATGCTCTAATTCAAGCATAAGCTATTGAGCTTGATGCAGAAATTATTAGGCCTTTCTTATGCAGGAGGTCAGACTAAATGATCACAATGATCCCTTACGGCCTTTACATCCATAGGTGAAATCCTATTCTCATTGAAGTCACTGGAGCCAGGATTTTACTCCATAAATCTAGTCATCAATTTTAGGGACACTCCAGACTGGGCAATAGTTTGCAAATTAGTTTCCACAGTGAAGATGTTGCCATTAAACTGTAAGCCACTATGCTGATGCCAGGTTAACCCTGCCGTGCCAAAAACTCTCTCTAGCTAAGTAGTAGCACTAATAAAGCCAGACTTTACCATGAAAAAGATGTAAAGTTCAAAATTTAATTGGGATCATTAAATTTTATAGTTTTTATTTTTTTTTGCATTTCTTTAAAAAATCCAAAGGACATCAAAGCCTCCCCAAAAAAACTCTGAATGCAACTTCAAGGTGATACAGTTAATCATAAAAACTCAAGAAATATGGAAGCTAAAGCTTCCATAAATAACCTTAACTCTGCAGAACAGAATTTAGTGTTTTTAGTTCCATTTTCTATTTAAAAGAACAAGCAAGTGTATAACAGTTTATGTTGTAATATGTACACATCATAAAATTGATTGGAAGGGTAATGTGGCCAAGTTCACTTTGCTGGTGAAATATTACACTTTCCTGACTCTTTGTGATTTTTACTGTGTAGAAGTTGCATTAACAGTTTTTCGCATTTAACACCTAGAAAAGTCTGAGTGGTCAAGCAGAGAAAGAGAAATGACACTGGAGAACAAGAGGCTGGAACCAATGAAACTGAAGTGAATATACAGAAAGAAAGACATTGAATGTGTGGGCTACTCAGCTATGGAGAAAACAAGAAGGGTAATAGAAATAAGAACGCTGGAAGGGAATGACAAGCACATGATTGTGAGGGTAAAAATAAGAAAAAAATACCCCAGAGAAATGTAAATAAGAGAAAAGAATAGCATGGAATTCATGATACGGGAGGGCACAGATAGCAGCTGAGAAAAAAACCAGAAGAGAGACAGATGAGGACTAATGAAAGAGAGAGAAATAGAACTTTATAGAAATGAAAGGCATTCAGCAGAGTAAAATGGACAAACCAGACAATCAGCAATGAGGAACTGTAAAATCTATATACAGTGTTAACCATTGTAAAATAACTACCTAGAAGCCCGAACCTAGATTGGGGCATTGTTCTAAGCACTGTACAAAACACATAGTAAGAAACGGTTCTTCAAATCCTGGCCTGTGTGGCTCCCGCTGTTATTGGTGCACATGTGTTCCATGAACATGAGTTTAAAACTTTCTGGTAAGCAGTGTCCACTGGGATCACATCTGTGCCCAGTACGTGCTTGTGCTCCCCACAATCCTAAGGCGTAAATGGCCACAAAAGCTCCGTATGGGCAGTAAGGTGGGAACTGTGGCATCCTCCTTTCACTTGCAACTAGTCCAATAGTTTTTTGTTATTAATTGTATGTATAGATTTAGATTATTAGTTAATAGTTTTTCTGCCCATTTGGCAGCTTTCCAGTCCCCTTTTGTCCCAGGGAATGTTCTTAGATGTTTGTGCCTTACCACCTCTATGATAGACTCCAAACCCTCAGCGCTCGAGTTCTACTCTTTCTGCAACAGGCTGATTCTGCCCCCCACCCAGGGCCAGATGACACTGCCATGCTCCTTCCCTGGAACAGAATAAAGCAAAGGTGTGTAAGAGGAGCCTAGAGCCCTGTGACTCTGATAACTCTAAGGCCAAGAATATAGATCAGCTCAAGAAAGTGACCCTGACTAGCTCGCCATCTCCCTCAGGACAAAGGGAGCCCACTTCAGCTCCAGGACTGGAGCACGGTATTGACTGCCTCAGCAGCGATAGAATCCTCAGATGCTAGAATCTCTCTCAATACCAAAAGACCTTTTACTCTCTGGTACAAGGCTCAGTTAGCCATCCTGTTACCTGCCCTCAGGGAATCCTCCAGTGCTTAATTTGTGCTGGGGCTCAGCCCGGCACCTCTAGTCTTGGCACCTCTAGGCTCAGCCGTGGCACCTCTGGGCTCCCAGCCAGCAGCTGCCGCTCTCCAGCTGCCCAGCTCTGAAGGCAGCACCGCCACCAGCAGGAACGCAGAAATAAGAGTGGCAACACACCATACCACACCATCCTTACTTCTGCCCTGCTGCTGGTGGTGGTGGCGCTGCCTTCAGAGCTGGGCGCCCGGCCAGCCGCCGCCGCTCTCCGGCCACTCAGCCAGTGCTTAATTTATGCCAGGGCTTTCTGGGGCTGAGCTGTGGCACCTCTTTCATTGCAAATTAAGCACTGGAACCCTCCTCCTCAGTACTAATTCTCACACTGCTGATCCAATCAGCATTTTCTACAGACCTCATCTTCCCCATCCTCCTACCTCCACCCAGCTTCTGCTAAGGAGCATTCCCATGCTCTTAAGAGCCAAAGTAGGGATATCACCCCAGTTTCCCTTCAGGAAAGGCACCTCCCCCATTACACAGTTGAAAGACTTTGGAAGGCTACTTCTCCTTCTCAGTCGTTCTACCCTTCCTGGCTTTATTGGGCATACTGGGGTGCAGCCTCATGTACCTCTAGGTCCCACTCTCCTGTACCTTCAGCTAGAAAAGGACCAAGATCAACTTCCATGCAAAGGGCAGCGTCGCCCACACACTAAAGATGTCTATATATACGGCAGCATGCTGAGTACGGACACTGCATGCCCAGCTAGCATGTGTTCAGTGAGACATGGCTTAGGCCAGAAGAGTGCTCTACATGCAGGAACCCCCAGGATAGATACTCTACACCCAAGCAGTGCTTTCTATGTCTACACTGGTACTTTTAGCCGTACCCTGCTGCTGGAGCCTGTCCCTGCCACAGTGAGAGCCTCCATAGAATCATAGAATATCAGGGTTGGAAGGGACCTCAGGAGGTCATCTTGTCCAACCCCCTGCTCAAAGCAGGACCAATCCCCAATTAAATCATCCCAGCCAGGGCTTTGTCAAGCCTGACCTTAAAAACTTCTAAGGAAGGAGATTCTACCACCTCCCTAGGTAATACATTCCAGTGTTTCATCACCCTCTTGGTGAAAAAGTTTTTCCTAATATCCAACCTAAATCTCCCCCACCGCAACTTGAGACCATTACTCCTTGTCCTGTCCTCTTCTACCACTGAGAATAGTCTAGAACCATCCTTTCTGGAACCACCTCTCAGGTAGTTGAAAGCAGCTATCAAATCCCCCCCTCATTCTTCTCTTCCGCAGACTAAACAATCCCAGTTCCCTCAGCCTCTCCTCATAAGTCATGTGTTCCAGACCCTTAATCATTTTTGTTGCCCTTCGCTGGACTCCCTCCAATTTATCCACATCTTTCTTGTAGTGTGGGGCCCAAAACTGGACACAGTACTCCAGATGAGGCCTCACCAATGTCGAATAGAGGGGAACGATCACGTCCCTCGATCTGCTCGCTATGCCCCTACTTATACATCCCAAAATGCCATTGGCCTTCTTGGCAACAAGGGCACACTGCTGACTCATATCCAGCTTCTCGTCCACTGTCACCCCTAGGTCCTTTTCCGCAGAACTGCTGCCTAGCCATTCGGTCCCTAGTCTGTAGCGGTGCATTGGGTTCTTCCGTCCTAAGTGCAGGACCCTGCACTTATCCTTATTGAACCTCATCAGATTTCTTTTGGCCCAGTCCTCCAATTTGTCTAGGTCCCTCTGTATCCTATCCCTGCCCTCCAGCGTATCTACTACTCCTCCCAGTTTAGTATCATCCGCAAATTTGCTGAGGGTGCAATCCACACCATCCTCCAGATCATTTATGAAGATATTGAACAAAACTGGCCCCAGGACCAACCCCTGGGGCACTCCACTTGACACCGGCTGCCAACTAGACATGGAGCCATTGATCACTACCCGTTGAGCCCGACAATCTAGCCAACTTTCTACCCACCTTATAGTGCATTCATCCAGCCCATACTTCTTTAACTTGCTGACAAGAATACTGTGGGAGACCGTGTCAAAAGCTTTGCTAAAGTCAAGAAACAATACATCCACTGCTTTCCCTTCATCCACAGAACCAGTAATCTCATCATAGAAGGCGATTAGATTAGTCAGGCATGACCTTCCCTTGGTGAATCCATACTGACTGTTCCTGATCACTTTCCTCTCATTTAAGTGCTTCAGGAGTGATTCTTTGAGGACCTGCTCCATGATTTTTCCAGGGACTGAGGTGAGGCTGACTGGCCTGTAGTTCCCAGGATCCTCCTTCTTCCCTTTTTTAAAGATTGGCACTACATTAGCCTTTTTCCAGTCATCCAGGACTTCCCCCGTTCGCCACGAGTTTTCAAAGATAATGGCCAGTGGCTCTGCAATCACAGCCGCCAATTCCTTTAGCACTCTCAGATGCAACTCGTCCGGCCCCATGGACTTGTGCACGTCCAGCTTTTCTAAATAGTCCCTAACCACCTCTTTCTCCACTGAGGGCTGGCCATCTACTCCCCATGCTGTGATGCCCAGCGCAGCAGTCTGGGAGCTGACCTTGTTCGTGAAGACAGAGGCAAAAAAAGCATCCTCCAGCAGCAGGGAAAGGCTCTGGCAGGGGGTGAGGGAAGAGGCAGCCCTTTCCTGCTGCCTCCCTGCTGCTGGAGCCTTTTCTCGCTGCACTGAGGCTCCCTGTTGTCGGAGCCTTTCACTGCAGCAAGGAAAGGCTCTGGCAGTGGGGAGACAGTGAGAAAAGGCAGGAGCTGCTGGAGTTGTTCCTTGCAGTATGTTGCTACACGTGTGGTACCCGTACACCATACACTGTTATCAGCGTAGACATAGCCACAAAGTCAGAGAGTCAGGGCCTGAATATGAAGAGGAGGATTCCTCCAGAGATCTGTTTGATGAAATGATAAAACAACCTGCTGCTCATTCATTATCTCCTGCTGAGGCAGACACCCCTGTACTGATCCTGTCTGCAGCTGATTTTAGACAGTGGTTTTCTAATTTTTTGAGCTGAGCCCCCACCTTTGGAGTTCAAATTTTGGGTTGTGTCCCCAGCACAGACAAAAAGAGGGGAAAAAAAAGAGTCAGGGGTGGTGCTTCTTCTCTGAGCCCTGCCATATGGGGCTGGCTGGAGCCACCTGCCACCGCCACTCCCCCCCACCCCCCCCAAACATTCCTCCATGCCCACCTAGGGGGGCATGCTCCACTGTTTGGAGACCTTTGTTTTAGGGCATTTCAAGACCTGCTCGGGAGAATAGCCAATACTTGGGTTATTGCTTTCAGTGCACCAAGAAAAGCCACCAAAGCGCATGATAGCGAGACTGGTCATGCCTATCAGTGAAGGCATCTTAGAGCCAACAAAGGACTCATGGCAGACACCAGCCTCAACTCCTCCTATCTCTGAGGGCTGAGAGGAGTTACCAAGTACTCTGCAAAAGGGATATGAATGTCACTTCTCACCCTACCCCGGGCTCTCTTGTGGTCTCAGCAATATTAGAAAAGGCCTGACAACCAGCCCTGACTCGGTCCACTCCCAAGGAAAATGATCTAAAGAGGTTGGACTTATTTGGTAGAAAACCACATTCCTCAGTATCCTTGCAACTTATCAGGCATTACTTGCCAAACACAACAAGCAGAGATAAGGTTCTTCCTTTCTCTCTCTTTCTCGAGCAAAGAATAGAACTGAAGGCGGTGAAGCAAAAGGTTAATAATGGCCAAGACCTCTCACCAAGCTGCATCCAATGCAGCTGTTCGATTCCTGGCCACAGCAATAACAAAGCATCCTGGCTCCAGCCATCAGGAATCCTGAAAGAGGTCCAGTATGCTATTGAAGTTCTATCTTTTCGAGGAGCCTGATCTCTTCCGTTCCCAGATTGATGAGGCTTTAAGATTAGAGAGCCATGCATAGGTCTTTAGGGATCTATACATTGGTCACTAGAACGAAGGCAATCTGTTTCCAGAACCAAAACAGAGATCATCATCTTCCTACAAAAAAGGTCTGCTGACTTCTCATCTAAGTGGAGGTCTAGATTTTCAAGGAGGAAGACACCTTCAGCTTCTACCTCATAGAGTCTAAGGCTATAATCCTTGCATCTTTCTCCTCAAAATAAGTAGGTTTGATGGGAATACTGAGCTCCCAACCAATCACTACAGAGCTCCCTAAAAGCCCACTTATATTCGGTTGCCATTTATTTTGCTTCTCTCGGACATGAATGGACTGGAATAGCTTTGGACATACAGGTCACGGAAATCATAAAGGGTTACCCTATACGATTCCAATCATTGCCTCCCTCCCAGCCTGGGAAACAGCTGGGAAAAGAGATGGACTCCTTCCCACTCACAGGAGCCCTAGAGACAATTCGTTCAGAGTTCAAAGGAGAAGGGATTCTATTCCCAATATTTCCTTCAATCCAAAAGTAATGGTGTGCTGTGCCCCATCCTGGATGAGAGACATCTCAGTAGGTACATCCAAAAGGATGGTCTCCCGAGCCTCTGTTATACCTGCTCTGAAAGCTCAATATTAGTCCATGGCTCTCGACCTCCAGAATGCATTACTTCCACATTGCCATCAACCTTGCACACAGGAAGTATCATTTTATTAATTATTATTATTTGTATTACTGTAGTACCTGCAGTCCCGTCACGGACCAGGACCCCCATCGTGCTAGGTGCTGTACAAACAGAACAAAAAGACTGTCCCTGCCTCAAAGAGCTTCTAACCTAAATATAACACAAGAGAGAACAGATGGAGAGAGACAGGAGTGTGAGTACTCCCATTTGGCCAGTTGTCAGTACTAAGGGCCTTCACGAAATGCCTAGCTATTGTGGTAGCTCATTTACACTGACAAAATGATCTGTACCTGGACAGCTGACTCCTAAAGAGAAAGTCCAGCCAAGAAGTCTCCACAACTATCACCAGTGTTCTGAATCTCTTTCATTGTCTAGGACAGAGAGTGATCTATGCCAAGTTGTCCCTCACAGAGGATAGAATTTATCACGACTCTTCTTGACGAACTCAGCAAGGGCTTGCCCCCGTATCAATAGATTTCACACCATTAAATCTCTATTAACTCTCTCAAACCAGCCAATGACATCAGTAAGGTTTTGCTTAAAGCTACTAGGTCATCTTGCTTCATGCACATATGTGATGCTTCTTTCAGACTTTGCATATGTCCACTGCAGTCCTGGCTCAGAATAGTGTAGCAGCCTTTTAGATACCCCACGGACTCTTATCACAGTGCTATACACTGGACTTTCTCAAATGGTGGATGAACCCCAGCACGAGGAGAGGAGATCCATTTCAGACTTTATGCCCATCACTAACAGTAGTCACAGATGCTTCTACGACAGGGTGAATCAGGTCCCAAAGCAATGCCTGCCTTCACATTAAAATCCTGGAGTTCTGAGTGATCAGGCCAGCTTTCAAGGTGTTGTCACTGATCAAGGGATCCTTGATGGACAATACATCTGCAATATTCATCAGACAAAATGGTGCTCACTCCTCCCTTTGTCAAGAAGCAATAATTTTCTGAAACTGGTGCGTCACTCACAAAATAACCCCAGGCTGCCAAAGCTAATGCCATATTTGGAAGGGCTGTTCTCAGTTCTCTCTTTGACTAAGTTAGCGAGTTAGACAAGGCCCCTCAGTCTGTCCTGTGAGGATTACTGCTTGCTAGCTAGCACCAGTGTGATCCACATGGACAAGGACGCAAAGAGGAAAGAACAGCTACTTATCATACAGTTACTGTAGCTCTTTGCGAAGTCTTGTCCATGTGGATCCCATGACACACACTTCACCCCTGCTCCTTTGGAGTCCTTATCTCTGGGATTCTGAATTACTGAGGGAACAGAGTTGGTTGGATCCACGTAGCCCATTGTGTGCTTAGCTGGGGATGGTGGAAGGGAGGGGCGAGGAGTTCAGAGTGCAGGTACAGCCCCCAACAGACAGTACTTGCTAGAAAATTCTGATCTTGTGCGCATGGGACACAAGCACACCAACAGTGAGATCCGCACAGACATCACATCTTGCAGAACCACATCTACTGTAAGGTAAGTAAGTAACAGTTCTCTTCTTACAAGCTTACCTGATCCAATTCACACTGAAGTCAATGGAAAAACTCTCATTCATCACTGGGAGTTGGATCGGGCCCTAAACTGACAAGACAGATAAAAGGTGGGAGAAAGCAAGCATTGTTTACCCGTTTTACTGAGAAGGGCTTCAGGCCCAGTACTATTAAGTGACTTGCCTAAGGTAATGCAGGAAGCCTGTGACACCTCCAGGATTTAAACCCAGATCTGAATCTCTGTCCAGTGCTTTAACCACAAGATGATCCCTTCCTCTTACGAAAGTTAAACAATTCAAATGAAAACTGAAATGATTAAAATCCTAACTCCAATCAGCATCACTGTCCGAAAATCTCAGGCAAGCAAGAATAAAGCAAGCTCACTTCCCACAGTTTGCAGGCAGCCAGCACTTTGTGGACCTTTGCATATTAATGCATAGGGAAAAGGAAATGAGGAAAGGGTTCAGCTAGTACACTGTCATTACACTAGGCAATGGAATCAAGAGACAGCCTGTCGCTGCCCCATGAAGCCTTCAGTCTTTGTGAAAAAAAAAAACCACCACAGTAATAATCCATGTTATATCTATCTACAAACCCAAGCAATGTCCAAAACTAAACCCTCTCCCACCCATCCTTGAAACACGGACTCCCACCTACCACCCAAATCTTCTCCCCCATCTTTGCATCTCCTATGCACTGTGTGGTTGAAAGCTCAGTACATTTAGAACAAATATATTCTGCATGAGTCATATTGAAAAATACTGGTTCCAAGCATGAAATGGTTAATTTACCAGCTAACCAAATACATTCTTTAGAGATGCAAACAGAAAATTAATTGCCATTTGCTCATGTTGATCTTTTTTTGTTTAACATGCCATTTACTGTTCAGTGCATAACCACCATTTGGAGAATAGTTAAATAGTCTCTCACAGAAAATGTGAGATGCCAATCAAGCAAGTGCACCAGCAAACAGGGTGAAATCGATTTAAAAATCCAATACCATTCACATGATGCCTGCCATTCTCTGTTTTTGTTTAGGAAAGAAATATTCTAAAGGCAGAAAATGAAGCTTTAAAGATTCAGCTTAAACAGGCGCACAAAACAATTGAATCTCTCAGTATTCAACGCAGAAATCATGTATTGGACAATACACAACACAGAGACTGCGCGTAGCTGACAAGGCAGGAGCTCTCCTCTGGATGAAAGAGAGGGCTTTTTGAACTGTGACAAAGCTGCTGTATTCAAGTGAACAGGAAACAAGAGACTGAAAGATTTTAAACAGAGATATAGTCTGTTGAATCAGCGTATTTTGCCTGTTCAATATACTGCTGAATGTATAAATGTGTTCCTTTCTCTGACAGTTTAAAATAATTTATCTTCTGAACATGGGAATTAATACATTCTGGATTCTCTCTCAAGAAGGGTGATATAGGTCCTGAAGTTTATATTTATCATCAATAAGCAACTTCCATGTCCAATATGGATGATGCATGATGTGACTCTGCGAGTAGCTACTGTTTCTATCGAGTCCCCAGTGCCCATCTACAAGTGTTCCGACAAGGTATGTAATTAAGCGGACACTATCAACTCAATTTTGGCCCAAATTCAGGTTTTCTGAAACATCTGATAAACAAACATTTGATAAATCTAAGACTTTTGAGCAATTTTTGATAAGACAGAAATTTCATGGACCCAATGATTGCTGCATTAAGAACTGGAAAGTGCAACTGAGTTAATTGATTTTCATCATCCAACATTAGAAATATGAACCGTCAAGCAGTGAAACGAGTAACATTTTAAGTCTTTCCTTTTTAATGCTCTAAGATGTGGTATATAAATATTTTTACAACTATGATTAAAATTAAGCATTCCTTTAAAATCTTTGCTTTCTGAGCTGGCCTTAGAGGTTCTAGCTACCCAAACTTTTAACCCTGCAAAACTAAAAATTGTAGTGCCTCATACAGAGCACGAGACTAGAGATGTCACACTGAAGTATTGCTTCCACTTTAAAGTTCCATGCTACCATTCAGGTCAAATAGTCTTGATACTGGCCCTGCTGGCTCAGTGGTTAATGGTTGAAGAGAGATTTTATTGACAGGAGGAAAAGATGTTGACTATTTTCTTTAACTTTTCTCCATCTTTCAGTCCTTGATTTATAAGCATGCAATATGTTCTTACATTTCAAGATTTAATCATAAAATACGAATATTAAAATGAAGGAAGGGGAATTTTCAGTCCATGACAGCATTTAACTGTCATGGCCTCCAACTATGGAACCTATCGAAGTTGGGGAAGTACAAAGCCTCCTCACCATTGACAGCCTTCCTCTATAGCTTAAGTTATTGTTATTTATTATTTCTGGCACATCTAAGGGTACCCGTCAGGGACTAGGACTCTACTGAGCTAAGCACTGTACAAACAAATAACATGAAGGCACTTCCTGCCCCCAAGAGCTCATGCTCTAGGATTTGTTGGCATAAATACAAAACAGACTTTATGTGTGATTATTACATGGTTGCCAGCATTTCAGAAAAAAGTGGCCGTGAAACAATTCTGAGAAGCAAGGCTAGTGGAGTTGCATGTACATCATGGGGAATTTCAGGTTATGTTATTGTGGGTCGCTTAGTTCACTAACGGTTCAGCTAAGCAACCAGAATCCACGGCAATCCTGTCCTTCACACTAGCAAGGAGCCTCTAGCCTTCATCTCTTTTTGTCTCTCATATGGAAGCTGGGGAGATTTGGGGTTTCCTGAATCCCTTAGGGTCCTCCTGCCCTGTCCCCATTCTGTATTGAATCCATGTACTCTTTCCTGGCTCCAGTCCCTGAGCAATTAATCCCCTTCCCCGAACATGCCCTCTCAAAATTCGTTTCCTCCATCTCTTCTCCCCCCACCCTTACATTTGTGTTAATTTGGTGCAATAAACAGTCTTTTCCTAACAGGAGTCCTCAGCAGCAAGAGGTTCTTCCCTGCAATTAAATTTCCTGCTCTGCTCTCAGGACCCTGCTACACCTGCCCTTCTGCACACATTCCCTCTCTCTGGTCCTAGGTCACTGGCTGGATCATCCATCCGCTTGCTAAGGCCATTTGTAAAGTCCTTCAGCTGCCTTATCTAAACATTCATGCCAGTGTGAGTCACATTTTTTAAACAGACTGTTAATTTGTGTGTGGAATCTGCATTTGGGGCTGTACCTAGCTCCCACTGAAATCAACAGCAAAACCTCCACTGGCTTAGCTGGGAAAAAGAACAAGCCCTAGCACATGCAAGTCATGTAACTACATTTCTGATTTTTGCACAGGTATAAAAATACTTCCCTTTGTTTCTGCAACGCGATTCTTGTCTGTAGTCTTAGTATCCCTGTATGTCTGTCAGACTGTGATAGTGCAAGAAACACTCTTAATAGGAGAGAGCTCCCCAGCCTGTGCCTTTTTGACCAAGAAGCCTGAGTGGTGGTGGTTTCAGACACTCTCCTTTCGCTACCTCTTCTTAGAAGCTGAAGGTTTCTGTACCTCCCTGGGATGATCTGCCTAGAGTTCCCAAATAACAGTCTAGTTTTCAAAAGCCGGATGCTCATTTACAAAGTCCTTTTACACTGCTCTACCGGCATAAGGGTGTTTTAATGTAAATACATTTCAGGGGGTCTTAGTTTCATTAAGCATAGAGAGGAACACATTAAAACAAGGCTCTGTATACACTATTTAATCAGACACTGTAAAATTCAGCTAGATAGGTTCTCCTTATGACAAACTCTTAGCAATATGATGTATTTTTATTTGCTGTGGGCTTGTCTATACAGGGCAGTTAATTCAGATTTAGGTAAAGCATGAATTTAAAGCGGAATAGCTATTTTTGATTAACTCCCTTAACCCATTTTAGATTAAGCTAATTCAGAATAAAGCATTCTTATTTCAGAATAAGAACAACATCTACACAGGGAGTTAATCAAGATCAACTTTAAATTTAAATCCAACCTTAATCTGAACTAACTTCCCTGTATAGACAAACCCATAAATAAAAATTAGAGCTGTCAAGCAATTAAAAAAAATATTAATCTTGATTAATCACACTGTTAAACAATAATGGAATACTATTTATATAAATATTTATGGATGTTTTCCATCTTTTCCAATATATTGATTTCAGTTACAACACAGAATACGAAGTGTACAGTGCTCACTTTATATTTATTTTTATTATAAATATTTGCACTGCAAAAATAAAAAATTGTATTTTTCAATACACCTAATACAAGTACTGTAGTGCAATCTCCTTATCATGAAAGTTGAACTTACAAATGTAGAATTATGTACAAAAAATAACTGCATTCAAAAATAAAACAATGTAAAACTTTAGAACCTACAAGTCCACTCAGTCCGACTTCTTGTTCACCAATCAGACAGACAAGTTTGTCTACATTTTCAGGAGATAATGCTGCCCACTTCTTGTTTACAATGTCACCTGAAAGTGAGAACAGGTGTTCACATGGCACTGTTGTAGCTGGTGTTGCAAGATATTTACAGATGCACTAAAGATTCATATGTCTCTTCATGTTTAACCACCATTCCAGAAGACATGCGTCCATGCTGATGATGGGTTCTGCTCGATAATGATCCAAAGCAGTGCAGACAGACGCATGTTTTCATCATCTGAGATAGATGCCATCAGCAGAAGGTTGATTTTCTTTTTTGGTGGTTCAGGGTCTGTAGTTCCACATTGGAGCGTTGCTCTTTTAAGACTTCTCAAAAGCATGCTCCATACCCCATCCTCTCAGATTTTGGAAGGCACTTCAGATTCTTAAACCTTGGGTCAAGTGCTGTAGCTTCTTTGACAAAACGCAATATGAGATTTCTAAATCTGCAGTGAAAGTGTTCTTAAAAACGAACAACATGCTGGGTTATCGTCAGAGACTGCTATAACATGAAATATATGGCAGAATGCAGGTAAAACACAAAGCAGTAGACATACAATGCTCCCCAAAGGAGTTCAGTCACAAATTTAATTAATGCATTACTTTTTAACGAGCATCATCAGCATGGAAGTATGTCCTCTGAAATGGTGACCAAAGCATTTAGGAGCATATGAATGTTTAGCATTTCTGGCATGTAAATACCTTACAATGCTGGCTACAAAAGTGCCGTGTGAATGTCTGTTCCCGCTTTCAGGGGACACTGTAAACAAGGATACCATCTGATCCTACGAGATGTGGCCAGAATCAACTCCTCCCTACTGGCACCATGGCAGAAGATCAACGACTTGAACACCCTCCTGATCCCCTGTATCTCATTTGTCCTGAGGGGATCTGCTGTGGCGAAGGTACCACTGAACAAGGCAGAGATCATCATCCGGCAGCTCGTGAAGAAGTGGATGTTTCTTCCCCAGAGGGCCAGCAATGAACTGGTGTACATCTTGCACAGGCAGGACGGTGCCAACATCCCTCGAATGGGTGATCTGTGCGATGTTGCCATGATCACTCATGCCTTCCGCCTTCTGATGTGCCCGGACACCACGGGTGAGGAACATTGCAGAGAGTGCTTTAAAGGATGCCGTCAAGAAGCGAATTGCCAGGACCCCCTCCAACCAAGATGTCGCCACCTACCTGAGCGGCTCGCTGGAAGGTAAATTTGGAAGAGACAGGGGAGACTTTGCTTCGCTCTGGACTCGTGCCCGCAACGCTACGCAATGACTGGAGAAGCGTATCGGCTGCCACTGGACACGGTGCGAGGAATGCCAGAAGCTGGGAGTCCTGGTGCCACAGATGAAGAATACAGCTCACACTATCATCACTCAGAGCTAGAACCATGCTGGAGAGGACCCTGAAGGATGCCATCCACTGCCAATATGTGGAAAACCTGAAATGGAAGCTGGACTAGGGCAAGGCATTCAAGGTGACGTGCAAGTGGGACGCCAACAACCACTTCCTCCCCGGGGGAGGTTCATCCACAGGGCCAGGCTCAACTGCATACCACCGAACGGAACTGTCCGCCATGGGAATCAGGACAAGCGATGCAGGAAGTGTGGCTATGCCAACAGATGCTACCCCATGTCCTGTGTAGCTGCAAGCTCCATTCAAGAGCTTGGCAGCTGCGACACCACACCATCCAAGATAGCCTGGCCAGAGCCATCCCGCCACCTGTTGGGGAAGGTTGCCATAAACTCCATCATCCCCGGACCCGACAGCCAACTGCGAGTGAACATAGTCATCGCCAAGGAGGACTGGAAGATCATCACGGTGGACGTCACAGTGCCATTCGAGAACAGGACCCCGGCCTTCCACAATGCCCGATCTTGAAAGGTAGAGAAATATCCCCCTCTGGGCAAAACCTTGAGAGCTAGGGGTTACCAGGGCAGACACACGCACTGATCGCTGGAGCCTTAGGCGCATGGGACCCCAGTATGAGTGAGTGCTGAGAGAATGCGGAATCAGTCAATGCTACCCTCAGCTGATGTGGCAACTCATGGTATCAGACGCCATCAAGTAGTCGAGGGACATCTACATAGACCACATCACTGGACATCGGTAATACCAGGAGGGATGATCTGGAGTGCTGATGAGAAGCGCAGTCAGGAAAGTAACAAATACTTTCCTCATGGATTGTATTTTCTAAATGGACAACCAACCTAATTATCAATTACTGAGGGACAATCTCCACTCATTGATACATTTTGCTTTCCACAACCAAATCTCTACAACTTTTCATGAGTGATGTACTCAAGTATTCGGATTCTAATATCTAAACTGTGTTGTTAAATCTATTCACCTAAATTTGGGTTATTGCTGATTATGTACTCTGGGTAGCATATGACTTAAAAAACTAACTTTGTATTTGTGGATAATCTAAGCACTATACCCAGATATACAGACACTCTTTCGCCAACCTATGTATTATATACTTTTTAAACATTAGCTTTAATAAAATTTTTGTATCTGGCATGTAAATACCTTGCAGTGCTGGCTACAAAAGTGCCGTGCGAATGTCTGTTCTTGCTTTCAGGCAACATTGTAAGTAAGAAGACGGCAACATTATCTCCTGTAAATGTAAACTAACTAGTTTCTCGTAGCGATTGGCTGAACAAGAAGTAGAACTGAGTGGACTTGTAGGCCCTAAAGTTTTACACTGTTTTGTTTTTTTGAGTGCAGTTATGTAACAAAAAAACAAAACTACATTTGTAAGTTGCACTTTCATGATAAATAGATTGCACTACGGTAAATGTATGAGGTGAATTGAACAATACTATTTCTTTTATCATTTTTAAAGTGCACATATTTGTAGTAAAAATAATATAAAGTGAACACTATTCACTTTATATTCTGTGTTGTAATTGAAATCAATTTATTTGAAAATGTAGAAAAAACATCCAAAATATTTCATAAATTTCAATTGGTATTCTATTAACAGTGCAATTAAAACTGCGATTAATCGCCATTAATTTTTTAAATTACAATACATTTTTTTGAGTTACTCGTGTGAGTTAACTGCAATTAATCAACAGCCCTAAAAAAAGAAAAAAAATCACCAAATTTCTGAGGGGTTTGTTTTGTTTTTTTAATTCTGACCCTTTTGACCTCCCAGGCTGTCAAGAGTCGCATCTCTTAGTCCCCAGGCCAAGTAGAATCTTACAGCCAGCCCTTTAGCGCCCAGTCCCTTAATCTGTGACCAATTTGATATTCTGGTGTGACAAAATCCATTCCATCCTCCAGGGCAGAGGTGACATGAACATTTCACCAATAATTATTATTATTATTGCAGCTGCACCTAGGAGCCCCAGTCATGGACAAGGACTCTGTTGTGCTAGATACTGTCCGAACATTGTAATGTTTAATTGGGAGGTGGGAGTAACAGCCTCCATACAACAGCTGTGTCTCCTATAACGTCTAGCATCCTCCCCTTCTAGCTCAGTATTTTCCCTCTCAAAACCTAGCAGTTCAAATGCTGCCTTGATCTCTCCTCCACCTTACTCACCCTAAAGTCAAGGACTGGATCCTGTGTTTGCAAGTCAATTTTCCCTGGCTGAAGGTGCTAGGGTGAGTTTAACCCAGTCTGCTTTTAAAGCAAGAAAGTGTAGATACCGTTAAGAGGCAACTGAATAGTCTTTCAAATTATCGTCAGATGAACATCCATCTGGCCAGGATGAAAACTGCTTGTGTTTCAAGATGAAGAGATTCATTAGACTTTCAGATGTATAACACATTGACTGAATGGGGAACCATTATCAAATGTAATTCAACTAAATATCAGAAACTTCTGTAACTGAAGGTATTTATGTGCAACATCTACTCAGAGCTCTTCAAGAATACATATTCTTGTAAAATAACTTATGTAGTCTATTGTACACTGAAGTCTTAGCTGACCAAACAAAAATAGCATGTGTACTTTGCATTCAAGTATATGGTAATAAATGTACATTTACCCCATCAAAGCAATTCAAATTGTTAAATATAAAGTGTATGTAGCTTTTATTTAACAAAAAAGTTTTAAAAGTCCAGTTGAAATGACTTGTAAAACTCTAATTTTAAATTCTTGTTTTGAACTTGGGTCTTGGGCTGGTATCTCTATTGTTGGGTAAACCAAGCAGAGATATAAGCTAAGATGATTTGTAGGTCCAGTGCTATTTTACTGACTGTAAATACATGTACAGTATGTAAAGATAATTGTTATGCATGTGACTTCTTTTTAATCAGTAGCTGTGAACTCTGTGCAGCTTCCGTTACTCATACACTAAACTTGAACTATCCAGGATAACTGATAAGCATAATAAATTGCATGTCTGTGCTCAACAAAGTAATCCCAACTGAACGTGGACCATGCTTGCAAACTTCCTTTGCCCTCTCCCTTTCATTTCTTTTTTTCTTTATGAAAAGAATTAAGGCAAGGGAAGTGCTCTACAAGTTTGACTAAGATGGCTTTCAATTTTAAATCAGTGGATACTAAAATATAAAGCATCTGTGCTTTCTTACATCTGTAGATACTGAACGAACCAGATATATGTTGCATCTATTGTCACATATTTGGAGATTATCCAGCAAATTAAATAAAGCCTGAAGAACCTGGCTATCTGCTTAAAAGAACCCTGTCAACTAATTTTAGGGCTAAAATGATAAAAATCTGATTTCATATAATAGAAGATGAATAGAAATACATTTTAAAATTAAAGAGTTCTCTGAAGTTATGTGAATCTAACCACAAAGCCATTGTACCTAAAGCAAGAGAACCAAAAAGTAAAACTGACGCAAAACAAAAGTGAAATTTATCAGCTTAACCTATTTCTCCAAATTAAGTGAAATGCTACGGTAACTTTTTATAACATACACAGCAAAAAAAATATATTCTTTTTTCAACTTTTCCACTTGTGACAACCAAAGGCATTAATAACAGGAAGAATGTATAATAAATAAATAAATTTATAATCTCTTTAAATTACAATTTGGCAGCTGTCCCATGGGATTTTCATGCACACACGGGATTTATCCAGGCCCAGTGCAATAAACTAGCATTAGTGGTGCAAATTGTGTTTTTGCAATGAGATTTGCAGACCCTGTCTGAACCAGCACTTCTGTCCTGTAAACCACATCCAGAATCAGGGCTTCATGTAAGGAAAGGTTTTTGCAGTCTCAGTTTTATTTTTCTCTTAACTCCATCTCAACTTCTCCTTTTCCCTTCTTCTATCATTTTGGTGCATGCAGTATTGTCATAAGGATATCAAAAGAGCCTAAATATGAGTCATATGTCAAAATGTTATAGATCAGAGATAAAACTAATCAAATCTCTCCTGTTTAAGTTTAAGGACTGGCTAGACTGCCTCTCCCCTCTTTTCCACATCAAGCAAAAATATTCATCTTAGTTAAATATTAAAATCCAGTCAATCAGCTGTCATTTTGGCTCTGCTATACCTGTGTCTTGATTGTCAGCTGCTTCAGACTACATTAATCATCCCAGCAAACACACAAAAAAATGGGGGAGGTGAAAGGTTGGGGTAGAAATTAGATATCAGCCTGTGTACTGTACACTCAGTGATTGTACAAGGATTATTTGAGTGACTGGGAGAGATCCATTTACAGGAGACTGCCCACGATAGGTATGATTGTTTCACATATATTGAAAGTATTCAACCAAAAGATAAGTAGCGAAAATCTGGAAATTTCAGGGCATTAATGGTAGTTTCAGGTACTATATCTGCCCGTTAAGTGAATATTTGCAGTTTTATATTAATATTTTCCTATTTTTATATCCTCTTGCTCTGTGACCCATACCAACAGCAGAAACTGACTAAACGGGGGAAAGGAACTGACTACACAAAAGTGAAAAGCACAAAGTAAATAAACTGGAAAAAAACGTTATAAATTTTTCATTTCTAGTCATTGTAGGCCTTGTTGAGACTAGAGACAATGGTGAGTTTTTAGAAATATGTTAGCTGACATTAGAATTGGATGCTGTCTAGAAACTAGTTTAGATAGGTGTTAACGCCTTTAAAATTGTGTTAACATATCATGACTTATCCAATTTAAAAACACCCACTTCTTTCCCTAGTGTAGCTAAGGCATTAAGATTAAAAAAATAGAAAACACAACAGAAAAAAATTTAGAGAAGCATAATTTGGTTTTTTGGTTTTTTCAAGTGGATGGTGTCCCTTTAAAGGAAATACTGCTTATCCTTAGATTTCTAGTCTAATCGTTTGAAGTGCTGATTGGTTAGTATTGGTACAAGAACAAACTAGGACTAACATTTATTTCTGTTTGCCTAACATAGAGGAGTCACGTGTAATTACTGTAAAGTAACTTATGTGTGTTGGAAAATGCAAAGAAAATGTTGCAATAGTAGCAATCTGCATTAATGTTTCTGTAAATTTGTTCGACATCTATAGTGGTGGTAATCTGTAGAACTCTGCCTGAAGATAAATGTTAAAGACAACTGACCAAGTGTACAGACTGTAAAGATTTTTTACATATAAGTAAGTTTTCTTTGTGTAATATTTATATTATAAAAGTTGCTAAAAACAACTGAATTAATGCCTATTGTAATATTTTTTGTCCCATAAGCATCCAAAACCCTTTTCTCTGGCAGACTTGCCTGATGCCTAAAATACATCCAACAAGATCTCTACTCTGGAATCAGCATCTCTGCATGATGAACTAGGAGCATCAGGATATTTCTTTCACCACTTCCATTCCCATTCATCTTCCTTCAGTCTAATATCTGACACACATATGGAGGACAGATTGACATCTGAATGGTCTTTTCCATTTTTAACTACTACAATCCTTACTTTTGAACTCTGCCTCTCTTTACTCATGCAAGTTACTATGTTTTCTCAAAAGCTGTTACTTCTGAAACTCCGCAGTTGGCCAAGACTTTTGCCACACACTCATCTTCCAGGCACGAAGGCTTTGTCTTCATTGACACAAAGCCTTTTTTTCCTCCAGCAAGATAACTGATGCACATTAGTTATCTCACTGTAAAATCCTAAGTAGAGACAAAAGTTTGGAGTGTTTGCTGAGGCAGCTAGGTGAGGTTGCACCATATCCCACTTGTGATTGACCTCACCTAGTTTATCTTAACAGTAAAACTAAAGAGCCTTGCTTCCATTATGCTTTCACAGGATAGATAAAGCCTATTAGTTATTCCATGGGGGGATGGGGGGAACTATACAAACATGCTATGCTTTCATCTTTATGTTCAAAACTGTCTCCTTTTCAAGGACAGAACTTGAGACAAATTAAACATTATGCCATTTTGACTAGTACAGTAGCCTGCCTAGAAATGTGTTAATGTATTCATCCCACCAATCCTTGTGAGGCTTTTATTTTTCATAAAATACTTTGAAAAGCACATCACACCCAGCTCAATTAAAATTAGGGGCTACCAGACCAAGCAGAACTGTCTCAAGAATTCAAAATGGCAGGCCTCAAGATATTTCTTTTCTTCCCATTAACTCAAAGTTAGTTCTTCCATTCTTGCAAGCTACCAATGGGAGACCATTCTTTAAAGTACAGAAGCAATGTATGACAGATCTCAACCACACTGTATAAAAGACGCAAACAAACTTTAAATACAGTACTTTATTTTTCAGTGTTCACAGCTATTAAAGTGTTTTCTTAAATCCTGAAAATAATTTTTTCTCCACTCTCAAACAACCCTCCCTCCCCCTACATTTTGGATGGATGATCACTAAATGAGAACGTTTTAAAAAAATCAAATGTTCACAAACATATACAACAAAATCCACATTACCCTCCCAAAACACAAGCTGTATTTACTCAAAACCAAAGTCTTGAAAATTCATTGTTCATGACAGAAACGTAAAAAAAAGATTGTGAGAACAGGTTTAAATCAAATCTATTTTTAGAAGATTTTATTGCATCTTTTGAAAGTTAAAAACATACAGAGAACAGGGGAGACAAAATAATGTCATCTCTGAAGTGTACATACTTGTTCATTTTATTGTTTTTACTTTCTTAACTCTTCAGATTTAAGAAAAAAAACCACACCAAATTTATTTCACTTTTATTTTAGATCTGTTTTAGGTCTGGTCTACATGCTGAAGGTGCACAGATATAACTGAAGGTGTGATGTTGCACCAATTTAGTTAAATTGGTACGACTGTGTGTGGCCACTCTTACATGGGTTTAAACTTGATTTATGTCTGTTTAGCATCTCCCCATCAATCCTGTCACAGGCATGCTAAGCTAGTTCAAATCCAATGTAAGAGTGGCTACACACAGCTATGCCTGTTTAACTAAAAACCAGTAAGATATTTCACCTTTATTTAAACTGTTGCAACTATAGCATATAGACAAGCCCTTAGATTTTCCTAGCCTCGGCCTCTTGGTGCTATTCAGATATCACTTGTAGCAGAAGTCACCAAAACGCTACTTTGGGACAAACAGGCAGAATTTCAGCTTAGGGACTGTATGCGAGAGAAAGGGAAACTGTTCCCTTCCTTTCCTTTCCCTCCTGGCTCTTCTTCTACAGAGCCAGCTTGGGGACAGCAGAGTTCTGTATTGACCAAATACTGACCAAAGTATCTGACAGGACAGAGCTAAGCTAAACATACCTGGAAACACTGTTCTCCACACTCCCTACCTCCTTCTCTCCCTAATGCAGCAGGAGGCTGTCAGTGGCTCCCCTCTTACACAAGAAGCACGTGTAGGAGAGGAGCTGGTGGTGATGTTGTGTAGCACCAGTAGCTGAGAGAAACAGTCAGCTGACAGCTACAATAGGCCAGGAGCTGCTGATGGTTAGCTAACTTTCCTAATTCTATGAACAGCTTTTTCAAAATAGTGCCCTTTGTTTGCTCATGACCCCCTTCATGTAGGATTCAAGGGTTTTCCGCTCACACGACAGTTCAGTGCACCGTCATCTTATGTGCTACAGAAGACCACGTAAGTGACCGACCGACTAGGTGCAATGGTTGGGGAAATTTTCCATCATGGGTAACAGGGTCTGATTTTAAAGTAAGTTTCATAGAATGCCACTTTTAGCAGATCATTTTCATTTTACCTATCAAGGTTCATCACAAATCAGCTTTTACAATGTAAGTTTTTGGCTTTGAAATATTTTTATACATTATATATAAATACAGCATAGCCTTGTTTTGCTGACCATGGAATAGCATGGATTCAATACATCACTTGGAAACAATGAAGCGTTTTTGTTTTAAAATTTTTAGAATATTTTAGATTAATTTCTGAAGTTACATTTTTTTCAATTGTCCCATACAGAGGACTGAAAGAAGACAAGAAGCTGGAACCAGCATTCTACAGTCCTTTTAAAGCATATAAAACTAAGCATGGCCTACAAAGCCAAATTCCCCCTAAATCACTTCCTGTATTCTGGGTATGACAGGCAATAATTAAAGAGATCTGAACATAAAGCATTGAAAAAAGGAAAATTCATTGTTTCTATTCACTTTTCTGAAGTCTGTTATTAAAAAACTAAACTGTTTAAGAATACACACGTGAGTAGTGCAAAACGAGGACTACTTTAAGACATCACATTTCTGTATAAAATAAATGTTCAGTTGACTAACAGGATTCAATGATAATATCAGGGATCAAATGCAGTGATTCATTAATAAAGAGATCATAATTAATTTTCCTATCATAACACTAATCCATTGCTAATATACACACCTCCTGCTACCAGTAAAATCACAACCACGTTTGTCAGTTGTTAGTATCTTCTGTAACCTCCTCCTCCTCCCCTTCCACCATATGGATCTCCATAGCCACCTCTACCACTGTAACCTCCCCTTCCCCCATAGTCTCCCCGTCCTTGGAAACCACCTCTCCCACCACCACTGAAGCCACCACCTCCTCCTCTGCCACCTCCTCCCCCCCAACCACCCCTCCCACCACCACCTCCTCCCCCCCAACCACCCCTCCCACCACCTTCTTGTCTCTTCTGCCAAGGGGGCATTTCAGGAGGTGGTGGTTCAATCTCAGTTGGTCTGCCTCCACGGTCTGGCACTCTCCCCATCAGGACCTGTGTAGAGAAATACACAATGCTTATGTTTACATAACAATAAGGCTGCTGAAAGGATACAGAAGTAATCTTGTGGATGAAGAGCATCTGCCTACTCATCACAGGGAATGCAATCCTACCCAGAGGAATCTGTGGGAGTTCGGACTTCCAGGTTATCATCCCATGTCTGCCACAGACTTCCCATGTGACAATAGACAGCCTCTCAGAGTCAGTTTTCCTTCAGTACCACCAGCTAGCTACTGCCTAGGGTGGTCAGGGTTAATTGTTTATAGTGAGCTTTGAGATTTTTTTTAAATCACAGGTGCTACATAAGGGCGATCAATGCTCATGGCTCCTTAATCCTTATATTATGATGCTGTTTAAATTCAACCAGAACGGCAAACATCAGTTCAAATCCCATCAGAAAATTCCGCACTGACAGCTACAGTGGGTAGCATATATGATCTGACAAAACGGGTAACCATATGCAACTATAAAGTGTTCATTGCTTTCTTTTCAATCAGGCATTACTGATGCAGTGTAGAGAACTGTAAAAGCAACCCAGTCCATAATGCAATGCTATAGTAGCACCTTCAAGTGAAAAGTGGTATCTTGAGATTCACTTGACATGAATTGATGTACAAAGAGAACATTATTTGGAAAAAAATATTCACACAGCATGTCATTCTAACATGAAGAGATGCTGTACTCCAGTCAGCTTACTTCTAAGCTGTCATGCAGAAAGACATGACAGTTTTAGTTACCCAAGTAGCCTGTTGATAATTTTCTTGCTTTCAGAGGTTCCCTCTCACCCCACCATAATGTATACCAACATGCAAGCTACTCAGATCACTCTCAGTCAAAATAGCATTAACACGTATACTGGATACTAAATTAGTATTTACAAAAACAAGGAAGCATGTGTCAAGTAAATCCCTGGATTCCAGTTGGCCACTCATGTGATGTCCTGGGATCACTCTTATGACAAAGGGACATACCAGTTTTGTTTGACATACAACCCTTGGGTCCTTACTCTTTCATTACTATTCAGGACACTGCCTGATCCACATCTAATGTCTCCTCTTGTTTCCATCTCACTCTCGATCTGCACCTCTCCTGCTGCTTCTCAGTTTCTTGCTCTTTTGATCCACGCACACTTCATGATCTAACCGAACCACCCACTTCCCAAGTATTCCAAAGCCAACCCTCCCCTAAGTCTGTCTGTGTCCAACCTGCAATACCCATCCCTTTCAACTGGCTCCTACATCCTGCAATTACTACCGTATTCCATTTGCACCCCATTCCATCTGCTTCTACTTTCCAAACCCTCAGCAATCTGCCCCCTTTGCTCCACCCATCACTGCAATTAACATAAAATAGGAATCCTCAGCAAGATTCCAACTTACCCCTAAAATAAATAAGAAACATGGGGACTGTAGTGGTGATTATGTATTCCTTCTAAAAAGTCTTTGGAAGATTGTAGATAGGTAGTTAAGAAGTAATTTGTTTCATCTTCATTTGAGTAATTATGAAAAAAATTATAAGAAACTAGTAACATTGTTTGTAGTTATTGAGTTTCATCATTCATATGTAGCTATCACATTTACATAGGTAAACCACAATTTTTTTTTTTAAATTTTGTAGTAAGAATTTCATTCCCATAGACGCCTGTTGTGCCTAGTTTCAACAAAAAGTTTTAAATTTATCAGTGAGTTATAAATCTCAGAACATTAGGCCATAATGAAAACCCTTTTAAATCCTTAGCTGTTATGGTATGCATAATATTTCTGTGATGGAAGGAATTACAAAACCCTGATATTTACTAGTATAAGGCCTTCATCCTAGAAACACTTAAGCATATGCTTAACTTCAGACAAATGTAAAGTTAAGCATGTGCATAATTGGGGCCCATTGTTGTAAATAAAGTACCAAGAATAAATAATGCATTTGGACATATTGGCTACTACATTTAGCTACAAGTCCTGAAATAGACTATAAACCCTATGGAGATCCCTTTACAGCTTTGGGGCTTTACACAGTTAAAAAAAAAACACTTGTCACTATTAAAATGAACCAAAGATCTATCAGCAACAAATATGTACAAAAAATAACATTCCCCAGATAATCCTATTTCTAATTAGGCAGTAGAATTAGATGTTACAAAATAAAATGGTGGGAAAAAACTGTCAGAAATAAATGACAAAGTCATTTTAAATGAGAGGCAGATGGGGGAACCATCCAAAGCTGGAGTTAGCAAGGTATAAAAAAAACCCTAAAGATTAATATTTTCAATAGCAAGCTATTTTCTGATTAAAGTTCATGTCATTTTATGATTTTGGAGAGCAGTTAAAAAGTGAGAATCTTTTTTCCATTATGTTTTAATTACAGGAGCATAGTATATGGTCCAAATAACTCATTTGCATGTAATTATGACCATAATATTTCTTAACCATGGAGACCACTTTCATTAAATAGTTACACAAATTGTGACAAGCATATTGATCCTCAACTGTGATTTCAAAATATCAGACAATCAGGCAAGCGCCTCAATAATATGAAGCCTCAGTTCCTCACATTCCCAATTTCAAGTTCTGCTGGTTGAGCAATCTGGAAATTCACTTCATTTCACTAGTTCATAAAAAGAATGATCTCAGCAAAGTTTCTCCTACTCAAGAAATAACGTACACTTTAAACAGGGACTCAAGTCACAAGAGATGTTAGTGAAGCTACAATTAGCACTGATGACCAATGACAAATTCAGTTTTTCTCTGAGGTCCTCCTTGCAAGAAAATGTTTGGATGCTCTTCAGATTTCTCAAGATTCCTTGCAGAGCTGCACAAATCCACTTTGACAGTCTCTACTGACTAGAAGATTTTGTAGCAAATCCAGGGAATCAAAAAGTGATATCTGATCATTTTTTTCTTGAAGTATCCAGGCTTGCCATTTCTACAATGGGTTTCTTCTGCTCTGTAGCTTCAAAAAAGCAGGCCCAAACTTGTTAGCTTCCAGGGAAGGCTAGGCTGCCTCTTTGAGAAATCTGCCCAGTGAAGCGGCTTCCGAAATTGGAAAATGTGTAAGGATTCTTATGAGACACAAGGTGGGTGAGGTAATATCTTTTGTTGGACCAACTTCTGTCGGTGTGAGAAACAAGCTTTCAAATTTACACAGAGCTCTTCTTCAGGTCTGGAAAACTCACTCAGGCCAGGTCTACATTTCAGACCTATATCGGTATGACTATGTCACTCGGGGGCGTGAAAAATCAACACTCCTGAGCAACATAATTATACTTACCTAACCGCTGTGTAGATAGCACTATGTCAATGGGAGAGCTTCTCCAGTTGAGACAGCTACCAGCTCTTGGGGAGGTGGATTAACAATGCCAATGGGAGAAACTCTCCAGTCACCATGGTAATGTCTTCACTGAAGTATTACAGGAGCTCAGCTGCACACCACTGCAGCACTGTACGTGAAGACAAGCCCTGAGTAAGTTTCCCAGACCTGAAGAAGAGCTCTGTGTAAGTTCAAAAGCTTCTCTCTCACACCAACAGAAGTTGGTCCAACAAAAGATATTACCTCACCCACCTTGTTTCTCTAATATCCTGGGACCGACACGGCTACAACAACACTGCATACAACTAAGGATTCTTGTGACATTTATGGCCATTTCCTGCAATATTCTGGAGAAATCTTATTGAATTAAAGTTTAAAGTACTTTAGGAGTTCGTTGTATTAAAAATACAGCTGGTTTATGTATTACTGTGGGGCTGTATGGAATATCTTTAAGAGGAAGACAGGATTAAGGTGATCTCTAGGAAGTACCGTGAGATTCAAAAAACTATGCTGAACAATGTAGCAGACACAAATGATCTTTTGGGACAATATGTCTGAAGTGGAATTCCTAGGAAATACTTGGAGGAAGGGACTGTAAACTCCCATCTACATATTCAGCCTTTGGAACTTCACCTTGAGGGACCTTTGGGCTGCTGATCACCTGTTACGTGACAAAAGAGACACAGGAAGTAGTCTGTGCAACAAGGTGGATCCTGGCAATCCTACGGACCCCGCTGTCCACTTCCTGACTCCCGGCTTCATCCCCAGTTCCTGCCTTCAATGCTGCCCTGTTTCCGGCTCCTGTCCTTTGTCTTGTTCCAGGCCCTGAACACTATCGGCCTGGTGACTGACTGCTCCGGCTCAGACCCTAGACTATGGCTCTTTGACTTCCAACTCAGCAGTGTCCCTTGGCTTCAGCTCCTGTTTTTTCTATGACCCCAGTTTCCACTTTTGGCTCAGACATCTGGCTCCTGATTCTGGACCTACCCCTTGGCCTCGGGTTCCTGACCACCAGGCCAAACCACCCACAACTCGGTCGCTGCGCAGAAGGTCCTGGTGGACGCAGCTGTCTATGGGGGGCAGCATGGAGACGGAGGTGCCTGCTACAGCCTCATCAGGGGAGGAGGACAAAGGGGCCGGGGGGGGGGGGGGATGCCTCCTCCGCACCCCTAGAACTGGGCCGACTGGCCGAGGCTTCCAGCACTTTTGGTTCAGATGTGGCCGACCAGGAAGCTCCAGACTGCGCACTTAGGGCCTGCTGGTACACCCACGGGGTCCAAAATGGCCACTGAGTGGGTCCTTACCAGTGCGCCTACCATGGGCCTGCCCCCACATCAGGGCGTCCACGGTCTGACCGGCGCTGGTCCCACTCCGAATACCAAGACCCCGTCTCCGAGCCTGAGGAACGGGATCAGGACCGCAAGGGCCAGGGAGGTTCCGAGCAGACCTGCTCCGGCGAACGGCACCAAGAAACTGGAGAGCGGCATCCTAAGGCTGGGGAGCAGTGTCATGACCTGGAGCAGTGCTGAGATGGTGAACTGCGGCAAGATCGGTGCTGAGTCCGGGACCTACTCCACGAAGGCGACAGCTGTACAGAGCGGCGCCACATTCAGGAGCGGTGCTGGAAGTCTGACCGGTGCCATGAGTGCGACCAGTGCTGGGACTCCGAGCAGTGCCAGGACCTTGAACAGTGCCGAGGTTCAACCGACGGTCAGATCAATGCTGGCTTGCCTCGAGACTGTGCCACATGTTGAGGTACCGGACGCTTGTGGAGAAGAGGAGACCCCTGTGCTGTCATGGCAACGAGGTCCCTCGCAGCCGCAAAGGTGTCAGGGGTGGACGGCAGCTGTACTTCCACAATGCTGTGGGTCGGGGTGTCCAATGGCATTGGACTCAACGGCTCCCCTTGCGGGGCTGAAGTCGGCAGTGCCGCGTCCACAGCCTTTGCCCCCGGGCGCTCCTCTCTGCAGGGGTGGCTCTACCAATTTTGCTGCCCCAAGCAGTCGCCACCGAATTGCTGCTGCGCCCGAAAGAGTGTCGGAGCTGCCACTGAATTGCCGCTGCGGGACACGGACTGCCGCCTCATTCTGAATGCCACCCCAAGCACCTGCTTGGAAAGCTGGTGCCTGGAGCCGGCCCTGCCTCTCTGGGACGCGCCCAATTGGCTGGCTCCAGGGGGGTGGGCCTCTACGCAGGAGAGCCACTCTTCTCCTACTTCTGGAGCAGCAGCTCTCGGCCGGAGTCCATCCATGGTGCCGCTTCCACCACTGCCGCCGGGGTGCAGCGCACCGAAGAACTTAGTGCCGGGTCCTGCTGCACCGAAGGAGGCTGGGGTCTAAGCAGCTCCTTAAGAGGTGGCACTTAAGATGAAAGTCCCGCTCCTTTTTGGTCCCAGGACGAAACCCCTTACAGATCCTGCACTTTTTGGCTTGGTGAGGCTCCCCCAGACACTTCACACAAGAGTCGTGGAGGTCGCCCGTTGGCATGGGCTTGTCGCAGGATATGCAGGGTTTGAATCCCGGGGATTTGGGCACAAGAGCCCTCCCAAAGGAAAGCAATCGGAGCGGAGGGAAACCCCCAACCCAACTGCTACTAACTACAACAAAATCAAAAAAGAAACTACAAGAAAGAACAACTGCTATTAGAATCAAGCTAAGGAAACGTGAGAACTTGCTAAGCAAGACGCCACAGTTCTAATGACCATCATGGGCGGTAAGAAGGAACTGAGGGGGCGCCGGGTTGGCAGGGTCATATATTGAGTGCCATGCAGGCGCCACTCCAGGGGGCTCCACAGCCGACCCAATGGATGCTGCTACGGGCACCGTTCCCCCTAAGCTGTGCGCGTGCGCACACAGATCCTAAACCCTGCGCATGTGGCAAAAACACCGCATGCACAAAAATTTGCACTGAAGAAATTTTTTGCACACATGGCCTGTCAAAAATTAGAGGGAACATTGGCTAGGGGAAAAACTTTGCGACAGCCATGTGCGCAGTGCGCGCACACCTAATTGGAATCAACTTGAGCAATCACTTGAAGAAGAAATGTATTTCTTGCACCCCTCAGAAGCAGAGCAAAGGCTTATGGGAGTCAGGGGTAGCAGAGAAACGGAGGGCGAGGGAAGCAGTTGCTGGGAAGGAGCCTGGGAAAGAACCTGAAGGATTGTTGGGTGTAGATGGAAGAAGTATGGAACAGGGTTTTTTGTTTTGTTTTGTTTGGTGGGGGGATGTTAGTGAGCCTCCCCCATGCATATTCTGGCTGATCCCTAGCCTCTCCATTCAGTCAGGCACATCTGCCCCTATCCCCGTGTGTCCCTGCACCCCCACTCAGCCACCCCTCCTCTCCCTGTCCCCATGTGTTCCTGCACCCCCTACCCCCCATGTGGCCCTGCACCCCCACTCCCATTCAGCCCCTGGCTCAATGCTGTCACCTCACTAGCTCCTGTGCCTCTGTCCCAGTCTATAGGACACCTCCCCAGAAGCCCAGCCTGCCCTGCACTGTCCCCCCTCATCATAACCTCTCACCTAGCCCCGCAAGCAGGACACTGTGAGGAACACAGCCTCTCCACAACTGGCTGCTCAAGTCTGTGAGCCAGCTGCCCTCTGTTCTGGCGCCACAGCAGCCCTTGCTGGATGAAAGGTGTAACTACAGCACCTCTCCTGCTGAATGTATTTTCTCCGAGGGGGGGGAAATCTACAGGGGACATGAATTCTGCACACCTGCAGTATTCCCCCAGGAGTAGCCTCTAGAAGTGATGCAGAGGTGTCAGCAGCCCATGATCTCCATGGTCCCAGATTCTAGCCCTACAGACTCTTGCACATTAACAGTGTTTGGCTTTGGGGGGAAAAAAACGGTAAATTTATTGTCTGATGTGAAACTCTGACACTATATTTGGCAAAACCCTTGGGTCAAGTGTAAGGAACAGTTTATCCCTATGAAAAATGATAAATGGCAGGTCTGCCATCAACGCATACAATTCACTCAGCCTCTTAGCAGATGTTATAGCAATAATAAACAATATTAACAGATAAAGAAAGAAGACTCTTGGCAAGGTTTCAAAAGGCAGCTGCATAAGCACAGACAAAACTTAAGATCCCATGCTGCAACAGTATCTCTCAAGAAAGGAGACGTGTTACATAACCCCTTTAAGAACTTTTTAACTGCACCATGCGCAAATAATGATCTACCATCCATATAGACAAAATAAGCTGACAGAGCCACCAAGTGATTCAGAGAGGAATCATAACCCTTTAGGCTTTAAATAGATCACATATTCCAAAACACAGAACAGAGGCAGTAACTGCAATTCAAATTTACACTGTATTGTAAAAGAGACAAACCGAGCCCACTGCAAGTGACAACGTTTTCTTGCAGACTGCTTTCTAAAGGTAAGCAATAATTCTGAACCATTACTGAACAGGATTGCTCTTCCACTAGTCAGAGTCTGACAAACCAGGCCATCAGATGAAGAGACTGAGGATACGGATGAAGAATTCTGCCATACTATTGTCACCAGGTACAAAGACAAGGGAAGCAGTCAATACACTCCTCCTGACAGCTGAAGCAGGTCTATATCCATATACCACTGCTGTCCTTGCCAAGCCATGTGACCCATATTAACCTTGCCTTGTCCTATCTCATGTTCTTCACCACCTTCTGAATTAATGGAAGGGGGGGAGGGGAAGGGAAGTAAAGTAAAAGCTTTGTTATCCGGCACGTTGGAGGAATGGGGGGTGCTGGTTAGCTAAAAATTCTGGTTAACTAAGAATTATACTTACTAATGGGTTGGGGCGCGGGAAGGAGTGCGGGGCATGGGCTCTGGGAGGGAGTTTGACCGTGGGAGCAGGCTCAGGGCAGCGGGGTTGGGCGGGGGAGGGGTTTTAGGGTACCAATTCCGGGCAGTGCTCACCTCAGGTGGCTCCCTGCAATTGGTGACATGTCCCTGCTGCTCCTGGGCAGAGGCGTGGCTGGGGGCTATGCACGCTGCCTCCACCCATTGGCTGCGGAGCCAGCACTCAGGGTGGGAGCAGCGCACAGAGCCCCCTTGGCCATTCCTCCGCCTAGATGCAGCAGGGACATGTCGCCGCTTGCTGTGCTGTCAGCAGTGCTGACCAGGGTCCCTTTTAGACTGGGCGTTCTGGTCAAAAATCAAATACCTGGCAACCCTATTGAAAATTTGTACTGGGAGAGATCAGAAATGCTGGTTTCTAAAGCTTTCCAGTTGGTAAAGTGCCGGATAACACAGCTTTTACTGTATACAGAAGCCACTTTCCCCAGTGCACTACAAAAGTAGGAGATAGACCAGTTGTCCTTTTCTACTCTTGGACAAAAAAGATGACACTTCTGTGACGTTATCTGATTAAAATATGGTCACGTAGATCATTGTTGCCACCGCTGTTATATAATTGCAACAAGTCTTATACAAAGTATGTCAAGTAAGGGGTCTATACAAAAGTTACGATTTGCTGAATATGATTATCCAATTTGTATGCATGTATCATTTTTGTATTTGAAGTTATGAGTATTGGCTCTCTCTCTCTCTTTCTCTCTATATATATATTTCAAATGTGCTTGCTTTTGGGTAGCACCCACAAGGTATTTAGCCAGCACATTGTGAAGGAACTATTTAAGTTGAATGGTCCATCAAAGAACACTTAACTCACAATGGAAGATGTCTATCTACACTTAACGGACTTTCCTGTGAACATTCTAATTGGAATATGGATAATGACCTCTGCTATGACTAAGCGAAGCATGCATGGACATGTGACTTGCTCATGTGACTCCAAATCTTGTTACCTGTAATTTTCAACAGTGAGAACAATGGAATTCCCTTCACTTGGCAGATGCTGTAAAAGGCCCTGGAAACATCTCTATTTGGCCTCTTTCTTGCTTAAGCCCCTGGACTATGAGCTTATACTAATGGGAGCATTCTAAGCAAAGGACTGAGGACCTTCCAATGATTTGGAAGCAACCAGAGATTTAACAAGCCAGCAGTTTATTCCATCACCGCTATAAGCCTGAACCAAGAACTTTGCATTTATTGTATGTATTTGATTCCTTTAACTAATTTTAACTCTCACCTCTCATTCTTTTTATAAACAAACCTTTAGATTTTAGATCCTAAAGGATTGGCATCAGTGTGATTACTGGATAAGATCTGAGTTGTATATTGACCTGTGTGTGTGGCTGGTTCTTTGGGATCAGAAGAACCTTTCGTTTGATGAAGTTGGTTTTAAATAACCACTCATCATTAAGTCTAGTGTCTGGGTGTTGAATCCAAGACTGGAATACCTATGGAGGCTGCATTTCTGACTTGTTAGCCAGTGAGGTGAGCCAGAATTTTACTTTTGTTGCTGGTTTGGTATATCTCATGGAAGAATAACCACCAGTTTGTGGGGGGGTGTCTACCCTTTTCCCCAGCAGATTGTCCTGAATTTGGTATTCTCAGTTGTGACCCACGAAGGCACGGTGACAACTTTTTGTTGAACCTGGTTGCAAACCGGCCTACAACACTTGGTCCTTTAACGACCACTCACGCATCTGAGAGCTGTCCCTGCTTAATTGATCTGCCAAACACATTGCTCTCCCTTGCTAAACACGGGGCCATCAGGAAGACATTGTGTGTTTATTGCCCTCTTAGAGATAGGTTGGCAGGAAGCAAGAGCCGCACAAATTAGTTTAACAGGTTGCAAAAGTCCGTCCTACTTCTCGAAGGAGCTCCTAAAATGTTAAATACCAGATGCGATGTTTCATACTGTGAATTAAAACACACTAACTATATTAAAACTACAGAAAACTAATTATCTAATATTAATAGACTATTCCTATAAGACACTACAGTAGGAGAAAACCCTGGATCCTCAGGAACAGACTGTTCACTTCGTCTGGTGCTGAGGTTGGAAGAAACGAGGAGCCCCCTTTTATGCCCTTCCCCTCAGAACATTAGCAAACATTGAGGGGAGGGATAGGTGGGAGTGCATGAGCACTCCAACAGGCACTGCTTGGAGAAGATTCAACAGCTGGGCTGCACTGGTCAGTGCATTACCCATAAGCAGGAATATACTGGGCCACTCAAAGAATCATCAGGTACCGTCTTTCACACAGGCTCACCATCCTTTCAGTGGGATTTTTTTTTTTTTTTTTTTAAAAACAGCAGTGCAACTTCAAGAGCAGGCTTTTAATGCTAATTAGTTGCAGGCTGTATTCAGAAAACAGACTGAGGTACCACAATGTACAGTCTTCTGAAGGAGATATCTGCTGAAGTTTGGATGGCTAACATGTTAAGTCTCATGAACATATGCAGAGATAGACAAGTTGCTACCTTGCAGATTTCTTCAAATGATGCAAAGGAGTTCTCTCCCCAGGAAAGGGATACTGCTCTGCTTTGCTGACTTAACTTTTACCTAAAGATTTTAGAGCTTTCGTTTTGCAAGCCTTCTTGATGCAAAATTTTAACTACCTAATAGATACCTTTTTTACCTCATGGGTGTTATAGTACAACTAGGACACAAGACTTTCTACAGGCCTGTGATCTTATATGTTTTGAGCACCCTGCAGACATTTAGCATGCATCATTGCCTTTCTTTGGGGTGTTTTGGTTTGGTGCAGAATTGGGAAAGAATCATCTCCACTCTGTGAAAGACACAGTGAAACTTTTGGAATTAAACCAGGCTCCAGGAAGAATACCTCTTTATCAGCACTGAAGGTACAGTACTGTGACTCCACCAATAATTCTCCCAGTTCCCAGAACTTCCATTGCTCAAGTGATAGCCACTTGTAATGCTCCTTCAATGGAGAAGTAAATCAAAACTAATGTGTCCAACTACAGATTCAACTTCCACAGGGCTCCCCTGTATGTTTCCAGAAGGTTAAATAGGGAGACTGCTGTGAAAAAGCACTTGATATAAGGGGAAGACTCCTAGAACTATTCACCGCCAATATGCTGATGAATGCTTTTAGAAAGCGTATGCCTTCAGTTCAATTGCCAGACTACTCCAGCAGTATTCCAGAATTAGAAATGTATTTGATGCTTTGATTCTTCATGTTCTTCTCTACACCATGAAGCACAATTGAACCAAATTTTAGCATATTCCAAGTCTGTTTATTTTTTTCTCAAAGCTAGGAGACTGTTAATTGCTTCCCCTCTCCCAACAGTTGTTTCTATTTAGCATCTACACTGTTGAGTATCCGTAGGTTTAGGTGCACTACCAATCCTTGATTTAGGAGGTCTTTGAAAAGCGACAGAAAGAAAAAAAGAGGACAGTACCATCTTATCTAGAAATAATGGTGTTCTGGTATAGGCTAGGTACTTCTGTGGTCCCCAGCATCATAGCATTCATAAATATTAAAAGAGTCATCTTTACAACAAAAATGTGAAGTATATCGCCAATTTTACAGAAGGGAAACCCAGACACAGAGAGATTAAGCGATTTGCCCAAGATCCCCAGGAACTGAACCCAGATCTCCTGGGACCTAGTGCCTCAATCACAGGACCGTCCTTCCTCCCTTAGGTTCAGTGGGTTCTCCTTTGATAGGGAGCCTGCCAAACTGCAGTAGTAGGAGAGGCTTAGCTGGCTCTTTCAGTAGAAGGTTGCCTTTGAATGGCTGTCCAATTAATCCATAAGTTTAGCAATGGCTGAATCAACTATTGGGAGGGTGACAGTCTGATTTTTTGTTTTGTACCAGCACAAGATTTTTTTAGACAGATTAGAGAGCCTCTTAATCTTGTTTAGTTAAATTGGAGTGGGAATTACCACATGCTTTTGTAATTATTAGAGGTATACCGAGCTCTCTTCTGGAAGTTGAAGGAAAGATTTTTTTTATTTATATGATTGAGATTCAGTACCCACAGGGATGACCACCTCTGCTTCCTAGCTTTATCCTGAAAGGAATCTCTCCTCTGAGAGAGGAGATCCTGAAGCAGACAGTTCATTCTTATACTCAGGCTCGCTCCAAGTTGCATATGTGACCTGCTCAGAGAAAGCAGGATGGTGGACCATCTGTTGTTGCTGCTGGGAGGCAGTGAACTGGCAGATTTTTCAGAAGAGAGTCAAGCATTTGTCATACCCAGGGACTGACAGATTTGGTCCTGCCTCCTGAAGCATAAAAAAGGAATACCACTGTAGGAGGCGTGAGATTCTAAATTCTCCTTTTTCCGTCCACTGCAATTCTTATCTAGAATTATTTTATCTCAGTGTGGAAGTAACTGTAGGTCTATATATACACACTACTTACCTCTTGAGGACGCATGTAGGGTATGCGTAGTTACGCACCACAATGAAAAGCAGGCTATGTTCACACTGCAGCGTGTAGCTACATGTAACAGTGAAAGGCTCTGGCACGGGGGAGGCAGAGCAGAAAAGCTCATCAGTGCGGAATTGTCAGAGCCTTTCCTTGCTGCTGGAGTCTTTCACTGCAGCAGGGCAAGGATCCCGCAGCAGGGAGGCAGTGGGACACCACACTGCTAAAAATAGCAGTGTAGACAGGGAAAGCACTGCATGGGTGAGTAGAAAGCCCTATAGGGTTCATACCCACACGGTTCCAGAGAGTCTTTACTTGCCTAAGCCATGCCTCACCATCTGCTGCTATTTATACCCGTACGGGGCAGGGGTGTAGTATATGTACTTTACAGGCCAACAAAAGGAGTGTGCAGTGTACTTTGTAACAAAAACTAGGACAATGGAGCTGTAGTGATGCTTATGGGAGTGCTGCAGCCCTTCCTTTTCCAGTGCACTAAATACAAGTAGTTTGCAAAAAAGAAGGAAAACCGTATTATAGAGGATAAGCAAAAGTCAACATTCTTGCTAAAGATATCATTAATTACACATTATCAGTTATTATACCACATTACTTTCAATAGCTCTGTGAATCCACAAGAGAAAGAAAAGTATACCTTATTGATGGCACAGGCTGTCTTTTCTCGTGTAGATCCACTACTTGTCCTCATGATCTTTGATAAGTCTTCTCGAGCAGCAAGAAGGTGGGCAAACGTAATGGTTGTTTTAGGAGACAGTGCGTAACGCTTGGGCTGATAAATTCTCGCTATGTCATCTGTTTTAACCTAAATGATAAAGTCAAATATAATTCAGTTGCTAAGTATTTCATGTATAAAGATGCAAACGCTCAATGGCTGTTCTTCGTGTGCTGTTTGGTGACTTATACACAGAGCACAAAGTTTAGACATTCAAACTACCTTAGTAAAAACAGTGCCAGTCACTCTTATAAATGTCTCCTGGCCTTGCTCACAACAATCAGCTACTGTACACAAAACAATGGTAATGCAGATGTTTCATTAATGCTGCATCCTAGTATTACCTGTCACAAATTGACATGGTCTAGTCCATGCCCCATCCTGTAACCAGTCCCTTGTGAGTGACCCCTTTAATGTGTCAAACCCCAAGGGTCCACACAGTTCTACAGGGGAAGGCCCACAGCGTCCATGGGTCCAAAACTGGGCCTTTGAGTACCAGCCATCCCTGTTTCTCTCTGTGGCTCCTTGCAGCAAATCCAGCCAAGCCAGATGCCTGCGGGAGGCTTGTAATGTATCCCTTCATGGTGCAATGCTCTCAGTATGTATATGCAGGCAGCCTTTTCAAAAACAAGGTAACCATTTATTAGGCACCTGGTATACATAATCTAAAAGTGCTTAGGTTAGCATAGAGAAGTGAAGGTTAAGACAGTTCAGACTGGCTCAAGACAAGGCTCCCTTGAGCCATGTTGCTGAAGGAACCATCTCTGCCTCCCTTCTCTGTCTTGTTTCATTTCCATTAGTTTCAGGTGACTATCCTGTATCTCTGATAGCTCAGCTCTTAACGTAGACACCTGGTACCTTTTGTCTTTGTTCTCTGGACACAGCCATGCTATGTCCACATCTTCAGCTGCCTCTGCAGCTAGGTGTTAAGTTTTGATCATTGCAGTTTCCATTGTCTCTGTAGGGCTTCCACTCAAATGTGTTATTCCAGCCCAGAAAGTCCTAGTGGCTATATGTCTCAAATACCTACCCTGATCTCCCACATCATATGGAGAAAATAAATTCTCCCCTGCCCCCGCAATGGATAGCAATGCCAACATGACAGGTACAGAGTCATACAGATAGCTCATAAAAATATTGAGAATTCCCACATTCATCACACCACGACAACACCTCTCCTTCTCACTGGAAACAAATGGAATCTCTATTTTCCAAAGTACCCAAAGGTCCAGCACTTTAGAAATAAGGCTGCTATTTTAAGGGAATTAAATGTACCCAATGAGGAGCAACATGAAAACATAACATCTTGAAAATATGGTCAACTGATTACCAAAAAAAAAAATCAGTATTGCACAGATACCAGCAAAAAGGGCAAAACTACAGTGACATTGTGCAGAATGTGAAAAGAAACTGAGAAGGAGAGAAAATATAAACTTTTAAAAACAGGGAACAAAGGGAGAAAAAAAATGCTCCTTGGGAGACTGGGAGGTTCAGATCAGCTGGACATTTGCCCACTGACACTGGACACACACTGTTCCCTGCAGTAATATATTGTTAAGGAATGACTGACAGTAGGACTTTCCCACTGTGGGAAACTGAAAACCTGAATTAAAAAAACACCATGGTCAAAAAACAGAAACACAGGGGCCAATAATATCAGGGGTGGGCAAACTTTTTGGCCTGAGGGCCACATGTGGGTATAAAAATTGTATGGCGGGCCAAGAATGCTCACAAAATCGGGCGTTGGGGCGCAGGAGGGGATGAGGGCTCCAGCTTGGGGTGCAGGCTCTGGGGTGGGGCCAGAAATGAGGAGTTCAGGGTGTGTGGGGGGGGGGAGTGGACTCCAGGCTGGGGCAGGGGAGCAGATGAGGGCTCCAGCTGGGGATGTGGGCTCTGGGGTGGGGCTGAGGAAGAGGGGTTGGAGTGCAGGAGGGTGCCCTGGGCTAGAACCGAGGGGTTTGGACAACAGGAGGGGACTCTGAGCGGAGGCAGAGAGCTGGGAGCAGGGAGCCAAGGGCTCTCGCTGGGGGTGCAGGCTCTACGGTTAGGGTGGGATGAGGAGTTTGGGGTGCAGGAAGGTGGGACCAAGGGGTTCGGAGGGGGATCAGGGCTGAGGCAGGGAGTTGGGGCGGGGGGGGAGACCTCAGTGGTGCAGGCTCCGGGCAGCACTTACCAGAAGCAGCAGCAGCAGCATGTCCCCACTCCGGCTCCTATGCAGAGGTGTGGCCAAGCGGCTCTATGCGCTGCCCCGTCTGCAGGCGCCACCCCCACAGCTTCCAGAAGCAGCGGCGTGCCCCCCTACGGCTTCTACATGGTGACGTGGCGTGGCGCTGGCCATGTGGATCTGTGTGCTTCCCCATCCACAGGCACTGCCCCTCCAGCTCTCATTAGCCGTGATTCCAGCCAATGGGAGCTGTTTGGGGCGGGGTCAGCGTGAGGAGCCCCCTGGCTCCCCTATGAATAGGGGCTAGAGGGGAGACATGCTGCTGCTTCCGGGAGCTGTGCGGCGAGCCCCTGACCCTGCTCCCTGGCGGGAGCTCAAGAACCAGATTAAAAGGCCTGATGGGCCGGACATGGCCTGCGGGCCGTAGTTTGCCGACTCTTGATCTAAATGAATAAAGGCAATTTACCTCTGGACTCAGAAGGATAATTTCAGTCCAAAATGTTACTGTCTGGGGAAGTTATAAACTATAGGAAATAAACTAACGTTTTTACTATTACTATAGAAAAAGAGGAAGAACCTAAAGATAACAAGATTTTACACATAACATACAAAAGGCTAAAATTAGCTAAACAAAGGGTCAAATTGTTCCTTCCACCTGCATGAGGAGAGGGGACAAAAATCTGGTGGGGACATAGAATAAAGGAGTTGTCTCTTCTCTGCATAGTTCCCTATTCCTCTCTGCAGTTCCTCCGTGAGTGATCTACAGTTACAGAAGGGGCAAGCCTGATCTGAAAAAGGTGGGAAATGGATGTTCTCTGCAGCTCTGCCCCCCCACTTCTCAACTAATCCAACAGAACTAAGTTAAATCTCTCCCAGCATTAACTGAGATCCTTCCCAACTGTATAACATTCAGGACAATATCAGGTGAAGGAGGCTGCCTAGACTACATGGCTCCACACCAGAAGGTAGGGAGGAGAGAAAATGCCTCTCTGAAGATAGTCCTTGATTTTGGTATCTCTAAGAAGAGCTGCACATTTCAAGGAATTCCACCTACTGCTAGAGCTGAAAGTACTAAGGAAAACAGGGAGAGAAGGATCTGGATCTCCGCAGCTTCTTCTGTAACCTCAGTTCCTCAATTGAGGAGTCATGTGGCTCAAAGCCCCGACCCCCAGAATCTTGCAAGCTATACAAAAACCAAACAGTAGGTCATATGACAGGGGCGGGCCAACTTTTTGGCCTGAGGGCCACATCGGGTTTCCAAAATTCTATGGAGGGCCGGTTAGGGGAGGCTGTGCCTCCACAAACAGCCAGGCATGGCCCAACCCCAGCCCCCTATCCAATCCCCCCTGCTTCTTGCCCCCTAATGGCCCCCCTGGGACTCCTGCCCCATCCACCAGTCCCTGTCCCCTGACCGCCCCTGGACCCCTGCCCCCCCGGCCCCGACTGCCCCCCTGCCGCCCCATCCAACCCTGCCTCTCATTCCTGACTGCCTCCTCCCGGGACCCCTGCCCCTATTCAACCCCCCTTCCTCTCATTCCTGACCTCTATCCACACCCCTTTCCCCCAACCATCCCCCCCGAACTCCTCTGCCCTCTATCCAACACGCCCCCCCGCTCCCTTACCATGCTGCCTGGCGGCACTACAGCCAAGCTGCCCAGCTGGAGCCAGCCACGCCACCACGCAGCTCAGAGCACTGGGTCAGGCCGGGCTCTGCAGCGGCACGGTCCCAGGAGCTTGCAGCCCCGCCTCCCAGAGCACTGCGCTGGCAGAGCAGTGAGCTGAGGCTGAGGGGGAGGGGGAACAGCGGGGGGCTAGCCTCCCGGGCCAGGAGCTCAGGGACTGGGCAGGAGGTTCCCGTGGGCCGGATGTGGCCTGCAGGCCGTAGTTTGCCCACCTGTCATATGAATATATCATATATATCTGAAATCTGCTCTTGTAAATATATATATTGTTCTCAGCTAAATATTTATAAGATTCCATGTACATGTTATGAAAAGCTAAACACAACTGAAAACTGATTTCTCAAGGCTAAGTTTAAAATTTTCCAAAAGCAGTTTTTTTTCAGGTGCAATCTACACCCACCAATATTATACCTGCATTTTACATAATTTTAACAATAGCTATAAAATTGAGTACTTGTGCCTCTTGCTACCTCCCGTGTATCTGTGTTCAGGTATGAAGAAACATAAGTACTCAGATTTGCACTTGAATTCATTTTTGCAGGCAAAAATTGTACCCTCAAAAGGGAAGCTGCACTTCAACCCTTTGAAAAATCTACCCAGTAATGTAATTTCAACCTTTAATGCAAGATTACAATAGGTCTTCTGGAAATCTCAGTAACTGTATTTTGTTTTTGCAGAGTTTCTAAGAACAGGCTACTGACTCATCTCACCACTTTAACTTCATTAAATAAAACAATGGTACACTTTCTTCATGATTGAACAAAAACCATTTAAACAGTGTTTAATGTCACATCTAGGGACTAATAGGAATTCAAACGACTCAAATTAAGTCAATTTAAGCTACGGTCATAAATTAAATACAATTTTAATAATACTATTTATTAATATTATTTTAAATTATTTAAATGAAGATTTATATAGTTGTACACAAAGAGCAATGTGGAACCATATAAGACAGACAAACAACCTCTACTTTATCCTTGGTATAAAATCGTAATATAGGCCTATATCTTCAAGCTTGGGTGTCTAAAGTTAGGTACTTACATCCCTATTTAGACACCGAAATAAAAGTTGCCTTGCTCTGAATTCTACTATATCAGTTGCTCTTCAGTCAAAGGTAAGAAAAAAAAAAATGTGTTTGTGGAGAGGGAGAAAAGAAAAAAATGTATGCAGTAGTCTCCTTACCACAGTGAGTTAACTCCCTTTTCCTTTCCTCTCCTACAGTGCATCAACATTCATGCAAGCTGCTGAGGTGAGACGTGCACAAAGAAGCAATAGCTGAATGTTTGAGAATAAATTTTCAACTCTGTATACGAAGATGTAGCTGCATCACTCCCACTGATATTTAATGAGAGTCATGCAACTGAGGTTTTGTCTGCACTTGCACTAAAGCTACAACAGACAACACCAGGTAGGTTTTTAAAAACAGAACTGTATGTTGTTTTCCATTATTTTCAGTATACATGCAAAGCCTTAAACCGGTTTAAAAATGAACAGGACCTAAACTATTGTATTCCTTTATGAGGAAAGGTAGTCTTGCGGTTCATGCGCAGAACTGGGAGTTAGGATGTCTGTGCGCTATTCCCAGTGCTTCCGTAAGCTTCCTGTATGTCTACTGGTCAAATCACAACCTCACTGTGTCTCAGCTTCCTAATTTGCAAAATAACCAGAGCTGCTGGGGGAGAGGGACAAGGGAGGAAAAGGGACAATTTCCTTGCCCTCTTCCTCAAACTGAGTGGCATTGCAGCCTGGCCTAAAGAGTTGCAGTGCCACTCAGGAGAGGCAGCTGGGTAAATTTGAGCGAGTAGCATTACAACCTGGCACCAGGTCGCACAACCTGAAACAGAGAGCTGGGCCCAGACCAACAGGACAGAAGCCACAGCTTCAAGGTAAGCTTGTGCTCCAAAACCTACAGAAGTGCCTCTCCTCAGCAACAAAGGGAGACTTTTTTTTTTTTTTTAATTTTTAAAAAGAGAGAATTTAGGAACACTCCACACAAAAATCAAAATGTTGAGATCATAATTCATCAGGGAACCAAGGGACATGAAAAGACATAATTCCTGAATTGCCCATCCACCAACGCTAAAACTGTAGATAACAAACAAGAGGAATTAGAATTACTCATTTATGAGCATAAATTCAATCTACTTGGGTATTACTGAAACCTGGTGGGATGATTCACACAACTGGAATGTTAAAATCAATGGTTATAAACTACTTAGAAGGATCATGTGGGAAAAAGGGAGAGAGAGTGGCTTTCTATGTCAAAAATAGCATTGCCTGTTTCTGAGTAACTGATATCCAGGAAGGCGGCCTACTGGTCAAAAAACTGACCAGGTTTAGAGAGTAAGTGAAAAAACAAATGGAGGAAAGGGGAAGTTAACAATAATGAATATAAAGCTGAAGTTAGGAATTGAGGAAAATTGATAAGGGAAACAAATGGACACAGATAAATCTAAGGCCAGCAGTGTTAAGGACAATAAGGAAATTTTAAAAATATATTAGAAATAAAAAGAATCTTGACAAAGATATAGGTCCATTACTAGATGGAAATAGTAGAATTAAGGATAATATTGCAGAAAAGGCAGAAGTGTTCAATAAATATTTCTGTTCTGTATCTGGGAGAAAAGCAGATAATATTGTTTCCTCATATGGTGATAACACTATTCCATTTTACTGGTATCTCTGGAGGATGTTAAATAGAAACTAAAGTTAAACATTTTTAAATTATCTGGTCCAGATACCTTGCATCCAAGAGTTTAAAAAGAACTGGCTCAGGAGCTTGTTGGATATTTAATGTTGATTTTTTGTAATAAGTCTTGAAGCAGTGGGGAAATTCCAGAAGACTGGAAGAAAGGTGAAGTTGTGCCAATTGTTAAAAAGGGTAAATGGGATGACCCAGATAATTATAGGCCTGTCAGCCTGACATCAACCTTAGGCAAAATCAGAATGGAGCACCTGATATTTGCTCAATTAATAAAGAATTAAAGGAGGGTAATATAATTAATACAAATCAGCATGCATTTGTGGAAAAAAGATCCTGTCAAAATAACCTGATTTTTTTTTGGATGAGATTATAAGTTTGGTTAATAAAGTTAACAGTTTTGATGTAATGTACTCAGACTTCTCTAAGACATTTGACTTGGTACCACAAAACATTTTGATTAAAAAACTAGAAAGCTATCATAGAATATCAGGGCTGGAAGGGACCTCAGGAGGTCATCTAGTCCAACCCCCTGTTCAAAGCAGGACCAATCCCCAATTTTGCCCCAGATCCCTAAATGGCCCCCGCAAGGATTGAATTCACAACCCTGGGTTTAGCAGGCCAATGCTCAAACCACTGAGCTATCCCTCCCCCCATTTAGCCCTGCCCCCTCCATTATTTTTAGTAAAGTCACAGATAGGTCACAGGCTTTGTGAATTTTTGTTTATTGCCCATGACCTGTCTGTGAATTTCACTAAAAATAACCATGACAAAATCTCAGTCTTATCATTGAGCAGTTGTGTTCCAGTGGAGTCCCGCAGGATCGGTTCCTGAACCTATGCTATTTAACCTTTTTAACAATGACCTGGAAGAAAGCATGAAATCACCACCAATAAAGTTTGCAGATGACATAAAAATTGGGGGAGTGGTAAATAATTTAAGAGGACAGGTCCACTGATTCAGAGTGATCTGGACTGTTTGGTAGAGTAGGTGAAGGCAAACAATATACATTTTAATATAGTTAAATGTAAATATATACACCTAGGAACAAAGAATGTACCAAATACTTATAGGATGAAGGACTCTCTCCTGGAAAGCAGTGACTCTGAAAAAGATTTGGGAGTCAGGATGGGTAATCAGCTGAACACAAGCTTCCACTGTGACACAGTGGTCAAAAAAGCTAATGCGATCCAGGGATGCATAAACACAGGAGTCTTGAGTAGAGAGGATTATTCTGCCTCTAAGTTTCATGCTGGTGTGACCACTGCTGGAATACTGTGTCCAGTTCTGATGCTCACAATTCAAGAAGATGTTGATAAACTGGAGAGGGTTCAGAGAAAAGCCACGAGAATGATTAAAGTATTAAAAAATATGCCTTATAGTGACTATTTAGCTTAACAAAGAGAAGGTTAAAAGTGACTTGATTAAAGTGTAAGTATGTATATGGGGAACAAATATTTAATAATGGGCTCTTCAGTATAGGAGAGAAAAGGTTTAACATGATCCTATCGCTAGAAGTTGGAGCTAGACAAATTCTGATGGAAATAAGGTGTACATTTGTAACCACTGGAACAATTTACCAAGGGTTGTGGTGGATTCTCCATCACTGATAATTTTTAAAATCAAGATTGGATGTTTGTCTAAAAATATGCTGTAGGAATTATTTTGGGGAAGGTCTATGACCAGTGTTTTGCAGGAGGTCAAAGTAGATAACTCACAATGGTCCCTTATGGTCATGGAATCTATGTTTTTTTTTTTTGTTTGGTTTTTTGAAAAGGTGCGGGGGGGGGGGGGGGGGGGGGAGGGGGGGGACTGTTTCAGATTTTGCCTCGGCCTCCCCAAAAATCTCTCTGCACCCCTGATAATACTTTTCTACCTCTCAGAGATGCTGGAATGATTAATAATATATGAATACTTGAAAAAAAAAGAGAGTAAGACAGTGAGCACCATAGAGATGCCTAGACATAATCTGAAAACATACTCAGCCATTAGGATGGTGGGACAGACAGTTACTGATGCATAAATGGTTTGTTCCACAGTGACTATCTTTTTTTAAAGTCTTTCGGAAAAACTCTGACACCAGCAGGCATACCCTATAGTAGTGATCTGGAAGCTTCCCCATGAGGCAGATACCACCTTTATGGCTCACTGAACCATTACTGATAACTGTGAATTTTTCTGATACAAGCTACTATTCATCTTGATAAAGTTTGAATTGAAACTAGCAGAGGAGACACAAACGGCTATTTGAATATGGCCTTGTGCTAGGTTCAGAAGCTTGGGGTTCATTAACTGGCAGCATTCACAGTTAGTAGGTTCTTTAGAACGATCCCAAGGATTCTGTAGCTCTCCTTGAGGAGTGGGTGGGTGTGTGTCTCTCTCTCGATATGAGGAACACTTTGAAGCTTTTTCCTACAATAGCACAAGGGAAAAACAAAAACAAAGGGCGACTGACATTTTCAAGTGAAGAACAACACTGAAATCTATGTGGATCACAAGGATTGGTGGATTTGACTGTCTAGTCAAATCCTTCTCTCTTCACAACATGCAGGGAATGTATGTTACAAGTAGTGCTCAGAAAAGTTAGTTGTAATGAGATGTCTTCGGTAAGACAGCTTAGAGAATTGTAACAAACTACCACCACCTACAGGAAGCAAACAATAAAGCATGTTTACCTTTGCTCTATCAGACCATCCAAAGGATTGTACGGTCACATCAAGCCGCTTCATTAACATCCGACGACGACATTCATATTCACTGCAGAGGGCATCATTGATTTTTTCCAATCTTTCCTATGGCATTGCAATAAACAGGACAAATATTTGATTCCATTAAAATACACAAGGCCCCACAAGCTAACCTGCCTCACCAACAAAAATGTCTGTCAACAGTTGACCATCATGAAAAACCACTTAACAAAAATTAGGCTGTGACCAACTGCTACAATGTAAGTGAATATCTTCTACAACTTTTTACATGATTTTGTTACATGAATTTAAATCTATAAACAAACTAGTGTATGAAGTATTTGAACAGGAGTTCATAAAGGTATTATACCATTAAATCAAATTTAACACTGAACATTCACTATCACACTACTTAAAACAGAAACTGCAAAACAAGTATGAAAAGCCAGAAAATAAGGTCACAAGCATTAATTTTGCCGATTATATGAAATAAGGAAAGTAAAATGGAGAGGGGTTTTACCGTCTGATCAGGATTCAAAGGTGTTGTTAGCAGTGGTTTCCCCACATGGGTATTTTTTACTTTTGAAAGAATGTCCTTGATCTGAAACAAAACACACAAATACACACACCCTTCTCAGAAAACAACTCATGCTCCCAAACAAACTTCAGCACAAGTCTTTACCAAAAATTGGTCCTATTACGCGGTGTTCATTATCTTCATATAAAATTAGACTAGGATATTTTAGCTTGCTAACATGCCTTGTAAGAAGAGCTCTTAAATATTTTCATAGCAGGGACCACATCTTAACTGTCTCATGGATCACTTCCACTGTCAACTCCAATTATGTGGGCTACCCACAATCACATAATAGCCCTGTGACAACTTCGGCAGTTACTTACAGTGAAAATTAGAATGAGTGAAATATTTATTGTATTTTAGCTATCTAATGCAATGTAGCAGCTGGAAACAAGGAAATCCAGCACCAAATGACCCATCGGTAATTGTGAAGTGAAATATTTTGGGAGCATATATGCTCATATATGAAGCTAAAGATAAACACTAGTATTAAAAGTAGTAGCTAATGATCTTGTCTTGCCACTTGTCTCTTAATCCCATTACTAGCTATCTTCTCTATCCAATTCTACAAACTTATCTTCAGAGGTCTGACCAGCACCACCCCTGCTTACACTTCTGCCTTTAGTTTCTTATTTCCCCTTATGTTCTCTATGCTCTCCTCTACCTTCCTCATAACTGCTCTAGCTGCATCATCCCTTTCATCATAGCAAACTGTTCCATACCACCTTGATATAAGCTCCCTCTTCATTCAGCTGTCTTCTTCATGTGCAGTTCTTCAATTGGCCTCAAAGTCATGTAGAAATTATGTGGGTAGTTATTGAAATGTTTGATCCTTTATGCAGGATTCTGCGCGTCTGAACAGTACGGTCCATAGCAAATTTAGGATGTGAACTTGGGATGCTTGGAGAAGGGACAATATCCTCTTTTTTTTTTTTTTTTTTTTTTTTTTAAAAACATACACAAAACTGTGGATGATTATTGTCCAAATAAACAAATGAAAATAAAGCTAGAACTGACGCAATTTTACACTCTATGAAGGATAAGAAAGGATGCCATTATAACCCTAGACCCAAGGCAAACCAACAGATCATTTCCTCAGGGCTGAAATTATCTGCATGTACACAGGCATTTGAAGACGATACATGGTATAAGGATAAATTCCAAATTCTCTTTCCACTAAAACTCCAACAATCTTAAACCTTTCTGTCAGAGGGTTGAGAGCTGCCATCTTTTATATACATTATAGGATCTTTGCAATAATTGTTAAGAAGCTTTAGACTGTCACTAGGAATCAAAATCTACAGCATCATCAATGCGTTAAAAAATCTATTTTAGTAGCAATATTTTTAAGTGAGTTAATTCATTCCCCTGTTTTCCTTTTTTTTAATATCTGATTCATGGTTTTATTTTTCTTGGTGTCAACAAAACCAAGAGGAAAATTTCTGTTCAGTATGTCTCATATATGAGTGTTTATATAGCCTGAGGAGAGCAAGAACCTTTCCCCCACTTTTCTTTTGGAAAATATGGTATTTTGTGTTTGTTTTCCCTTACGTCATCAGTGACGCAGATAGAAGGCACTGAAGTAAGTTTCTTCAAACTGTGAGTTCGCCTTACAGACTGTTAACCAATAGCACACTGAAATGAATAGAAAACTGTCTGGAAACTTACTGCTTTGACTCCAGCACAAAATGGCCTGCTATACAGTGTAAGGTGATCCTCTGGTGGTTTAGAATCTTGTCTGCCACCCCCCCCCCCCCCCCAAGTGCCGCTCACAATAAGACTGTGGATAAGAAAAGAGGACATGGCCAGGGCTTCCTTATGCCCCACTGATCCCCCATCTGCTATACTGGCTCCTTGAGGGCATCAGCAGCCTGCATAATTTATAGCCAACTTCAGGCTTGTCCAAATTAACAGGGGTACCACTCTTGTGTATATCCATACCAGGATCAGGAGAATTTCAAAGCCACGTGTTCATAGCATGAGCTGCGCATTCCTCAGCCATAGGAAGTTGTGCTTCCTTTGTACTAAATGTCAATGTTTCTTCCTCAGTTTACCCCTCCAAGGCAAGTCTAGAGTAGGATAACATCCTGACAAGCAAACTTCAAGGTGCCATACTAATTTTTCAACCTACCAACTGGAGTAAATAAATCTAGTATTGTGGTCACTGCAGCATTAAACTGACTTAATTCTTCACATTGTCTTAAATCAATGATACCCAGACAGAGGCTCGTGAGCCACAAGTGGCTCTTTAATGTGTCTCCTGTGGCTCTTTGCAGCACATTATATTAAAACACTGTGTGATTTAATTATTGACCAGTCTAAGTTATTAACCAATCAGGATGCTTTTACTATGTTATTAACCAACTTTACTTGATAAAATAATACTTGGTCAGCTATTTTACTGTGAGAATTATACATATAAAAAAACCTAAATATTTCCCATCATACTGTTACGAATTACTTCTGAGAGGACACGCACACAACTGCTACGAATTACACCTGGTAGGACACGCACACAAATGCTACGAATTACACCTGGTAGGACACGCACAGTTCGGATCTAGGCTGAGGCACATAAACAAAGACCAAAACTGCAGAGTTCCCAAAAAACACTGAGTTTATTACGCTCGAGCATGGTGCCCCCCTGCTAGCCAGGAGGGGACCCTGAATACAGATTATACAAAGGTTATATACTTTTTAGCAAAGCATGTTGCCCTCGTGCATCGGAAACCTTAACCAATAAACAAACCCTTTTCTTATCTACCACCTATCCCTGCTTGTGCATTCCTCGTGCTAAACCAGTATGTTAATTACACAGCATGGTCCTAAAGCCATGCATCAGTAACTTTTATTATCAGGATGGGAGGCCTCACATCAAAGGCCAGGAGATAGGGAGTTAGAGACCGACAAAAAAACAGATACTGGGAGTCAAAGCAGGCTGGAGACAAGGAGGAGGATTTTCACAGGGATGCAGTATCTAACCATCACTCCTCCTGGTGCATGATGTGCTTGCTTTTAGACAATGGTGGGCCCCAAACCAAAATGGAGTCACATGTGCTAACTTTTCCTTAACAATACTGTTTAAATACGAATATATAGTACTACAGTAAATGAAACAATGAATTCACACTACTGCGGTTCTTTTGGGTAATGCTGACTACTAATTTGGCTCCTGAATCACTGAGGTCTGAGTATCACTGTCTTAAATAGTTTGGTAACCACTGCACCAGTTTGCCATAAGAAATGTAAATCCGAAGAGATATTTTCAATCTCTTCAAGTCCAAAATTTGTTCCACCATAAATGTTATAGTCACAGTGAAGAAAGCGGTTTGGATTTTATACTTATCTTTAAAATAATCTGAGACATTATTAAAAACACAAACAACATTCTGATGTGCCATACCAAAATACAATGTGTGATCTGTCCCTTTGGCTTTGCAGCAGCAGTCTACCAAACACTATTCTCAGAACTATTCCCACAGCTACTGACAATGGTGATAAGGCTAGACAGAGAAAGAGCAGACATTGTGAAATACAACAAACACATTTGAAAATTGGATAAAACCGATAAGAGTGTAAGTAAGTTAATAATACAATTTTACATGGAACCAAATTAAGTCAAATGTAACAGACATTTGAAAATCCAAGAATTTATTTCAAGTGAACGATTACAAGCAACTAATACTAAGAAAGGCATAATCACGAATTCTAAAAAATTGCTTTTTGTTAAGAGACCAACAAAATAAAGGCATCACTATTATCTTCCTAATGTAGCTCCCCCTACAGATATATGGAATTCCTTCTGATATGTCAAGATAAATTGTGAATCTGTGCCATTTAAAATTAAGCCCCGCGGTATAAAATCGAAGATGCATAAAGATTCTACAATATTTCTCAAGCACTAGGACAAGGAAAACTTTAATATGTATAAAATGAGTACGTGAAGAAACATTTGCACATTAATTCTTAATAGCAGCATGGAATATGCCACAATGGATTAATACACTCGTTTTGACACCTATAAAGACCCCAAAGCAAGCGTAGCTGGTATCAATTCATTGTTGAATTGGCAGGCATTTTGGAAGAGAAGTACGAAATGGTTTTCACATAAAAAGAAAAGTTTGCACTGGAATCTTCTGTTCGTTTTAGTATCTATTGTAACTCTCCATAAGTTACAGCAGTAACGTTTTTATACATCGATGCAGATGAAAGGATATCTTTTTGGAAAAAATAAACCTTCAAGTTTGCCAGATATGATAGACCTGGGAGCTGTAAGAGTCTGATGAATATTTGCTGGATTCCTTATTTTTCCCCATTCTATACCTCAACATTCAGAACGAGAGGGTTTTTTTGTTTCAAAACTAGAGCAATATAGGCTCCCTCCCCCCCCGAGCTCCTCATGAATATCAGTCTTACATTGTATAACAATTTCAGTGATGATATCAGACGTGGTGCATGCCTTTTTATTTATATATATATATATATATATAAATAAATAAAAATGTACACGTGTACATGCGTACACACACAAATTTCAGTTCAGACTACAGGGCTTGTAGCAGCCTGCCTAACTGCAGGATGAAATTGCTTACCCTACTTGCTCTTGCCTAGCCACCTCAGACAACCTTCCTTTTATGGCAGAATTATGAAATAATGTTTATTTGACATTAAATACTGCTCCATTTTATATATATATATATATATTTTTTTAGCATATAGACCAAATGTAAATTTTAAAAGTGCTTATATTGATCTGCTGAAAAAAATGACAGAGACTAGTCAAGGGACATATAGAATTACACTTGATAATCAATTAGGAAGATGATTAATTTTATCTTCACATAATACCCATTGCTAAATTGAGTATTACTAGTGTGAAAGGGTTTTTCAAAGGCCTTTTCAGCTAAATTAGAATCTAGGATTCCTCTTTGAATTTTACAGTAAAACCAGCAGATGCAGTGCAGTTGTTAAGGCTAAGTGAACCTGAATCAACTTCTAGTGAAGTGGTCTTTTAATGCTGTTGTATAAGTTTTCATCATGGCACACAAAAGTGCATAGGAATGTTTAGTACTAGCAGCTGTGTGTGTACTAAACATTCAAAGTAATCAGTCTGAGCTGAAAATGTAGGTTTAAAATTATTTGCTTGAAAAGATTTCTTTTGTTGTCTCTTACAACTTTGACAACATGATTTAAGCAATCACACTAGGGGTATGCCTGCACTGCAATTAGATACCATGGCTGGTCCATGCCAGCTGACTCAGGTTCACAGGGCAGTTTAATTGCAGTGTGGACGTTTAGACTCGGATTCTGGGACCCTCCCACCTCATAGGCCCGAACCTGAACATTTGCACCGCAATTAAACAATCCCTTAGCCAAGCCCCACAAGCCCGAGTCAGCTGGCACAGGCCAACCGCGGGTTTTTAATCACTGTGTAGACATACTGTATGTGAGTTTTTTTTAAATTTACAGAGGTCTGCTGGCTGGCCTACTTGCCCATAAATCTTATTGATCTTGAGAACTGGAGAGAAAACAGTTGATTAAAAAGAGATGGCAAATAAGTAGGGCTGTCGATTAATTGCAGTTACCTCATGGGTTTAACTCAAAAAAATTAATAGTGATCAATCAGTTTAAATCACACTTTTCAACAATAGAATACCAACTGAAATTTATTAAACATTTTTGGATTTTTTTTACATTTTCAAATGTACTGCTTTTAATTACAACACAGAATACAAAGTGTACAGTGCTCACTTTATATTATTTATTACAAATATTTGCACTGTAAAAATTTAAAAAAAATAATTTTTCAATTCACCTCATACAAGTACTATAGGGCAATCTCTCTCCTGAAAGTGCAATTTACAAATGTAGATTTTTTTTGGTTACATAACTGCACTCAAAAACAAAACAACGTAAAACTTTAGACTACAAATCCACTCAGTCCTACTCCTTTTTCAGCCAATCGCTAAGACAAACAAGTTTGTTTACATTTTCAGGAGATAACGTTGCCGGCTTCTTATTTACAACGTCACCTGAAAGTGAGAACAGGCATATGCATGACACCTTTGTAGCTGGCATTGCAAGGCATTTTTGTGCCAGATATGCTGAAGATTCATATGTCACTTCATGCTTCAGCCACCATTCCAGAGGACATGCTTTCAAGCTGACAACACTCATTAAAAAAAAAAAAAAAAAAAAGCGTTAAATAAATCTGTGACTCAACTCCTTGGGGGAGAACTGTATGTCTCCCTGTAGGGAGCCAGGGTGGCTTCCCTCCGAACCAGAGGGTAAAGAGCCACCCTCTCAGCCTGAGTGGGCGGGGCCAGACCAAGCTTACGCCAATCCCCGGAAGAGGAGGGGTGGGACAGGAAGTACAAAGGACGGGGCCCTTTGCCCAGTGAGGGCAGCACCAGGGAGGGAGACAGACACAGGCTGCTCCCTCATGATCCTGCTGCCGACCCAGGGGAGGCCTGGGGCCAGGAGGAACCTGATCGGGAGGAAGGCCTGTGGCGACCAGGACTGCCAGCCGCTGAGTACCCGGAGGACCTGGAGGGGCCCGGCTGTAGCCCAGGCCAGCGTGAGTCCAACACAGAGAGGGAGCTGGAGCTGCCAGCAGCGGAATACCCGGACGAGCTGGAGGGACCGGAGAGACCCGCTTGAGAGACCAGGTAGGAACTAGCCCAGGGGCAGAACTGCACCGTGTGGTGGGTGTATTTGGTCAGCAGGGCGCGGATGGCCCCCCCCCCCCCGCTGACCAAGCAGCAGGACCTTCGCCTCCCGCCACTGTCAGGGCCCTGGGCTGGAAAGCAGTGGAGTTGGGTGGGCCTGCGTTCCCCTACCCCGGTCAACCTGCCTTGGGTAGCAAAACTGTGCGCTACCAACCCATACCAGCGCTCCCCTGCCTGAGGGGCACGCTGCAGACTCGTGCCGGCGCTCCCCTGCCAGCACACCTTTCCCGCTAATTCCCCAGTGCCCGAAAGGTATGACTAAGGCCTGCCAGTGGGACCATAGCTCTCCATCGCCCCCTAGGGGCTTGGAGGACCGACTGAAACCTGTCACACTCCCCATATATTTCATGTTATGGTAGTCTTAGATGATGACCCAGCATATGTTCGTTTTAAGAACACTTTCACTCCAGATTTGGCAAAATACAAAGAAGGTACCAATGTGAGATTTCTAAAGATAGCTACAGCACTTCACCTAGGTTTAAGAATCTGAAGCGCCTTCCAAAATCTCAGAGGGATGAGGTGTAGCACATGCTTTCAGAAGTCTTAAAAGAACAACATTCCGCAGCGGAAACTACGGAAGACAAACCACAAAAAAAGAAAACCAACCTTCTGCTGGTGGCATCTGACTCAGATGATGAAAATGAACATGCGTTGGTCCCTACTGCTTTGGATTATCATCAAGCAAAACTGGTCATCAGCATGGACACGTGTCTTCTGGAATGGTGGTTGAAGCATGAAGGGACATATGAATCTTTAGTGCATCTGGCACGTAAGTATCTTGTGATGCCAGCTACAACAGTGCCATGCGAACTCACTTTCAGGTGACATTGTAAACAAGCAGTGGGCAGCACTATCTCCTGCAAATGTAAACAGACTTGTCTGTCTGATCGATTGGCTGAACAAGAAGTAGGACTGAGTGGACTTGTAGAATTATGTACAAAAAATAAACGCATTCACAAATAAAACAGTGTAAAACTTCAGAGCCTACATTTGTAAGTCTAACTTTAATGATAAAGAGATTACACTGCAGTACTTGTATCAGGTGAATTGAATACTATTTCTTTTGTTTCTTTTTTACAATCCAAACATTTGTAATAAAAAAATATAAAGTGAGCACTGTACACTTTGTATTCTGTGTTGTAATTGAAATCAATATATTTGAAAATATGGAAAACATCCAAAAATATTTAAATAAATGGTATTCTATTATTGTTTAACAGTGCGATTAATTGCAATTAATGTTTTCAATCAATTGACAGCCCTACAAATAAGCCTAATTAGGCTACTTGTGTCTGTTATTCACAAAGATTTTGAAAAATGGGTCAATATCTTGATTTACTTATGTAATCTAGCCTGTTGTACAGCCATGTCCTTGAAAACAATAGAAAAGTTACATGGCTGAAAGAATACTTTGATTTGTGGGATTCAGGGATTTAAAATGCAAGGCGTTACCAGTCTCACAATACTAATACAATATCTTTTGCATTTGCAGCATTTGAGACCAATACTGGCAGCTGAAATAAAAGCATACATCCTTCTGAAATAATTATTCCCATTTTACAATAAGACAATCATGACAGTCTGGGAAATGTGTCTATGTGAAATTGGGTTGATTCTATGAAATTGCTCTATCACTGAACAAGTCATTTGTTACCTGTGCTAGTGTCACATATCTCAGGGCTCAGGAACAAGAGAGTCATTAAAACTGAATAGCCTTCCCTTCAAATGGGAGCACTTTAAAACAATGGGATGTCTGCAGTCTAGGGGAAAGCCACTTCTACCCAGGTTGTCTAGAGAGCAGTGGTTCTCAAAGCCGGTCCGCTGCTTGTTCAGGGAAAGCCCCTGGCGGGCCAGACTGGTTTGTTTACCTGCCACATCCACAGGTTCAGGTGATCGCGGTTCCCAGTGGCCGCAGTTCGCCGCTCCAGGCCAACGGGGGCTCCAGGAAGCGGTGTGGGCCAAGGGACATGCTGGCCGTCCTTCCCGCATCCCCCATTGGCCTGGAGCGGCAAACTGCGGCCACTGGGAGCCGCGATCGGCCGAACCTGCAGACACGGCAGGTAAACAAACCGGTCCAGCCCACCAGGGGCTTTCCCTGAACAAGCGGCGGACCGGCTTTGAGAACCACTGCTCTAGAGGAGAAGGGGTTGATCAGTTGAAAATCCACAGCAGAAAAGAAGGAACAAAGAAACATGGTGTTAGAACTTCCTTTTTTTTTTTTTTTTTTTTTTAAAAATACAGACTCTAGGTAACAAAGGTTCTTTGAAGAGGAAGAACCTTTAAACCACTGGTTCTGAACAAGGTAAAGGGAGCTTGTTGCAGGAGTGAGAGGAGATTCCCTGATCAGGAAAAGAAGCCTGAGATGGGAAAGTGGGGTCCAGGAGAAAGGACCGGGGACCCCAGAAGGAACTCACCAAAAGCCAAACAACACTCAAGAGTGGAGAGGACTCTGAGGGACGGAAATGCATAGTGGTGTTCCTTCTAACACTTAATCATTTTAAATTATTTTTTTAAAATGATATACGAAACTAAAGCCTATTCTATATTCTACAGCACAGAAGTCAATTTAGAACCAAACAAGTTAGAACTTGGTGGGGTAAAGTCTCAAAAACGGTTTTCCTTAAGTTGTTTGGTGAAGTGGCTAACTTAGGTTAGTCAGGCCCTTTCAGGCAATTCCACAATTCACAGAATGGCATTCACAAAGTAAGTACTTGTAAATATTTTCAAACCAAGAAATAAAAGTGGAGGTTTGATATGATCATCTTCACATACATAAATATTTGGATCACTACTTATTCAAATAAATTTTGCATAACCAGTTATGTGCACCTAACATAAAAACTTTTCCCCTTTACTACTTAAAATGACTTGCATTGCGTATCAGGAAAATTAGTACACTACTTCACCTTGTCCCACAAAGCTATAGACTGAAAAGTCTACATCACCAGGTACAAAGCACATCTCATTGTGAGTGCAGCACACGTATTTAACAGAGTAACGGAAATGGGTTAGTGTAAAACAGTTACATATAGTTTAGAGAGGGTTAAACTATTTTCAAAACCAGAATAACTTTGTGCTAGTTGGACAGGACTTTAATGAACTAGAAGGTTGGGTCTCACACTTAAAAGTCATAGTAAAAGAATATTTAAAGATTAAAAATTCTGTACCTTTGATTCCACATTGCTTAACAAGAGAGGAATGTCAGAAGATGATGACTTTGATAGGCCCAGCGAGTCACAGAGAGTTTGCACTTCCTGATATATTTCGTTATTCTTTTCCAAATGAGAACTTTTAAGTTGCTTGCTGTGCAATATTTGTAAAGCTTGAAGCTCCGTACTTAAAAATACTAGAGAGAAAAAGTGTTATAATAGCATCTTTAAGACATCTTGAATATTTTTGTGCCGGTATTCTCATAGTAAATAAAACGTACATGTAATACAAACGTAACAGAAAAGAAGTAGGCAGAATTCTGCAAACTTAATGAAAAATGTCAAAGAGCTACTACTTTATACAAACGTATTAGAAAGAGTTATAAGCATGTAACTGATTGGTACTCAGTTTTTTGGGAAGAGGCCTACTTCCTTCCTGACAAAGACCACCAATATAATTCTGTTTTTCTCTAATATGGGATTTTCTTATACATTTTTCAGATTCATCAAAAAAGTTATATTTCCTCTAAAAATCCTCAAAATATTGCCCTTATATGTGGAACTGGCAATGCCAACCATTAAGATTGCCTAACATGTCATATTACACGACCCCGTTTTCAGTTGTTTATAAAACTTTGCCAAACTTTAATTGACTGGGCTGAAATTTTTCCAAGGTGGCTTCAAAAGTCATGAAAAGTCAAAACTGAGGTTGCCTATGTGATGTCATTAAAGCCTGTATCATAATCCATACAGCATGAATTAAGGTTGACAGACAAGCTAATTTCTAGTATTTCCTAACTTTTGAGCACTTGACTTTGCAACCTCAGGCCTAGTCTACACTTAAAAGTTACAAGTTAAGTCACAGTCTGAATCTCTATGTCCAACCAGTTGAAGCCCAGTGATGTTTGTGTGGAGGGGAAGCTTGCAGTGCCAGTCTCCTTGTCCAGACAGTCCCTTGGGTTCCTTATCCCAATGTATCTCCCTGCCCCAGAGGTCCAGTTCTTGTCCCCTTTACATTTGAGTCAGGCAGTTTCTTCCTCCACGCTACCTAGGTGCCAGCAGGGAGGTCGTTGAGAGCACAGGTGAGACAGACTCCTTGCTCTCAGTTCCACTGCCATACCTAATCCGAAGCAGCTGTTACAGGGAAGAAGCTGGACTTTCCCTGTATCTCCAGGGTGGAGCATGTGCAGTTATTCTGTTGGGATGGCACATGTACTTTCTGGTGACACACAGGAACTGTGAATGGCTGCAGCATGCTCAGTGCTGATGGAATCTCCAGAGATCTTAGCTACTTTAATCTCAGCTAAAGCACTCACATGCAGATGCACAGGCAACATTTATGCTGGTATTTTCTAACTTTTGCATGCTTGACTTTCAAAAGTTAATGATCTTTTAACATAGTTTTTGGTGTGTAATATAATTAGCAGCCAGAAAACAGTGTATTCTGACACTCAGAATGGGGGAGGTGGAGCATCACTGATGTTAAAAAACTAGTATTTTCTATGCCACTTGAACCCTAAAGTCTATCGGGTGTTCTTAATTACTGCACAAAACTCCCATTGAGTTATACTTATAGATCAAGGGCTTCAGAACATAACTGTGAAGACAAATATGAGGCAAAAGAAATATCAACACTGAAGACAGTGGAAGATAAGCAACCAAAAACGTGAAACAAACTATGATGTTAGAGATGATAAATATGCAAAAGATTAAAGAAGACAAAGAGCTTACAAAAAGTAAATATTGCAAGAGGGAAAATTGTTGCAACTTACACAGGAGTTTAAGACAATCCTCTTTCTTTTTTAACCTGTCCTTAATGTCTCCAGACACAAGTGTTGAATACGGACAAGCCATTTCTTTTAAAAAACCACTAATCTCAAGCTGGAAACTCTCTACATCTTCCCCACCTTAAGAAAATAAGAAAAAAAAATCACTACAAAATTCAGCGTTTTTTTTTTATTTTAAACTCAAATTTGTTATTAAGAAAATTAATTATAATTACAAGTTTAAACATAATATATTAGTTCATGACCAATTCAATAGGACTTTATCTTAAATTAAAAACGGAGTCCTATACATAAATAAGCAAGAATTTTAAATTAGAAGAAACAATAACACCTTTATATTTCAAAACCAGAAGACAATACTATAATGATCCCCCAACGCAAGGAACCAACGCAATCAGTTGAAGTGGACTAGTAGTTTACATCCAGTGTAAGGTGAGTGGGATAGGCTTTATTTTCCCTTCAAACCATAACAACATGGGTGTCATTTTTATATAAAAAATCATAGATCATAGTTAGGGCCCTGCCAAATTCACGGTCATAGGGTTTTTAAAATAGTAAATTTCATGATTTCAACTATTTAAATCTGAAATTTCACAGTGTTGTAATTGTAGGGGTCCTGACCCCAAAAGGAGTTATGGCGGGGAGATCGCAATACTGCTACTCTTACTTCTGCACTGCTGCTGGCAGCAGTGCTGCCTTCAGAGCTGGGGAGCTGGAGAGTGGCAGCTGCTGGCTGGGAGCCCAGCTCTGAAGGCAGAGCCACTGCCAACAGCAGTGCAGAAGTAAGGGTGGCATGGTATAGTATTGCCACCCTTACTTCTGCACCACTGCTGCCGGGGCGCTGTCTTCAGTGCTGGGCACCTGGCCAACTGCCACTACTCTCCGGCCACCCAGCTCTGAAGGCAGTGCAGAAGTAAGGGTGGCAATACTGCAACCCCCCTAAAATAATTTTGTGACTCCCCTGCAACTCTTTTTTGGGTCAGAAATCCCAATTTGAGAAACGCTGGGTCTCCCCCATGAAATCTAGTCTTTTGTGTGCTTTTACCCTATATTATATAAATTTCACAGGGGGAGACCAGATTTCACAGTCTGTGACGCGTTTTTTGTGACTGTGAATTTGGTAGGGCCCTAATCATAGTAACAGGATGAAATTTAATAGCGCAAAGTGCAAGGTCATGCAATTAGGAACGAACAACAGAAATTTTTCCTATAAACTGGGGATTTAATTGGAAGTGACAGAGGAGGAGAAAGATCTAGGTCTACTGATTGATCACAGGACCAAAGAAGGGCTACTAGCATGATCGGAGGAATGGAAAGCCAACCTTATGATAGGAGATTCAAAGAGCTTGGCTTGTTCAGCCTAACCCAGTGGTTTTCAACCTGTGGTCCGCAGACCCCAGGGGGTCCGCAGACTCTAAAATTTCCAAAGGGGTCTGCATCTCCATTTGAAATTTTTTAGGGGTCTGAAAATGCAAAAAAGGTTGAAAACCACTAGCCTAATCAAAAGAAGGCTGACTTTCTCTATAAATACATGTATTTAATGATTTTTTCTAACAAATGGATATATACTGGCCATCAATAAATTTAGGCTTGAAATTAGATAAAGATTTCTAATCATCAGAGGAGTTAAGTTCTGGAACAGCCTTCCAAGGGGGGTAATGGAGGTAAAAAACCTAACTGGCTTCAAGACTGAGCTTGATAAGTTTATGGAGGGTAGTATGAGAAAAGGAGTACTTGTGGCACCTTAGAGACTAACAAATTCATTTGAGCATAAGCTTTCGTGAGCTACAGCTCACTTCATCGGATGCACCTGTCTACAATGGCATATAGACAATCTGCAACTGCTAGTAGCAAATATCTCCAACAGTCCATGGGACACTAGATGGGGAGGGCTCTGACTTATTACAGGAAATTCTTTCCCAGCTGGCTGGCTGGTGGGTTTTGCCCACATGCTTGGGGTGTAACGGACCACCTTACTTGGGGTCAGAAAGGAATTTTCCCCAGGTCACACTGGTAGAGAACCCAGGGGTTTTCACCTTCCTCTGCAGCACGGGGCATGTATCACTTGCATGTTTAAACTAGCATAAATGGTGGATTCTCTATAATGGAGGAGTCTCATGATTTGAAGACTTCAGTAACTCAGGTAGTGATTACAGGTCTATTACAGGAGTGGGCAGAAGAGGTCTGTGGCCTGCAACCTGCAGAAGGTCATACTAGATGATCATGATGGTCCCTTCTGGCATTAATGTCTATGAGTCTACCTCGTGGGATGTTTTCACATAAAGAAGTTATGGAGGGAAAACTTAACTAAATGAGGTACGTACATATTGTTTTACCATTTCAATCACAAAAATATAAAGTCTACAATCATTTGTAGGTTGTATGCGAATGTCTTTTTATAGTAAGATTTAAGAAAATTTTAAACAATTAAAAACAGAACACACCAACACATGAGTTTTACCCTTGGGTTTGTTCTTTACTACAACTATCTTACTCCTAAGCATCAATACTGTTTCTTTGACTAAGATTAGAAGGTTATTATTAAACAAAATATAAATTATAAAAAACAAACAAACAGTCTTAACCACTACATTATTTCAATAAATTAAAGTTCAAATTTTGTGGAAATACCAGCTGTTGAAGTGATGCTTTCTTCCAGGTCACACATTGATTTTATTTCAGAACTTAACCAAATACAAAGCTCAGAAAAGTCTGGTGAAGATAATCCATTTTCTACTGCTTTGCTAAGTGCTTCCTCCCCTAACAGGGGACCTTCATACCTGAACAGGGGGAAAAAAAAGTTTGACAAATACAGCACCTGGATTTTAAATTTATTTTCATGTAAAATTGTTTCGCAGTTAGAAACTGGATTAATCCATTACAATTGTTTGAATCACTAAATTCATAATTCACATCTCTTACAAATTTTCCTAAATGTTAAATATTGTAAAAGAAATTATGCTGCACTAATGTTGATCCTCTGACAATGCAGAAAGTATGCATGTGTTTAAATATCACAGATATGTAAAACCACTTAGACGTATTTATACTTTTATTTAAGATTTGGACTATGCTGAAGAGATTATAAATCAGGACACAATTTAAATGGACTTAGTCAATTTAAAAAAAATTGTAAAGAAAACTGTTTTATCTATTACTTCAAATTACTAGCAATGAAATAATTTGAAAATCAAATGTACTTCTCATTATTTATGCCCTGTTTACTTTTTGCATTTCCCTGAGTTTGGGCAATGAAAATAAATGAAATCTCTTTCATTTTGCTCATAATATATTTCACTTTCAGGTTCCTGGTGCCGCAACCTTTGGGGTTCAGGTACTATAGGGAAATGTTTAAAAACAGTTCTCATTGCAATTTTTAAAATTACACTGTAAACTCATCCTTATTTTCATTTCTTCAAATCATTATCTATAGCAGAGTTCAAAGAACCTAGGTTTTTTCAGGATTGGCACATTCTATTGTTGTGGGATTCTGTTTTGATGAATTTCTGTACCAAGTAAAAGGCCCTGCTACATAGATTTCTCCTTTACTTCTTGCGTGGTCTCCTAATAGCATATAGGTGCTCAGATACCACATATATAGAACCTATATAGAACAGAAGAAATATCTTCATTGCCTTTTCATAATCTCATGCAAGCTAATAATGTTGGTCATTGTTTCTAGCTTTACAGACACAGAGAGTTAGTGTAACTCTTCACTCTTCCATGAGATGTGCATCTGAGATCTCGATTTCATGATTACGCTTGAGGGAGAAATAAATATATATAGTTTTCACTATCCTAATATGTTCAAACCCATCAAATGATTAACTCTAAATAGGAGTCAAATAGGTAGTAAAACGTAAAGAAAGTCTTGCTTTTCCATATAATATGATCTAAATATATTTTCTATTAAACATCCAAGATCTTACCAATTTATGTGATTGTATTCTTGATAGTCACTGTATCATAAAAGGGTTATTTTGAAGTCTTAAGGCCCAGTTCTGAGAAGTGCACTGTATGTGCCTCTATGGAGCCCCACTGACTTCAATAGGGCTCCTCTTGGGTCCAAGTTTCCACCCACATGGAGCAACTTGCAGGACGGGTACCCTATACTCAGAACTATTCCCAACAAATGGAATGCAGTAGGACTTACTTTAAGGAAGACAAAGTTGAATGAATACATTGGAGAAAAACACACTTCCACTACTTGTACCGTTTAGCATTTATTGATTTCTAGTCTTTCAATAGTCATTTTGTGGAATCCTTTATCATGAGATAGATACATATATATAGTTTATTTTATTCCCACAAAAGTGTCACATGCTAGAGCACACTAGCCCTCTTCCCCTTTCAAAATAAGGTTCTGACAGGGTAAGCACAAAACACAGATGAATTACCCAGATCTCCCAGGTTAACACACACGCACTATGGTTTACAAAGTCCCTGCACCCATCCCTCGAGCCTGTGTGCCCACTTCTCCCATACCCATCTCCACACCTTCCCCCCCCCCGCGGCACGCGGCCCCCTCCAGAGGATCGGTCCTTCCTAGGCGGGACCACAGCACCCCTACCCCCTTCTCACCCACCCTGCCGGGGGGGGGGGGGAGGCGCGCACAACTCTTTAAATCAACACAGACCGCTGGCCCCCCAGGATCCCCTTGGGGATGCTCCTTCCGCCGCAGTTTCCCCTTCTTCCCACTCTCGCTCCCCCCTCCCCTCAGGTCCCAGCTGGGGGCCATTCTCGGTGCCAGAGACACGCTGGAGCTGGCGCCCCCCTGTCGCTCCGAGTCCCGCCGGAGCAGCCCCAGTCGCAGGCGGACAGCGCCGGGGGAGGCCGAGCTGCTCACAAGGCTTCAAGGGCTGAAGCGAGGGACTGTGGCGCAGAGGATCCAGTGCGGGCTGCTGAAGTGGGGCTGCGGGGAGCGACCGTTACCCCGCCTCCCCTGCAAACGGGGCCCACGGAGCCTCTGCACAACGGGAACGGCGGACAGGCCCGGCGGCGCCGGGGGCTGAGCAGGGCAGGCGGCCGCCCCCGCACACTCACCCCAAAGCCTCCAGCGCGTCTAGAACGTCGCTCTCCATTTTCAGCTCCTGCTCGCGCGCCCTCATGCTGCCGGCGCGGCCCCGCCGCCCCCAGACTCCGCCCCGTCCGGCTCCCGGCTTCACACAGGCCCCGCCCCCGCACGGCCTCAGCTTTCCCCCCTCCCGCCCACACAGGCCCCGCCCCGCACGGCCTCGGCTTTCCCCCCACAGGCCCCGCCCCGCCTCGCCTCGGGTTCCCCCTCCCCCTCACACAGGCCCCGCCCCGCACGGCGCCGGGTGTCTCCCGCTCCCTCACGCAGGCCCGCCCATCTGGGGACGCTAGGCGCTGCTGGCCGACAGCGAGCGAGCCAGGCCCGGCACCTTCTACACACAGGCCTCCCGGTGCGGGGACGCGCTGAACGGGGGAGCTTCAAACGTTACTGACCAGATAGGCACAGAGAGTCCGAGGCGCTTCCTGAAATGCTCAGGACAGAGCCAGGGCCCCTCCGACCCTCCAGCTCCATACAGGGCCCGAGGAAGCGGGTCGGCAATTTGGGGCAGGAAGTGGGGTGTCCCTCTGGTGTCCTGCACAGCATGGGGGAAGCCTCACTCTGCCTCAGCCCCAGCCTTCCCCAGGCCGCCTCCCACAGGCACGGGAGGCTGGAGTATCCGTGATTGGCTTCTGCAGGAAGCTTTCTAGCTCAGAGCAGGGTGACTGAGGTGGACGTTAAGGATAAAGGAGGCCAGAGTTTACACGTGCATTTTAAAAACAAATTATTTTTCATGTCTTCCCCCCTCTGCCCCACAGCATTGACCTGGTCTCTGAGCTCCCTCCATAGACTGCCCCAGTCAGTCCTCCCTGACACGTGGGCACTCATCAGGACTTCCTCTGGTACTCAGTAATGAGAACGTGGCCTAAGAAACCCTTAATGCCAGCGGGCAAGAAGGCTACAGGTATATCTTGATTCTGCTATGTACATCCTGGTTCACTAAAGGATGTCAAGTGAGGTCTTAAATAAAAGCTGGGGATCACACTGATAATTAATAGCATTGTGAAATGTACGTACAGATACTGTGTAAGGAGTTACGTGTATATACTGAAAATATGGTTTTAAAGTCTGTGTCAAGGAATTAGTCACCAGCAGAGGTGAAAAACAGGTTTTCCTCTAAGACAGGAGATAAGGAATGTCTGTCTCTCTGTAGGGATGTAAATGAAGCACTGTACGCCAACAATGAATTCCCATTTACGTACAAATGTTAATAAAGAGATGTAAAGTCAACTGAAAAGCAGCACACAGAAAAAATAAGCCATGGGTGGTTATCCTGGCTCTGAGTACAGACAATTAACTCGGGGGGTACAGGTAGAAGGCAAAGCAGACACCACCTTCATCCTGCACCTTGGAAGTAAAGGAACGCCATATTTGCATTCATGAAAACAGGATCACAGCCAGCCTTGGCTGAAAACACTGCAGAAGACTTTGGGTGAGATAAAGTTTCTTTAGGCAGGAAATTAACCCGTTAGTTAAGTTTACTCTCTTTTACTTTTCTTTATAATTACTTTATAATTTTCTATGTAATTATTTGTTTCCTAACTCACTATCACTTATCTTGAAGCTTTGGTAATAAATTTATTCTTGTTTTTACTATAAATATATCTAAGTGCTGTGATATTAAGCAAAGTGCTGCTCCTGAGCTGAATCTTACAAGCTGATGTGTATATTGTTCCTTTGGAGACAGCAGACCTGGCATTTCTGTGAGTGTTGAGTGAATAAAGGACTGAATACTACAGGAGACTCAGGGACTAGGATGGACATATTGTTAACCTGCAAGGCAAAGTAAGGCCTGGCATAGCCCCCAGAGGAGAGTGCTTAAGCGGCTGACAAACTGGTGGTGTTAGGGAGCTGACACCCAGTTAAGCACAAGCTTGACTCCCTTTTGCTGGTGGCAGGGAGTAACAAGGTGACTCACAGTCCTGGGTACCCCAAGAACCTTTAAAGTGAGCAAACCTCTACTCCTGTACTGACCTCAATACAGTTGAGGGGTGTGCAGGGCTGCCAAGTGTTATGCACTTGGAGGGAAGGCTTTGAGCCGGGCCAATTTGTTCGAGCCAGCAGCCTTATAAAAAAGCAGCCAGTTGCAAACCGAATGAGCGGTGAACTGAGGACAGGCAAACAGAGGTAGTTTGCTTGCGAGTTCCCACAGAGGTTTGTTTTTTTTTGCCTTTCAGATTTATGCGAGCAGTAAATACAACATCTGAAGAGGCTCTTAGAAGGAAGACATTATGGATAGTGAGCAATCAGCTGTTCTGACCTGCACAGGATGTGCCATGTTTGTCCTTCTCCCAGAGGATAGAAGTGACTTCATCTGTACGAAGTGCAAGCTGGTCTCCATATTGGAAGAGAAGGTTAAAGGACTAGAGACCCAAGTATCAACTGTGCATTGCATCAGAGAAAATGAAGATTTTCTGGATAGAAGTCAGCATTTGGTACTGCAGGCACAGCATGCTGAAGAATCTGAGAGTGCAATGCAGAACAGGGAAGAAAATTGGCAGCATGTGACCTCCAGAAGAAGAAAGAGGAGAACCCATGTACCTTCAATGCAGATAGAGGTAAGAAACTGTTTTCAGGCTCTCTGCACAGATACTACGGCGGAGAATGGTTTGGAATAGTCATCTGAGAGAAGGGATCAGAAGGAGACCCCATCGACCGGAAGGTATGGAATACATTGTCCTAGGGATGGGGGTTCCACGACCACCACTACCAAAAGGAGGAGACGGGTGGTGGTGGTCGGGGACTCCCTCCTAAGGATAACGGAGTCATCCATCTGATGTCCAGACCAGGAAACTCGAGATGTGTGCTGCTTGCCTGGAGCTAGAATTCAGGATGTGACGGAGTGTCTGCCGAGACTGATCAAGCCTTCAGACTACTACCCCTGCCTACTTCTCCACGTGGGCACCAATGACGCTGCCAAGAATGTCTCTGAGCAGTCACTGCAGACTACGTGGCTCTGGGAAGAAGGATAAAGGAGTTTGAGGCGCAAGTCATGTTCTCATCCATCCTCCCTGTTGAAGGAAAAGGCCCAGATTGGGACCATCGAATTGTGGAGGTAAATGCGTGGTTACGCAGGTGGTGTTGGAGAGAAGGCTTTGGATTCTTCGACCATGGGATGTTGTCCAGGAAGAATGTTTGCTAGGAAGACGTGGCCAGCAAAGAGAGGGAAGAGCATCTTTGCAGGCAGGCTTGCTAATCTAGTGAGGAGGGCTTTAAACTAGGTTCGCCAGGGGATGGTGACCTAAGCCGAGAGGTAAGTGGGGAAGTGGGATACTGGGAGGAAACACAAGGAGGGGGGTGCAACGGGGGAGGCCTCCTTATTCATACTCAGAAAGTAGGGCAATCGCCTAGTTATCTTAGGTGCCTGTACATGAATGCAAAAGCCTCAGAAACAAACAGGAAGAATTGGAAGTCCTCGCACAGTCAAGGAACTTTGATGTGATTGGAATAACAGAGACTTGGTGGGGTAACTCACATGACTGGAACACTGTCATGGATGGGTATAAATTGTTCAGGAAGGACAGGCGGGGGAGAAAAGGGGGACGAGCTGCACTGTATGTAAGAGCAGTATGATTGTTCAGAGCTCCAGTATGAAACTGGAGAAAAGCCTGTTGTGAGTCTTTGGGTTAAGTTTAGAGGTGAGAGAAACAAGGGTGATGTCATGGTGGGCATCTGCTATAGACCACCAGACCAGCAGGATGAGGTGGATGAGGCTTTCTTTGGACAACTAACAGAAATTTCCAGATCACAGGCCCTGGATCTCATGGGGGACTTCAATCACCCTGACATCTGCTGGAGAGCAATACAGCAGTGCACAGGCAATCCAGGAAGTTTTTGGAGAGTGCTGGGGACAACTTCCTGGTGCAAGTGCTGGAGGAACCAACTAGGGGTTGTGCTACTCTTGACCTCCTGCTCACAAACAGGGAAGAATTGGTAGGGGAAGTAGAAGTGGGTGGCAACCTGGGCAGCAGTGACCATGAGATGGTCAAGTTCAGGATTCTGACAAAAGGAAGAAAGGAGAGCAGCAGAATACAGACCCTGGACTTCAGAAAAGGAGACTTTAACTCCCTCAGGGAACTAATGGGCAGGATCCCCGGGTGACTAATGTGGGGGGAAAGGAGTCCAAGAGAGCTGCCTGTATTTTAAAGAAGCCTGATAGAGGGCGCAGGAACAAACCATCTCAGTCTGCAGAAAGAATAGCAAATATGGCAGGCGACCAGCTTGGCTTAACAGAGAAATCTTCAGTGAACTTAAACACAAAAAGGAAGCTTACAAGAAGTGGAAACTTGGACAGATGACCTGGGAGGAGTATAAAAATATTGCTTGAGTATGTAGGGGTGTAATCAGGAAGGCCAAAGCACAATTGGAGTTGCAGCTAGTAATGTATGTGAAGGGTAATAAGAAGGGTTTCTACAGGTGTATTAGCAACAAGAAGGTGGTCAGGGAAAGTGTGGGACTCTTACTGAATGGGGGAGGCAACCTAGTGACAGATTATGTGGAAAAAGCTGAAGTACTCAATGCTTTTTTTGCCTTGGTCTTCACAGACAAGGTCAGCTCCCAGACTGCTGCATTGGGCAGCACAGTATGGGGAGGAGGTGAAAGAACAGATTAAGGACTATTTAGAAAAGCTGGACAAGCACAAGTCGATGGATCCGGATCTAATGCATCCGAGGGTGCTGAGGGAGTTGGCTGATGTGATTGCAGAGTCATTGGCCATTATCTTTGAAAACTCATGGTGATCAGGGGAGGTCCCAGACAATTGGAAAAAGGCAAATATAGTGCCCATCTTTTTAAAAGGGAAGAAGGAGAATCCAGGGAACTATAGACTGGTCAGCCTCACCTCTGTCCCTGGAAAAATCATGGAGCAGGTCCTCAAGAGATCCATTTTCAAGCACTTGGAGGAGAGGAAGGTGATCAGGGACAGTCAACATGGATTCACCAAGGGCAAGTCATGCCTGACCAACCTGATTGCCTTCTATGATAAGATAACTGGCTCTGTGGATATGGGGAAAGCGGTGAACGTGATATACCTTCACTTTAGCAAAGCTTTTGATATGGTCTCCCACAGTATTCTTGCCAGCAAGTTAAAGAAGTATGGATTGGATGAATGGACTATAAGGTGGATAGAAAGCTGGCTAGATCATCAGGCTCAATGGACAGTGATCAACGGCTCGATATTTAGTTGGCAGCTGGTATCAAGCAGAGTGCCCCAGGGGTCTGTCTGGGGGCCAGTGTGTTCAACATCTTCATTAATGATCTGGATGATGGGATGGATTGCACGGTCAGCAAGTTCGCGGATGGCACTAAGCTAGGGGCAGAGGATAGGGTCCAGAGTGACCTAGAAAAATCGGAGGATTGGGCCAAAAGAAATCTGATGAGGTTCAACAGGGACAAGTGCAGAGTCCTGAACTTAGGATGGAAGAATCCCATGCACTGCTACAGGCTGGGGACCGACTAGCTAAGTGGCAGTTCTGCAGAAAAGGACCTGGGCATTACAGTGGACGAGAAGCTGGATATGAGTCAACAGTGTGCCCTTATTGCTAAGAAGGCTAATGGCATATTGGGCTGCATTAGTAGGAGCACTGCCAGCAGATCAAGGGAAGTGATTATTCCCCTCTACTCAGCACTGGTGAGGCCACATCGGGAGTATTGCGTCCAGTTTTGGGCCACCCACTACAGAAATGATGTGAACAAATTGGAGAGAGTCCAGCGGAGGGCAATGAAAATGATTGGGGGGCTGGGGCCATAGGCGCCGACTCCGTGGGTGCTCTGGGGCTGGAGCACCCATGGGGAAAAATTGGTGGGTGCTCAGCACCCACTGGCAGCTCCTCGCGGCCCCCCAGCTCACCTCCACTCCGCCTCCTCCCCTGAGCGCGCCGTTGCCGCTCCACTTCTCCCCCCTCCCTCCCATTCCAACGGCACAGCAAGCCTGGGAGCGGGAGGGAGGGGGGAGAAGCGGAGCGGCGGCGACGCGCTCGGGGAGGAGGCGGAGCGGAGGTGAGCTGGGGTGGGGAACGGTTCCTCTGCCCCCCCCACCCCCGCTCACCTCTGTTCCTCCTCCTCCCCTGAGCGCGCCGCTGCTCTGCTTCTCCCCCCTCCCTCCCAGGCTTGCCGGGGAGGAGGGGAAATGCGGCGTGCCCGGGGGAGGAGGCAGGGCAGGGGATTTGGGGAATGGGTTGGAATGGGGGCAGGGAGGGGGCGGGACTGGGGACAGAGTGGGGGCGCGAGCACCCACCGGCACTGGCTAAAGTCGGCGGCTATGGCTGTGGCACATGACTTACAAGGAGAGGCTGAGGGAACTGGTCTTATTCAGTCTGCAGAAGAGAAGAGTGAGGGGGGATTTGATAGCAGCCTTCAACTACCTGAAGTGGGGTTCCAAAGAGGATGGAGCTAGGCTGTTCTCAGTGGTGGCAGATGACAGAACAAGGAGCAATGGTCTCAAGTTGCAGTGAGGGAGGTCTAGGTTGGATATTAGGAAAAACTGTTTCACTAGGAGGCTGGTGAAGCACTGGAATGGGTTACCTACGCAGGTTGTGGAATCTCCATCATTAGAGGGTTTTAAGGCCAGGCTTGACAAAGCCCTGGCTGGGATGATATAGCTGGGGTTGGTCCTGCTTTGAGCAGGGGGTTGAACTAGCTGACCTTTTGAGGTCTCTTCCAACCTTAATCGTCTATGATTCTTCTACGATTCTATGCATTTAGCTGTCCTGTTGCACCTGCCCTCAGCCAAGCCATCATCTCACATGTTCAGTTGTGTCAGGCAAACAGCTGTGGTTTCTCTGCCTCCAGGGAACACTGACACCTGTTATCACACAATCCCTTTGTCCCTTCTCTCTACTCTCTTTCTTGTCTCCAGGAACCTGCTCAGGTATACTGGCTTAGCAGAGCATGTTTAAGAGCTTCACTCAAAAGAAACAGATAACAGGGAAGCCACGAGGGCCAGTCTCAGACACTGAAATGTGTCCAAAGGTTCTATCAGAATACTCTTGCACAGTCCACTTAATCATTACGTTAAAATCTGCTGGACACTGTGCTTATGCCAACCCACCATGCGGAGCAATATCAGTGGCTCAGCACTGCTTTCTCAAAACCCTCGACTGCACCTCACCCCCATCTGATATTAAGAACAGAGCATGAATACCATTTCTGTCCTAAGTGGTGTGTCTACACAGGGATAAAAGACCTGTACTGCGCGCAGGTCAGCTGACTTGGACTCGGGCTGTGGAGCTAAAAATTGGTATGTGGACATTCAGGCTTAGGCTGGAGACCGACACTCAACCCTCACAGAGTCCCAGAGCTTGGCCTCCAGCCTGAGGCCAGACGTCTACACAGTCATTTTTCAGCCCCGGAACTGAAAGGATAGATTTGAATAAAGAGAGGAAAAGGAGTTCCAGACATAAGGGATGGATTGAATTTTAAATAATAGCACTTGGGTCCAGTGGGAGGAGGCTAGGAGGAGCTTCCCCATCTTATTTGGACTTGTTTGGGAAATAGGCAGACTTCTGAGGGGAATGTACACTCCTAATGCTCCCCGCCTCCAGGCATTATCTATTTGAAATGTGGCAAGAGGACCATGGCTGCAGCAGCATGGGTGGAGAAACATGTTATACCTTATTCAAGTGGTGTGCCAATGTGAGCTGTGTGGGAGCACTAAGTCAGGCAAAATCCCACCTGAGAACTCCAGCTGCTGTACTGCCTCCCACACCCCCATAAACGTGGATACTTTTCCCTCACATTTTCATAACATGTGCATTTAAAGTCTTGAAACTCCATGTTTTTAACCAAGCAACAGTAAGCACTATTCATTAACTTCCAGTTTGAATCTAATTGAATGCAATACAGTAGAGAGACATGCCGAATTAATGTTAAACTGGAAAAATATGGGGTATGAATAAGCTTTTCATTATAACAGAGTTTATTTTTGATATCTTTTTAAAAACAGTACAACTACAAAGTACTGTTTCCCTTAATGAATCATCGCTATAAAGCTTTTTTAGGAACCAAGCAATTTTCCTGTCACTCTAGGAGCATGGTAAGAAAAGTTCATTGTATTAAGCTTTAGTACAATTGGAAGTGAAATAATCATTCAAAACAAAACTAGTAATGTGATAATTGAAGAGATACAGTACATAGGTACTGCAGCAATTTCTCTAACCCACTCTTTTTTGTAAGTTTTATTACAGGTTTGCCATACATATATTTTCCAGGTCTAATTCTAGGACCATTAAGTATGCCTTTGACAGACTGACAATATCCTTGACAAACTTTATGGAATTAAGATTCAACTTCATTGAATTACATTAAACCTTATTAAATTAGGTTTAATTCCTTTGGGGTCCATCATATTAAAAATGCAATTGTGTATGTGTTATTGTGGAGAGAATGTAACATCTAGGAGGAGGGGAATGCTAATGTAATTTCTCTGGTTATCAGCCCTTTGAAGCCATTCCCTGGGGAGGTTCGTGTACACTAGTTCAAACTGGATTCTCCAGGGACCAAAAGACAAAAAATTGATTTTTGGATAAATAGCCTGATTTTAAACAGGCCCAGGGGTTTCCTCCTGATCCAGCTAAGAGGCAGGACTCCTGGGCCACAGTGGGCCCCAATTCTTAGGGAGTTGGCCTACAAGTGAGTGTGGGCCCATAAGACTGGGTGCTAGTCCTCAGCCAAGACTGTTATGAACTTGTGACCCTGGAGAGATTCTTTTGGGTAGGAGGGGATGGGAGTTGAAAGACACACTTGTCAGAACCCATGTTGAAGACAGTTGGGGGGGATCTCTGGTAAACTTGTGCATATGCATGTAGGCTCTTTTATTGTTTTATTATATTTAAAAAAAATAAAATAGGCTTCCATAGGAAGTGCTGTGTGGTAACTTATAACGGTTGGCAATCACTCTGTTATCAATCTCTGAAGAGAAAGTGTGCAGATCTGCTTAGGCAGAGTCTCTTGCTGGGAATAACACAGGGAAGGGAGGGATCTGCTCCACCTGGAAATATACCCATCCAAAGGGAGAGAGATGTGGGTCTCTGCCCAAGAAAGGCAATGGCCATGAGCTGGAAACCTGAGAGTGGGTGCCCTTGCTGGCCCATAGAGGGGGGAGTACAGGTGCAGCTGGCCTGAACTATGATAATGCCCTTGCAAGAGATGATGTGAAAATTGCTGCTACTTTACTTTTGGGTGTTGCAAACATCTGTCACGGAATCACAACCATCCTATCATACCCATGTTTCTCAATAGAAAGAGGGTCCCTGTTTAGATCCCAGCTAAAGGGAGGGAAGAGGGAGGTCCTGGTATGGTCACGATATGTTAAAGGTTGAGAAACTCTGCACTAGATCATACTCCCCTCCAAAGACAGGAATAGAAACTAGGATTTTGAGTCCCAACAGTCCTCTGCTCTACAGTAAAGTTATTTAAATCTCTGGCAAAGTGTAAATCTCCTCATCTGGCTGGTCCACAAAGCAGAACAGCCTAGCATGGCTTCAATCTTTTAGCTCAAGTAGTAGAGGTGTGCATCTAAAAGTCCTGGGTTCCAGCACTGCTTATGCGTGTGTGTGGGGTGTCAATATGGTTTCATATTTTGGAATTTCAGTGGGGGGGGTTCAGTTGCTTTTTTAAAAAAATAGGGAACTGTATACCAAAAATATGTTAAGATAATATTATGGTTGCAAAGGTTGCACTCAGATGTTAGGAAGACAGTGTGAAGGTTGCCAGTGTGGGTGCATTACAATGCAGCAATATAATTTTTAATTACATGATCAGATATTATTTGTGCCACAGGACCCTTGCCTCATTCAGTGCTTAGGATGGATGATGAATG